>NC_135806.1:45581786-46181786 GCF_964213995.1 Mustelus asterias | reverse complement strand
TCATGCTACACTGCATGTCATCTCTGAACCATCAACGAACGCACAATCATCAACAAACAGGAAATTGTGTTTGTATCCTTGGCAACTTTGGTCTTTACCCCAGAGTTGTGTCAGATTGAGCAGCTTCCCATCCACGCAATATCGAATTTCGAAGCCAGGATCACCAGCATTGCAGACATCGGACAACATGGTGGAGAAAGACATGAAGAGGGCTGGCGCTAGCACGTAGCCCCGCTTAATGCCAGTAGTGGCTGGGATTGAATCATGATCCAGAACATGCACAAGCATGCCAACATGGAACCGCTGAGCCATCGTGATGAATTTATCAGTGCAGCCGAGTTTCTCCACTACCTCCCAAAGGATCTCAGATGGGTTGTGTCAAAGGCCTTGGTCAGGTCAACAAACATGGTGTGGAGGTCCATGTTCTGTTCCGTGCATTTCTCCTGGAGCTGTTCAACTGAAAACAACATCTCAGCGGTACCTCAAACTTTTCTGAAACTGTAGACTCCCTAGCAACAGATCCTGGTCAAGATGTTTTATTAAGCGGTTCAGAAGGATGTTTAAAGTTTAAGTTTAAAGCTTACTTATTAGTGTCACAAGTAGGCTTACATTAGCACTGCAATGAAGTTATTGTGAAAATATTCCCTCGTTGCCACACTCCAGCATCTGTTCAGGTACACAGAGAGAATTTAGCTCGGCCAATGCATCTAACCAGTACATCTTTCGGATCGTGGGGGGAAACCAGAGCACCCAGAAGAAACCCACGCAGACACGGGGAGAACATGCAGACTCCGCAAATACAGTGACCCAAACCGGGAATCGAACCCAGGTCCCTGGCGCTGTGAGGCAGCAGTGCTAACCACTGTGCCACCGTGCGTAGTTGCACTTACCTGGGAGGTTGCAGAGCAAAGATTCACTAGATGAGATGAGAGGGTTGACCTATAATGAGAGGCTGCATAAACTGGGCCTATATTCTCTGCAGTTTAAAAGAATAAGAGGTGGTCCCACTGAAACACACAAGATTCTGAAGAGGCTTGACAGGGTAGACACTGAAAGAACATTGGCTAGGGAATCCAGAACACAGTGTCTTGGTATATGGGGATGATCATTAAGGATTCATGAGAAACCTTCCTCACTCAGAGGATTGTGCATCTTTGGAATTTTTTATCCTTGTGGGCTGTGGATGCTCTATCATTAAACATACACAAGGCTGGGAAAGACAGATTTTTGGGCCTGGATTTTCACAGTCATCAAGACTCTGCACCATATCCAAAATGGCAGACGGATCTTCAATCCAGAAATCTGAACCTCATATCTGATTGAAACCATTTTTGTCAGCGGGGAAGTGGGGTGGCTGGGGGCGGGGGGGGGGGGGGGGGGGAGGGATGCGTATATCACTCCCACGTCGCAAGTTGAAACTGAAGTTCAGCCATGGTTGTACAGCCGCTCAACATGGTGTATGGTTTACTCCTGCACCGATCTCTCCGTTTTCAATTACATTATTGGATGTACCAAATCAGTTGGTGTGAGTCAGCTAAAACATCAGCAGTGGTATATCAGTCCAGGGCTTCAACTATGCACCCATTTCGACCTCTGTCGGGCTGTCTCACTTAGCTGTTTAAACAGATATACTTGGCTCAGTCTTTTTTCACTTCTCTGGCAACACCCACAAACTGCACAGACAAACTTCATCACATGGAGAACAGGACTCAACAAGTCCAGACACAAATAAGCAGATTCCTTTATCGAAGCATGCCCGGACATGCCAGAAATGAGGCATGTGAGGTTGGCAAAGAATGCCGAGGAACAAAGTGAAAGTTGAAGGTTGCACAAGAACTAATATCCACTGGAATACTGATTAACACTGACATTTACCTTTAAAAGAGCAATACAATAAATTTTCAGGTTGTTCTCATTTAGCAAGGTAGTCAGTCACAGGGCATAGGTTTTTGAGGAGAGGGATGCTGCTGAAAGAATTTTCATTAAATGTCAGAAGCTCTCTTTTTATTCCCCTCCCTCCAGTTGGCTTTGCTGTCAGACCATCGGCCAACAGCAGATACAGCAGGTAGTACTGAAACTCTACCAAACAGATTCTGGTGATAGCGAGCAATGAGACCAGCAGGAGGTTGACCTGATCCCTGTTGCCAAGGAAACAGGCCATGGTATTAGCCAGCTGATCTCATCCTGTTACGCACTGCTTCAAGCAGAGAAAAAACTGTTTCATTACTTTCAATCATTTTCTTTTCATTTAAAGTAAACATTCCACAAGCAGCGATCATTCTTGCAGCACTGACCCGATACTTCCTTCCAATGGAAACTCAAAGAACAAGGTATTTTCCGCATGTCAGGAGTAAGTTACAAATTTGTGTTCCCCTTGCACGCAGTTTGGCTAACCAATGACACCACCTGGCCCTGGATTTTCCCAAACCTTCCGCTGGGTTGCAAATCTGTCAGAAGAAACATTGGAAATCATGGGACACATTCCCTAAGAGTTTCAGTCCAGGTTTCCCACATGGCAACAAAGACACTGGGCGCGATCTTACCACCCGTTCACGCCACGCTCCCGCTGCAGCGAGGTCGGAAAATTTGGCGGCAGGCCAAATCTCCGTTCACTGCAGTGGGATGGGAAAATCCGGCCAGCGTGAACGGTGATAAGATCCCAGCCACAGTTCAAAAGTACTTCATGGGCTGGGAAGTGCCCTGGAAGGTCCTGAGGTTGTGACAGCAGATCTATAAATACCAATCTTTCTGTCAATTTACAGACTTTTCTGGAGGAAGGATGATAATTGAAAAATGCTTGCATTTATATAGCACCTTTCTCAACCTGAGGAAATCTTAAAATGCTTTAAGCCAATAAGGTACTTTTTGAAGTGTTAACTGCTGTCATGTAGGAAATGCTTCAGCCAATTTGCGCACAGCAAGCTGATCAAGTGAAAAATATTGGACAGGATAGCAAGGATAACGTTCCTGCTCTTCTTCAAAATAGCGCAGAGATCTTTTACATTCACCTGAGGGGGCAGATGGGGCCCGAGTTTCACACTTCATCTGAAAGACAGTACCTCCTTCAAGAACATGACCGTCATCTTGGTACCAAAGAAAAGCCAAGCAGCATGCCTTAATGACTATCGTCCGGTGGCTTGACATCCATCATTATAAAGTGCTTCAAAAGGCTAGTCATGGCACGAATAAATTCTGGCCTTCCAGATTGCCTGGATCCATTACAGTTCGCCTGCCACCACAACAGGTCCACAGAAAACGCCATCTCCCTGGCCCTACACTCAACCCTGGAACACCTAGGCAACAAAGACACCAATGTCAGACTCCTATTTCAACACCATTATTCCTACGAAATCCAACTCCAAACTCCATGGCCTGGGACTTGGCTCCTCCCTCTGCGACTGGATCCTAGACTTCCTAATCTACAGACCACAATCAGTAAGGATAGGCAACAACGCCTCCTCCAGGAGCATCCCCAACACTGGTGCCCCACAATGCTGTGTCCTCAGCCCCTTACTGTACTCCTTATACACCTCTGACTGTGTGGCCAAATTCCCCTCCAACTCGACTTTCAAGTTTGCTGATGACACCACCATAGTGAGTCGGATCTCGTACAATGATGAGACGGAGTACAGGAAAAAGATAGAGAATCTGGTGAACTAGTGTGACGACAATAATCTCTCCCTCAATGTCAACAAAACAAAGGAGATAGTCAGCGACTTCAGGAAGCGTAGAGAACACGCTCCTGGTTACATCAATGGAGAAGTAGAAACGGTCGAGAGCTTCATGTTTTTAGGTGTCCAGATCACCAACAACCTGTCCTGGTCCCTCCACCCCCATACCGACACTATCTTTAAGAAAGCCCACCAATGTCTCTACTTTCTCAGGAGACTAAGGAAATTTGGCATGTCCGCTGCAACTCTCACCAACGTTTACAGATGCACCATAGAAAGCATATTTCTGGTTGTAAGACATCTTGGCATGGCTCCTGCTCTGTTCAACACCGCAATAAACTACAAAGGGTTGTGAACAAAGCCCAGTCCATCACACAAACCACCATCCATTGACACTGTCTATACTTCTCGCTGCCTTGGAAAAGCAGCCCGCATAATCAAGGGCCGCTCGCACCCCAGACATACTGGGCCCGATTTTATCATCGCGTTGCGCCATTTTCGGGCGTGTAAACTTCGTAATGTTGGGCGTGAGGTGAATAGCGTGATCCGCGCCTGCCTCCGCGTCGTTTCCCCCTTTACCACGGCCCGAAAATGGCCACGATCGGGACTGTGCCCGAAACATGTGCATGCATTTAAATTAACTTAATGGACTGCTCGCCCAACATTACCGGCACTTCCCTCTTTACCACCGCATTCGCCCATCGAGAATCGGCACGAAACAGACATGCTCCATAGAAGTCCAATCCGGATGCTCCAATTAGTAAGGAGGTAGGTGCCAAGCGCCAATGGCTCTCTGCTCGAGATCGGTGGGGATGGGGAAGTGGGTCGGCTGCCACTCTACCTGAGATCAGTGGAGGGGAAGGGGGGGGGGGGTCCACTGCAACTCGGCCTGAGATCAGTGCGGGGAGGGAGAAGGGGTGGCGCAATCAGCCTGGGTGGGGGCATAAGGGAATCAGTAATGTTGTGGGGGTGGGGCAATGTCTGTGCAGGCCAGAGGGAGGCATTATTCAGCCTGGGAGGGATGCGGCAGGAGGGCAGCATTCTATCACTTTTTTTCTGCGCATGCGCAGTTGGAGGCGCCGATCAGAGCTGTTAGATTTTGGGTGCGTTCAGCCCCACCCACAGGCTTCTGCAGCACGATTTAGAATCGATGATATTTTTGCAGGCAGAGTGAGAACAGGGCTAAAAGTCAGATCTGAAACACTCCCAGTTTCAAGTCCGCCCAGCGCTTAGAATCAAAATGGTAAAATAGGACCCACTCTCTTCCACCTTCTTTCATTGGGAAAAAGATACAAAAGTCTGAGGACATGTACCAACCGACTCAAGAACAACTTCTTCCCTGCTGCCATGAGACTTTTGAATGGACCTACCTTGCATTAAGTTGATCTTTCTCTACACCCTAGCAGTGATTGTAACACTACATTCTGCACTCTCTCCTTTCCTTCTCTATGAACGGTATGCTTTGTATAGCATGCAAGAAACAATACTTTTCACCATATACCAATGCATGTGACAATATTAAATCAAATCAAATCTCTGACAGAGCAGCACTCCCTCAATACTGCACTGGAGTGTCAGCCTGGATTTTTGGATGAGGATTTCAACAGCTGGTGAGCTGAGGCAATGGTAGTTGGGCAATGTTGCAACAGTGAAAATAGGTGGTCTAAGTGATGGTGCAGATGTTTGGTCAGAGGTTCATCTTGGATCAAATGTGACACCAAGGTTCCAAACAATCAAGTTCAACTTTTAGGCTGTTGTAAGAAAGATGGATGGAATTGGTAACTAGGGAACAGAGTTTGTGGGTGGGATACAAACAATGGCTTAGGTTTCCCAATGTTTATTTGGAGGAAATTGCTTTTCATCCAATGCCGGATGTCAGACAAACAGTCCAATTGAGAGTGGAGGCAGCGGAGGGATCTAACTTAGAGAATTTCCAGATGTGACACATCTTCATTTATATCTTCTTCAGGTTTACTTTCAGAAAAGAACCAATCTCTCCTTCAATAATCTGTCCAGGCATTTTACACGGGGTTCATTGGCAACATCGTTAGCTTTATATCTTACAATGGCCAGCTGTCAGGAGGATGCCTGAGCTCTTTAATGATTAAGTTACCCAAGCGTTAACTTTCACATCCTAACCCAATTCCCATTTCACACCCTCAGTCTTTCAAAATGGCTGCTTTCCATTTCAAAATCCGAGAAACCTGAGATTGAGAAATGCTTCACTGCTTTTGGGAGACTTTCCCTTTGAGTCCACAGTGCATTCAAACTGTTTAAAACATCTGCTGGTTGGCACCCGACAAACCACAATTTATTTTTCTTTGGTTGTGCAATTCCTTCCTCACTCACAATAGTAACAAATGGGCCCTTTGTCTTGCAACATTGACCATTACCAGTCCTGACACTTCCCTCTCCTCGCTCTTCCTCGAGAACTATGATTTCCTTTTCTTGCCTCAACTACCAGTGGTAGCAATTTGAAGGGCACAGATACAATACCTTTGCCAAGGAAGCCATGAACAAAGTCAGCTGACTTTGTTAACGGCTTCTTTTGCAAACGTATCGTATTTGTGCCCTTCAAATTGCTACCACTGCCCCTTCTTCAAAGAACCATCTTCAATCTCTTCATCCTCTCCAGCCGCCATCTCTTTCCTAAACTTCCTTTCCTCTCACTGCCACTCAACTCCATCTTAACCTCTCCCACAATTCTCTATTCAAACCCACTCAAGTCAATTTTCTGACTTCCTGCTCCACCCACTGGAAGGTATACAAAGAGCAGAAAAGGGTGACAAAGCAGACAGAGCTACAAAAAGGGATATGATAAGAAACCTGCAAGGACTATTCAAAATCAACACGACAGACTTTTGCAATTACATTCGGGAGAATTAGGTTGGTCAGAAGTAATATCAGTCCCTTTAAAATGAACAAGCGAATGTTAATGGAGATAAAGAAATGCCAGACAGGCTGAATAATTACTTTATATTAGGATTTATAGTTGAATAAGAGGTCAGCATGCCAGACATCCCAGGGAGGCTATAATTAAATCAAAATTAACATAAGCAAAGTAACAGTTATAGAAAGATTTGTGCCATTAAAGAATGATGGATTCCCAGAACCAGGCGGTTTCGGAAACTATTCTGTTCGATTACTGGAAAATTGTGTATGTCACAGAGGGAAACCACAAGTCCCCCAGTTTGACCGCACCTGGAGTACTGACAGCAGTTTTGGGCACTAGACTTTTACAAAAATATCTTGGAGGGAATGCAGGACAGATTTACCGGAATTATATCTGGACTCCCAATGGTTAACATACAAGGAGAGATTTAACAAACTAGGGTTATATTCTCTGGAATTTTGATGACTAAGGTGTGATTTGATTTAAGCATCTAAGATATTAAGGGGAGCAGTTAGGATAGGTTGAAATAAACAATTTCTGCTAGTTGGGAGTTTAGGGCACAGAGTAAAAACTGGAGTCTGACCTTCCAGGCATGAAATTAGGGAATATGTCTTCAGACAGAAGGGTTTTAGAAATTTCAAACTCTCTTCCAAGAACAGCAACTGTAGCTATGCCACCTTTTTACATTAAAATTGAGATTGATGGATTTTTGTTAGCCAAAGATATTGAGGGATTTGGGGCAAGGGAGGATGTATGAAGTTAGATCAAACATCAGACACAATCTCATTGAATGGCGGCAGTACAGTTTCAAGGGCTTAAATAGCCTACTCCTGTCATTAAGTTCCCCTTTGTGATCCATCTCCATATTAACTCCATCATTTGATTCCGGTTATACATTTTCCAATACTGCTCCCACATATCCTGAAATGACATCTTCTCCTGTCATCACACAGTCTTCTTGGGAATATCCCGAAGTTCCATCCTTGGCCATTCCAATTTCTGATCTACATGCTGCCTCTCATTGACATCTGTTACAGATGGGACAGTCTCTACAATTGGAGTGTCAAAATGCATTTCTCCTTATTGCTGTCACACTTGGTTCCATAACCATCACTGTGCTAGCAGACAACATATCGTCAATATGTGGGTTTCAAACGCATTTTTTGATTTGAAATTAAAAGTTCCTCCAAATTATGCGGCCAAGCCTAAAGCTATCCTGTTTCATTCCCCCCTGAAGCCGTGTGTGCCTTGGCTTTGGCACAACTGTTTTCACAGCTGTGTGGACAGGTTGAGCCTGATGGTGCACAGCCTCAGTGTCCGGTCAGACTTTGAGCTAAGCTTCCTGTTGTATGTTGCATCCAGACTGTTTTGGCCACAACGTACACTTCTGTCCTTACCCGACGCTGGCACCACTACCAAAGCTCTTTGACACACATTTGTTTGCTCCAGACTCAGCATCAGCAACCCCTATTCTTATTAGCTTCCAAATCTCCACATTCCACCTCTTTCAACTCAACTCGTACCTTACTCGAGTACCTTGATTCTATGCTTCACTCCTCATCAACTTCCTCCAGTCCCACATTCGAACACATGGGGGAGGGTTTTGGGTTGGAACGCCTACATCAATATGGGTCACAACCCTGCAGTGTGTAGGAAATAGTGACCCGGCTGCAATTTTAGTCAAATTGGCCAATGAATGAAATCATAGAAACCCTACAGTGCAGAAGGAGGCCATTCGGCCCATCGAGTCTGCACCGACCACAATCCCACCCAGACCCTACCCCCACATATTTTACCCACTAATCCCTCTAACCTACACATCCCAGGACTCTAAGGGGCAATTTTTTTTTTTTTAACCTGGCCAATCAACCTAACCTGCACATCTTTGGACTGTGGGAGGAAACCGGAGCACCCGGAGGAAACCCACGCAGACACGAGGAGAATGTGCAAACTCCACACAGACAGTGACCCGAGCCGGGAATCAAACCCGGGACCCTGGAGCTGTGAAGCAGCAGTGCTAACCACTGTGCTACCGTGCCGCCCGTGGCCAGTGGCAGGCTCATAATTTAGCTGAGAACAGCAAGCAGGCTCTCGAAGTTGCCCAGCCCTCCAACACAGTAGTTCATAGTTCAGGAAAAAGATAAAGAGAGAGTGACTCCATCTTGAGATGTCCTCTCTCCAGCTTATCAAACTTTAAAATCAGACAATGGCCTCAGCAGCCAGGCCACAATGGTGAATGGGTTATTTCCACAGGGCAGCCTGTGGCCTCAGCGGTGGTCAGGTAGGTGGGGAGAGTATCAATGCTTGGCTCGACCCTTTGGTTTACTCCGTCTGCTGTCAGGAGGTCACATCAGGGCAACTGGCCTAGTCTCTCGTGTTGGTGGGAAGAGGGGTTTTGTAAGCCAACTGGAAAATTTCAGTCCTGCCCGTAACAGTAGGCCTTTATTCGCCTTTAGACAGTTTAATTAGCTACTGCTGTTTTTTGCTTCTGCCCACTTCCATACTTGTTCTCCAGTTTTCCATTCTGTTTTCTACCATTCCACCATCAGTGTCTGCCTGGAGTTTGCACATTCTCCCCATGTCCGCATGGGTTTCCTCCAGGTGCTCTGGTTTCCTCCCACAATTCAAAGATGTGCAGGTTAGGTCGATTGGCCATGCTAAATTGCCTCTTAGTGTCAGGGGGATTAGCAGGGTAAATACATGGGGTGACAGGGATAGGGCCAGGGTGGGATTGTTGTCGGTGCAGACTCAATGGGCTGAATGGCCTGCTTATGCACTGTAGAGATTCTATGATTCTATGAAATACCTCCATAAACCCCCTTCACATCACACTCTCTTTCCCCAATTTTAAAAAGCCGGTTTGATTTTGTCTTCAGTCATCTGCCCTCACCAGGGTGCTCATTTCTCCTCTGGCCTGATTTGGGTCATGTGCTAGGTTCAAAACACAATCTAAATTTTTTTTAAAATTTCATTTGTGGAATATGGGCATCGCTGACTGGCCAGCATTTTTTACCCATTTCAGTTGTCCGAAGGCAGCAGAGAGTCAATCATGTTGTGTGGCAATGTGACTAAATAGAAGGTGATAGTGATGGAAGGCAAAATTAAAAACTGAATATGCAATGTTATATAATGACTTGAGGTGCTGGGGTGCAATCAGTACAGTAATAGCGAACACCTCTGAATACCCAATTCAACAAGCTTCCCATTTTTGCAGATGATTTTTAGTTTCACTGCTTCTCTGGAATTAAGCAAAAAAAATAATTTGTTGGTGAATAGTTTTTTTTAAAGAGGAAGTAAAGTCTGTGGGATAGGCAGCATTTGTGTGTTTAAAATACTTCTCACAGAATACTGTTTTTTTTAAAAAAATTTGTAAAGATGGATAATTGTTTTAAAATAAAGGCTATTGACACAATATATTGGGGTTTTTTTTCAACCAGGGCAGGGCAGGTAATATCACAGTTTGGGCAAGATTTGAGCATCTTTCCCGATGATGCTGGATTGTGTGGAGGAAGAAATTAACAGAACTGCAGCAAACAAACATACATCACAATTTCCATTTCAACTCTCAACTAAACGGATGTTTCGTGAGTTTTGTGCCGGTTAAAACCCTGACCACAGCACAAGATTGAGCTCCCCACTGTTCCACGTCCACTGCAATAGATACTAGATTTAACAGCATAAAAGTTGGAAATTGATCTATGGCAGTAAAGCAATAGGGACTTGCAACAAATTAGTAGTTGCTGCAATTTGTCACCGCGCCCGGTCTTTGTTACACTGACGTTCACGGAATGATGGTTCAAACTCTTTTTGGAGGCACGGTGGCACAGTGGTTAGCACTGCTGCCTCACAGCGCTAGGGACCCCTATTCGATTCCCGGCTTGGGTGACTGTGTGGAGTCTGCACGTTTTCGCCGTGTCTGCATGGGTTTCCTCCGGTTTCCTCCCACAGTCCAAAAGACGTGCTGGTTAGGTGCACTGACTATGCTAGTCGAGTCTCACTGTTGCTATTATTTGGCTTGATGTGAAGTATTTTGTCAATATTTTCTCCAAGATAGCAGAAAATAAAAAGTAATGCAGTGTGAAATAGACGGCTGATTCACGGTGAGCCTGCTTTATGCTGCTGGTGCAGGCCAGTTTCACCCTAGTCAATTTAAAACTGCCTATTTAACGCAACAACCCTTTGGGGACGATGAACACATTTCTGAACAGTCAAAAACATAGACAGGCAGCAATCTTTTCCTTGCCCTCACAATGGATGACTACAGCAAGAAAGTTCAATACATTCTCCAATGTCTATTTTCGCATCCAACATTACAGTTGATGTTGGTACTATATATAACAGATACACACTTTTAAAGGATTTCTTGCCGTATTTAAAAGAGTTCCAACAATTGTTTTTGAATAGACTTATTAAGTTCAAGTTTCAGGATAACTGATTTATTTTCAAAGTAATTTTTTAATTCATTCATGGGACATGGGTGTCGCTGGCTCGCCAGCATTTATTGCCCATCCCTAGTTGCCCTTGTTCAGAGGGAGGGCTGTTGAGAGTCAACCACATTGCTGTGGCTCTGGAGTCACATGTAGGCCAGACCAGCAAAGAACAGCAGATTTCCTTCCCTAAAGGACATTAGCAAACCAGATGGGTTTTTCTGACAATCGACAATGGTTTCATGGTCATCAGTAAATTCTTCATTCCAGATATTTTTTTGTATTGAATTCAAATTCCACCATCTGCTGTTACGGGATTCGAACCCAGGTCCCCATAACATTTGCTGAGTTTCTGGATCAATAGTCTAGTGATAATAACACTAGGCTATCACCTCCCCACAATTTATTGTGAGTTCTATCTCAACTCATGAATGTCTAACTACAAATGGGACTGATAGCTCAAAGATGAACCAGGAGAATGATTTTATTGCTTGTAAAATGTAGCAAAACTCTCAATTAAAACAAAATATTTTTGCAAAGCTGCACATTGTCAGCATGAAAAGTTGGAAATGTCCAGTTGCTGCATCTGGAAACACAGCCATGGTGCTAACATAGAGAACTCAGTTGAGTGAAGGTCAAAGTTCAGCCCTATCCGACTACACATTTCTCTTCAACCAGTGAACATTTTTAGTGAGATCCAGCACCTCACTGCACCACTACTCTTGAATGTGAAGTTAACGAGCAAATCATTTCCCATCCCTGCATACCACTCTTTGATAAATACTCTCAAGTCCTCGTGTGTGTTGGTTGAATGGAATAACACTGACCCATGGAGGCTGCGCAACATGACATTTGGTTCTGAAAGCTCGAGAGTGAAGGAGGTGCATTGCAATGAAAGCTGCATTGTTCTGAGGGTGTTTTAACACATGTTAAAATGAAGAGGTTGACGGTGCTTGCTTAACAGTGCTGCATGCATTTGTGCAGAAATGAGGTGACCAGCTGTTTTGCAACGGATAAGTGCAAAATACTGCGATTGCTAGAATCGGAAACCAAAACAGAAAAATACTGGAAAATCACAGCATTAATGGAGAGAGAATTGAACTAATGTTTCAAGTCTGGATGACCCTTCATCAGAGTTTTGACGAAGGGTCATCCAGACTCGAAACGTTGGCTCCACCCTCTCTCCACAGATGCTGTCAGACCTGCTGAGATTATCCAGCATTTTCCTGATTTGCAACAGCTTCTGGCTCCCTGGGTGTTCTGTTCGCAATGAAGGAGAATGCTGTAGTTCTAGGCACCAGCAGCTAGTGCAAGGTTGCTGGGTGTCTGCTTATGCAGCGGGCAATTTTCCTATCTGACAGGGAACAGTGCCGGGCACAGAATTTCTGTTTTCACAGCAGTCTCCTCTTTGGCACCACTCAAGACTCCAATCACATTATAAGGCAACAGCCTGATTTACATCATAATCAGGGCCTCGTGTGCAGACTCCCAGTTCCCAATAGTTTGTATTCAAAATTCCCAGTGTTCAAAATACTCCCAGTGTTTGCGTGGTCCCAAGTTGCCTCCAGCCTTTACAACTGATAGCACACTTCAACTTACGAACCATCACCAAACTATCTACTCCTAAATGTGGGTCCCAAAACTTCATCTTTGCAATACAGAGACCTGTCAGAAGATAGACCCCTGGTCATTAATTCCATAATAGTGTCAGAATACCAGCAAAGCTATTGCCGCAGGGAAGAAACATATATGAATCGAAAACAAAAATGCTGAATAATCTCAGCAGGTCTGACAGCATCTGTGGAGAGAGAACAGAGCCAACATTTCAAGTCTGGATGACCCTTCAGATGAAGAGACCAGATTTTTGCATTGCATTGGTTTTAAAATCTGACCTCAGAAGAAGGCCATTAATCCAAGCATGACTTTATCATCCTCTTGATGGGAAAACTATGCGAGGTCTGCAAAACGCAGGCTGTGAACCAAAGTATGTGGTATTGTGATGTCAGGATTCTCACCAGCACAGCAGCAAGAGCATTTGAAGATTGCCCAATTCAACACACTTCCTATTCAGCTGCGCCTGACGTGTGATAATGTGCCGTGAACACAGCTGGGTGTCAGAATGGGACTGCACATTTCTTTTTCTGGTGAATTCTAAGAATCGACTGTGGCTGGAGATACTGCCAGGCGCAGTGCGTTATTATGGGCGGTGATTCATTCTAAGAGTAAAATCCAGCCAAAAGTGTGAAGAAGAGGACTTAAGTAGACAGACAGCTTACTGCAAAAAAAAACCTTGCATGCAGCAGCAGTTGTGAGAGTGCACACCACACATCTGCTTACTCTGCATTCACTGGAATAAGGCCCCACTGGCATCACTCCAGGCATCACAAGGATATGAAGCCACTTAGGAATACAAATGAAACTGATTTTATAATTTGGCGGCACATAAATTCAAATTCCGTATAACTAAAACAAAATGAGCTGTGCAGGAGGAGTGAGTTTCACTTGATCTTCCATCCAGAATCAGCAACCACTTTCAACTAATGTTCAACTAATGCATGCTGTTATAACTGACCAACAATATGCCCAGACACTTGAATAAACAGATCTATCCAATATTATCCATGTTTTCTATAAAAACTATAGCCTGGAAATAACAGTTGGCAACAAACATTTTATATGTTTATATGAAATTCTCCTGTCTGCTGATAATGTGGGCATTAAATTCTTTAAAGTAAATGGTTTAACACTTCCTAAAGTAGGGAATGGAGGAATGTTATCAAAACATTAAGCGCTCTTCTGCTAGTACCAGCAAAACATTATGAGAATAATGGATGTAAAAAGGATCGAAGTGTCCGATCAGCCAGCTCGACGGGCTGAACAGCCTACTCCTGTTTCTATGTTCCTAAAAGGGTACCTACCATTTAAAAATGAGCAAAAGGACAGTTAGTAATGGGAGCTATCAAGTGTGTAACTGTACCTGATGGACAAAGAAGCTGCAGGTGTGTGTGTGAGGAATTTCAGTGAACGATCCACTCCAATTATTCTAACCTTAAGTTAGGCATGTGTGAAATGACACAGCACCTGCAGAAAAGGGAGGGCAAAAGAGAGGAAAAGAGAATAAAAAGCAGACAAAACTCCACCACAATTACAAATGGTGTTGCATGCAATCCAAGGTGAAACAGAGTTTCATTTGGGTTAAACAGTGCTGTTCAGTGAGAGCGCAATGGAAAATCCTTTCAGACAAGTTGCTGAATTCGCAGTACTGGTTTAAACCACTCATTCTTTATTATCACACCATGCACGAGCTCTTGTCCTGTTCAAGCATGCACCTACCTTAAAAATCAATCTTAACTGTACTATTTACCCACATGACTTTATTATGTAGGTACCCACGCAGAGTAACATTTGCTGACATAACTGGCATTCTTCTGATACAGTAAGAGTTTTAACAACAGGTTTATTTGGTAGCAAATACCATTAGCATTAAAACTCTTACTGTGTTCACCCCAGTCCAACGTCGGCATCTCCACATCATTCTTCTGATGCAACAGGTTTCAGCCTGATTTTGTTTTCAATGCCGTGTCTCTCACTAATTATTGCACAGCCTTTGAAGGAGCAACGCATTTCGGGCGACAACTTTTTGATTTCTGCGTTGAACTGTGTATGAGTGGTCACTGGAAGCTGCTGTGGGATTTCCACAGAAATAAGGATAAGCGCTGTCAGCCTCAAAGATAACGTCCATTTTGGCTCAATAGGAGCGTAAACGTCTCGGCAACTGAAAGTGAAACCAGTCCAGCTGTCTTTATTTTCCTGCAAAATTAAATTGCAACCTGCAGCTGACGTGATAAGGTGGGAGAACAATGGAAAGAGAGGCGGTTGAGCAAATGGTGTGGGTGTCGGCTGTGTATATATAGGACAGGGCTTAGAGTTTACAAGCCCTTATTTTCTTAGCAGTAAAGTATTCATCTCTGTCACTCATTGTCCTGCAGCAAGATAAGAATATAAATTTTCTGTCATTTGTTTAAGACATTCTGTGCAGGACTTATTACTATCTCTCCCCCGTCCTCAGACCAAGGAGAAAGAACAGAACAACACGTGCAAATGATAGCTGCTTATTATCTGAAACCAGCCAAGGGAATGATCCTAACCAGCAAGGCCACTATCGCTACTCGCAACATCCATTGATTTCCGTCCCTTATCAAACCAAACCCAAAGGGCAAGGAATGCAATGCTCCCAGTGTGCAAAGCATGCGAGTAGCGTGCTCTCTTCCTTCTTGCTTAGTACAAATGAAAACTTGGGGGAACGCACTTAGCCTTTAACATACAGTCATAACCAAAAAACTTACTGTGTCACTCATCTTAACACCAACCGGAGGCTAACAAGATACTTGATACGATGATACTATGCCCAACAAGACGCTATGGTCTTGAAGACTGGTTGTTCTGCACCCACAAATGCATTGAGTCTGAAGACGTCACGATTCATTTTCAAATCGTGTAGTCTTCTAGGAAAGTGCTCATTCAGTATATGTGTTCACAGCAGGTAGGAAAGACAGGATCATCTCAGCCCCATTTGTTCCATAAACAGATTAAGAGAACAAAGTCATCAACTGTATGGATGTTGGTGTTGCTAATGTTTAGAAGTGCCATTAGTGGTACAACTGCACATCTACAGTTAATGGGGCTTGATCAAAGCAAGAATGCTTCCACCTGGTCCTTGCCACTTGCATTGCACAGATGACACAGATTCACTTCCAAATAGTGTATTTTTTATTTTCTATCCCAAGACATCAAGAGAAAAGAAAACAAAGTGGTATGATTGTGTGACTGATGATTTTTCAAATTATGACACGATTGGGGCAAAGTGAATAATGATATTTTTCACCAGTTGATGGATGATTCGGTCATTCAGTAAAAACATTCTGACAGGTACACACCTAACTCTGCTGAGCTTCCCTTTGGGGAATTTTGGCGAACTCTCAGCTCCAAGGAATATATTTTGTCTGATGAAGATACAGCATTGCACCATCTACAATGGATTAAATGATTTCTGCTTACTGGTCACATTTTATGAATTTTAACCATATTTCCAGAGAAAGGGTTTTAAAACATAAAAAGCTGAGCCATGCAATACAATCGTGTCTGATCTTGGGCTTCAGTTTCACTTTCCTGCCTGCTCACAACTCTGTATGGTAGAGAATTCCAAAGATTCACAGCCCTTTGAGTGAAAAAAAATTCTCCTCATCTCAGTCCTAAATAATTGGTCCCTTATCGAGAAACTGTGGCCCTGATTTTACCGGCACATCTGCCCCGAAATCGGGGTGGGCGAAGTTCACAGAACAGCATTCTCCGTTGCCTCAGGCGCGATCTTACAAGTCTCAGGCGGCCATGCCAGTAGAATCAGGGCGTGTATCTAAGTTTCCCAGCCATGGGATCAACATGCCATTTGCTTTCATAATTGCTCACTTATTTTTTCCTTGTATGAATCTCTCTTAACATCGACACTTACAAATTTCACTCTTTTGAAAAAAATATTCTGCTTCCTCTGTTGTTATGACAAAGTGAGTAATCTCTCACTTCCCTACATTATATTCCACTGTCATCTTGTTGCCTATTCAGTTAACCTGTCCATATGCTTTTGCAAACTCTTTGAGTCCTCCTCACAGCTTGCAACACTACTTAGCTTTCTTTGTCAGCAAACTTAGACACATTACTCTCTGTCTCTTTGTTTAAGTCATTGGTACATATTGGGATTAGCTGAGATCTTAGCACTGATCCTCGAAGCAGTCCACTAATCCCAGCTTGCCAACTTTCCAAATAACTGACATCAAGCCAACTGGCCTGTAGTTCCCTGTTTTCTCTCTCCTTCAGGTCAGTGGGACCCAAACCTCTTCCCACCTTTGGGAAGTTTGTGTGGGCTACTTCTCCACAAGGCAATTCAAAACTGCGGTCCCATGGACTCAGCTTTTGTTCAATTCGCACCCAGTCCACAATATTCTGACCCGTTGGCTTTTAAAAATCCCACAATATCACAATTTCTTTCCCAACTGGTATTTATAGTATTTATCTCACCAAGGCATTGAGTATAAGGGTTGGCAAATCTCCTAAATGCAGCTATATAAAACCTTGGTTAGGCCGCATTTGGAGTATTGCATGCAGTTCCAGTCACCACACTACCAGGACATGGAAGCTTTGGAGAGAGTGCAAAGAAGGTTCACCAGGATATTGCCTGGTCTCAAGGGCGTAGATTATGAAGAGAGGTTGAATATACTAGGATTCTTTTTACTGGAATGACAGAGGCTAAGGGGGAGACCTGATAGAGGTCTACAAAATTATGAGAGGCATAGACAAAGTGGATAGTCAGAGGCTTTTTCCCAGGGTGGAAGTGTCAATTACATGGGGCACAGGTTCAAGGTGAGAAGGGGAAAGTTTAAGGGAGATGTGTGGGGGGAGTTTTTCCACACAGTGTAGTGAGTGCCTGGAATGTGCTACCAGAGGAGGTGGTGGAAGTAGGCACATTAGCAACATTTAAGAGGCATCTGAATGGGTACATGAATAGGGAGGGAATAGAGGGATACAGACCAACTACGGGCAGAAGGTATTTTTCTTTAGTTTAGTCAGGGCATCATCATGATCGGCACGGGCTTGGAGGGCGAAGGGCCAGTTTCATGCTGTACTTTTCTTTGTTCTTCTTCTTTATTATTAAATATGACTATAGCGCAATCAATCATTAATTTAATTACACTTAACAGTTGTGCTTTCAAGAGTAAAATATCCAAAAGAGTAACTTGTATTTATAGAGCTTCCTGAATATTGAAAAACTCCCTGTTTGCCTTGACTTTTGCCGCTCTCCAAATTTTCCCATCCGACCCGCAATGAAGCCTGCCATTGGCGGAATTGGAAAATCCCGGCCTTTGTTTGATAGAATGCAAAATCTCCTGTTTGTGTACACTTTGGGCATTTATAATAAAAACTGCAGGGAAGAGCTTTAATTACTGAATTTATAACTTCTGATTTTAAATTTACAATCGCACTTCACAAATATTCCCATTTTCAATGATGGCCGATCCTACCATATCAGTGCAAAGATAAGGCTCAAGCATTAGCAACAACCTTCATCCAGAAGTGCTGAGTGGATGATGTACCGTGGCCTCCTCTGGAGGTCCCGAGCATCACAAATGCAAGTCTTCAGCCAATTTGATTCACTCCATGTGAAACAGCTGAAGGCAAAGTCTATGGACCCTGACAACATTCCGGCAATAGTACTGAAGACTTGTGCCAGATCTGTTCCCACCCACAGAAATTGGGCCTCCCCAATTACTAATTTACACTTTAGATTGCTCTGTGTCTTTTTCTATTGCTAACCTAAATCTTACGATACAAGGATCTCTCTTTCCTCAATGTTCCCTTCTTGATACTTGACCCATTTTGCACCCACCTCATTCCTTAGAATCAGATTCAGCACTGGCTTCTGCCTCATTGGACCAGAAACATACTGATCAAGAAAATTCTCCTGAACGCATTTCAGAAAATGTTCCCCTATTCTGCCCTTTGCAGCATTTATTATCTTAATATAAACTGGGATTATCACTATTTTATAGTATAGTAGCTTCCCTGCAAGTTTGGCCCTCTATATCTATTCCACTAATTAATGGTCTATACAATATACACAGCAATGCAATGGGACCTTTATTGCTTATTCTGTTCTCGATCCCTCTAGGACATCCCCCTCCTCTCTCTCTCCAACATTGTAATATTCCCCTTAATCAATACTGCCATTCCTCTCCTTTTTTCCCCCCATTTCCTATCTCAGCAGAGCTCTTTTGATCCAGGAATATTTAATAACCAGTCCTGCCCTTTTTTAAGCCAAGTCCATTATCACCACAACATCATACTCCCATGTGGTTATCTGCCCCTGCAGTTCACTAACCTTATTTATTGCGATTTGTGCATTTAGATTTCATTTAGAAAATATTGCATCTTCTCTTACACTGACTACCCCGAATATTATATTATTTCTTACTTCAATGCTATCTGTCCCTCCCAATCCTTCACATATGTTGTTTCTCTTTTCTATTGCTATATCCTGGTTCCCATTAACTGCTCCTCAAAACCATTAGCTAACTGGCCTGAAAAGACATTGGTCCTGATCTTGCTGAGGAGCAACCTTGTATAAAATCCCACCTTCCCAGAACTAGTCCCATTGTCCCACAGTCTTAAATCCTCCCTCTTGCATCACTTTTCCAGCCACACATTATCTGTTCTGCCTGTTTCTATACTCACTAGTATGTGGCGAGGCCAGTTAAGCTTATATGGCTTGATGGCAAGTGTGTGGTTCAGATTAACACTAACTGTGCAGGTTCGGTTCTCATTTTGGCCTAGGTGGGCTTGGCACCCACTTCCTCTCTTTGCCCCGAGAGTGGAAAGCAATGGCAAACCAACACTGACAGAAACTGCCAAGAAATGCTCCAGATGAAACATTAGCAGACAATAAACCAAAAAACTGCCTTTGGGCAGAGCATACACGAAGGAAACTTAGTCATAGAGGTCACAGAGGTTTACAGCATGGAAACAAGCCCTTCAGCCCAATTTGTCCATGCCGCCCAGTGTTTACCACTGAGTTGGTCCCAATTGCCCGCATTTGGCCCATATCCCTCTATACCCATCTTACCCATGTAACTGTCTAAATGCTTTTTAAAAAGCAAAATTGTACCCACCTCTACTACTACCTCCAGCAACTCATTCCAGACACTCACCACCTTCTATGTGAAAAAATTGCTCCTCTGGATCCTTTTGTATCTCTCCCCTCTCACCTTAAACTTATGCCCTCTAGTTTTAGACTCCCCTACCTTTGGGAAAAGATGTTGACTATCTCGCTGATATATGCCCTTAATTATTTTATAAACCTCTATAAGATCACCCCTAAGCCTCCTACGCTCCAGAGAAAAAAGTCCCAGTCTATCCAGCCTCTCCTTATAACTCAAACCATCAAGTCCCAGTAGCATCCTAATAAATCTTTTCTGCACTCTTTCTAGTTTAATAATATCCTTTCTAATAATAGGGTGACCAGAACTGTGCACAATATTCCAGGTGTGGCCTTACTAATGTCGTGTACAACTTCAACAAGACGTCCGAACTCCTGTATTCAATGATCTGACCAATGAACCCAAGCATCCCGAATGCCTTCTTCACCACTCTGTCCACCTGTAACTCCACTTTCAAAGAGCTGTGAATCTGTACTCCCAAATCTCTTCATTCTATAACTCTCCCCAACACCCTACCATTAACTGAGTAAGTCCTGCCCCGATTCGATCTACCAAAATGCAATCACCTCACATTTATCTAAATTAAACACCATCTGCCATTCTTCGGCCCAATTGATCAAGATCCCATTGCAATCCTAGATAATCTTCCTCACTGTCCTCGATGTCACCAATCTTGGTGTCATCTGCAAACTTACGAACCATGCCTCCTAAATTCTCATCCAAATCATTAATATAAATAACAGTGGACCCAGTGCTGATCGCTGAGGCACACCCCTTGCCTCCAGTTTGAAAAACAACCCTCAATAACCACCCTCTGTCTTCTGTCATCAAGCCAATTTTGCATCCAATTGGCTACCTCACCCTGGATCCCGTGAGAT
Source organism: Mustelus asterias (assembly GCF_964213995.1). Taxonomy (NCBI): domain Eukaryota; kingdom Metazoa; phylum Chordata; class Chondrichthyes; order Carcharhiniformes; family Triakidae; genus Mustelus; species Mustelus asterias. The sequence goes on along the minus strand of NC_135806.1, from coordinate 46,161,152 downwards.
TTAACCCTATGCAACAACCTACCATGCGGTACCTTTTCAAGCTTGGGGGATTAATCCAGAGATTACTACCTGCTATGTCTTGCCAAAATCTACAATAGCTCCCTGAAATCTGTCTGCAGGGCCTCATTCCTCTTTTCACCCATTTCGTTGAAACTGATATGAACTACGACCACTGGATATTCATACAGTGCCTTCATAATGTTCCGCAACCACTCAGTGACATTCTTGACCCTGACAGTAGGGAGGCATTACACCAGCCTGGAGTGCTGTATGGGGCTGCAGAAACAGTTGTCTGTATCCCTAATTATTGAGTCTCCTATCTCGATTGCTCTGCTGGTCTTCCTCCTGCTATCCTGCACAGCTAAGCCTCCCGTGGCCCAGTGGTCTTGGCTCTAACTGCATTCCCCAAAAGAACTATTGCACTCATCAGTATTCTGAAAACTGATTAGAGAATGAGATGCACTCAGGAGACTCTTGCATTACCTAACTGATCCTCCTCGACTGCCTGCAACTTCCAATAGTGTGTTATCCCTGAAGCTCTCAGCCTCGTATATGCAACACAGTAACACCAACTCCTGCTAACCTCCAAAACATGAAGCTCCAGCTCCTCCAGCTGATTATGCCTTCTGCACAATTTATTGTCAAACAAATGAGAAGCATCCTGGAGTTCCCACATTGTACACGACATGCTTCCCATGGGAGTCAGGTGCCTACCATGTTTCTACTTATTAGACTGCGAACTAAATTTACCACAAATCAAACTTAAGACCCACTCAGACTTCAGTTTGTTTAAAACTTACCAAATTACAAATGTATCAAAATTGAAAGGTTTTAGATCACTTTTCTTTTTACTTTAGCCCACAGCTCTAAAACAGAGAGAACAAAAAAAAACTGTACTATTCACCAATCAGTTAGCTACCCACTGGTGGCAAGATTACACTTCAATTTTTTTTTGCCTAATATATGCTGCCAGTCCTCCTCTTCCTGGCTTGACTCGGAATTGTGTTCTCTCCGAGCCTTCTCTCTGGGTCTATTTAGCCTGCCCTTGCTTCTCCCCTAGCCATTGCTAAGGTCTGCTCTCTGTGTGCGCAGAGCAGTAAAACAGTTTTCACAGACTGGTAGGAGTTATCCGTATAATTTTACACAGTGAATAGCTCTTTTAAAATAAACTGGAGCTGAAGAGATTCTTTAAGAAATCCTGTTGAGGGCCAGACAAACAAAACTGCAAACGATCATCATTTGTGTTTGCAGGTAATTGTTAGGTAAGTAAGGGCTGTAAGATAATCTGCAGAGTTCCATAATTTAAAACCATATCGGCCACTTAGCATATATCCATATACACCCAAGGGGATTTTCACAGTAACTTCATTGCAGTGTTAATGTAAGCCTATTTCTGACACCAATAAATAAACTTAAACTATACAGACCAACGGGTTGAATAGTAAGAAAATATAAAGATCATCAGCCTGGCAAAACTGCTTATTGGTTTGAGAGAGCACATATATCAGCTTCCCCTTCAGTCAGTCATAGCAGCAAAAAAGCTATAATAGTCTTTCTAAGTTGTCCTGACATTTTGAGGGCATTGAGTATGAAAATTGGCAAGCCATGCTGCAGCTGGACAGAACCTTAGACAGGCCTCATTTGGAATATTGTGTACAATTCTAGTCGCCACACTACCAGAAGGATGTGGATGCTTTGGAAAGGATACAGAAGAGGTTTACCAGAATGTTGCCTGGTATGGAGGGTAGTAGTTATGAGGACAGGTTGGATAAAGTCGGTTTGTTCTCATTGGAATGATGGAGGTTGAGGGGTGATAGAGGTTTACAAGGTTATGAGTGGCATGTGCAGATTGGATAATCAGATGCTCTTTCCTAGGATAGAAAAGTCAAGTACTAGGGGAGATAGGTTTAATATGCATGGGGAAAAGTTTAGATGAGATGCGAGAGACAAGCTTTTTTACACAGAGAATGGTAAATGTCTGGAACGTGTTTTCCGGGGAAGCGGTGGGAGCAGATACGTTAACGGCATTTAAGGGGCATCTAGGCTAATATATGAATAGGATGGAAATGGAAGGATATGGACCCAGTAAGTGCATACGGTTTTAGTTGAGGCAGGCATCATGATCGGCACAGTCTTGGAGGGCCGAAGGGCCTGTTCCTGCGCTGCACTGTTCTTCCTGTTGGGGATCTATATGTACGCTACAATACAAGACACGGAGATGCCGGCGTTGGACTGGGGAAAACACAGTAAGAAGTCTCACAACACCAGGTTAAAGTCCAACAGATTTATTTGGTAGCACAAGCCACTAGCTTTCGGAGCGCTGCTCCTTCGTCAGGTGAGTGGGAGTTCTGTTCACAAACAGGGCATATAAAGACACAAACTCAATTTACAAAATAATGGTTGGAATGCAAGTCTTTACAGGTAATCAAGTCTCAAAGGTACAGACAATGTGAGTGGAGAGAGGGTTAAGCACAGGTTAAAGAGATATGTATTGTCTCCAGACAGGACAGTTAGTGAGATTTTGCAAGCCCAGGCATGTCGTGCGGGTTACAGATAGCGTGACATGAACCCAAGATCCCGGTTGAGGCCGTCCTCATGTGTGCGGAACTTGGCTATCAGTTTCTGTTCAGCGACTCTGCGTTGTCATGTGTCATGAAGGCTGTCTTGGCGAACGCTTACCCGAAGATCAGAGGCCAAATGCCCATGACCGCTGAAGTGTTCCCCAACAGGAAGAGAACACTCTTGCCTGGTGATTGTCGAGCGGTGTTCATTCATCTGTTGTCGTAATGTCTGCATGGTCTCCCCAATATACCATGTGCGGGACATCCTTTCCTGCAGCGTATCAGGTAGACAACGTTGGCCGAGTTGCAAGTGTATGTACCGTGTACCTGGAACACGGTACCAGGAAAGAATGTCCTGAGGCATGGTACATTGGGGAGGCCATGCAGACGCTACGACAATGAATGAATGAACACCGCACGACAATCACCAGGCAAGAGTGTTCTCTTCCTGTTGGGGAACACTTCAGCGGTCACAGGCATTCAGCCTCTGATCTTCGGGTAAGCGTTCTCCAAGGCGGCCTTCACGACACACGACAACGCAGAGTCGCTGAGCAGAGACTGATAGCCAAGTTCCGCACACGAGGACAGCCTCAAACCGGGATCTTGGGTTCATGTCACACTATCTGTAACCCCCACGACTTGCCTGGGCTTGCAAAATCTCACTAACTGTCCTGTCTGGAGACAATACACATCTCTTTCATCTGTGCTTAACCCTCTCTCCACTCACATTGTCTGTACCTTTAAGACTTGATTACCTGTAAAGACTCGCATTCCAACCATTATTTTGTAAATTGAGTTTGTGTCTTTATATGCCCTGTTTGTGAACAGAACTCCCACTCACCTGACGAAGGAGCAGCGCTCCGAAAGCTAGTGGCTTGTGCTACCAAATAAACCTGTTGGACTTTAACCTGGCATTGTGAGACTTCTTACTACAATACAGTCATGAGTCAAATAATTACAGAATAATTATCATTAAATGCAGGTTATAGGCTGCACCAAATAGACACCAACTGAAATAGTCTAATACCTGAAACTCCCTCCTAAACATTTCCACCTCTCTCCTCTTATAAGATGCACCTTAAAGCCTAACCTGTTGTAACGTCTTCTTTTATGGCTCGGTCTCAAACTTTGTTTGATTACATTTCTGTGAAATGCCTCAAGACATTTTACTGCAATAAAGATATTACATGAATGCAAGTTTTTGTTGTTTAAACTAAATTAGCTGGAAGAGTAAATAAATGGAAGTATAGTTTGACAGAGGTTTTTGTACAGCTGTAACCCCGCATTGTCTGCTGTTGCTTCCCTTTTTGCATGCAGAGACATCAGTTTTACTCCTGGACTTCACACGCAAGGTCACGTTGCTCAAGAAGTCAAATCAAAGCTTTGCGTCCAAAGCTGGATAATACACCTGTCTTTTGAGAAGCCGGTTTTTTATGAATGTGCAGTTTCATCTTTTTACTGTGGATCAAACTATCATCACGATAAAGGAAACACTTGGCAAAGAGAACAAAAGCCTTCCATTGAAGAGACAACCCCAAGACAGTTACACATACACGGGGGGAAAACAAAGAAAGGAGACTTGGATCAAATTGTACTTTCGTTTTGCTGACTACCAGTGCAAGAACACGATAAAAACCACAATGCTCTCTGAAACTCCAAACCGACTGCACAATCAAGACCCTAGAACTCTGCTAAAGTCCATTTGGCAAGAGTCTCCTCTACAATACGTCCCATATACCAACAGTAGCAGGGTGAAAAATTAAATGAGAACCCCTTACAATAGACCCCAAACCATTTCTGTGGCTTCTCTGGTTTTCTACCAGCATTTCTACCAGATATCTTGGGTGGGATTTTCCGACCGCACTCACCACAAGACTGGAAAATCCCGCCTGAGGTCAACGGACCTTTGGGTGGTCCATGTCCCGCCCGCTATGATTCCCATGGACGGAAAATTCTGTCCCATAGTACATGGCAATGACAATAGAGTAACACCACACATCATGCCCCATCACAGTGGCCTAAGTAATTCTGGCTTCTACTCATGGCTGTATAAGGTAACATAGAAGCTGGCAGATAGTGATCTTGGCATAGCAGGAACTTCAAGGGCAAATTACCCGAATTGATGTAATTTTGTTTCATTAGTGGAGACAGCCAGGTGGAAAGCTGTGGTGGTGTAAATGGATGTTTATGTTGCCATTAGCGTTGAAATCCTGCAGGGGAATTCCCAAACATAAAAACTATAAACACTGCTGTCTCAGGAAAATTCTCCGGGATCAGGGCTAGGTCAGCTAGACGGGGAGAAAACCCACCTACCAACTCTTACCTTGGACTACAGTGAAAAATGAGCATAAAACACTTTATGAAATACAAGTTAAAAAGAGGGACATAGTGCAAAAGGAGCATAAGAAAGAGAGAAGAATGGAGACAGATACACTTCAGGACCAGAGAAAAACAGGGACAGGAAAAGGTGTAATAGTGAGTTATGTTGACTGAAGACAGTTAATTTCACAGTAGGAGAAAGTCGGAGGTTGGAAGATTGAATATGTATGAATTCGAGAAGGATGGTTAATCAACATGGCCATAATGGGGCTGGTGAGATGTTAATATATGCATGATGCTTGTTCTAGCCGTCTAAAGAGTCAGCTTGCCCCACACTAGTGATTCTTTAAGACAAAGTATTTTCATGCAATGTTACACGCTCAGAATTTAAATTTTTACTGTTGTTGCATTACCAAAGAACCACAACATACTATCAATTTATTTCAGATGGTTTGCTTTGAGATGACTGCATCAATCCAAATAAAAAACAATCCAAATAAGTTTGTTGTTGTGTGCGGTAGCAATTTCTGGCTGCATCTTAATAGAATGGTTTGTCTGTTAATGACATTTGGAATTTAGCTGGACTATAGGAATCTGGTTGACCTCCACATTGGCATATTTCTGTTTGTATATTAGTGGATGTCCCATGCAGTGTTCCCCCTAAGCTGTGCCCATGCATAGCTGCACAGGAGCCTCAAAGGTACCACACACGCCTTGATCCACATTCAAAACCACAAAAAATTAAATGATAGCATGTTGAACAAGCACAACAGGAAGGCCGGAATTCTCTAGTCTCACACGCCAGCGAAAATGGAGAACTTGGCGCTCTGTCAAATCTCTGTTCACAGCAGCAGGACCGGAAAATCCCAGTCATGGTGAGGTCAGAGAATTGTGCACTAAGGTGTTAATGCTCCCATTGTATTCCTTGAGGTAAGTTTGGTGATACTGTTTACAAGGTTGTAAGTGCTGTATCATGGAACACAGAATTCAAGAGTCTGACGTTCCTAAAAAAAACACAGCTTCAGGTCAGTTTACTGATGGAATGGTAGAAATGTTTGTCAGTCCCAGATCAGAAGCATTAAATGGTCCTCTTTCTAGTTACTTTAAGAAAAGCAATTCCCATCTGTATCAAAGAATAACTGGTGAATTCTGCGCATGCACCTCATTACACTCAACTGTAATATTTTAATCTAGCTTTGTCTAAAAACTTGACTTTAAATTCATTGAGTGATTTCAAGTAATCAATTGTAATAACTGGAGGCGCCTTGATGTGACTTCAATAACAAAGGGCTTATTAAATAATAGTATATATTAAGGGTCGGACAGAAACTTCTCTCACACGTCTATTGTCTTCTCCTCCCTGGCTCTAACTGAAGGTCCTCCTCCTCCCAGGATGCGCGTCCACCTCCCAATTGGCAGTTTCCCCCACAGCCTCGCTACAGAGTCCGACCCAATCACATGATCTGCAAAGGATCGCCCCTTAAAGGGGTCATGTTACCACACTCCTCCCCACTCCAACGCTTGAGTTCACCTATGAGTGAAAACAATAAAAAACAACATTATACATAAGCACAAAGACACAATATCACATAGGGAGGCCAAAGGAAAGTCCTATCACAAAGTCAATTGATCCGGAGACTTTTGTGGAATGCCTCAGCTCAACACAGGTTCCTACAGCAAGCAACGAATCCAGTCCGGCTGCAGAGAAAGGCAAACTCATCAACTCAGGGTCAACATCCTCACCAGTAGTTTCTTCCTCCTTGGCTACTGAAGCTAGAGGCTGCCTATGTTCAACAAAGGCCACAGTTATCTCTGGTTCTACAGCGGGCACACTTACGTCCACAGCAGGACACACCTGTTGGCCCCCTGGATCAGGCGCAGCTCAGATCCACATGTTTTTTCACATGGTAACCTTATACTTCCAACACATATGAAACTGGCCCCATTCTCTCTGCAGTACTTCCTGACACCCAGGTCAGTCCACCAGCAAAATTTCTTGCCATGACTAAGTCACTGAACGCGAATGCTCTGGCCCTTTTCTTCGAGACTATAGGAATCTGGTTGACCTTCACATTGGCATATTTCTGTTTGTATATTAGTGGATGTCCCATGCAGTGTTCCCCCTAAGCTGTGCCCATGCATAGCTGCACAGGAGCCTCAAAGGTACCACACACACCTTGACCCACATTCAAAACCACAAAAAATTAAATGATGGCACGTTGAACAAGCACAACAGGAAGCCTCCTTTCTGGGAGGCTCGCCTAGCCTCCACCCTCCCTGATAAATCTGGAAATATCAAATCTAAGTGAGTTCGTAGGCATCATCCCATTAATAATTCAGCTGGTGCAACCCCTGGGGTAGCGTTTTGGCGTGGCATTATACAATAACAAGAAACTTGCCAGATGTAAAGTCAGTGGCCTGTGACCTTGCATTTCACTGAAGCTTTAAACATTTTATGGCTCACTCCGCCAAGCCATTCGAGGCTGGGTAACACAGGGCAGACCGAACGTGGCGTATACCATTAGACTTTACAAATTGGTGGAACTCTGTAGCTGTAAACGCAGTGCCATTACCTGACACTAAGACATCAGGAATGCCATGAATGGCAAAGATCTGCCACAATCTGTCAATAGTGGCTGTGGCCATTGCGGATTTCATTAGCTGGAAACCTAGCCATTTTAAATTTGCATCAACCAGGATGAGGAACATACATCCCATGGCCAGTCCAGCAAAGTCTGTATGCAATCGGGACCATGGCCAGTCCAGCCAGTCCCACAGATGCATATCTGCTGGTGATGGCAATGCCTGTTGAGTTTGTCAGTTCAGGCACTGGCTAACCATTCCTTCAATCTCTTTGTTGATGCCAGGCCACCAGACATAGCTGTGGGCCGGTGCCTTCATCCTACTTTGTCTGGGGTGTGCATCATGCGACTCCTGCAGTAAAAGACTGCATCCCTGGGTTCCACTATAACACGGGCCCCCTACAATAACATGCCATCCTCATATATCTCAGTCCCACACTGCAAGTAGGAACTGATCCGCTCCGACTCGTCATGGTGCCAACCTTGTAGCACCACCCTCTTTACTTTGGAGAACAATGGATCCTTCTCGGTCCAAGACTTTATATGGGCAGCAGAAATGGGCAATGTCTCCAGAAGGTGCAACGCCAAAACTATTTCTTGTGGCGCAGGTGGAGGTGGTACAGTCTGTGGTAGAGGGAAGCGGCTGAGTATATTCGTGTTCGATATTTGCATCCCTGGTCTATGATGGAAGGAGTAGCTGTACACAGCCAACCTGGCCCATCTCTGTACCCTCGCAGAGGCAACTGGAGACACTGGCCTGTCCTCTCCAAACAATCCTAATGGAGACTTGTGATCAGATTCAATGCTGACATGGCTTCTACATATACACTGATGAAATGTCTTCACTGCATAGATTACCACCAGACTCTCTTTGTCAATTTGAGACTGGAGTAATAGTTTACCATCCCTAGAAACAACTGTCACGTTCCTCGGCTGTGGTACTTCTTTAACCTTGTCCTCCAGGGGATGCAAGCCTTTGGCATTTGGGGCAGCACAGTGGCACAGTAGTTAGCACTGCTGCCTCAGTGCCAGGGACCCGTGTTCAATTCCGGCCTTGGGTCACTGTCTGTATGGAGTTTGCACATTCTCCCCGTGTCTGCGTGGGTTTCCTCCGGGTGCTGTTTTCCTCCCACAGTCCAAAGATGTGCGGGTTAGATTGATTGGCCATGCTAAATTGTCCATTAGTGTCAGGGGGACAAGCAGGGTAAATAAGTGGGGTTATGGGAATAGGGCCTGGATGGGATTGTGATCGGTGCAGACTTGATGAGTCAAATGGCCTCCTTCTGCACTGTAATGATTCTATGATATACCTTGAAGCCAAAGTATGGAACCTCATCTGCCTGGAAGGTGCATTCCTCTCATTTTAAGTGGATGTCCACTTCTTTAAACATTCTTAGGACTTCTTTGAGGTTTGTCCTGTGTTCCACAGGGACGCTCCAGTGATTAGGACATCATCTAAGTGCACCACCAATCTAGGGATTCTTTGCAACAAACCTTTGATAGTATGCTGGAAGATGGCACAAGCCAATCAGACCCCAAGTGGAAGGTGAGTGGACAGATATAACCCCTTTGTGGGTGTTAATGGTGAATAACTTTTGAGAGTTTTCATCCAGCTCCAGTCGCTGGTATGCATGACTAAGATCTAACTTAATATACTTAAGGCCTCCCCTTCCAATTCTGCTTAATAGTCTTCACAGATTCTCACAGTACGATCAGCCTTCAAAATAGGACAATGGACACAGTCCATTCAGAAAACTGAGCTGGTTTTATAACACCCAAGACTTTTCTTTTTTTTTAACTCCACTTCCACCTTACGATGAAGTTCATAAGACACTGGGCGAGCTTGAAAGCATTTTGGTGTAGCTCTGGGGTTTAAATAAATTTTGGCTTTAGCTCCTTTTGTTCGGCCCAGTTCCTTTTGGAAAATGTCTGAGTATCTGCACAGGAGTTGTTGAAAATCTCCATCCCGAACAAACAATACCTCCAGCCAGTCCAATTTTATCTGTTTCAGCCAGTCTCTACCCGTGAGACAAGCTCTGTGACCCTCAGTTACTAAAGCTGGTAACTGTGCTGTCTTGATTCTGAAAGGATACCCCTATTGTAACTGACACTACTGTCTTCAGCATCTCTCCCGTAGAGATAGGTAAAATAGCTTCTGAATGACTCAACCTCGAGGGTTGTAAATCTTTCTGGAGGTATCTGAATGACTCTGGCCGTGGCTCCAGTGTCAACTTCCAACTTAAAGAGATCTGCTGTTGACCAACAGGACTATCTTGATAGGTGGCACCTTGTGGAGTTGGACCTGCTTTAAAATATAAGGGTCGGATGCCTTGTTGGGTTCCTCAGTCAGTTGGTTTAATGGTGTTGCCTTTACCATTGTTCTTTTGTGTGTGTTCTGTCCTTTCTGCTTTACTCTGCATCAAGCCTGCAAATGACCATTCCTCTTGCAGCAAAACCAATCATAATCTTTACACCGGCACATTTCCTGGGAGTGTTCTCCCCCACACCACAAACATGTTTCCACCCCTGTTGCTGTATCACCGCTCTCGGGCTCAGCTGCACTCTCACTCAGGCTGTCCCTCCCAGCAGCTGTTTCCTGCCACAAACGGTTCACCTCACTGGACACACCTCACTTACACCATGCCTAGCACATTCAGTCACTTGGGCCACCTCTACAGCTTTTTCCAAAGACATTTCAGTCTCAGGCAGCAGCTTTTCTTGTGTGATGAAGCTGTTAATCCCACAAACCAGACAGTCCCTTAACATCTCCCCCAAAGCTGGGCCAAATTTGCAGTGCTCTGCTAAACATCATAGTCTGGCCACAAACCCAGAGACCATCTCCCCCGGTTGCCAAATGAAACTTGTACCTCAACATGATGACTGAATGTTGGGGGTTAAAATGGTCTTTGACGAGTCCCACGATTTGATTGAAAGACTGTGTATCCAGGGCACCAGGTGATGTTAAGTTCCTCACCATGCTGGAAGTTTGTTGGCCACAGACTGACTGGTATCGCTTTTTGTTTTTCCTATGCAGTGATCTCGTTAGCGACAAAGAAATAACACACCCTTTCGATATATTGGGGTAAATTTCCCTATTCCGCCCGCTATGGGAATTGGAGCGGGCGAGGGGCGGACCATGGAAAGCTCCATTGACCTCGAGTGGGATTTTACTGTTTTGGGGCAAGCAAAGCCAGAAATTCCCAGCCATTGTCCCAGCTCTCAACGTCGGGTTTAAACGACGTTATCTTCCCGATTAAAGCCATTTTAAGGGCATCTGCACCTGTTCCTCCTTAGCTTCCACTGTCACCTTCCTGCCGCTCTAACTGCGCACTGTGATCTTCTGATGACTAACATAGTCTTTCTGTGTCGCCAGTGTAATAACTGGAGGCAACTGGATGCGGCTCCAACAACAAAGGGTTTAATTTAATAATATACAAGTTAAGAGTCTGACAGAAAATTCTCTCACAGGTTTACTTTCTGCTCCTCCTCCCAGGATGCGTGCTCTCGCTCCCGATTGGCCCGGCTCCCCCCGTGGCCTCTCCATAGGGTCCAGCCCATCACGTGGCCCAAAAAGGATCGCCCCACAAAGGGGCCACGTTACCACATCAATCAAACGGAAAGCCCACTTAACTCCTGATTGAGAGGAGCAAGTTTTCACCAATTCCTAAATACAAGGTGGTAAAAGCATATGGAGATTCCCATTCTAATAAGCACGAGGCTGGATAGTTTTTTTGTCTAGACAAAGACATTCTTATAAAATGCAATGAATCTGCTGCAGGTTTTTTTTATGGCTTGTATTTGGATGTTGAGCTTACTGTAAGTTGCCAATGTCTGCGCTTCATTTTTTCTACCTTACTGCGAGTGAGTACACATGTTTATGCAGTTTGTTAAACTCTGTTGTGGTTTAACATGTCAATCATAAGCAATGTGTATCAGGAAACTGTCCATTCCAATAAGCAGACTACTGGAAAAAAGGTAATTATTAATCCTTGGTTCACCCAACTCTACAAAAAGCAGATTGCACAGAATCACAACTTCCGAATGGTAGGGAGCAAGGTCCATTCATAGGAGTTACTATGGAACTGTAGAAAGAAAACCATTCCACAAAAATTTGTAATAGTGATCGGCATCACAGGAAAATCATGGGTAATTCATGCTTCCATCTGTTCCATACAACCTTTATATGTCAAGTTGCAGCATTTACTTTTGTAAATACGAATGACAGATTTCATCCTGTCATTGTTACAAATGTGCGCGTTAAAGCTGATTCATTATCCTGCTTTCTCTTATCAGATAATATCACTCACTTTCTTGAACCTCGCTTTTAAAACATCCTCAAGTTTCTAAAATGTCACCTTGTTCTGTTGGTTTCTGAATATTCTTTTTCTTCTAAAAATACTGTAATTATTTTTATATACTTACAAATTTCCATACTTTTGCAGGCTACTTTTAGCTGCCTGTGACAAAGCCAAAAATACCTTCCTCAATCTCTCACAAAACCTACAAAATTACAGCCCAAACAACAAAAAGGTGTCTGACATTTTGCACTGTAACCTATACAGTTTTGAGTGATACGGGATAAGAGTTCACTTGTGGGAACAGCTGTGAAACTATTAAAAGAAAAGTATTGGACAAATTGAAAACTGTGATTTGCGTCTCCTGTTAAACATGGATAATGTGTGCTGCAATCTCTTTCGTGAATGGGACAACTGTGGGAGAGGTAAATTGGGAGGTAATAGAAGGTCTAGAAATGTGGGCAAAAAGGGAATGTCAGAGAGTGAGTGGAAGGTTAATGTTTGGGTTTGTGTTGCATCATACCCATTATGTCAGGAAAAACAAATATTTGTTTTAGAAAGCTATGGGGCAGTGTCTCATTCCAGAGACTCGAGCACAAAAATCTAGACTGGTACAACAGCGTAGTACTGAGGCAGTGCTGTAGTGTTGCAAGACTCTTTCAGATGAGATGTCAGACTGAGGCCCTATCTTCCATTTCAGGTGGTCACAAAAGCATTGCATTTACCCTGCTAATCCCCCTAATCTACACATCTTTGAACACTAAGGGACAATTTAGCATGGCCAATCCACCTGACCTGCACACCTTTGGAGTGTGGGAGGAAACCAGAGCACCCAGAGGAAACATGTGCAGACACGGGAGAATGTGCAAACTCCACACAGTCACCCAAGGCCAGACTTGAACCCAGTTTGCTGGTTTCAGCCTCCGGGGTGGGAATAGGCCCCACCTTCTGAAATCTAGTGATATTCACGCTGGTGGCCCCTGAGTGCACAGAGTGTGGGAGATTCTAATCTGAACTCCCATTGAAAAAACCAGTGTGAATTACTCATTTTCCTGCAAATTTGACACTTAGAATTTTTTTGGGAGAATCACCCCCATAGGGTGGGATTTTCCGGCCAGACTTGCCCCAAAACCTGAAAATCCCTTCTGAGGTCAATGGACCTTTATATGGTCCACCCCCACCTGCTACGATTCCTGTGGCAGGCGGGACGGGAAAACTCCCCCCATAAACTTACATTGATTTCACCTTTATTTGTGCTTCCCTCGTTTTCCTTCAAAGGTTTCTATATTATTTGCATCAATGACTTTATGAGGCAGCAAATTCCACATTTTACCCAATCTCTGGCTAAAGAAGATTCTTCTGAATTGTTGTTTAGATTTATTAGTGATCGGCATAAATTTGTGGCCCCTAATTTTTGACAACTCACTGTTGTCGGCCATTCAAAGCCGGAATATAGTATGTGCCACTGTTGTACATTCAGGGTAATGTCACCAGAGGGATTTTATATAAATCCTACACTAATGTTTACATAAAACGGACAGCCTTAACTGCCCTGACCTCACAGGACATGTTCTGCTGGACTCCTTAGGTTGTAAAACATTCAAAAATACAACAGAAGACTGCTTAGCTTTCCTGCCAAAGTTACTCAAAACTTTTGAGTAACTTTAAACACCTTTCAAAACATTAGCCACCAACACAGGCATGCCATAGTTCCCACAGTAATAAAAACAATATTTCTTCAATCATAAAAATAGAAGACTACACGTCTGAGTACGGATGCTGTTTGCTGTCACCGAATGTTGCAGTATGGGTTCTTTAGATGTATGAATGAGGAGAGCTTGAGACTTGTATGTTTAAACAGAAACACTTCACTGGTGGTTTTTAACTACTTACAGCTTCTAAGTTACTATCATGCATGGTGCTGTTCAGGCTACTTACTGTTTTAGACCGTTCACTCAGAATCTCTTACCACGTGACTCTCTACATCATACCATGGGCAGTGTTATTGTCCAGTCCCATGTTAATCCTTGCTCTGCCGAACACCTTTACATTATAATGGCACAGTCACATAACACAACATCCTACTTTCTTCTCTAAAGAAAACTTTCCACCCTTCTCACAGAGTATTACAATACAATCTTTACTTGCTACTCCATCTCAAGTCTCTGACTTTATAACTTCAGATGGTCCTAAGGCTTGGCAGAATTGCCACATTAGTCTGTCATGTTTGGAGGAATGGTAGTAGCACTCTGTGTTTCTCATACTTGAATGTCTCCATTTGATTTGCTTTTTGCGCTCCTTCAAGTTGTACTTCCCTTTATTAACAACTCCTCTGGTTTTTTTTGGACACTGTGCATTTGTCCCATTTCTCTCGAGGAGTATGTGCACTCCTTTCAGTCCGAGAGTGAGCTCAAATTTTCTTTTCCTGTGGTGTCCATCATGTTTATACTGGACGCATGCACCAGCAAATGGAACCTTCATTTCCAACTATTTCACAATTTCAACCAAACATGTATTTGCAGTTTTATTTTCAAATCATTGTGCCATCTTATGAATCTTTTGATTCAACTCAACCTTGTCTTCTTCTAGCACCTTCAGTGTTGGATTTACATTTTCCAATCTCATTTCTGTCCTTTCTTGATCTGTTTCCAGCGGAAGACTGTCCTTGTCCTTTGCTTTAGTTCCATTGTTGGCCATGTCTAAACTTGTTTCAGTTCTGTACTTGTGCTACTCATAGCTTCATTAAGGGCGGCACAGTGGCACAATGGTTAGCACTGCTGCCTGACAGTGCCAGGGATCCGGGTTCAATTCCGGCCTCAGGTCACCGTCTGTGTGGAGTTTGCACGTTCTCCCCGTGTCTGCGTGGGTTTTCTCCAGGTGCTCCGGTTTCCTCCCACAGTCCAAAGCTGTGCAGGTTAGGTTGATTGGCCATGCTAAATTGCTCCTTAGCGTCAGGGGGATTAGCAGGGTAAATACGTAGGGTTGTGGGTGGGATTGTGGTCGGTGCAGACTTGATGGGCCAAAAGGCCTCCTTCTGCACTGTAGGGATCCTATGATTATCCACTCAGAGCTCAGAAAGTTCTACGGCTTTTCTTTCAATGCCTCCTCTTTGCCATTCAACTGCTTCTTCAAGCTTTCACTTCCTCCCAGAATGTTGCTGAGTCTTCTCTGCCAACTAGTTTGTCAGTTTATTCAAGGTGACATTAAACTCATTTTACTTTTTGTAATTGTTCAGAGGAATAAATTTGAACCTGAGAAAGTCTTGTAGCAAGTGAAAGTATTTTAGAAGGTTTTCCTTTTCATTGTGAAGTTCGCTTGTTTCATCTTGAGCTTTCTTGTCATTCAGTTGCATCTCTTTACATTTCATCTGCTATGCTTCCACTCTGCTGTTTAAGACAATGCTCATTCCTTCATGTTGCTGAATGATTATGCATTCCTTTTGTATTCAATCTTGAAGGGCAATCAACTGTTCTTTCAACTGTTTATTCTATCATTGTCCTCCCTCTGGGGTCTTTTGTTGTCTTCCGCGATGTTGCCCTCTCTCTGGGGTCACTTGTCTCCCGCGATGTTGCCCTCTCTCTGGGGTCACTTGTCTCCCGCGATGTTGCCCTCTCTCTGGGGTCACTTGTCTCCCGCGATGTTGCCCTCTCTCTGGGGTCACTTGTCTTCCGCCATGTTGTCCTCTGTGGTCTCTTGTTATGATTGGCAAAGTTGCCCTCTTTCTGCAGTCTCTTGTAACGTGTTCTGCATAGCCATTTGTGTAGTCTTGTATTTACCCCTTGAAATGTGTCGCCGCTTTAAGACAGCAGCTTGTTGGGTTCCTTTGCTTGCAAGTTTCCCATGCTTTTTTGGATCTTGGCGGTTGTGGGCCTCTTCTCTTTTAGGTAAGTTCTCTAAACTGCTAAAAGGTTTTCCTGGTTAAGATAAAACTCAGCCATTGCTGCCTTTAAACTCTGCAGGTTTTTATTAAAATTCAGGAGCATCAGCGAGTGCATTTCCCTTTAAATTTGCAAGCTATCGCTTTCTTGTGTTTCAATTTTCCTGTGCTTTTCGAGCTCTTTTTCTAACTTATAGCTACAGCCTTCTATTGGCGTGGATTGCCTTTTTTTATTCTTCAAAGCCGCAGCAATTCTTTGTTTTTTTTTTAAACTCTGCAGGCTTTTCTCATTTTTTCTTACTGTGCATGGCTGGTATCTGTATAAAATTCTGCCTGTCTTTTTTTGCACAGCTTTTTTTTAAACTTTGTTTTTTATTCGCAATTCTCTTTTAGCTGCCCTCCGCATGCTGAACCTTGGGACTGCCACTTATTCTAAAATGTAAGTACAGCTTTGTTTTACATTGTTACTTACCCATCTTGTGATCGCTCACTCTGGGATTTTGCCATTTTTTTTCTTAGGTGCATGTTTTGCTACTTAGGCTTCAATTATTTTTTATCCCTTGGAATGCCTGGAGTTCTTGCATTTAAGATGCCACCTTTGTTACCACTATTGACCATTACCGCCGATCACCATGATACTATCGCCGTTGGTCACCACCACCAATACCACTGCTGCACATTATGTCACAGTATGGATGCTGTGTGCTGCCACCATATGCTGTATTATGGGTTCTTTAGAAATCTAGAGAAGGAGAGCTTGAGACTTGTATATTTAAACATGACATTATTGGTTGTCTTTAACTATTTACAGTTCCCAGGTTACTGTCATGCATGGTGCTGTTCACCATGCAGGTAGGCTGCTTACTGACAAAGTTCTCTTCTAAACTGTTCTCTCAGAATTTCTTACCATGTTACTGTGTACATCATACCATGGGCAATGTCCATGTTAACCCTTACTTTGCCGAGCACCTTCCTATTACAATGCAATGCAGGCACATAACATATCAATACAAAAGCATGAAACTGGTAGTCTACCTTGGCCAGCACATGACCAAAACTAAATTCATCAAAAGGTGTTTGCATTAAACTTGGAAAATCTAGATTAAGGCCCAAATACACATTGTAGGATAAAACTAAGGCGGCAAGAAAGAACAGGAATGAAGACAAGGCAACGATCAAAGAACTGCACAGTTTTGAGGTCCTGGGAATAAATGGATTGATTTGGGTGGGGAGGGCTGTATGATGTGTTATACATTACCTCAACGCAGGCAAATTCTGTGTACAACAGGTAAAGTGGCATATGGATTCAGAAAATTGTTTTAAATGATGTCCTTCATGCAAAATCAATTTGCTGAACTCCAAGTTCAGCGAGCGTAAACAAAGATCAGACCTTAATGCCCGACAATAATATGGAGGTTTAAAGATGTAAACAGACTTGCCGAGTACATGGATAAATAGTAAATGAAAATCAATACAAGGTGGTTTATTTTGGCAGAGAAATAAAAAGGCTATGAAAGATAAGTAACCAAATAGGGTACAAGAGCAAAGAGATCAGGAATGACAGACACACAAATTACTAAAATAATCAATGCATGTTGATAATACTATAAAGAGTGTACACAAGTACAGGGTCTGGAAGAATTGAGGTAATGTTGAATTTATGCAGAACCTTGGTTAGACCAAGCTTGGAGTGTTGTTCACAATTCTGGGCCTGGATTTTCTATTTTCCTGGGTGTTTACTCGGAATTACCCAAAGCAACACAGAAAGTGCAACTTTCAGCGCAAGTTGCATTCAGCACAATGAGCTTCTGCCATGTTTTGCATTTGCTTTTTTTAAAAAAATTGCATGATACCTCAAATCCACCCACAAATCTAGCCACACCCACTATCAAATTAATCACCACTGACTCCTGCTAATTGTGCTCGTTTGCAAGCCTTAAAACTGAAGCTGATTTTAGACGCAAGGACACTAACAAGTACATCATAAAAGATTTTAAATATCTTTTCCGTTGAATTACGAAGAGACTGCTGTCTGCATTCTCATATAATTTGCAAATGGCTCTGGACTCGCACATTATTCAGCAGTTCCCTTTACAAAGTACTCAGGAGGAGGGAACCCCAATGTTTAGCTCAACTTTACAGCCTCTCTCATGTGGCGGAGTCTTAAATGCACCCCAGAGGTCTGAGGGTCCTCCATTTAAATGTTACATAGGAATAATATGGGCAGTATGGTGGCACCGTGGTTAACACTGCTGCCTCACAGCGCCAGAAACTCAGGTTCTATTCTGTGTGGGTTCCTCCGGGTGCTCCAGTTTCCTCCCACAGCCCAAAGATATGCAGGTGAGGTAGCTTGGGCATGCTAAATTGCCCCTTGGTATCCAAAGATACGTAGATTAGAGGGATTAGGGGGGTAAATGTTAGGGGTTACGGGGTAAATGTGTGGTGTTACGGGTAAAGGGCCTGGGTGGGATGCTCTGTTGGAGAGTCAGTGCAGACCTCATGGGCCGAGTGGCCTCCTTCTGCACTGTAGGGGTTCTATGATTCTATAAGCCCTTTCCTGACTCTGCAAAATCCACAAAGCTTCAGACGGGTAAAATCCAGGCATGAGTACTGGGGTGGCTGGCCTGCTAAATTTTGGCTCAATTGAAGGCAAGTTACTGAAACGTGCATCAGATTGTTATCCACCCCAGGACCACAATAACAAACTAGCAGAAATCTGGGAGATGAAATGATGTTCCTCCAGTTGTGGCCTCTTGTGAAAGTATACAATTTGAAATGCTCAAAAATTGGCAGCCCTGCCTTAGCCACCCAGGTCCAATTGCTGGAAAACCTCCCTAAACCTCTGCCTCTCCAGCTTTCTCTCTCCTCATTTAAGGTGCTCCTTACTGCGACTGTCCTCTGTCCCAATATGTCCTTACATGGGTGAGTGTCAAATGCTGTTTGACAATGCTCCTCTGAAGCACTATTTTACTGCAGTCTAGATACTACATAAAGGCAAATCCCTGTATTCAGTGTCTCTAACATTTTCACAGGTTAGTGCCATCTTAAAATAAAAAGCAATGAATTGCAAATGAGATGGATTCTATGAAGAGTGGGTGTTCCACTTTGCCTGATCCCTGCCGAGACACATGTTATGTGCAAGAATTTATCACTAATAGTATGTTCCAAAAGGCTAGGAAACAGATTGGGACCTGGGGCTGAATTTTCCAGCCCCTCCCATCGGCAGGATCGTTCAGTCCCATCAATAGCAACCTCCCCGCAGTGGGTTCCCAAGAGGTGAACAACACAAAATGCTGTTGACATCGGCAGGACTGGAAAGTCCCAACGCCAGCCAATGGGGAGCCACCTCTGCTGCCGGAAACTTCAGCCCCTGGATTTGCAAGGTCAGAGACTGGCAATGGTGATTCTATGAACTCTTATAAAGGCAGAAGCCTCCACCCACCCTTTATACTCCAGTGGGAAGCAAAGGCCTCTATCTGCACCTGGCCTAGTGATAGAATGGGACAGAATTGGCAACGAGTCTGCCCAGCGTTGGGTACATGTGGGTCCTATCCAAAAGTCCAAGCCCTTCCTTCCTAACCCAACCACAGGCTGTACACAGTACAGTGCATTTTCAACCTCTTGAGAGGAAGCAGGAAACCATGATTTTCCTTTAAGGTGTCAACACATGCTTTTAGAATGATAACTATGGAACTCCATTCCTGGCATTGGAAAGTCTATTCGGGGCAGTGGTGGGGGTTCCTGACAGGAGTCAAGTGGCTACACAGCTCTGCTTCAAAAGATAGAGTTTGCATTTACATAGCACCTTTCACAACCTCAGGATACTGCAAAGCGCGACACAGCCAACAATGTACCTTGTGAAACGCAGCCATTGTTGAGTTAGGAAATAGGGCTGCCAGATTTGAGATACGACAAACAGCTAGGAGATAATGACAAGGTATTCCCTCTTTACTGGTACTCATTGATGGCAGGACAAGTATGGAAAATTTCCATTACTTCTTTAGAACATTATCACAAAATCCTTACATCGACCCAAAAGGGCACACAGGGCCCCATTCTCTGAAATAAAAGGTGGCTCCATTGACAGGGCAGCCCTCCCTCTGTACGTCATTGGAGTGTCAGCCAATATTGAATCATAGAATCCCTATAGGGCAGAAGGAGGCCATTCGGCCCATCAAGCCTGCATCAACAACAATCCACCCAGGCTCTATCCCCATAACCCCATGTATTTAACCTGCTAAACCCCCCTGACACTAAGGAGCAATTTAGCATGGCCAATCAACCTAACCCACACATCTTTGAACTGTGGGAGGAAACCGGAGCACCCGGAGGAAACCCACGCAGACACAAGGAGAACCTACAAACTCCACACCCGAGGCCAGAATTGAACCCGCGTCCCTGGCGCTGTGAGGTGGCAGGGCTAACCAGTCTGCCACCGTGCTGCCCTAATGCTCAAGTCTCTGGAACACAGAATAAAATTTGGTGCTGCCCTGGGGTGAGCTCAGATGCAATGCCGAAAATTACTGCGGCTATTTTTGTGAGCAAATACCAGCAGGCGGGAACAAGTAGAAACAATGTCGAAAATTTTGTAACACACCAAACAAACACAAGTGACTAACTCAAACAAATAACGATCAGCTCATATGAGTCATTGGATAGTTGAGGTAATCCATGGGTCTTGTGTTCTGCACCTGAGCTGCTCCAAGGTTGATGTGTTCCTATATTAGGTGTGTATTGTGAATGACTGTGAACAGAGCCAACCACAGCGTCATTTTCTGATGGCACAGGATGCACTTGAGACATGATGCAATCTTGATCAGGAAACTTCAAAACAAGCTTCTGATAGTCTGACCCTGTGAAGACTGCAGTAACATTGCAGCAGCATCATTTAAAACCAGGGGCAGTATGGGCAGCCCAGTCGCTAGGGGCTACCACAAGTTGCGTTACTGACTACACGGGTGCTGAGTAAAGCCTCTGCTCCCAGCTCGGTAGTCCAATTACACCAGCTTCAAACCTGAGGCCAGGTGAGACAGAAGGCAGTAAAAGAAAAATGATTCCCCTTCAGTTTGGCAGCATTGTTCACGGGTCATGACTTTTACTGGGGCCATTTGGATACCGGGGCTGCAAGACTCAGCTCTGTGTTCATAACGCGGCCAAACTGGTTGATTATCAACCAGCAAATATGTGCAGCACACCTATGACTGGTCGTAAGTGTAGGAGAGCCTCGCGGTCAGGTAGGCTTGATGCAGTGTGCGCACCTCAAACTACATATGGCTTCTTGCTTCAGGCTGAACAAGTCTTCCAGGAAAAATGAGTGGCAGAAAGAAACATAAGCATAAGTGCCTCGTGCATCACCAGATGTGGGAAGCCTAAGACGATTCAGCTCTGTAACACCTGCACTCAACGCCGAGACTGCTGTTATACATGTAAAATAGCGCCTGCCCGAACACAAGTCTTGTGCAGAGCAGGTTGACCACCATTTTGGGTAGTTTGGTGCGAGTATCGTGCCTCAGAGGTATGCAGCGCAGGCGGACTGAAAGCAGTCAGCATCGAATGTTGATGTGACTCCAGCGGAGCCATTTTCAACCTCAACACTCCAACATACCTTACCCTCACTCTAAATATTCATTCAGCAGCAGAAAGGACCCCCACTTGTGCTGCTTAACGAACCACTTGCAGGGTATGGGGAGGCAGTGGCGTAGTGGTGTTGTCATTGGGCTAGTAATCCAGAAACCCGTGGTAATGCTCCGGGGACCCAGGTTCAAATCCTGCCATGGCAGATAAAAGTCTAATGATGACCATGAAACCATTGTCAATTGTTGTAAAAGCCCATCTGGTTCACTTCCTTTAGGGAAGGAAATCTGCCATCCTTACCTGGTCTGCCTACATGTGACTCCAAAGCCACAGCAATGTGGTTCATTCCTAAATTCCCTCGGGAATAGGCAATGAATGCTGACCCAGCCAGTGACACCCACATCCCATGAGCGAAATAAAAAAAAATCGCTGACTGATTTCTATTGGATCTTACCAGGTTAGTAAAGTGTCAGTTTTACTGCTAGTTAAAATTACTGAAGGCTATGGGAAGTGATTTGAATGTCTTGGTTCTGATTGCAAGGTTCAGCACAGGCCAATTGTTCCCAGTCAAGGATGTTGTCGTTTCTATCGCCTCTTGGCCTGCAGTATGATAGTGAGAATGAACAGAGGCGACACGGAGAAGGACAAGCTGTTCAAGGAGGAGGAGGAGGAGGGGGGGGGGGAAGGAGAAGGGCTCTCAGTCAGAGGTTGCATTCACCCAGAGCCTTCAGAGTGCAATTCTCCCTACCAAACCTTAACAAGGAACAGTACACCCCAATTCACTAGGGTGGAAATCACTGAAATCTGCCACATTTTGCAGCCACACAGTAGGTTGGGGTAGCACTACCGGTGGCTGTTAAAGTGACCATGTCTCTGAACTTCTTCACCTCAGGTTCTTGCCCAGTTCAAGCAGGGATAGCTCCAACAACTCATAGTTCAACATCCATTGTTGTGCAAGGGAGGTGACTGATGTCCTGTTGCAAAGAGAGAGACATTGCCTTCTGTCTGTCCTGAGGGAAGCTTGCACGTGGCTTCATTGACAGCATGCACATCATTGTGTTGGCATTGCATCGAAATGCAGTGGAATATCTCAAACAGAAAGGGTTCCTCTTGAGATGGGTTCACCATTCTTGGCACCATCCTCATAAATCATGTCCAATGCGATCACATGCTGAGAGAGGATGAGTCATGTTTTCCTACTTGCATTGGAAGCCGTTCAGAAAACATTCACTCGGCTGATTCCTGGGATGAAGGGCTTGTCTTATGAGGATAGGTGGAGCAGATTGGCCCTATCACAGCCGCAAAACTCAGGAGCCTGCCACAACACAGGGCTGCTGCTAAGTCAGTCAAGGGAAGTTATTTCCTCACCAAAGTTACAGTGGTCAAATCCGAACCTCATCTCCCACCTCTCCCCCCCTCCCTCCCCCCGCCTTCCCTCACCCCACACCCAGGAAACTCCCAGTGAAAGTTCCATTCCCCACTACCAACAATTTATTTTCTGGCGAAGCACAAGCTAAATGGGTTTGACTGTTCAGTTAACAACTGGGTTTAATCATAGTGAATCGCAGTCTCTCCCATCTATAAACTCAGCAGTAAAGCAACACATTATATCATTATTTCAAGCTGAAAGTCTTGAGATTCATGCAGTTTATTGGCCCTGAACAGGGCAGCAAGGTCAATAGGTTAAATGACTTTTTAACTTTTGCAAGTTTAAGAAGCTGGAGCTTCCAATTAGCATTGGAGTAAAGCCATCAACATTCATTACATGGGACTCGTCCCCTCTGCGAATTTGCCAAAACTCAAATGTCGGGTTCGTTTTAGGAAGTCAGCCAACTACATTCGTCTCCAAGTGACAATCTGTAACTGGACGTCACAATCTTGCAGCATTTCAGCTGAGAGAGGAAGTAACAATGAAAGCCAAAAGTTAATAACTGAACAAACGACTCTAATGTGTAAAACATATTTGTACAGAACATGACCTTATACGGACCATGGTATGTAAATGTCCTGATGTGGAGATGCTGGCGTTGGACTGGGGTGAACACAGTAAGAAGTCTCACAACACCAGGTTAAAGTCCAACAGGTTTATTTGGTAGCAAATATGGTATTTATGGTATTTGCTACCAAATAAACCTGTTGGACTTTAACCTGGTGTTGTGAGACTTCTTACTATGTAAATGTCCTGACAGTCAAATCCATAAATCTCTTTCCTAAGTTTATAAATGAATGATCTTAAAGTAAAAGCCAAGTTGGCAACAGAGTTATGTTGCCATTTTGATTATTACCATAACCAAAGTTACACAATATTCCTGTAATTGTAGATATGAACAAGTGACCAGGTTGTGACAAATTTATAACAAAAGTCACCACATTCTCAAGGCGGCACAATGGCTAGCACTGCTGCCTCACAGCGCCAGAGACCCAGGTTCGATTCCCGGCTTGGTCACTGTCCGTGTGGAGTTTGTACATTTTCCCCATGTCTGCGTGGGTTTCCTCCGAGTGCTCCAGTTTCTTCCCTCACTCCAAAGATGGGCGGATTAGGTGGATTGGCATTTCTAAATTGTCCCTTAGCATCAGGGGGACTAGTAGGGTAAATGCGTGGGGTTATGAGGATGGGGCCTGGGTGGGATGGTGGTAGGTGGAGACTCAATGGGCTGAATGACCTCCTTCTGCACTGTTGGGATTCTATGGATTCTATGATAATTAGGAATAGGCATTAAACAGGGGATTTTCATAGTAACTTCACTGCAGTGTTAATATAAGACTTCTTGTGACACCAATAAATAAACTTTAAACTTTATCAGTGACATCCATATCCCAGGAAGGATTTTTTTTTAAAACTCAAACAGATACATTTCTTCCTTGAATGTGTTCCCTATTTCCAAAAACAAGTCAGAATAGCTTTATAACATCGCTCAGCACCTCAACACTGAGCCCTTCTGATAATGTGTTCAGCTAATGTCATTTGGATGAGATCACAAACTAGGATTCAATTATTTTGTTCCAACATAAAGACATAATTGCCTTTCATCTCTTTTTGTCCTTAATACAGGAGGTGCAGGACCAAGCAGGACCAGTGAAGGCAGAGCTGGAATGTCCCTCATTTTGAAATCTTTTTTTTTTAAAAAGGCATTTTTAACCTTTCATGGTTCTTTTTGCTCTTGTGCTGTAGTTGAACAAAAGCACCAGTGAAAGGAATGCATGAAGCCACTGATCAGGAAATGAGTCACTTTGCAGTAGACCTGAAATCTGTGTCTGGTGAGAGCCAGACTGTTCAGCAGGGATGTCAGGAAGCATTTCTTGACACAAAGAGTATTGGAAATCTGGAACCAACAAACCGCTGAGGCGCGGCCAACTGCAAATTCCAAGACTGAGGCTGATCAATTTTGGTTAGGCATAAGCATCACAGTGGATGAGAATTAAGATATCATAGAATCCCGACAATGCAGAAGGAGGCCATTTGGCCCATCGAGTCTGTACTGACCACAATCCCACCCAGGCCCGATCCCTGCAACCTCACGTATTTAACCTGCTAATCTCCCTGACACTAGGATCAATTTAGCATGGCCAATCAACCTAACCCGCACATCTTTGGACTGTGGGAGGAAACCAGAGAACCTGGAGGAAACCCACAGGGAGAATGTCTGTATGGAGTTTGCACAGTCACCTCAGGCTGGAATTGAACCCGGGTCCCTGGCACTGTGAGGCAGCAATGCTAACCACTGTGCCACCGTGCTGCTCCCCATGAACTGAACAGCCACAAACTGATTGAATGTTGGAACAGACTTGTGAGGCTGAATGATCTCCTATATTCCTTCCCATGTAGTCTGCATGCTTATTTTATATTGTCTTATTGCTGAAGATGATGACCTAAATTTTGCAAGGGAGGGTAATCAACATCAGATTGCCACTCCACGCTTACTTTTCTTTACCATGGCAGAGCTCTTTATATCTGCCCAGGGCATCTGATCCTGGCTTCTTCATAGCATTGGGTCATCCGGGGAAGACCCCCCCCCCCCTTACAACACTAGCTGGCAAATAAAGATGTTAAACGTCTCAAAGCTTCTTTGAAAAGATATCAAGAGCGGGTAAGTGGTCGAGTGAGCAAGGGGGTACAGTGGATAAGGCATGTAGTTAAGGGGGTAGCACATGAGGTGGTAGAGTGGCAGGTGGGGGGGGGGGGGTGGTGGTGGTCGTGTCAGGTCAGGTCGGGGACTAGTCAGTGCGAGTGATTGGGGTGTCATCTATACAGAAGCCAGGAGTTAGGCTCTGTCTAACATTTCCTGGTCAATCAACCAAACCTTTGAAGTATCAAGAACATATACTATAAGCACTTGATCGCACTTTACCTTGTGCAAATAAACACCGAGCCATTGACAAAAGAGATCATAGAAAATAATTTATTATATCATAAAACTATCACTCAGACAGCATTTTCCCTTCTCTCCAGCTGTGTCAACAGAGGTAATCATTTCCTGAGAAGCTGAGCTCTCAGCCAAATCTCATTCTGTGTGGAAATGTCATGAGTTGATATGGAGGATATGAGGGGCCATGATGGTGGGTGAGAGCATGAGTTGGCATGTAGGGGGGCATGGGGGTGTTGTGGTACAACTTTATGTGGGTGTTACATCTTCTGTATCCATCATTTGAGGGGAAATTATGCAATATATAATTTGATTCAGACTTTGTCTCAATTTGTTCTGAGAAAGCTACCAACTCAGGCCTGTGTCCAAGTTCTCCAATTGTATGATACTGTTACTAACATCTCAATCCCTTCATAAATGAACCAACATATTTTTATGTGAACCAAACCCTTGGTGGTTCCTGGATGTTTATTAACTAAGTAAGCACAAAGAGAA
The DNA here is from genome assembly GCF_964213995.1 of Mustelus asterias. Taxonomy (NCBI): domain Eukaryota; kingdom Metazoa; phylum Chordata; class Chondrichthyes; order Carcharhiniformes; family Triakidae; genus Mustelus; species Mustelus asterias. Next base: position 46,135,085 of record NC_135806.1, on the reverse strand, counting down.
GAAAAACACAGGAGGCGTGGATATGGTCTTTTGGGATTACCTTTCAAAAGGGTGCTGAATCCAGGCTATGATGTTTGACCCCTCTGAGGGGCCATGAACCAGTGTCATGAAGAAGCTGGCCCGACTCCACGGAAATTCCAAGGTGGGGGTGGGGAGGCGGGGCCGCTAGGAGTTGTCTAACCCCACAATGGATTTGGCCCGGTATTGGCGTGCCAAGAATAGCGGCAGCAATCCTGAAATTGGATCCCACCCACCATTTTCAAATGACTCCAGTGTCCTTATGACTCTGCAAAAATCCCTTACCTCCACTCATTGCTCACCAGGCCTTATTGAGTATAGAGCCCGTAGCCATCAAAGTTGAAGTGGGATGAGATTATCATAGGACCTTGATTTATATTTATTTATGACACTCTTGCTTAAACCAAGCAACTGGCTAAAGCACCCAAGAAAATTGTGGTGTTCAAATTGACATTGAGCAATAAAAGAGCAATAAGTGTGGTACTGAATTTCAATTCATTCTGTCCAATTGTCTGTGTACAGGGACACAACACTCACACTTCTGAAAGGGTGTAATTACAATGTGACAAGTTTAATTCGATTATAAATATGAACACAAGAATTTTATGAGGGATTATATCAAAATAAGGACTGGATTTATAATTGAATTGAATGCAACTAAAATGGGGATTGAATTACATCGGAGTTGCCTGGTCCACAATCTTCTGTTCTTTGCCCTCTGCCTCCTGCCTTCAGTTCAGGATGACGCAGGGACATAACTCCTCGTGTGCAATGCCACAGGAGATGACCTGGTGATTTATATTAAATTACTCCAGTGTCCTTATGACTGCAAAAACTAAAATTAAAAATGAAGTAAAAATGGTTGAGAGCTTCAAGGTGTCCAGATCACCAATACCTGTCCTGGTCCTCCTAGCCGACATTATAGTTAAGAAAGCCCACCAACGCCTCTACTTTCTCAGAAGACTAAGGAAATTTGGTATGTCCACTACGACTCTCACCAACTTTTACAGATACATCATAGAAAGCATTCTTTCTGGTTGTATCACAGCTTGGTATGGCTCCTGCTCTGCCCAAGACCGCAAGAAACTACAAAGGGTCGTGAACGAAGCACAGTCCATCACAAAAAAACCAGCCTCCCACCCATTGACTCTGTCTACACTTCCCACTGCCTCAGAAAAGCAGCCAGCATAATTAAGGACCCCACACACACCAGACATACTCTCTTCCACCTTCTTCCATCGGGAAAAAGATACAAAAGTCTGAGGACATGTACCAACCAACTCAAAAACAGCTTCTTCTCTGCTGCCATCAGACTTTTGAATGGACCTACCTTGCATCAACTTGATCTTTCTCTACACCCTCGCTATAACTGTAACACTACATTCTGCACTCTCTCCTTTCCTCCTCAATGAACGGTATGCTTTGTCTGTATAGTACGCAAGAGAAAATACTTTTTACTGTATACCAATGCATCTGACAATAATAAACCAAATCAAAAATATATGCAGAACAAACACACGTTTCCTCATATTTCACCACACCTTGAGCCATCATTCCTTTTGTCATTTAATCACTCCTGCCTTCCATCCGATTAGACTTTCCCTTCTGTTCTCCCCATCACCTTTCCCTGCCTCTGCACTTGCTTAAAATCTGTTACATGTGTAATAATTTACAATTCTAATAAAACAGCAACTGCTTGTCTTTCCATAGATGCACCTGACGTGGCTTTTCTATTTATTGTGTAGTCCTAATGGGGTTTGGTATGACCAATCATTGGTAGCACACACAATATGTCTGTGCGAGAGTGAATGGGAATATTAATTGAAGTAGTTTTCTAATAGATGTGTTGGATTTATCTTCCTCAGTGCAGCTGGAGGGGACCTGGCAGCTCTTCAGCTTGGATTTATTATCAGCATCCTCTTCAGCATTTTACTCACCCCCCAATTCCAGCTGTTCCATGCTGATTCCTCCTCAGAACTTTGTACCATTGAGCACATTACAATTATCTATCACTCTGGATACTTTTACGGAACTGGCCAACAGGACATCACCTGACCTGTTCAAGTAGCTAAATCATTGTTTTGGTATGCCTATGGTTGTTTGGTTTGCCTCTGTGAGGACAATGGTTTACTGAAGTTTCTGTCATACTTCATACATTTCAAACTGGTACCCGGGTTCAAAAGGACATCTCTGCTCTCCAGGAGACATTCTCCCCATCCTCACATCATGGGTAGGCCAGGGCGAGCTATCGACTGTCAATGGCTATATGGATGGTGGCTGCTTCCATAGAACCTGTCTCCTACCTGCCTGATGTAAACCTTGATGGTCATATGGAACGCACATGTTGCTTGGATGGATCCCCTTCCTAATCATAAATCCCACTGCTCTCCAGAAAGGAGCCTATGAGGTCATCTGGGTTTCATCAGTGGTGTCCTACACTCTTGGTGACCCAATCACCATGAAAATGTCAACAATCGCCCCCTACTTCTGGGCCTTCCTTTGGAAAACTGGTCAATTAATTTGTTTCGCAACAGAAACAGTTGGTGAAATGTAGGGCAGGGTTTGGGTTACACTAAGGGTTCAAACCCTTAACGAGGCCCACATGCTGCAGCAGGCGAGCCTGGCAAAAGAAGTTCTAGACAGCACACTCCCTCTGAATGCATTCAGAGCAACAACTTTTCCAAACATCCCATCCTGCCCCCATGATGCCATCATACACTCGTGTATTCAAGCAGAAAATGACTCCCTTTGTGATATCACTTGGAAACATTTCGCTTTTCATAAAACACATCTCCTGAAAATCTGAATTCAAATGAAACAAGTAGTGGAAATCAGAAGAGCTGATTGATCAATTATCCAATGGCAATCAGAAATAGGCAAGAAAATTCTCTTGCAGAATAAACCACCACCGTTAAAGAAAATTGGCACTGATGAGATCCTGTCCCGCAAACAAGTGTTTTTTTTTCAAACTACAAATGTTGGAGTTCCCCAGCCGCTTCACTGAAGCAGATGGTGCATTTTGCATGAATTAATTCACATTAGCATATCACACTTGGTTTGAAATGGTTTACAGAAATAAAGCTACATCCTGAATGTGTCCGGATTCTGAACACCCAACCACGAGCTAGATGGAGTCTGCGAAACACATTTGGATCTCCTACCTTCAGAGCTCCTCATCCAGTTTCAACCAAAGCTGCGACTAAACAAATCGAGATGCAATGCCTTTAGTGTATGGATTTCCTGTAAACTCATGATGGTATAGCAAATTTATAATGACATTTGCAGCTGTTTATCTGGTGATATAAGCAGAATGCAACAACAACCGAAATGTACGGCTACCAGTAATCTGAAGGTCTTATACCATTGCTGAAACTATTTTTGCAATACTTGTTTTCTTTGACCAAAAGTTTTCAGCACAGTAATAGTGAGAAAGTTTACCAAACATACGGCCTGATGCAAATCACAATGGAACATAGCATTACACCAGAAAAATGTCACCTTGATGAAAACTGCAGGTGGTTCGCATTTGTTTTATGGAAATATTTCGATTGATGAGTATATTTGGCAAGAATTCCTTTGAATTTCTTTAACTGCCTTCTCTTGTTATAGTTTGCTTCCAATTCTTCTATATTCAACAGTATATTCTACCAATGTTCATTACAAGACCACTGACTCCCAAAGCTATCTGGTCTACAGCTCTTCACATCCTACATCCTGTAAGGACTCCATTCCTTTCTCTCAGCTCCTTCGCCTCCATCGCATTTGTTCTGATGATGCCACTTTCCAAAGTAGTGTTTTGAATATGTGCTCCTTTTTCCTCAACCGTGGATTCCCATCTACAGTTGGCGACAGGGCCCTCAACAGCGTGCGGTCCATCTCTCGCTCCATGATCCTCACCTCCTCCCCTCCCTCCCAGAACAACGATAGAGTCCTCCTTGTTCTCACATTTCGCCCCACCAGCCTCCGCATGCAAAGCATAATCCTCCACCATTTTCACCAACTCCAGCGAGATGCCGCCACCAAACACATCTTCCCTTCACTCCCTCTGTCAGCATTCCACAAAGACCGTTCCCTCCGGGATAACCTAGTCCACTCCTCCACTATACCCAACACCTCTCCCGTCACTCATGCCACCTTCTCATGCAATCGCAGAAGGTGTAACACCTGTCCCTTTACCTCTTCCATGCTTACCATCCAAGGTCCAAAACATTCATTCCAGGTTAAGCAACATTTCACTTGCACCTCTTTTAATTTGGTCTATTGCATTCGCTGCTCCCGATGTGGTCTCCCCTATATCGGAGAGACCAAGCGTAGACTGGGTGATCGCTTTGCTGAGCATCTTCGGTCTGTGCGCAATCAGGACCCTGACCTTCCGGTTGCTTGCCATTTTAACCCACAATCCTGCTCCTGTGCCCACATGTGTGTCCGTGGCCTGCTGCAATGTTCCAGTGAAGCTCAATGCAAATTAGAGGAACAGCATCTCATCTTCCGACTAGGCATTTTACAGCCTTCCGGTCTCAATATTGAATTCAACAACTTCAGATGAATAGCTCTACCCTATCTCAACCCCTTTGTTATCATTTTATTTAATTTTTTACTGTTCTCTACCTTTAATTCTTTATTGTCTTTCTTCATTTTTCTTCCTCCCCCACTCTTTCCCCCTACTTAATCCCCGCTTTCCTTACCTTTTCTCCCCCTTTGTTTCCCCTTTCTCTAAGTTTTACGTCTCTCCCACCCATTGCCACTGCCACCGCCACCGCCACCACCACATCTTCATCTGTCACAGTTTACCCTCTGATTTCAGCTTCTCTGCCATTTGGCCATTCACACCCTTTATTCACTCTACTGATTGCCATTAGCAGTCTTTTCCCCTTGTTTCTGTGGCTATGACTCATCTTTCATTCCCTCCCCCTGCAGTATAAGTATCTCCCACTTTCTATGCCTTTTAGCTTTGACAAAGGGTCATCTGGACTTGAAACGTCAGCTCTTTTCTCTCCTTACAGATGCTGCCAGACCTGCTGAGATTTTCCAGCATTTTCTCTTTTGGTTTCAGATTCCAGCATCTGCAGTAATTTGCTTTTATCTTTTATATTCAAGTTTGGCTTGCTTCACTTTTATGCCCCACGATCGTTTAGTTTGCTTCTTTGCCTTTTTCTTCTGTTCATCTCCCTCCTTACAGTTTGAGTGGGAAGGAGAAGGGAGGAAATTAAACTGACGAGGCAGTAGGTTGAAACAACAAGGAAACAGGATAACCATGGGTAGTGATACTCAACCAGGAGTGAGTTTAGTGAATCTGAAATCTGCCTCTCCCAGAGCCAACTTTGAAAGTTGTGGTTTGAAATTCTAAATGGTGGTATTTCTCATCCAAACACAATGCTACGAATAGAGCTGCTCTGTAAAGGTTGCCTTGTATGCTGTCCACATCTTACCATAGACTATCCCTGTAAACTCGCTGAAAATTTACTAAAACAAATGCATTTTGAACCAATGAAACATTGTGATCTGTAAGCACAGTCAACTTCTCATGCCGTTAAACGTGCTGAATGGACGCAATACCTCGGATTTCCGTCGAGTCATACAGACTCCATGAACCTTTAAAATGGTGAGTGGAATATGGACTCAGAAGTCCCAACCGCATTTCTGATAGATCCCATTTTTAGAAACATAGAAAAACTACAGCACAAACCAGGCCCCTCGGCCCCACAAGTTGTGCCGAACATATCCCTACCTTCTAGGCCTACCTATAACCCTCCATCCTATTAAGTCCCATGTACTCATCCAGGAGTCTCTTAAAAGACCCTATTGAGTTTGCCTCCACCACCGCTGACGGCAGCCAATTCCACTCGCCCACCACCCTCTGTGTGAAAAACTTCCCCCTAACATTTCCCCTGTACCTGCCCCCCAGCACCTTAAACCTGTGTCCTCTCGTAGCAGCCATTTCCACCCTGGGAAAAAGCCTCAGAGTCCACCCGATCTATGCCTCTCAACATCTTATATACCTATGCTTGGACTGAGTGACCAAGTTTGAGAGGATTTAAACAGGACTTGAAGATTCACCTAGCTTTGGTTAGTAGGAACCTCCAGGGTAACCCACACTGTGAAAGTCAGTTCCGTGATTAGAAGTTATCTGGCTGGGAAAAAGGAAGCAAGCCAGTGGGAGCTGAGAATAGCTTTGAACTGGTTCCTGAGAATGAACTGTCTACTTAAGGAAAAAATGTAAAGTAAATCTGTGAAATGGGATTTTTGGTCATTTACAAATTAAATGTGGGATGGTTTCTGTAATTTAGAGCACAAGTTGTCCAAATACTATTCAGTAGACAAGAACAGAGAATGCTGGAAAAACTCAGCAAGTTTGGCGGCATCTGTAGGGAGAGAAAAGAGTTAACATCGAATCTGTTGGATTCCATCAGAACTGAAGAGTCAGACAGATTCAAAATGTTAAGTCTCCATCCGTTTCTCCAGCATTCTCGGTTCCTGTTTCAGATTCCAGCATCTATAGTATTTTGCTAACTTTAGTATTTAGACAATGTTGTTTTTAGTTTGTTCATTGCAGTAAAAGTCTTAGAATTTGAAATCTTGTGCGATCCTTCCGGTCAGTCATTAAAAATTCAAATCTCTTAAAAAGTTATTGGTCTCCACAGGGACCATAACATTGATTACAAATTATAACTTCAGATTACATTGTACAAGCGCTGGAGAACTAGAGTGAGGAACAGAAGAACTGTAATCGATTCACAAGATGTTTGAACTGTACTTCCACTTAAATATTAGTTTGAACCTTAATGAATTAGCAAATGTCTCCATAAATTAATACTTTCCCAAAACACAAGATGAGATTCTTAAAAATTATACAGTATTAGAACAGATTAGCTGGCCATTATATTGTTCGGAGGGCCTTGCTGTGCAGAAATTGCCGCCACGTTTCCTACATTATAACAGTGACCACAATTCAAAAGTGCTTCACTGGCTGCAAACTGTTTTGGGATGTCCTGTGATTGCAAAAGACATTTCTTCTGAATGAAGAAACTGCAACAGCAGGCATAAAGGGACAAATGAATAACAAGGCACATTTCTTTACTCCTCTCGACAACTGATCTAAAAAATAATCCATTTTTGCATTCCTGGTTATTCCTGGTTAAGAGAAAGGTGAGAGACTGCAGTGCTGAGTTCAAGGAGGCTCCATTTTCGCTGTACCAAGTCCTTAACCAGCAGTATGAGCATCATAAATTTAAATAGCAGACATAAAGGCTGTTCAAGGTTGGATAAGGTCTATATAACTGTCATGCTGTAGTGTATAGCGTAGGTTGAAGGTCCTGTGCGGTGAAGAGGACTGTCCTTGATGAAGATGCGTGTGTTCAAACAAGACCTCTTCACTGCACAGGACCTTCAACTGATGCTATACACTAGATACATTGATGACATTTTCTTCCTTTGGACTCATGGTGAACAATCACTGAAACAACTATATGATGACATCAACAAGTTCCACCCCACCGTCAGACTCACCATGGACTACTCTCCGGAATCGGTTGCATTCTTGGACACACGCATCTCCATCAAAGACGGTCACCTCAGCACTTCACTGTACCGCAAGCCCACGGATTACCTCACGATGCTCCACTTCTCCAGCTTCCACCCTAAAGACATTAAAGAAGCCATCCCCTACGGACAAGCCCTCCGTATACACAGGATCTGCTCAGATGAGGAGGATCGCAACAATCTTAGACTCTTAGAAACCCTACAGCACAGAAAGAGGCCATTCGGCCCATCGAGTCTGCACCGACCACCCAGGCCCTATCCCCATATCCTTACATATTTACCCACTAATCCCTCTAACCTACGCATCCCAGGACACTAAGGGCAATTTTTTAGCATGGCCAAGCAACCTAACCCGCACATCTTTGGACGACAGTCACCTACAGATGCTGAAAGACGCCCTCGTAAGAACAGGATATGGCACTCGATTCATCGATCAACAGTTACGACGCGCCACAGCGAAAAACCGCACTGACCTCCTCAGAAGACAAACATGAGACATGGCAGACAGAGTACCCTTCGTCGTCCAGTACTTCCCTGGAGCGGAGAAGCTACGACATCTTCTCTGGAGCCTTCAACATGTCATCGATGAAGACAATCATCTTGCCAAGGCCATCCCCACACCCCTACTACTTGCCTTCAAACAACCGCTCAACCTCAAACAGACCATTGTACGCAGCAAACTACCCAGCCTTCAGGAGAACAGTGACCATTACATCACACAACCCTGCCACAGCAACCTCTGCAAGACGTGCCAGATCATCGACACGGATGCCATCATCTCACCTGAGAGCATCATCCACCAGTTACAAGGCACATACTCTTGTAACTCGGTCAGTATTGTCTATGCTGCAGGAAAGGATGTCCTGAGGCATGGTACATTGGCGAGACCACGCAGACGCTACGACAACAGATGAATGAACACCGCTCGACAATCACCAGGCAGAAGTGTTCCCTTCCTGTCGGGGAACACTTCAGCAGTCAAGGGCATTCAGCCTCTAATCTTCGGGTAAGCGTTCTCCAAGGCGGCCTTCAAGATATACGACAACGCAGAATCGCTGAGCAGAAACTGATAGCCATGTTCTGCACACGAGGACGGCCTCAACCGGGATTTGGGTTCATGTCACACTATCTGTAACCCTACAACTTACCTGGGCTTGCAAAATCACACTAACTGTCCTGGCTTGAGACAATTCTCACCTCTTTAACCTGTGCTTAATCCTCTCTCCACTTGCATTGTCTGCATCTGTAAAGACTTAATTACCTGTTAAGACTCATTCCAACCATTATCTTGTAATTGAGTTTGTGTCTATATATGCCCTGTTTGTGAACCCAACTCTTCATTCACCTGATGAAGGGGCAGTGCTCCGAAACCTCGTGCTACCAAATAAACCTGTTGGACTTTAACCTGGTGTTGTGAGACTTCTTACTGTGCCCACCCCAGTCCAACGCCGGCATCTCCACATCAAGTTATTTATATGCCCAGTCCTTGAACAAAAATTTAAAAGGCTGTTCTGACAGCAAGGGTTGAGAAAACTCTGTTCCAGCAGTTGCAATAGCTGTTTGTTGACCTTTGCCTGAGGTCTCTTCATGAACACTTGACTGAGTTCCACAAGCTACAATTATCTCAGTGGTGGGGCAGTGGGGTTTCAAGTTCACAGTTTGATTGACAGCTCAAGTAAGTTATTAAAGGATTAGCTGTTCTTGATGTGGAGCAAAATAACTGAGACTAGGGACAAGGTAGGCCTTTAACCAGCCTGCCTTGGCACAACTCTTGTGGCCGTCTCTAATCTGTGCCCAGAGGAGTGGGCCTGGCTCTATCCCACACATCCCCCGGAGGGTAGATCCTGCCACTCAACAGCTATTCGACAGAGGCATATGAGGCAAGTAGGGAAATTTCCTGATTTGAGCTAACAGCCTTGGTAATGAAAATTTGGGGCCCTGTCTCAACCTTATATTGCTCAAAATGGACAATGGCATGAGACAAATCGGTACACCGTATATATACAATCTAAAGGGAAAAAAAAGAGGTACTCAATTTATGAAGGGGTTAAAACAGAATATTCTTGTTTACTTCTGTGGTACCTGTCAATTAAAGATTCCACCTCTGCAGGGACGACTGATAACGATTTGGAGGTGAAGGCATGCAGAAAATCAGGAGATAAAATGTTTGCTTGCAGCCCTGATTGTCACTTATTTTCCTGTTTAATAACCGTAACACTCAGTACGTTACACCCCAATTTGGAATGCTACACCCACACTCAAACTCTGACACTCGTGTTACAAACCGCACAGCATTAAAATTACCTGTCAATAAATTGGTCGATCATGACAATGTCCCCAGGCTGGATTTCTTCCTGCAGTGAGCCACAAGCAGTAGTGGCAATGATATGGGTGCAGCCCTCCTGCTTCAATGCCCAGATGTTTGCTCTGTAGTTGACATTCGTTGGCATAATGGTGTGTCTCTTCCCATGTCTACAAAATAAAGGAAAATTGATTATAGAAAACCCGACAGGGGGGTGACAAATGCATTACATATTCTGTAAAAAGAAATTACGGAAAAGAGCTACCAGTACAAAGTCCTTGTGCACTTTTAAACTTTGTATCCAATTGTTAATTGAGTTGTTATGTGATGCATTTTTCCCACAATAAGGAGTGAATTTTCTTGTTTTTTCTTTAAAAAAAGTTTCTCTATCCTTAAAGTTACAAAGCCAATGCTCAGAATGGACCGGGCAAACCTGAATCCATTCCTTGCTTGCTCCAAAAGTCAAATTCAAAATCCAACTGAATCCAATTCATGGTACCCATAAGAGAGTCAAACAATAAGTTTATTTTCTAGTGTCACAAGTAGGCTTACATTAACACTGCAATGAATTACTGTGAAAATCCCTAGTTGCCACACTCTGGCGCCTGTTCGGGTACGCTGAGGGAGAACTTAGCATGGCCAATGCACCTAAACAGCACTTCTTTCGGACTGTGGGAGGAAACCAGAGCACCCAAGAAAACCCTTCCAGACACAAGAAAATAATGCAGACTCTGCACAGACACTGACCCAAGCCGAGAATCGAACCCATGTTCCTGCTGCTGTGAGGCAGCAGTGTTAACCACTGTGCCACCGTGCTGCCCCAAAACACAAACAAGGACTTGAACCCTGGACCCTCAGATTAAAAGTCTGATCCTCTACCGACTGAGCTATCCGGGCCCTGACAAGATAAGGCATTGCAACCCATCTTGGGTTTGATCTGATGTTTGATCTTAGCCAAAAGGCCGAGAAGTTGTTGTGGACTTCATTTCCGCTGATGCACATCACCTTTTCTTCTGTCGCCATTTTTTGATCAGGCAAACATTAACAGAACATTAACAACATGAACATTAATAACACTATGAATTATGCTTTGATATGCCATTTACAATTTGTTTCCATTATGGGTACATTCAAGGTCATTAAAGATGAACAAGCCTGTTTTTTTTTAATTCTTGGAACTGTCTTAAAAGCTGCTGCTAATTATCTGTTTTCTAACCTTCTGCCAAGAAATTGGTGAAAAATATCACGCTGCTTCTTACCCTGATCAAGTTCAAAGGCAAATAATGTTGGGGGTGCACTGGAACATTAGCCCAAATATATTATTCCCCGGGCTGCAATATCAAAATTGTGGCAGAATGGACACATCGTGATTACTGGAGATGGGGATACTTAAACAACCAGGACAGATATCAACACAGGTGGTAGTGGCACACACACTTCCCTTACAGCCAGTGAGAGTTTACAGCACCAGCCTAACATTCCAACAGGATGGGAGTGGGTGGAAGCACTGGTGCACTGGATGAAATTGAAAATCTGCAGCAATCAATCTATAATATAGCCAGAGAATGCTGTAGTAACATCTCCACAGCCGAGGATGCATGTGGAGAGAATTAACGTTCCAAGGTCGACAGTATTTCATCAGAACCAGAAAAAGTTAGAAATGTAACATGCTTTAAACAAGTACAGAGGTAAAGAAAGTGGCTGAGGTAAGGGGGAAGGTGGGGGGGGGGGGAGAAAAGAGAACACAAGAAGTAGGAGCAGGGGGGTAGACCTTATGGCCCCTCGAGCCAGCTCTGCCTTTCAATATAATAACATTTGATCTTGGGCTCCAATTCCCTGCCTCCCCATATCCCTCGATTCTCTGAGCTCTCTCTCTCTCAGTCTTAAATGTGTTGAATGACGGAGTATCCACAACCCTCCGGGGCAGGGAATTCCAAAGATTCACAACTTCTTGAGTGAAGAAATTTGCCCTCATCTCAGTCCTAAATGATCAGTCCCTGGTCCCAAGACTGTACCCCCGTGTTTTAGACTCCCCGACCAATCTCTCAGCGTCAACATATCCAGCCCCTTTAGAATCTTATACATTTCAATGAGATCGCCTCTCATTCTTCCAAATCCCAGAGAAAAAGGACACAATTTGCTCAGCCTCTCATCCCAGAGACCAATTAGATGAATCTTCGCTGCACTACCCACCTTCAGTACAATTATATCTCTAATAAATGTGGAGACCAAAACTGTATGCACTGCTCCAGATTGGTCTCATCAAAACCCTGTACAATTCTAACAAAACACCTTTATTCCTGTACTCCAAGCCCTTGAAAAATGCCAACAAGCCATTTCCTTTGTAATTGCTCTCTGTAAGCTGCATCTTACTGTGTTCCTTTCCAAGTCTCTTTGAACATCAACACTTACAAGTTCCTCACCTTTTCAAAAAGTATTCAGTTTTTCTATTCTTCTGACCAAAGTGAATAACTTCACACTTCCTTACATCACAATTCATCTGCTATCTTGTTGCCCACTCACTTAACCTGCACATATCTCTTAACAGCCTCTCTGTGCCCTCCTCACAGCGTACCTTCACACCTAGTTTTGTACCATCTGCAAATTTAGATACATTACTTCCTGTCTCTTCATCTAAAGATTGTAAATGCCCCAGCACTGACCCTTGTGGTACTCCACTAGTCACAACCTGCCAACTTGAAAATGTCCCATTTATGCCCACTCTACTTCCTATCGGTCAACCAATCCTCTATCCATGCTAATCTATTGCTTACAACTCCATGCACACTTCATCTTGCTGATGTACCTTTTGGAAGAGAATGGCAGAACATTTGACAAGGTCTGTGACAGGAAAGAGGTGATGTTGCGAGGCAAAAGGAGATGGTAATGGGGCAAGTAAAGAACAAGAGATAGGTCGAGAGGAGATACAAGTGGGAGCAACTGAATCGTTAACAGCAGAAGCCAAATGAAAAATTCGAGACTGACCGTCTTGGGTTGACTGCCACTTGAATATAGAACTGTGAAGCCTACAAGCAGCAACAATTATCCCTGGTGCTACAGGAAGTGGAAGGGGTGGGATTTTCAGGGAGACTGGTCAGCCTTGACCTCATAATACCCCCACCGCCAATCAAAGCTCACCAGTCAGGAAGGGGAGGAGTCCAGTAGAAGGTAGCTTGAGCTCCAAAGTCCTGCTGCCCCAGCTCCCATTACATCCGTTCCCTGCCCTTGAAGGCTGTACCATTTCCAGGTTATTACTCATTGAAGTATAAAACTATCTGGGCAGATTCATAAAATTTACAATGCAGAAGGAGGCCATGCGGCCCATCGAGTCTGCACCGACAACAATCCCACCCAGGTCCCATACCCATAACCCCAAATATTTACCTTGCTAAGTCCCTGACACAAACGGGCAATTGAACATGGCCAATCCACCTAAAACCACACATCCTTGCACTGTGGGAGGAAACCAGAGCACCCGGAGGAAACCCACGCAGCCACAGGGAGAATGTGCAAACTCCACACAGTGACCCGAGGCCGGGATTGAACCTGGGTCCCTGGCGTTACGAAGCAGCAGTGCTCACCACTGTGCCACCCATTGGCCTATTTTGCACCAAATTGCCTTAAGCTGTTAAAAGGGGTTAAAACAAACAGGAATTGCTAATTAGTAGAGTTTTTTTCTGTATCACTTCTGAAGAACACTTCCCTAATTTAAAAAAAATCATAGATGGGAAGATACCTGACTGGTTATCATGTTACAATACTGAGCTAAGCAGCAATACATAACTTGACAAAGACTGCATTAGAAATACGGGACAATTTGGTCTTCTAGTTTTCTCAAGCGTGCTTCACAAGAACATATCAGAAAGTATGGAATGAGAAAAGGTGATGCAGCCCAAACGAATCACAGAATTTATATCACCCTCCTAACTTACTTCAATACCCAACATAAGGTAATTAAACTCTGAAAAAATTTCCGAGCAGCCAAAGCACTGATCTCCCCACAGGTAATAAATACTGTGTGTCCTCAACAAAGTGCCCCATTGTGCTTTATGGGCTATTTATTATTAATCTATGCCAAAACGTATTTTTGATCTATCCTCTGGACATGGTCAGCCAGCTTCTTTTTAAAGGATTTAATTGGCTGAGAATCTTAGAATGATGCAGCACCCAAGCAAGATATTCAGCCCACATACTTGTGCCAGCTCTTGGAAAGATCTATCTCATGAGTTCCACTCCCCTGCCAATCAGAATTATCACCTGAACCCGGACAGGAATTCATCCTTGATTCCCCAAAGTATTTACTATTAGATTCTTTTGATTGTGAAATTTTTTGTTTTAGCGTGTGCAATAATCGCCAAGCCAGGGAATAGTTCCAAAGTGGCTGAAGGAGCTCTCCGCTGAATTTTGTCAGGGGCAGACATACAATGATGTAAGTCATTGCTTGGGGATATGATGATACTGTGCCTTTAAGAAATATATTTATGTCATGTTTCTTGTGCAGGTTGTTTTTAGGCAGTCAGTTCTATTCACCTGGTGCCATTTTGTCTGTAACAGGTAGCGCCCCTGTTGATACTGCAAAAGCATAATTGATCCTCATTGCTAGAGTGTCTGTTTTAATCTGGGCTGATGCAGTTCTATTATTTTAGTGTTTCACCCTGAGGTTTTTCAGAGTGGGACTTGATTAGATTGATTAACAGGAAAAATCAAATGTTGGGGTGGGACTAGGCTTACGCAGAGAAAGCAGGACAGATGCTGCTTGGAATTGTTAGAGCGAAACAGTTCTCTGTCTCTCTCTTTCTCCGAAGGTCTGCTATTTGAAGATAGATTTTTCTCTGGAGATGGCTGTATGGGAGTCAGAACACAGTAAGAAGTCTCACAACACCAGGTTAAAGTCCAACAGGTTTATTTGGTAGCAAATACCATAAGCTTTCGGAGCACTGCTCCTTCGTCAGATGGAGTGGAAATCTCAAGTCAGAAGACAGGTGTCTTTCGGCATCTCTGTCCAGAGGGGTTAAAAGGCTTGAAATCTAGCATCCATGTGAGCCTATATGTTTTTGTGCTAACTAATTCTGGAGAGAGATTTGTGTCTGTGGTGATATTGCTTAAATTGGAACTATAGAGACAGCTAGCAGTTAGGAATTACACCTTGCCATGTTTAAGTAATTCAGTTGGTACAGGTTATGCTAATTCTTTTTGTTATATTTTAACTGTGTTGTTAAATAAAGTTTGTTTACTGGGTCGATAGAACCACACCTGGAGCACCTTATGCTCACAATAATGCCAAAATCAAAAAACGTTGGGGTCTCAGCTAACTTCATAATATACCTTGGAGTTTCTGACCTGGTCCCTAACAGGGGGCACCACCGCTGCAGTCCGGGTTCCCATGGCCTTGGCCAGTGTGGAAATGGTTGAAGACTGCCCAGTGTTGGCATGGCGGGTTGATTTCCAAGAAATAATAAAGCAGACTATGGTCAATATCCAAGCACTGATTTTTTTTAAAGAACTTACCGAGCAAGGAGAACACAGGGAACCTTTTTGATCTTCCCCAGTATTAGGGCATCTGAAGGCTATTTGTGAAAAAGAACAATTGTAAAGCGTTAGACAAATAAACCATTGTCCATGGTTGGACAAGTATGTGAAAACATGTTAGGTAAACGTCCTTTAGTAGTCTCAATTTTTAAAATTTGCATTAATTCCATAAAGTGGTACCAGGTAAATAGAACTGACTGTTAAAAAAAATCCTACACAAGAAACATGATACAAATACATTTCTTAAAGGCACAGTATCATCACACCCCCAAGCAATCACTCACATTATTGAAGTCTGCCCCTAACAAAATTCAGCGGAGAGCTCACTTTAGTATTTTGGAAGCTATTCCCTGACTTGGTGATTACTGCACACGCTAAAACAAAAAATTGCATAATCAAAAGAATCTAATAGTAAATACTCTGTGGAATCTAGGATGAATTCCATAAAGCAGAAACACACTCCAATGCGTCACGAGACAGAGACACAGGGGATGGTATGTAGACCTTGTTCAGTTAATGATAAGTTGAATTCAACTAAAAGGAATTCACGACTGCAGTACAGAGTTGAATCATCTTTGAATAGACTCTTGCTTCATACAGATTTCAAAGAGCACCAAATATTTGGAATAAGTGGCATGACGAGTGGACATTTATCTGGGTCTTTTTAGAAAGAGGGTGTTTCTCTTGGTGATCTGGTCAACATTTATCTCTCAACCAACATCACCAAAGCAGATCATCAAGTCATCTATCAAGAGTACTTCATTGGATGTGAAGTGTTGTGGGCTGTCTAAAAGGTTCTGGTACTACTGGTTTTCCTATCCATAGAACCATTGAAAAGATCCAGACCAGAAGGCGGCCATTTGGCTTATCTTGTCCCTGCCAGCCCAAGGACACCCAAGTGTTCTTTCTAATCCCGCCCTCCTCCACCTGGCCCATAGCCCTGTAGCTTACACCACTTAAGGTCCAAATCCAGGTACTTTTCAAAAAGAGTTTAGGGTCTTTGCCTCCACCACCAACTCAGGCAGCAAATTCCAGACACCCACCACCCTTTGCTTAACAAAGGTCTTCCTCATGTCCCCTCTACATCCACTGTATCTATGTCCCCTGCTTCGAGAATTCTCCACCAAGGGAAACAATTTTATCCTGTGCACTCTATCACTCCTCATCATAATTTTGTACACCTCTACCAAGTCACCCCTTAACCCTCTTTGTTCCAAGGAAAATAACCCCAACCTATCCAATCTCTACTCATAGCTACATTTTTTTAGCTCTGGCAACATTCTTGTAAACCTCCTCTGCACTCTCTCCAGAGTGATTACGCCCTTTCTGTAATATGGTCACTATTGTTCTAATTAACAATCTATATGTCCTCTGCAAGATAATCATTTCTTAGTTGAATCTGACCTTATCTCAACAACAATATGAATTAACCCAAAAATCTCTTGCATGTCAAATAGGAAAAAAGGCTCATCCACATCTCCATATATTCACCTGATATTATACTTCTCATAAATCAAATTCTGTTATTTTTTGAGGAAGAGAAGGTGTTACAGGCTAATAGGCTGGAGGAAATAGATGTTCGGAGGGAGGATGTCCTGGCAGTTTTGAATAAACTGAAGGTCGATAAGTCCCCTGGGCCTGATGAAATATATCCTAGGATTCTTTGGGAGGCAAGGGATGAGATTGCAGAGCCTTTGGCTTTGATCTTTGGGTCCTCGCTGTCCACGGGGATAGTGCCAGAGGACTGGAGAATGGCGAATGTTGTTCCTCTGTTTAAGAAAGGGAATAGAAATGACCCTGGTAATTATAGACCAGTTAGTCTTACTTCGGTGATTGGTAAATTGATAGAAAAGGTCCTTAGGGATGGGATTTACGACCATTTAGAAAGATGCGGATTAATTCGGGATAGTCAGCACGGATTCGTGAATGGGCAAGTCGTGCCTCACAAATTTGATTGAATTTTTTGAGGACGTAACTAAGTGTGTTGATGAAGGTAGGGCAGTTGATGTCATATACATGGATTTTAGTAAGGCGTTTGATAAGGTCCCCCATGATCGGCTTATGATGAAAGTGGGGAGGTGTGGGATAGAGGGAAAGTTGGCCGATTGGATAGGTAACTGGCTGTCTGATCGAAGACAGAGGGTGGTGGTGGATGGAAAATTTTCGGATTGGAGGCAGGTTGCTAGCGTAGTGCCACAGGGATCAGTGCTTGGTCCTCTGCTCTTTGTGATTTTTATTAATGACTTAGAGGAGGAGGCTGAAGGGTGGATCAGTAAATTTTTGATGACACCAAGATTGGTGGAGTAGTGGATGAGGTGGAGGGCTGTTGTAGGCTGCAAAGAGACATAGATAGGATGCAAAGCTGGGCTGAAAAATGGCAAATGGAGTTTAACCCTGATAAATCATAGAATCATAGAAACCCTACAGTACAGAAAGAGGCCATTCGGCCCATCGAGTCTGCACCGACCACAATCCCACCCAGGCCCTATCCCCATATCCCTACATATTTACCCACTAATCCCTCTAACCTACGCATCTCAGGACACTAAGGGCAATTTTTAGCATGGCCAATCAACCTAACCCGCACATCTTTGGACTGTGGGAGGAAACCGGAGCACCCGGAGGAAATCCACGCAGACACGAGGAGAATGTGCAAACTCCACACAGACAGTGACCCAAGCCGGGAATCGAACCCAGGTCCCTGGAGCTGTGAAGCAGCAGTGCTAACCACTGTGCTACCGTGCCGCCCAATGTGAGGGAAATGTGAGGTGATTCATTTTGGTAGGACTAATTTAAATGTGGATTACAGGGTCAAAGGTAGGGTTCTGAAGACTGTGGAGGAACAGAGAGATCTTGGGGTCCATATCCACAGATCTCTAAAGGTTGCCACTCAAGTGGATAGAGCTGTGAAGAAGGCTATCGTGTGTTAGCTTTTATGAACAGGGGGTTGGAGTTTAAGAGCCGTGGGGTTATGCTGCAACTGTACAGGACCTTGGTGAGACCACATTTGGAATATTGTGTGCAGTTCTGGTCACCTCACCATAAGAAGGATGTGGAAGCGCTGGAAAGAGTGCAGAGGAGATTTACCAGAATGCTGCCTGGTTTGGAGGGTAGGTCTTATGAGGAAAGGTTGAGGGAGCTATGGCTGTTCTCTCTGGAGCGGAGGCGGCTGAGGGGAGACTTAATAGAGGTTTATAAAATGATGAAGGGGATAGATAGAGTGAACGTTCAAAGACTATTTCCTCGGGTGGATGGAGCTATTACAAGGGGGCATAACTATCGGGTTCGTGGTGGGAGATATAGGAAGGATATCAGAGGTAGGTTCTTTACGCAGAGAGTGGTTGGGGTGTGGAATGGACTGCCTGCAGTGATAGTGGAGTCAGACACTTTAGGAACATTTAAGCGGTTATCGGATAGGCACATGGAGCACACCAGGATGATAGGGAGTGGGATAGCTTGATCTTGGTTTCAGATAAAGCTCGGCACAACATCGTGGGCCGAAGGGCCTGTTCTGTGCTGTACTGTTCTATGTTCTATGTTATTGTAGGTTTATCTCAAGACCCTTTTGGTTTCTTACTCTAGAAGAGGTCTTGCTGGAGGCAATGGTATTTTGTTCAAAACTATACCTGCTAACAATTTACAAAGGTTAATTAAGACCAAAACATGGTTGGGGATACTCTCTGAAATGCTTCATATTCAACTCCCCTGTGAGTGACATACTGTGACATAGTGACTGAGCATGTGCACACGGAGCTATCACTAGAGTCAACCCCCAGGATGTTGATAGTTGGGGATTCAGCGACAGTAATGCCATTGAGTGTCAAGGATAGATGGCTGGATTCTCTCTTGTTGGAGATGGTCACTGCCTGGCTCTGCTTATTTAATGATCTTACTTCCAGCATAAGATCAAAAGTGGGGCTACTTAATGATGATCATGAAGTGCCCAGTTCCATTTGCATCTCCTCAGATATTGCAACAGGTTGTTCCCCCATGCAGTAAGATCTGAACGACGTTCAGGTTTGGCCTTATAAGTGGCAAGTAACATTTGCAACACACAAGTGTCAGGCAATGATCATCTCCAACAAGAAAGAATCCAATCATCACCAATCCAACCATCACATTCAATGGCATTAACAACAATAAAGACCCACCCCGCCCCCACCATCCAAACTACTGATCAGAAACTTCATAGAATCATAGAATCCCTACAGTGCAGAAGGAGGCCAATCAGCCCATTGAGTCGGTGCCAACCACAATCCCACCCAGGCTCTATTCCCGTAATCCTACATATTTACCCTGCTAATCCCCCTGACACTAGGGTCAATTTACCATGGCCAATCAACCTAACCCCACATCTTTGGCCTCTGGAAGGAAACTGGAGCACTCAGAGGAAATCCACGCAGACATGGGGAGAATGTGCAGACTCCACACAGACAGTAACTCGAGGCCAGAACTGAACCCGGGTCCCTGGTGCTGTGAGGCAGCAGTGCTAACCACTGTGCCACCCTCTCTAGATAGGCTGGATAACTGGATTATCTGGATAGGCCAAATAAATACAGTGGCAACAGGAGTCGGTCAGAGGTTTGGTCACCTGCAGCAAATATATCACCTCCTGACTCCCCAAGACTTTCCAACATCTACAAGACACAAGTTGGGAGTGTGATGGAATATTCTCCACTTTCCGGGATGATTGCAGCTCCAACATTATTCAAGAAGTTTGACACCATCCAGGATAAAGCAGCCTGCTGACTGGCAGCTATCCACCATCTTAATCCTTCACCCCTTCCACCAACAGCACTCCATGGCTGCAGTGTGTACCATCTATAAGATGCACTGCAGCAACCCAGCAAGTCATCTTCAACAGTCCCTCCCAAACTCGAAACCTCGACCACCTGAAAGAATAAAGGTGGCAGGCACATGGAAACATTGTCAGCTCTAAGTTCTCCTTTAAGTCACACAACATCCTGACTTGCAAATTTATTGCTGTTCCTTCTTCGTCACTGTGCTGAAACCCTGGAACTCTCTACTTTATCTACAGTACTCTGGGTATATATTGACAATGGTTCAAGAAGTGATCTTCTCAAGAGCAATTAAGGATGGGCAATAAATGTTGGCCTGGTTGGTGATGCCCACATCCTGCAAATGAATAAAGAAAAATTATGGGCATTATTTGACAAAAATGTGTTCTTGGATGTGAGCACTGTTCAATTCATTATCCATCTCTAGTTGTCCTTTGGTGATTGTTCAATAAGTAAGTGATTTGTTTGACCACTTCAGCAGAGAACAGGAAAGAAACAACCACAGAATGTGGAAATGGAGCCACAAGGAGCCAGGTCTGGATTCCCTTCTCTGACAGACGAGAGCTTATAGGTGCTGCACTTGTCCCACACAATAACTTTACTGAAACAGGTAGTCTTAACTGGACATTTTCAGAAATTCAAAACATAGCTATCAGCCCAGCTCATTTATATCTAGGAGTGCAAGCAACAGAGAAACGATACAGTTTCTTGAACTCCTTTACTTTTTCACTCCTTTAGTATAAAATATCCACTAGGTTGCCATATTTAGGGTCACACATTGGTTAGCACTGCTCCCTCACAGCACCAGGGACCCGGGTTCAATTCCGGCCTTGAGTGACTGTGTGGAGTTTGCACGTTCTCCCCGTGGGTTTTCTCCTGGTGCTCTGGTTTCCTCCCACACTCCAAAGATGTGCAGGTGAGATGGATTGGTCATGCTAAATTGCCCCATGGTGTCCAAAGATGAGTAAGTTAGGGGTATTAGCATGATAAAAGCTCTGGGTTAAGGGGATGGGGCAGAGGGGAGGGTCTGGGTGGGGTCATCTTTCAGAGATTCGGTGCAGACCCATCGGACCAGATAGCCTCAATCTGCACTGTAGGGATTCTAAGGTACTATGTTTGCAACATAAAGGGAAGAATGTCACAGCGTTTATATGAACCCAGAAGCAGGAGTGGGCCATTCAGCTCCTCAAGCCTATTCTCCGATTCAATTAGATGATAGGCGGCACGGTAGCACAGTGGTTAGCACTGCTGCTTCACAGCTCCAGGGACCTGGGTTCGATTCCCGGCTTGGGTCACTGTCTGTGTGGAGTTTGCACATTCTCCTCGTGTCTGCATGGGTTTCCTCCGGGTGCTCCGGTTTCCTCCCACAGTCCAAAGATGTGCGGGTTAGGTTGATTGGCCATGCTATAATTGCCCCTTAGTGTCCTGGGATGCGTAGATTAGAGGGATTAGAGGGATTAGCGGGTAAAATATGTAGGGATATGGGGGTAGGGCCTGGGTGGGATTGTGGTCGGTGCAGACTCGATGGGCCGAATGGCCTCTTTCGGTACTGTTGGGTTTCTATGATTTCTATGATAGCTAGCCAGTACCTTAGTTTCAGTTACCCGGTTTTGTTCTGTATCCCTCGACACCCTTCCCAAAAAAAACTTTGAAAACTTCAAGATCAGCTGTCCTCAGTGTGAGCAAAGAAGCAGGAAAACATACAAACTAGTTCCATACCTGAATAAAAACAAAATACTGCAGAGGCTGGGAATCTGAAATAAGAACAGAAAATGCTGGAAACAGCAGGTCTGGCAGCATCGGTGGAGAGAGAGTTATACGGACTCAAAATATTAACTCTGTTTCTCTCTCCACAGATGCTGCCAGACCTGTTGAGTTTTTCCAGCATTTTCTGTTTTTATTTCAGCCATACCTGCGTTTCACTCACTGAAGAGTCACTGCTGGGCAGCATGGTGGCACAGTGGTTAGTAGTGCTGCCTCACAGCACCAGGGATCCAGGTTCAATTCCAGCCTGGTGTCACTGTCTGTGGAGAGTTTGCACATATTCCCCATGTCTGTGTGGGTTTCCTCCGGGCGCTCCGGTTTCCTCCCACAGTCCAAAGATGTGCGGGTTAGGTTCATTGGCCATGCTAAATTGACCCTAGTGTCAGGAGGATTAACAGGATAAATGTGTGGGGTTGCAGGAATAGGGCCTGGGTGGGATTGTGGTCGGTGCAGACTCGATGGGCCAAATGACCTCATTCTGGACTGTAGGATTCTATGATTCAGACACCCTTAAATTTAACCACCTTCATACCACCTGGACTTTTTTTTGCAACTTACGAATTAATTTTTGCAAAACTAAATTTAATTCCCAGAAAGATGCTTGAATGGAATGAAGTTTTAAACTTTTTACAGATCAACTGTCAAATCACATATTTGAAAATGATTCTGAAATATTGACCACAAATGGATATAACACCATTTATACCCAATTCAAGAAAATTATTTTCACTATTTTCAAATAACATGAGCATGACAAATGTCAAGGACAGGAGGAAAAGAGCTACTGCTACATTAAATTGAGGGATTAGGCTACATTAAGGACATGGGAAAGGAGCATTGTGTGGCCTGGACTATGACAGCTTTCTATCACAATAACCCCCATCAAGCTTGACTTATACAGTATTTAGCGGATAACAAATAGAAATGAGAGGAATTTATGGAAAAAATAATTTCCTTCAGCAGAAATATTATCAATAATCTGTAATAGGATGGCATGATTGATGAAAAACAATCAGCTCTGTGGCATGGTTTTCTCTGCCATGCTCTCCAATGACTTCCACGATGGCAGGGCTGGCATCAAAATCAGATATCGCATGAACGGAAAACTCTCACTCCGAGACAGGCCCAGGCAAAGAAAAGGTCTCCAAGGATATATTGTACAGCTTGCTATTTGCCACTGAATGTGCACTAACTGCTGGATCCGAGCCTGACAGGCAATGCAGCATGAACTTGTTCTCAGTGCATGGAACAACTTCGGCTTTAGCATCAACACAAAGTGAACTGAAGTCATGTGCCAACCCGACCTTGAGCACAAGGTTTCCGTCGATGTCCAGAACTTGTCAGCAGTGGATTAGTTCATTGATCTCAGCAGCACACCCGCTCAAGCTGTCTATATTGCCAATGGGACACACACACACGAATTGCCATGGCCACACATAGCCTTTAACAGGTGTCGAACATCGGTCTGTACATACACACACAGACACACACACACGACTTGGATTATCTACCACCCTCATGGCAAGTAGCTCAACCATTTTCACTTGAGCTGCCTTTGGGGGTTTAGGAAGATCAGATGGCAGAACAAAACACCTGAGCTGGCATGCCAAGCATCCATACCATACTGGGACACAACTGAGTTGGGCTGGTCATGTAGTCGGAATGTCGGACACTCACTTAGAAGAAGAACCATAAAATCCTTACAGTGCAGAAGAATGCCATTCGGCCGATCGAGTCTGCACCAACCACAATCCCACCTAGGCCCTATCCCCGTAACCACATGTATTTACCCTTCTAATCTTTAATCCACCTACCCTGCACATTTTTGGACTGTAGGAGGAAACTGGAGCATCCGGAGAAAACCCACACAGACACGGGGAGAAGGTGCAAACTCCACACAGTCAACCAAGGCTGGAATTGAACCCAGGTTCCTGGCGCTGAGAGTCAGCAGTGCTAACCACTGTGCCACCATGCCGCCCTAAACTTTACTAAGGCAAATCTTTTATGGAGAGCTTGAATCTGGGGATGCGCTCCTATGGCAGTCAAAGAAAATGCTGCAAAGACACTCTGAAGGCTTTACTTAGGAGTTTTGATATCGACTGAATCCTGGGAGAAGCTTGCCCAGGATCGCTGCACCTGACGCAGTCAAATAAAGCCGAGTGCGGCCTATATCCAAAGTATGACATCACTCATAAGCCTGCTCCTACATTAAATCCTGTCCCTTCTGCTGATAGCAAACTTATCAACTGGATATTGCACTGGAACCCCCCCCCCCCCGCCACCACAGTCTTCTCATTGCCACCCTATGCCAGTGACACCAAGTCCCAATACGTTGACTTTCAGGCTGCAGTTGGCAACATATGACTCACACTTTGGGAGCTGGCACCACTATCACATATCTTGGCACAATATAAAAGCGACAGGCAGTAGATGCTTCAATTAAATGGTTCAAAATGATAAGGAAGCTGGGTAGAGCAGCTTGAGCAGCAGGAACCAGCTCAAAGAGGGCAGTCTCCTCTGCCCTGATACACAATATTCTCAGAGAACTGTAGTCAGTTTTATCCACATCTCAGTGATCAGGTAAAGAGCATGTAAACCATCCTACTGAGATCTCTATGATTGGAGCTGAATGCTTGGCAATATCAACCCAAGCAGTTGAAGCGCATGCATTGAATCAGTACCGTAAAACTACAACCTAACTTCTGTGTAATGAAAATATTTGTTATTATAACACAGGGGTAACAAATTTATATGTAATGTTACCAGCAATTGCCATGCACAGTGTGAATATTGAAGAAAAACTCACTCTTGTTCACCAAAGAGGAAAAACGGTTGTGAAAATATGAGAACACTGTGAGGTGAGTCAGCCAGCTGAAGTAGACTGTCTTGTTTCGAGACAAAGGGTACCTTAAATGCGAAGAGTTCCTGAATAAAGGATGCGTTGTTCGCAACATATACATTGAGCTGGGAACATTCCACACCCACACAAAAAGAATTAAAAGGCAAAGAAAGAATTTTGTCAACCAATTTGAGTTTCTATTGTAATGGTTTAGGGAGCACTTAATTTCTTCTGCATAAGTAGCATGATTTCAGCAGCAAACTGGACTCTCCTGTTGAACACCAAATGGGTACAATGTGTTAAAGCAACGTAAAAGATATATTTTTTTTTAAAAATGTTATTCCTTTCTCAGAGTTACAAAGCCGATGCACACCAAGCCCTTAATCAATCTCCTTGCTTGCTCCAAAAACCAATTTAAATTTAAATTGAATCCACTTCTCCTCACAGCACTAGGAACCCAAGTCTGATTCCAGCCTTGGGTCTCTGTCTGTGTGGAGTTTGCACATTCTCTCCACGTCTGCGTGGGTTTCCTCTGGGTGCTCTGGTTTCCACCCACAGTCCAAAGGTGTGCAGGTTAGATGGATTGGCCATGCTAAATTCTACCTTTGTGTCTGAAAACGTGTAGGTCAGGGAGATCAGCAGGGTAAATGCGTGGGGTTATGGGGATAGAGTGGGGGATGGACCTGGGTAAGATGCTCTTTCGGAGAGTTGGGGCAGACTTGATGGGCCGAACGGCCTCTTTCTGCACTGTAGGGATTCTATGACCAATTCGTGGTCCCCACAAGAGAGACATACAAGATCCAAGCTGACAAGAAGAGGCATTGCACCCCATCCTGGGCTTGATCTGACGCTTGATCTTTTTCAAAAAGATAATTTATTCATAAAATACCTGAAAGAACATTACAAACATTTCAAAATAGCCAGCACACAGTGCAATAATATTCAGGTTCTCTACATGCAGCATGTTGCACTCTGAGATGTTTCAGTACAATCAAAGAAATGCTACAGACATTTCAAAATGGTTATTATAAATGGTGCAAAGGTATTAAAGCTAGAACAAGCTGCACTCTGAGGTGCTTCCATACAATTGTGATACATGTGATATTCACTGTATACATTCAATGTGAGTCATACAGCCCAAGAGGGTTCTGCTGCCCTTGGTTCAGTATGGCTGTAAGGTCTTACACGGCGGCTTTCCTCATTGCGCCTCTGCAGCAGCTGCCCCAAACTTTAGTGCGTCCCTCAGCACGTAGTCCTGGGCTTTGCAATGTGCTAGTTTCCAACACTCAGTCGAGGACACTTCTTTGCACTGGACGACCAACAAGTTTCAGGCAGATCAAAGAGCATCTTTTACCAAGTTGACGATCCTCCAGCAACAGCTGATGTTTGTCTCAAAGGGAACAGCCCATAGAGCACAGAGTCCTGCACCGCAAAGCTGCTCGGGATGAACCTCGACAAAAACCATGAATCTCTTTCCAGACCTTCTTTGCAAAGGCACATTCCACAAGGAGGTGGCAACAGTCTCTTCCCCATCACAGTCACCTCAAAGGCAACATGCAGATGGGAGACTCCAGGCATGTAGGAAGGATCTGATGGGGAGGGCCTTTCTCACCACCAGCCAAGCTCGGTCTTGGTGCCTGTTAGAAAGTTCTGGTGATGAGGCTTTCTGCCAAATGACTTTGACAGTTTGCTCAGGGAACCATCCAACAGGATCTGCCATCTCCTTTTCCTGTAGGACCTCCAAGGCATTCTGTACAGATTACTGATTGATGGATTTGTGATCAAAAGTGTTCTTCTGCATACATTTTTCCACAAGGGGGAGGTGATAAGGCACCGTCCAACAACTTGGGAGCATTGTGTGGCAGCGTGGTCAGACCCATCCTTCACAACACCTAGGGTAGGTAGAACCTCAGTACGTAATGATACCTGGTGTTTGCGGACTGAGGATCTACGCACAGCTTGATGCAGCCACACCCAACGGTGGCCATCAGGATTAGGGCAATATTGGGCACGTTTCTCCCCCCTTTATCTTAAGGTTTGTATATCACGTCCCTATGAACATGATCCATTTTTGACCCACACCATGAAGCGGAAAATGTCTTGGGAATTAGGAAAAAGTAAAGTTTATTTATTAGTCACAAGTAGGCTTACATTAACACTGCAATGAAGTTACTGTGAAAATTCCCTAGTCGCCACACTCCGGCGCCTGTTTGGGTGCACTGAGGGAGAATTTACCATGGCCAATTCACCTAACCTGCACATCTTTGGACGGTGGGAGGAAACCCACGCAGACACAGGGAGAATGTCCAAACTCCACACAGGGAGTGACCCAAGCCGAGAATCGAACCCAGGTCCCTGGTGCTGTGAGAGAGCAGTGCTAACCACTGTGCCACCCTATGGAATGGACCAGACTTGCAATACTGAGAGTTCCTCATACCTAATGACTAGGTTCTTGCCTGCAATGGGGAAGGAGCATCGCTCCCACAAGCCCAGTTTATGTTTCATTATTCCGAATCACTCTTTCCAGTTTCCAACACACCATATCCCCAGCACCTTCAAGCTGTCTGACCTGACGGTGATGGGGACAAGGGGTCAGTCAACCCAGTTCCCAAAGAAACATGGTCTCCCTCTTGCCACAATTCACCTTGGTGCCCGAGGCCAGTTCAAACTGGTCGCAGATGTTGATCCGTCTGATCACCTGAAACGGATCCGAGCAGAAGACGGTGCTTGATCTTAGCCAAAAGGCCAAGAAATGATCAACTTTCGCCCTGAAATGTTTATAGCTACAGGGATGGTTATGGGGATGATTACACCTGGTAGCACAGTGGCTAGCACTGCTGCCTCACAGCGCAGGGACCCGGGCTCAATTCCCGGCTTGTACTGGGAATTGAGCCCGGGTCCCTGTACTGACCATGCTGTCCGGCTGAACTAAAACCCCCTACCCTTTCGGGGACCATATCCCGCTATTCCCATCCTATGCATGTATTTTTCAAGACGCCCCTTAAAAGTCAGTATCGTATCTGCTTCCACTACCTCCCCTGGCAGTGGGTTCCAGGCACGCACCACCCTCTGTGCAAAAAACTTGCCTCGTACATCTCCTTTAAATCTTGCCCCTCGCAACTTAAACCTATGCCCCCTAGTAATTGAGTCGTCCACCCTGGGAAAAAGCTTCTGACTATCCATTCTGTCCATGCCCCTCATAATCTTGTAGACTTCTATCAGGTCACCCCTCAACCTCCGTCGCTCCAGTGAGAACAAACCAAGTTTCTCCAACCTCTCCTCATAGCTAATGCCCTCCATGCCAGGCAACATCCTGGTAAATCTTTTCTGTACCCTCTCCAAAGCCTCCACATCATTCTGGTAGTGTGGCGACCAGAATTGAACACTATATTCCAAGTGCGGCCTAACTAAGGTTCTATAAAGCTGTAACATGACTTGCCAATTTTTAAACTCAATGCCCTGGCCGATGAAGGCAAGCATGCCATATGCCTTCTTGACAACCTTCTCCACCTGCGTTGCCACTTTCAGTGTACCTGTGTACCTGTACACCCAGATCCCTCTGCCTATCAATACTTTTAAGGGTTCTGCCATTTACTGTATATTTCCTATCTTTATTAGATCTTCCAAAATGCATTATCTCACATTTGTCCAGCTTGAACTCCATCTGCCATCTCTCCGCCCAAGCCTCCAACCGATCTATATCCTGCTGTATCCTCTGATGGTCTTCATCGCTATCCGCAAATCCACCAACCTTTGTGTCGTCCACAAACTTACTAATCAAACCAGTTACATTTTCTTCCAAATCATTTATATATATTATGAACAGCAAAGGTCCCAGCACTGATCCCTAATGCCACTTGTCACAGCTCTCCATTCAGAAACACACCCTTCCACTGCTACCCTCTGTCTTCTATGACCGAGCCAGTTCTGTATCCACCTTGCTAGCTCACCTTTGATCCCATGCGACTTCACCTTCTGCACCAGTCTGCCATGAGGGATCTTGTCAAAGGCCTTACTGAAGTCCATGTAGACAACATCCACTGCCCTACACTCATCAATCATCTTCGTCACTTCCTCAAAAAACTCGTTCAAATTAGTGAGACATGACCTCCCCTTCACAAAACCATGTTGCCTCTTGCTAATACGTCCACTTATTTCCAAGTGGGAGTAAATCCATTCTCGAAGAATTCTCTCCAATAATTTCCCTACCACTGACATAAGGCTCACCGGCCTGTAATTATCTGGGTTATTCTTGCTACCCTTCTTAAACAAAGGAACAACATTGGCTATTCATGCTGACACTATAGTTAAGAAAGCCCACCAATGCCTCGACTTTCTCAAAAGACTAAGGAAGTTTGGCATGTCAGCTATGACTCTCCCCACCTTTTACAGATGCAGCATAGAAAGCATTCTTTCTGATTGTATCACAGCTTGGTATGGCTCCTGCTCTGCCCAAGACCACAAGAAACTACAAAAGGTCGTGAATGTAGCCCAATCCATCACGCAAATCAGCCTCCCATCCATTGACTCTGTCTACACTTCCCACTGCCTCGGAAAAGTAGCCAGTGTAATTAAGGACCCACGCACCCCAGACGTACTCTCTTCCACCTTCTTCTGTCGGGAAAAAGATACAAAAGTCTGAGGTCACATGCCAACTGACTTCTTCCCTGCTGCCGTCAGACTTTTGAATGGACCTACCTTGCATTAAGTTGATCTTTCTCTACACCCTAGCTATGACTGTAACACTACATTCTGTGCTCTCTCGTTTCCTTCTCTATGAACGCTATGCTTTATCTGTATAGCACGCAAGAAACAATACTTTTCACTGTATACTAATACATATGACAATAATAAATCAAATCAAATTTTTCACTTTGAGAGATCAGGAGAATAGCTGGTGTATGAGCTGAAACAAAAGCTTCCTTGTTCATCTAACCCATGTTTTTTCTCATGATGCTGGTTGGAAAATATCGTAATTATGATCTATCCCTTAGCGCCAACAGTTCTTATCTCAATGAAGCGAAAGATTTCGCTTAATTTGTTTACCAAAAAAAATATTTGGGAATAAAACTTCACAGTAAAAACTAAAGCTGAGCATTAGGAACTCAAAGACAGAGATGCTGGATAGGGTAGGTGCAATGGATCTCATCTCCCAGATTTAGTAGCCAGGTTTTCCTGAGGCTTGGGAAAACTCAGCAGTCCATGGTTAGCATTGAAAACTGAACATTAAAGAGACTTGCAGCCTCATTATCATAGTTAAAGAGACAACCTACCTCCTTGGTGCAGGTCAGTCGCCTGTCTCTATCATGCCTCCTTTAAAGCAGGAAGCAGACTGATTGGAAGTAGGTTTGGGTCAAGATTCTGACGTTTAAGACTTTCACCTCACCGAAACCTACCTGTATTTGCGTATACAATTTCCCAGCGTAGAGACTGCATGAAGATCTAGCAAGTGTCCATGTCAAGAAAGACAACGGCTGAAGATCTGTAACAATTGTAATTTAAGAAATACTTTTCTGTATAATTTCTAAAGGGCAATAAATGCTGGCTGAGTGATGGCCGCATTTTGTGAAGGAATGAAATAGGCTTTCTTGTTTATTCCTTCTCTTTATGGTCTTCCCAGAGCAACCACCATCATTAGTCAAGGACAGAGGTCAACACACAACATAAGGATTTGCTACAGAATCAACCACAGCAAAGTAGGCAACTCATGGTCAGGGCCAACTGTGTAGCAGATATATTTTTCTCTCTCCTTGGAGAGGATTATTTCCTCTCAATGGTGCTATGACCAAGGATCAGCATCTGGGAAATCAGAAAAACTAACCGTGACATGCTTTATAACAAATAACCAATTGACATGTCGAAGAAAGACCACGCATTTATTCAGCACCTTTCACAACCTCACAAAGTGCTTAACTGTCAATTTGAAATATATTCACTGCAGTTAAATGTGGGGAAACACAGCAGCTCCCACAAAAAGCAATGTTTATTTATTAGGACCACAAGTAGGTTTACATTAACACTGCAATGAAGTTATTGTGAAAATCCCCTAATCGCCACACCCCGGCGCCTGTTCGGATACACTGAGGGAGAACTTAGCATCGCCAATGCACCTAACCAGAACATCTTTCAGACTGTGGGAGGAAATCAGAGCACCCGGAGGAAACCCACGCAGACACAGGGAGAACATGCAGACTCCATACACACAGTGACCCAAGCTGGGAATTGAACCCGGGTCCTTGGCACTATGAGGCAACCACTGCTAACCACTGCACCACCGTCGTGAGAAAATGACTGGATGATTTCAGCGATGTTGATCGGAGGGTAAACATTAGCCAGGTCAAATTGGAAGATCGACACCACTCTTCCTTGAAAATGTGCCATAGGATCTTTTACATCCAATCTAGAGGGCAGGTTTAATGAAACATCCGAATAACATTACCTCCAACACAGCAGCACTCCTTATCTACTTCACTGGCCTCTCCACCCTACTTCTTTCCACTTAGAAAGGAAACAAGAACTAGGGGACACAGCCTCAAAATAAGGGGGAGTCAGTTTAGGACAGAGTTGAGGAGGAACTTCTCTCAGAGGGTAGTGAATCTCTGCCCATTGAAGCAGTGGAGGCTACCTCGTTAAATATGTTTAAGTCACAGGTAGATAGATTTCTGATCAATAAGGGAATTAAAGGTTATGGGGAGTGGAACTAAACCACTATCAGATCAGCCATGATCTTATTGAATGGCGGGGCAGGCTCGAGGGGCTAGATGGCCTACTCCTGCTCCTATTTCTTATGTTCTTACATTCTTATGTTAGCTCTGGTCACTGGACTGTGATTTCAACAAATGCCTTTCTGATTCAGAGGTAAGAGTGCTTCCACTAAGCTACAGAAGAAGTGGGAGGATAAATGCAATGGTGCCCATTGCCATATTTTGAAAATAGCAAAAATGCTATTCTGATACTTGAAAGGATCAGACTGGTACACAGGACCCATGGCTTACACTGGTGATCAATTATTCAATTAACATTGCAAAAAAACCTTCCAGTTTATTTTAGTTGTGATCTGCTAGAATAAACCTTGAACAGAGAGACCTGGAGGTGCAAGTACATAGTTCCTTGAAAGTGGCATCACAGGTAGATAGGGTGGTGAAGAAGGCGTTTGACACACTTGCCTTCATTGGTCAGAGCGCCGAGTACAGGAGTTGGGACGTTATGTTGCAACTGTACAAGACATTGGTAAGGCCACATTTGGAGTACAGCATACAATTCTGGTCACCCTGCTATAGGAAGGATGTTATTAAACTGGAAAGGGTGCAAAAAAGATTTACAAGGATCTTACCGGGACTGGAACTTTTGAATTATAAGGAGAGGCAGGATAGGCTGGAACTTTTTTTTCCCTGGAGTGTAGGAGGATGAGGGGTGACCTTATAGAGGTTTATAAAATCATTGGAGGTATAGATAAGGTGAATAGCCAAGGTCTTTTCCTAGGGTAGGGGAGTCAAAAACTAGAGGGCATAGGTTTAAGGTGAGAGGGGTCAGATTTAAAAGGGACCTGGGGGGCAACTTTTTCACATAGTGGGTGGTGGTGTGCATATAGAATGAGCTGCCAGAGGATATGGTAGAGGTGGGTACAATTACAACATTTAAAAGACATTTGGACAGGTACATGGATGGGAAAGGTTTTGGGGAATATGTGCCAAATGCAGGCAAATGGGACTAATTCAGTTTAGGAAACCTGGTTGGTATAGACGAGTTGGGCCGAAAGGCCTGTTTCCGTGCTGACTATGGACGGGATTTTACAGTCTCGCTCGTCCCGAAACCGTAAAATCCCACT
Organism: Mustelus asterias; assembly: GCF_964213995.1. Taxonomy (NCBI): domain Eukaryota; kingdom Metazoa; phylum Chordata; class Chondrichthyes; order Carcharhiniformes; family Triakidae; genus Mustelus; species Mustelus asterias. Next base: position 46,102,467 of record NC_135806.1, on the reverse strand, counting down.
CGAGGTCAATGGACCTTTCCATGGTCCTCCCCTCACCCATTCCTATTCCCGTGGCGAGCGGGACGGTAAAATTCCGGCCTATGACTCTATGTGACTACATACAATCTGCACCATTTTATAAAATATGGATATCTAAAAGCACCTCGAGATTTTTAGTCCATCTTATTAACATTTGCACAGATGTGAACACCATCTTTCAACATGTCATAAATCGGTGCAGACTCAATTGGGCGGCACGGTAGCACAGTGGTTAGCACTGCTGCTTCACAGCTCCAGGGTCCCAGGTTCGATTCCCGGCTCGGGTCACTGTCTGTGTGGAGTTTGCACATTCTCCTCGTGTCTGCGTGGGTTTCCTCCGGGTGCTCCGGTTTCCTCCCACAGTCCAAAGATGTGCGGGTTAGGTTGATTGGCCAGGTTAAAAATTGCCCCTTAGAGTCCTGGGATGCGTAGGTTAGAGGGATTAGCGGGTAAATGTGTGGGGGTAGGGCCTGGGTGGGATTGTGGTCGGTGCAGACTCGATGGGCCGAATGGCCTCCTTCTGCACTGTAGGGTTTCTATGATTTCTATGATTTCTATGTCCTAGGCAATTAGCACAATACACTTCTATCATAGCTTACAATGAAAGAACATCAATCTAACAGCTACTCCCTTTCAGGATGTGCCACTAATGAAATGGACGTCATTCAAGAATCGGTTTTAATGTTGGTACTTCTCAAACCAAATAAAAATTAACATTCCATGGCAAATGAGTCAGCAGCGCTCAGGTCCCCGTGTACCTGTCTAACTTGTTTCTAACAGAAGCAACTTATGGTAACGGAAACCCTTTGCTCCTTAAATAAAGTAGCACATTCCAATCCTCAAATATTGACCACATTTTAATTTATTATTTTATGCTCTTTGTTATAAAGTTGGTAGCTTTACAGTCAATCTGATTCACTGCAGGTATTTACTTTACAAAATGCTGAACAGGTTCCAGACATGGATAACTGATGTGAGACTAGGAAAGCTCAGTAATAGGGATTAGGTTTTCATTTCCAGCCACTCTTTCGGTATTCTTATGAAGAAACAGCATTTTGGTAAATTATTTATTGTGCTAGAGCATTTGCACAAACTGTCATTTCATGGCACTCGTCACCGAGGGCGGCACAGTGGCAAGCACTGCTGCCTCACAGCGCCAGGGACCCGAGTTCAATTCTGGCCTCAGATGACTGTCCATATGGAGTTTGCACACTCTCCTTGTGTCTGCATGGGTTTCCTCTGATTTTCTGCCATAGTCCAAAGATGTGCGGATTAGGTTGACCCTAGTGTCGGGATTAACAGGGTAAAAATGTGGGGTTACGGGGATTGAGCCTGGGTGGGATTGTGGTCGGTGCAGACTCAATTGGCCGAATGGCCTCCTTCTGCACTGTAGTGATTCTATGATTCTACCTCAATAAACTCAGACTGTTAAAGGTAAAATTCTATGGATGTGAAAATCAAATACATTTTTCTATCCTGTCGCCAGTGATGAAACACTGTGCTGACATGCTACAGAGAAAAGAAAAAGATAAGACAAGTTTTTTCTTTGAAAATGGAGGTTAAAAGATCTTTTTACAGACATGGAAGCATAGTATAAGCTTCAAGGAGAGAAGAAAAGAAAACCAGATGAGATATATATATTTTTTCATTCATAGAAGTATATGAACTATCATATGTGGATCCATGATTCAAAACACACAACTGTCATAACCAACAAGGGAATGGAAGTAACAAACCTTTCCAAATGGCGTCTCTACACATTTCTCAGTCCTTTCCTCCAAAATGTCCATGTCACCCAATCCTGATCCACCAATAATTCCAATCTATAATCCAAAGAAACAGAAAGTTAAATTTAAATATATACTCTTTATTAATCAGGCAACAATTAGTTGACAAAAATTTTTAATCAAGCTTCTCAGGTAATTTCAAGATTTTCAGTCAAATTTATACAAATGTATTACACCAACTGTGGGAGCAAGATCACAACCAAAAGCTGATAGATTTTTAATACATAGTCCCAGATGACCATGGTGAATGAACACCTCAGGTGAGGGCAAGGTTGAGAAAGCAGGGCCTTCATGAATAACCTCAGCCGGTACGGGAATTGAACCCATGCTGTTGCCATCGCCCTGCAGCACAAACCAGTCATCCAGTTAACTGAGCTAAACTGACCCCAAGCATTTGTTATCAACACAAAATGAATCTTAAAAAGTCCTCCTTTAAATTGTAACAGGCAGACAGGCAAATATAGCAGGAAAGTGTGAACTAAGTTAACTTGTGAGCCCGAAGCAGAAACCTGACAGAGGTAAGTCAGGGGATGTGGTGGTTGATCAATTTACTCACATGTTGGGGTTGATCACTTTATTAACTCTGTTTAAGAAAAGGGCTCTCGGAACATGCAAAGAATGCTACAAACTGGGAACCATCGTTAGTGAAGTAGGACCCTGAACTCTGAGAAGAAGAAATCCGTATCAAGTGACTGAAACCTGTCTGGCTCCCTCACCAATGTCCCTCTGTGTCTGGACCATGTTCATGAAACTCTCCGCCATGGTCCTCAGAGACTGAACCTTGGACTCCACCACTCATACCTAGATCGCGGCAGTGAGTCTGAGTCATCTCTGTACTATATTCTTTTAAATTAAGCTAGTTTTTCTGAATAAAGTAGACTTGTACTAAATTTAGGTGTCTTTATTTTGTCCACCTAAGACAATCTTGGTCTTGGTCAACAAAATAATGTCCAAATTTCTGGTTGTGTAATAGTTCAGCTGGACTGAGAACAACATAATGTGACAACCCGTGGTCATAAGGGCACTTTCTAAATGCACATTCAGTTTTCTTCTGTAAGAATCCGAAGGAACACTGGAATACTCAAATCAGGACGAATAACTGTAGATAGAAACTCTCTCATGAAACTGCAAACAGTCACAAACTCAGGGGTTTTTTGCAGCACACATGGGCTAAGAGTTGACCAGCAATGCAATCAAACTAGAATTTATAAACCCTTTTCATGTCCCTGAGGTATCCCAAAGTGCTTTATACCTAATGGGTTGCTTTTTCAGTATAGTCAAGGTTGTTTTGTAGACAACCCCGCAAGCAACTACTTTGCACGCAGAAATTTTCCACAATGAGATGAATGATCAATTTTGACGTTAGCTCAGGAATAATTGTTGGCCAGAATACCAGGCAAATCTCTCCTGATGTGATAGAATGGAATCTTTTCACCAGAGTGGGATTAACAGCTGGGGGACACGGTGGCACAGTGGTTAGCACTGCTGCCTCACAACACTAGGGACCCAGGTTTGGGTAACTGTTTGTGTGGAGTTTGCATGTTCTCCCAAAAGCTGTGTGGGTTTCCTCCAGGTGTAGGTCAGGGGGATTATCTCTGCAACCCTGGAGGTCACCTCAGAGGAGAAATCAGAAGACAACATTGATCAGTCATCACAGAAATCACCTGCATCATCCACCAGCCCAGAGACACACACCTCGGTGGGACATGTTCGTGGACAGGCTTCTGGGTCACTATCTGATGTCCATCACACAGCTGCTGCTACACATCAAGCAGAGGCAGGAACTTTCATGGCAGTGGGCAGATGGAGGTCTGCTGGCCCCCAACCAGATGTCCAGCCTCTGGTTAGGTTTCTCCCAGAGCTGCTGGAGATGCAAAGCCAGAGCCGGGAAATCCAGGAGAGGGTGTCAGCAACATTCCAGCAAGGCTGCCTGGAGGAGTCCCATGGCCTTCTGTCGCAGGAAATGATGCCAGTATAGGAACCAGGCCAACATTGCAAGGGTGGCATTCACAATGGAAAGCCTAGGACAGAATGTCTGGGCCATGAGTGGTGGAGTCCAAGGTTCAGTCTCTGAGGATCATGGCGGAGAGTTTCATGAACATGGTCCAGACACAGAGGGACATTGCTGAGGGGCTCCAGAGCTTGGTCCAGACAGAGGGACATTGCTGAGGGCCTTGACAGCTTGGTCCAGACACAGTGGGACATTGCTGAGGGGCTGCTGTGAACTGGCACCATCCATTGGAAATGAGGGTGGGAGTGTCCTCAGGAATGGTTCACCTGGACAGGGTTTTAAAATCCACCGGCCTACAGCTATGGCCAAATATGTGAGTGGTAATGACTTGGAACTTGCTGCCTTTGGGGGTGGTGGAAGCACAGACAGTGATTTCAAAAGGAAATTGGATGGTCTCTTGAAGGAAGAGTTGGGAAGAGGTTCAGACTGGATTGCTCCTCAGAGACCCAGCATAGACATGGTGGGATGAATGACCTCCTTCTGTGCTATAAATTACTCTATATGTGATTTTGGGAAAGAAAATAAGATATTTTACGTGGAACTGGTGGTCCCTTTAAGTACAAGATATCTCTGGAAGATGACTTTTTTTTGTCAAAGGCAAATTGCTTCCAGTGACCAATCATGTGATCAAGCTATCCAGGAGATAAGCAATTGTAAGGAAAAAATGAGTAAACAAGAAGTTAATTACTTTTTCTTCCACTTCAGTTCTCTGCTTGAAGGCAGGTCCGACTCACAGCACCACAATCTCCATTGCAGGTTGGGTAAGATTCCCCAATCCACCCCAGCCTGAGCAGGGATTGAATCCCATGCTAAATTCTCCCTCAGTGTACCCAAACAGGCGCCAGAGTGTGGCGACGAGAGGATTTTCACAGTAACTTCATTGCAGTGTTAATGTTAGCCTACTTGTGACACTAATAAATAAACTTAAACTTAGGCAGCCTCTGTACCCTCCCTTTTCCACGATCACTGCTTACTGCACAGTTTGACCCGGAGGGTTTTTATCCAATTCCCTTTTGAAATCCATGACTGAATCTGCCTCAACTACCCTCTCAGACAGCATATTCCAGATCTGTATAACTTTCCAAACTCACCTCACTGCAAAGAGCCAAATGTATTTTGTCTCCACGATGACCTCCTCACTGTCAATGCCAAACAGACTGCCTCTTTGTGCTCGGAAATTATTTTTGCTGCTTTTCCCTCAATAATAATTTAAATGTATTTACTCCGACCTTAGATTTCTGAGTTAATTTAACCTGTTACTCCGCTTTAGTCAGACAACTGCCGAACACAGATTCCCTCTTCTTTTTACTGGCCATTCATTTCACAAAATGTATTCCTGGATTCAACCAGTATAAACAAAAACGCCATATTCACAGAATCCTCTAGGATCCCTACAGTGCAGGAGGCGGCCATTCAGCCCATCAAGTCTGTACCCACTCTCTGGCAGCGTATCTTACCCAGGCCCTCTTTCCCATCCTATTCCCGTAACCCCACACACTAACCATGGCTAATCCCCTAATCTACATATCGTGGGACACTATGGAGAAATTTAGCATGGCCATTCCATCTAACCCGTACGTCTTTGGACAGTGGGAGGAAACCGGAGCACCCGGAGAAAACTCGCACAGACACGGGGAGAATGTGCAAACTCAACACAGACAGTGACCCAGCGCCAGATTGAACCTGGGTTCCTAGCGCTGTGAGGCTGCAGTGCGAACCAATGTGCCACCGTGCCACCCAGTTACTGTCAGCAAAGCGGTGTTGGGACATGAGAAACAGTCAGCAGCAAGATGTGTCAGGTCACATTGGCCAACAGCTTCAATTAGGTACTTCTTTCAAGGTGTAAGAGTTGTGAAGATAATCTTCTGACAATGGATGTGATACTGCAAATATGTAAGCACCAGGTTTGCTTAACCATCCCTGGAGAGGTATGATCGGCTTTTCCGATTTGTCAGCGCAAAAGAGAAGACTTGTGTTTATCGAGTACATTTCAAAACCTCACAACGTCCCGGATTGCTTTATAATCAATTCAAATATATACTTTTTAAGAGTCGTCGCAATTATAATGTAGAAAACACAACTGCCAATTGGCACACAGCAAGCTCCCACAGACAATAATCTGATGCTTGGAAAGCATCATTCAGAACAAAGTGGAGTAAGAGAAACAGCACACCAAACAAACTTCCCTGGGTGTCACGCATGTTCCAGCTGGTAGCTACAGCTTCCACTGGTTTAGGAATGGTTGTGACATGTCAGTGGATATCAGCATTTGTTACCACAGCAATGCTAAGTGAAAGGTAGATTATCAAGTACCAACAGGGCTGCAATGCAGGTATGGAAGCAATTGCGAATTCCAATATGGAACCGGAACAATAACCAAAGCAAAGGAGTAGCTCGTCGTTACACACTTATATGTAAATATATTAATCAAAGTTTCTCTCACTTTATTTTTTATACAGTGCTGAAAGAGTCTGCACCGAATCTCCGACACAGTATCCCACCCAAGCCCTATCCCCATAACCCCACGTATTCACCTCGCTAATCCCCCTAACCTATCCATTTTAGGACACTAAGGGGCAATTTAGCATGGCTAATCCACATAACCTGCACATCTTTGGACTGTGGGAGGAAACTGGAGCACCCGAAGGAAACCCACGCACAGGGAAAACATACAAACTCCACACAGATAGTCACCAAAGGCTAGAATTGAATCTTGGTCCCTGGCACTGTAAGGGAACAGTGCTAATCAATGTACCATCATTCTGCTCGTTGTGTTCAAGACATACATATTCAAGTGAAATATATATAAACGATATAGACAAGAATGTGGGCGGGAGGGATGATAATTAAGTTTGCAGATGGCATGAAGATTGGAAGGGTGGTTAATAGTGAGGAATAAGTTCTTAGGTTGCAGCAAGATATAGATGGATTGATCAGATGGGTAGATCAGTGGTAGATGGAATTTAACTCTGAAAAGTGCAAGGTGATGCACTTTGGAAGGAGTAACAAGACAAGGGAGTACTCAATGAACGGTAGAACACTAAGAAGCTCAGAGGAACAGAGAGATCTGGGGGTGCCTATCCACAGATCCCTGAGGGAAGCAGGACAGGTTAATAGGGTAGTTAAGAAGGCATCTTGCTTTATCTGTCGTGGCACAGATTATAAAAGTAGGGCGATTATGTTGGAGCTGTATAAAACTTTGGTTAGGCCACTGCTGGAGTACTGTATGCAGTTCCGGTCACCTCACTAAAGGAAGGATGTGATTGCATTGGAGAGGGTGCAGAGATTAACCAGGATGTTGCCTGGGATGGAGCATTTGCACTATGGAGAGAGGCTGGATAGGCTCAGGTTTTCATTCGAGCAGAGAAGGTTGCGAGGAACCTGATTGAGATGTCTAAGATTATGAGGAGTATGGACAGGTCAAAAGGAAACAGCTGTTCCCCTTAGTTGAAGGATCAATAACAAGGGGGCATAATTTAAAGGTATGGGGTAAGAGATTTAGAGGGGATCTGAGGAAAAGTATTTTCACCCAGAGGGTGGTGGGAGTCCGGAATGCATTGCCTGAGAAGATAGTTGAGGGGGAGAATCTCACAACCTTTAAAAAATATGTGGATGAGCACTTGAAATATCATAACATTCAAGGCTATGGGCCAAGTGTTGGAAAGTGGGATTAGTGTAGATTTAGGGTACTTGTTTCAGTGCAGACTCTTCTGTACTAGATGACTCTGACTCTCTGATTCTAAGAGACACGAAAAACAAAATCAGTTGGTGGAATACCTAGCATATTCATAACAAAGAAACAGCCTTGCTATTTGCCTTATTGAAATAAAATCATGTTCTGAAATAACTGCATATCTATTGCCCCCGTGTGGTCAAAAAAAGATTCGTCCACGACTTTGATAAAAAATAGTGATCGAGAAAATGGCCGCACGGAAACCGTTCGAAAATGGAGCCAGTCGTGACGAAATCAGACCAACGCAAGGTCAATCGTGCATGAACGATAGACTTCATTGATCTCATTAACATTCAGTTTTAACAACTGTACATACTGACAGAATTACAGCATTTTACCCATACTTCAAAAGATGCAGCTTTTCTGTTCTCTCTGGGCAAGGGGTACAATTCCGAAAAATTGTGTCCCACTGTCATCATGTATAACATAACGATAGATCAATTGACTATATAATAAATGTATTTAAAATATAACTGCAATGTGGTGGTACAGATAATTGAAGCACCAACAGAACATGGGTCGCTGCTTCCCCAAGGACGCAATTTCAGACATTTTAGCTTAAGGAAGGTCTTCGGAGGCTGGGTATTTTCCCCAGCAATAGTGAAGAGAGGTAAAAAGACTAGACCATTCTTGTGCACCGCTTAGTGGCCTGTGCAAGAATCACACACCATATACCCAGAAACTATTTGGCTGTGTTTTGAATCCAAGCCTCAGAAACAAAATATATTTTTCCCCCAATTTTCTCGTCAGTTGGATGCAGCCAATTTGTGATTAATTGACAAGGAAAGTAGTTAACAATAACACCACTGAGCACAAAACTGCATACTCACATACTACAGGTTTTAAAAAAAAACCATACTTTCCTTCTTCCCCTGTACACCACTACTCTCCAAAATACACATCATGAAAAACTAGTGACATTACAGAAACTATATCAAATTATGTTTAATCTGACTCTCACATGTGAAGCATTTTCCGCCAACACTTGTTTGCATCAATTTGCTAAGTAGGTAAATTTTAAAAAATATTCTTCCCTTTAGCATGAACGAATGTTGTAACTTCGATTCACTTGTTAAAATCAGATAAAACATCAAATTGATATATTTGCTACAATTTCACCTGTCATTCATGAACTTTCAAATGACTACACAACTGCTTACCCATTACAACCATCACTGCAGCACTAACCAAACACAGAGCAGGCATTACAGCGCCATCGCAAATTATGGATAAATCAAAATGTCCGCCAACTTAATACTGGGATGTCAAAGCCACCATTTATAGCCGCACTATAAACACTACCCCCCTGACACTCAGTCTGAAAAAGACTGCTAAGTCTTGGAATCCTCTTCAACCCAAAGCTAACCAATCCATCTCTGTAACCACTCACCTCCATCCCCACTACACTCAAAGCCTTATCCATGTCCGTGTTACTTCTCAACTCCATTTCTTCAATATTATCCTTGCTGGTCTATCAGCATGTAATATCAAAAAATAAATTTGTTAAAAATGTGACTGCCCATATCTTGAATGATATTCAATTTTACTCATGCATAATCTCCGTGCTTGCTGGCCTATATTGGATCCTTTGTCCTCAACGCTTTCCAACTATGAAAGTTTTGGGCTTCAACTTCTAATCCTTCGATGACCTCACTTATCCCCATCATGGGAACTCCTTCCTGCCGTTTACTGTCCCATCACCTGCTAATTTTCCCACTCACGACTTGTGTGTATCTCCCCTTCTCTATGCCCAACCGACAAAGGGACAGCATGGTGATGGCACGGTGGCACAGTGGTTAGCACTGCTGCTTCACAGCACCAGGGACCCGGGTTAGATTCCCGGCTTTGGTCACGGTCTCTGTGGAGTCTGCACGTTCTCCCCATATCTGCATGGGTTTCCTCCGGATACTCCGGTTTCCTTCCACAATCGTAAAGACGTGCTGGTTAGGTGCTTTGGCCATGCTAAATTCTCCCTCAGTGTACCTGGACAGGCGCCGGAGTGTGGCGACTAGGGGATTTTCACAGTAACTTCATTGCAGTTTTAATGTAAGCCTACTTGTGACACTAATAAAATAAACTTTAAATTTTAAACAACCACTGAAGACAGCTTTCGTCGACTCTCTGGAATCCTGTCTGTAAGCCCCTCTGTCTCTCTCCACTTTAAAAACCTGCTCAAAATCCACTTTCTCAACCAAGTTTTCACCCACTCTCCTCATGCTGCCCCCAGGCCTCGGCACTCATTTCTTTATTCCTTTCATCTATCTAACGTTGTTATCCTCTGTTAAAGCACCAAGGGGACTAATTCTATCTGATATAAATAAGGTTGTTCTAACCATCGAAGAGGTTTTCCTTGCCTCTGTTACCATTTGATAGAACCCAGTAATGATTTTCTTGAGTAGCCTCAGCCTTCCAAGCCTCACCTTCAGCCCCACATACGGCAAAGTAACCTCATAGCCATCTCTGTGTCATATGTTCTTTTCCTGAGAGTCTAGCATCCGCATGCCCTCATCGCAAATTGTTCCACTCCTCATCATACAGAGTGAGAACAGATATAACAGAAAGAAGATCAGTTTTACCATCTATGTTTGAAGCTTGCACCAAGAATCAGATTTATACTTGTTGTCTGCTCCGAGTTAGGCTTGCAAACTACAAAAGATCATGAACGAAGCCCAGTCCATCACGCAAACCAGCCTTCCATCCATTGACTCTGTCTACACTTCCCACTGCCTCAGCAAAGCAGCCAGCATAATTAAGGACCCTACGCACCCCGGACGTACTCTCTTCCACCTTCTTCTGTCAGAAAAAAGATATAAAAGTCTGAGGACACGTGCCAACTGACTCAAGAACAGCTTCTTCCCTGTTGCCATCAGACATTTGAATGGACCTACCTCGCATTAAGTTGATCTTTCTCCACACCCTAGCTATGATTGTAACATTCTGAACTCTCCCCTTTCCTTCTCTACATGCGGTATGCTTTGTCTGTGTAGAGCGCAAGAAACAATACTTTTCACTGTATACCAATACAGGTGACAATAATAAATTAAATCAAAAATGGTGCTCCATGGACAGTCTAAATAATAATTTCACACTGTGTAAAAAAAATTCTCCTCATGCCCTTCTGATGCTTTTGGAAATTATTTTAAATCGGCCTCCACCAGGCATTTTGCCAGTTCAAAATGTTTCTCCTATATCCTGTGCACTTTTGCTTTAATTTTAAATGTATCTCTGTTCATAGGAATGCTTCATGAGTCTTGCTAATTTTCCACCTCAGACTGTGCAGGGTAGAATGAGGTTAGCCAGGGTGATCTCTTTCAAAGTGCCAACGTGATAGCCCCCACCCCCAACAATCTCCGAGAGACTAATTTGAAGAAATATTTCTTGTTGTTTCTCCTTCCCTCTTGTGAATCACCTGAATGAACGATCGAATAGTGCAGTGGTTATGGTGCTCAAATCACACAGGTGGCTTGAATTTCTTGCAGGCACCTCAATTTGTGCCTCATTTTCTCTTCACTTGGAACTCCCTTAACCTGACAGGAGATAGCCTCTCTTTCACATGTGGAAGACCTAATGAGGCAACTAGTTTCCTATCTGTATTTGACTCACTAATCAGAACATAGAACATAGAACATAGAACATTACAGCGCAGAACAGGCCCTTCGGCCCACGATGTTGCACCGACCAGTTAAAAAAAAAAACTGTGACCCTCCAACCTAAACCAATTTCTTTTCGTCCATGAACCTATCTACGGATCTCTTAAACGCCCCCAAACTAGGCGCATTTACTACTGATGCTGGCAGGGCATTCCAATCCCTCACCACCCTCTGGGTAAAGAACCTACCCCTGACATCGGTTCTATAACTACCCCCCCTCAATTTAAAGCCATGCCCCCTCGTGCTGGATTTCTCCATCAGAGGAAAAAGGCTATCACTATCCACCCTATCTAAACCTCTAATCATCTTATATGTTTCAATAAGATCCCCTCTTAGCCGCCGCCTTTCCAGCGAAAACAATCCCAAATCCCTCAGCCTCTCCTCATAGGATCTCCCCTCCATACCAGGCAACATCCTGGTAAACCTCCTCTGCACCCTCTCCAAAGCCTCCACATCCTTCCTGTAATGTGGGGACCAGAACTGCACACAGTACTCCAAGTGCGGCCGCACCAGAGTTGTGTACAGTTGCAACATAACGCTACGACTCCTAAATTCAATCCCCCTACCAATAAACGCCAAGACACCATATGCCTTCTTAACAACCTTATCTACTTGATTCCCAACTTTCAGGGATCTATGCACACATACACCTAGATCCCTCTGCTCCTCCACACTATTCAAAGTCCTCCCGTTAGCCCTATACTCAACACATCTGTTATTCCTACCAAAGTGAATTACCTCACACTTCTCCGCATTAAACTCCATCCGCCACCTCTCGGCCCAACTTTGCAACCTGTCTAAGTCTTCCTGCAAACTACGACACCCTTCCTCACTGTCTACCACACCACCGACTTTGGTGTCATCAGCAAATTTGCTAATCCACCCAACTATACCCTCATCCAGATCATTAATAAATATTACAAACAGCAGTGGCCCCAAAACAGATCCCTGAGGTACACCACTTGTAACCGCACTCCATGATGAATATTTACTATCAACCACCACCCTCTGTTTCCTATCCGCTAGCCAATTCCTGATCCAATTTCCTAGATCACCCCCAATCCCATACATCTGCATTTTCTGCAGAAGCCTACCATGGTGAACCTTATCAAACGCCTTACTAAAATCCATATATACCACGTCCACTGCCTTGCCCCCATCCACCTCCTTGGTCACTTTCTCAAAAAACTCAATAAGGTTAGTAAGGCACGACCTACCTGCCACAAAACCATGCTGACTATCACCTATCAATTCATTACTCTCCAAATAACTATAAATCCTATCCCTTATAATTTTTTCCAACATCTTGCCGACAACAGAAGTGAGACTCACCGGTCTATAATTCCCGGGGAAGTCTCTGTTCCCCTTCTTAAACAATGGGACAACATTCGCTAACCTCCAATCTTCTGGTACTATACCAGAGGCCAACGACGACCTGAAGATCAGAGCCAGAGGCTCTGCAATCACTTCTCTTGCCTCCCAGAGAATCCTTGGATAAATCCCATCCGGACCAGGGGATTTATCTATTTTCAGACCCTCCAGAATATCCTGCACATCCTCCTTATCAACTGTAATACTGTCTATTCTACTCCCTTGCAACCCAGTGTCCTCCTCAGCTATATTCATGTCCCCTTGCGTGAACACCGAAGAGAAATATTGGTTCAATGCTTCACCAATCTCCTCCGGTTCCACACATAACTTCCCTCTGCCATCTATAACTGGCCCTAAACTTGCCCTAACCAACCAGAGGACTAGATTCTCATACAGTGCAGGCATCCCCGGCAAACATTGTTTTACATTCTGTAACTCCCCTCCCCAAACCACCACCACTGCTGCTGCGGACTCCTTGCAAGGCTCCGTGAAAGATAATTCTCCTTTAAAACTTTATTTATTAGTCACAAGTAGGCTTACATTAACACTGCAATGAAGTTACTGTGAAAATCCCACAGTTGCCACACTCTGGCGCCTGTTCAGGTACACTAAGGGAGAATCTAGCATGGCCAATGCTCCTAACCAGCACGTCTTTCGGACTGTGGGAGGAAACCAGAGCACCCGGAGGAAACCCATGCAGACACGGGGAGAATGTGCAGACTCATAGACAGTGACGCAAGCCGTGAATCGAACCTGGGTCCATGGCGCTGTGAGGCAGCAGTGCTAGCCACTGTACCACCGTGCGCTTTACTAAATAAGGGGAAAAACAACAGATAACAAAAAAACAGAAAAATAGTTCAATAAAACTATGCAAATAGTTATGCAGAATTACCGAATCTACAGCACACAACTGGACCATTCAGCCCAAATGATGTATTCTGGTGTTGCTGCTCCACATCATGCTTCTTCCACCACTCTTCATCTAACCCTATCAACACATGCTTCCTTTAACCAACCATGCCCCACTAGATTTCCCTTATACGCATCAGTAAACATGTCCATACACTCTCAGAGACATTACATGTACAGAATGCAATCTAGTCCAGAGTTGATGAAACCCTCTCTTTTTAATATACCTCCCTTCTCTCCAGGCAAGGGCATGCTCATGTTGAAGGACATTTTTCCAGTACTCTTCACTCAAACATCATTCTTTATGAACTGTGTCTGTCAACTAAACAAGACTGTACACAGGAGACCCAAGAGAAAATGCATCAAGGGCAACATGGCCACAATAAGAGAGATGCTCGGAGAGCAGAAACAGAATAGAGCAAAAGAAAATCTCTTGGACTGTCACAGAATTCTTACACAGTGCAGAAGGCAGCCATTTGATGAATTGGGTCCATGCCAGCTTTGTACAAGATTAACTCAGCTAGTCCCATTAATCTGCCCATTCCCTGTGGTTCTGCAAATGATTTCTCTTCAGGTACTTATCCAATCCCCTTTGAAAGCCCAAATGTATCTCCTCCACCACACTCTCAGACAATGGATTTCAAATTCCAACATCTTTTCCAATGTTACTTTTGTTCTTTTGCCAACCATCTTAAACCAATGTCTGCTGGACCTCCAATACATACTATTTCAATCTATTTACTGTCTAGATTCCTCATGATTTGAACACTTCTATCAAATCTCCTCTCAAATTTCTCAAAGGGAACCCCAGCTTCTCCAAATGATCCACATAACTAAAGTCCTTCATTCCAGAACCTTTCTCATGAAACTTTTGTGCACCCTCTCCAAAGTTCACACATCCTTACTCGAGTGTGGTGCTCAGGATTAGGCATACTATTCCAGTTAAGACTCACTCAAAGTCTTAGAAAGTTTCACCATAACATCCCACTTTTGTACCTTTATTAATCACTTTCTCAACTTGCCCTGCTGGCTTCAATGACTTGGCATCACAGAATCATAAAATCCCTACAGTGCAGGAGGCCATTCTGCCCATCGAGCCTGCACCGACAACAGTCCTATCCAGGCCCTATCCCCGTAATCCCACATATTTACCCTGCTAATCTCCCTAATACTAAGGGACAATTTAGCATGGCGAATCAACCTAACCTACACATCTTTAGATTGTGGGTGGAAACCGGAGCACCCGGAGGAAACTCACGCAGACCCGGGGAGAACGTGCAAACGCCACACAGTCACCCAAGGCCGGAATTGAACCAGCATCCCTGGCGCTGTGAGACAACATTGCTAACCACTGTGCCACCCATATGTCCACTTGTGCACATAAAACCCCAGTCTCTCTGTTCTTACACCTCCTTTATAATTGCACCTTTTATTTTATATTGCTTCTCCTTGTTCTTTCCACTGAAATGTGCCACTTATTTCTTTGCATTAAATTTTATCTGCCTTGTGTCTGCCCAATCCACCAGCCTATTTATGTCCTCTTGAAGTCTATCACTATCCTTCTCACAATTCACAATATGTCCAAGTTCTGAGTCATCTGAAAACTGAAATTGTGCATTGTACGCCCAAGTCTAGCTCATAATATGGAGTCATAGAATCCTACAGTTCAGATATATCAAGAAAAGCAGTGATTCGCGTACCAACCTCTTGGAAGCCCATCCTTCAATCCAAAAACAACTGTTCACAATTACTCTCCATTTCCTGTCATTCTGCCAACTTCCTTTTTATTCCATGGCCTTCAACTTTGCTGACAAGCCTATCGTGTGGCACTTTACCAACTGTCTTTTGGAATTCCACATACATCACATCTACCACATTACCCTCATTAACCCCTTGTTTAGCCTCATCAAAAAAACTCCATCTTTAATTTAAGAAATCTATGATGGCTTTCCCTAATCAATCTTCATTTGTCCAACTGACTTTGTTTAGTTCCGAATTATCGTTTCAAAAACATTCCAGATTATCGTTTCATTGTTAGGGAACTTTACTTATCCAGTTACCTCGTACTTGGCTCCCCACGAGAGACCAGACTAAACTTGCAGAGTTCTTTTTAAAGATCTTTATTCAAGCTATAGGAGGGAAGTCTGCCTCCACAGGATAGACTTCTCTGAGTGATACATTGGAACATTAACTATATCTTTGGCTATCTTACAAGTAATTTGTATATACCAATCACAAGAATACATTTGTTCTAAAGTCACTGATATCCAATTACAGCTAATTGTTCTAATTGCTTCATTTACGTCTGATGGATATAGTTATCCAGTTATAACTTCTAAACGCTTGCCTAATTATAATATCCGACTCCTAACGAAACACGCCTACATGGCTACACCATCCAAACATCCACACATGCAGGTCTGGGCTGTTACGGCTAGCTTTTTCTGGTTTCTTGTTTGTACAGCCCAACTGTAGCTGTGGGAACTTCACAGAAAGAACTTCACTACAGCTTCCCAGAGGAACTCTGCTGTACTCAATTCAACGGGAACTCTGCACTCAATGATTTTTAACCCCTTCACCCATTGGTTAGTAAGTTTGCAGATGACACCAAGATTGGTGGCATAGTGGACAGTGAAGAAAGTTATCTCCGATTGCAACGGGATCTTGATCAATTGGGCCAGTGGGCTGACGAATGGCAGATGGAGTTTAATTTAGATAAACGCGAGGTGATGCATTTTGGTAGATTAAACCAGGGCAGGACTTACTCAGTTATGGTAGGGCGTTGGGGAGAGTTGCAGAACAAAGAGATCTAGGGGTACATGTTCATAGCTCCTTGAAAGTGGAGTCACAGGTGGACAGAGTGGTGAAGGAGGCATTCAGCATGCTTGGTTTCATCGGTCAGAACATTGAATACAGGAGTTGGGATGTCTTGTTGAAGTTGTACAAGACATTGGTAAGGCCACACTTGGAGTACTGTGCACAGTTCTGGTCACCCTATTATAGAATGGATATTATTAAACTAGAAAGAGTGCAGAAAAGATTTACTAAGATGCTACCGGGACTTGATGGATTGAGTTATAAAGAGAGGCTGGATAGACTGGGACTTTTTTCTCTGGAGCGTAGAAGGCCGAGGGGTGATCTTATAGAGGTCTATAAAATAATGAGGAGCACAGATCAGCTAGTTAGTCAATATCTTTTCCCAAAGGTAGGGGAGTCTAAAACTAGAGGGTATAGATTTAAAGTGAGAGGGGAGAGATACAAAAGTGTCCAGAGGGGCAATTGTTTCACACAGAGGGTGGTGAGTGTCTGGAACAAGTTGCCAGGGGTAGTAGTAGGGGCAGGTACAATTTTGTCTTTTAAAAAGCATTTACAGTTACATGGGTAAGATGGGTATAGAGGGACATGGGCCAAATGTGGGCAATTGGGATTAGCTTAGGGGTTTAAATAAAAAGGTGGCATGGACAAGTTGGGCCGAAGGGCCTGTTTCCATGCTGTAAACCTCTATGACTCTATCTTTGGCATTAAACTGGCTTAGCCTGGGTTTATCCTTACATGCTTCACGCACATTTCTTTCGGTCTAGTCTGCTGTATTCACTTCTCACAATGTTATTTCCTTTGCACTGGGAGCCCAAATACAGATTGGGTGACGGCTTTGTGGAACACATCCGTTCAGTCTGCAAGCATGACCTCGAGCTTCTGATGGCCTCTCATTCTAATCAGAGTGATAGACTTATAGAGTCACACAGCACAGAAACAGGCCCGTCGGCCTACCATGTCTAGGCTGACCATCAAATACCAATCTATACTAATCCTATTTACCAGCACTTGGACCACAGTCGTGGCAATTTAAGTGCTCATCCAGGTGCTTCTTAAATGTTGCAAGAGGACCTGCCTCCATCACCCTCTCAGGCAGCGCGTTCCATATTTCCACCACCCTCTGGGTGAAAGAACACTTCCTCAGATCCCCTCTAAACCACTTACTCCTCACCTTAAACCTACGCTCTCTGGACAACGGCCTGGACATAAAACTGCGTGAGAACATGGAACGATTGAAGGAGATCCATGCGCACAGAGGTCTGCAACACTTCTGGAGTCTGTGTGTGTGGCCAACACACAAAGAACACAGGCAGTAGAGGACGCACAGTTGGTGTGTCGAAGAAGAAATAAATATTTTAACTGCCAAATGTGTCAATAAATGTTTGGTTAAATAAAAAAACAGTGGCAATGCAACTAGATAGGTCCATGAAAAGACAAACAGAATCTCTGGTTTTACACTTCAAACATAGTTTTTGCTGAATTTATGTGAAACTCCTTTAATGAGGCCAGAGATGCAGAATAGCACAGATTTGGCACCTTCTTAAAAGGGTATAATAGAAATGGAAGAGCAGCTGCTCAGGTTCACTGGGGTACAACCAGGGATGAACATTACAAGGAGACTTGGGAAGTTAAGATTTTTTTTCCACTGGAGTTGAAATTAAGAATAGTTGAATAAGATAACAATTGACAGACTGTTTCCAGTACCACTTTAGCAGGAGAGCACACATATAAGATAATCACAAAAAGAATTTAAAAGTGAGTTTAGGAAAGAACAATGTCCACAGAATGCAATTAAAATGACATTCTTGGCCACACACTATAATTGAAACAGAATCCACAAATTCCATGGAATGGGAATCAGATGTCTACTTGGAAAAGAATAGCAAGGATAGAGAGAATGAGCAGGTGAGTGGGTTAGATCACATGCTTCATTTAGAGCAAAAGGTCAGCACAGAGCTGATGGACCAATCACTTTCTGTCCAAAACAGTCTGCGATACTCAGAGGGAGCCTATCAGAATATTAGAAGGGCCAATATTCAAAACCCAAATAGCAACAACATGCTGCAGATGGTCAAGCAGCCAGCTTAATCAAGGACTCCACGCACCCCGGACATTCTCTCTTCCACCTTCTTCCATGCTGCCATCAGACTTTTGAATGGACCTATCTCACATTAAGTTGATCTTTCTCTACACCTTAGCTATGACTGTAACACTACATTCTGCACTTTCTCCTTTCCTTCTCTATGAACGGTGTGCTTTGTCTGTATCGCGCAAGAAGCAATACTTTTCACCGCATACTAATACGTGACAATAATAAATCAAATCATCATTTGAAGAAGCTGCTCCTCAAATTCTTGCTCCATTTCAGTCCCATGCTCCTAATCTTTGGTCCCAATGTGGAGGGGGAACAGGCAAGTTGGAGAAACTCCTCATGGGTCTGTCTAAGGTGGGTATTCACACCTCCAGGTTGGGCATGGTCACTCTGGCCTCCTGCTTCTCTTCCACAATCTTGTTCTCACCCATGCGGCTCGGGAGGGGGTGGATCTGGTGTCCAACAGTTCATTAGATGCCTTCTGCGACCAACGAGCAACAAAGATTGTGGTGGATATTGATTTTCCTTGTTTTCATGATTTAGTTCTGTATTAGTTGCATGCTTATAAAAAGGGAGGTACTTTTGAGTGTAGTTTCAAAAAGACTAAAAAGCTTCACATCATCCAGGACAAACAGCCCACTTGATTGGCACTCCATTTACCACCTTCAACATCCACTCTCTTCACCACCAATGCAGAGTGGCACCAGTGTGTACCATCTATAAGATGCACTGCAGGAACTCTCCAAGACTCTTCCACGGCACCTTCCAAATCCAGGACCTCTATCTCCTAGACATCTCAAAGCACTTTACAGCCAACAAAGTACTTCTGAAGTGTAGTTACAGATGTAATGTAGGAAATCCAACAACCAGTTTGCACAAAGCCAACTTCCACAAACAGCAATGCAATAATGACACTATACTGTGTCACAAGCTCTGGAATTATCTTTCTATACCTCTTTACCTCTGTCTCCTCCTCCAAGATACTCTTTCAAACCTACTTCCCTGTTCAAGCTTTTGGTCATCTATCCTCATATTTCTTTAGTGGCTTGGTGTCACACTTTGGTAATACTCATGTGAAATATCTTGGGAGTATTTAAGTATGTTCGATACATTATATTAATGTTGTTCACAAGCTGTACCTCACAAGCCTATAAAGTACAAATCAGGCTACGAAACAGCAAGTAACTAGGAGCAAATCCAAATTGTAACTTGGAGCTGAATTCAGGCAAGTGAGATGAGTGGTAACCCTTGACCTTAGCAATGCGAGGCATGGGAAATTTTAACTCCAGGGCCTTCTGCATGCCATCTATTAGCTGGCTGGAGGGCAGGATCAGATGATCAGTGGGAAGGAGACAACCAGTTGGCACCAGTGTAGGCTCGTTGTCAGAAGGTGGTTTTTGAAACTTGGCATGAGGGAGTCCTAATCTTTTCATTATGGAAACTGGAGAACCAATCCTGCCATCCCTGACCCCACAAGAGTGTTCCTGTCACCTGCTGAGAAGAGCAAGATATAACAGAAGAGAGCGGGATCCAGTACTGAAGTCAGCGGAGGTAACACTCAGCCACTTTAAATTGCCCTTCGGCCTGAATTCTGACGGGAGGATTAAAATTGCCCCAATCTTCTAAGTTTAAATGCAACACAGCTCACAAATCGCAAATACCATGAGTTCCAGTTTGCTGCACCATAAATGTGGTTACAAATATATCAATGAGGCCTAGAGCTTCTATAGGTAGCCTGAAAAGTATAGGATCAGTGTCATGTACATAATATTTTGACCTCCTGCTGATTACGTGATGTATTGCTTCAGTGTGCTAGTACACTACAGTGTTGCATATATCATTTTGTCCACCAATTATATTCCAATCAATTTTGGATCAGAATCTACATTTGAACTACTGATGTGAGTGACAATTGATGATCTACTGGTGACACAAAAAAATCTAGTCCTTCATAGGTCAGAGTGAGTTAGGGAAATAAAACATTGCAAATGAATAGTTGCAAAAGTGTAATTATAAGGAACAGCAAGGTTAGAAGTACAAAGGGACAACACATCGGCCTTGGAGAGAACGACAAGTTAAAAAAATCATGTAACCAAAAGAAACACCCTGACCTTAAATTGTAACTGTATTGGAAAACTACGTCTCAGAAACCATAGCAATTCTGTGCTGCAAAAAACGTTCTGTTTATTTCCAAATTTCTCCCTCCTCGCCTAAAAGCAGCAACTTGCTTTGGCTCAGAGACATCCATTAGATTAAAACTGAACCCTCCTTCTGTGAAATGTATCCCAAGGTGCATTATCCTGTCAAATCCACACAACAACATATAGCATCTTTAACATGTCCAAAGATACATAGGTTAGGGGGATTAGCGGTGTAAATGTGTGAGTGACCAGGATAGGGCGGGGTAGGTCTTGGTAAGGTGCTCTATCAGCGTCAGTGCAGACCCGATGGGCCAAATGGCCTACTTTGGCACTGTAGGGATTCTAAGTGGCCAAAGGCACATCATAGGAGCATTATCAACCAAACTCTGACACTGAGCCACATTAGCTGATGTTAGGATAGGGGATGTGTAGGTTTTAAGGGGGAAGCATGGGAGAGGTGGAGAGATTTACAGAGGGATTTCCAGAGCTATGGGCCAAGGTAGCTGAAGGTACAGCTGTCAGTAGTGAAGTGAAGAAAATCAAAGATTCGCAACAGGCCAGAACTGAAGGACCAGAGACACTGCGGAGGGTCGTAGAGCTGGAGTAAATGGCAAGGATAGAGAAAGGCAAAGCATGAGGAAATTTGAACACAAGGGTGAGAATTTTAAAATAACCTAATAGTTCCTTTACTTTCAGCAACAGGAACTTAATTAAGCCACGTGAAATATGGCAATGGTCACCTGACCAAATATAAAACTCTAAGTTATCTTCTCTATGTCAAAGGCTCAACCTGGCTCCTGCCTTAAATTTCTGTGCCACAAACAACAATGACATTGAATGTAAAGGCAGAAATAAGCTACAGCCTGGTCAACAGCAGCACAAGCTGCAGGAGCCTTTCTGTGCATTTGTGAAATGGCTTGACTTGTAACTGGTATACTAGTGAGGGGATAATTGGTATCAAAGCTTTTAAAATCTCTTTTCAAGAACTGTCTATATGCAGAACCCGGCATGGAGATGTGCACTAGGAAATTAGTTTTTGCTCCAACAATTTTGAGTTACTTGAAAAACTTTGTGCAGGGAAATGATAGCCAAAGGTTTGTAACAACATCTTCAACATCATGGAAATGCCATTATTTCCATTGGTTTGTTCATATTCTTAACTGCGAACAAGACAATACTATCAGGAAGGTAAAAAGTTATTGAAATGCTTTTTAAAGCAACACTTTACAAAAAAGGTATGAATTTTCCTGCTTCATCTGGTGCATAAATTTGGAAAACCATCCCTTCAATGTAAAAATCAATACTCCTGTCGCACAGACAAAATCCAATCACTCCTCCCTGCATAATTTCAATTTGCAAGGTTGGAGAAGGCATTAGATTTGTTTAATTTTACCAATACTCATGTTCAGATAATAATGGCCTGGCGCAAGTTGGAGACAATTATATTCTTGTGAAATTTAACAATTGCAAGAAAAAGATTATTTTATTTTACCCAACTATGACAAAGCATGTTTTCAATACTGAGCAGATTTTAGTGATTCCAATTAAAACTGACCTGATGTGAATGTCGGAGTAAAGGTTATTAGAACTGTTTTATCTATTGATAGATTATGTATGATAGATATAACTGAATAATGTTGTGCATATTGAAGTAATATTCTCTTTGTGAAGATTTAATCACAAGCCAGCTTTCAAAGATGGACATCATATGTGAGTGACATCTAAAAATGAACTTCAACGCAACTAACCTGATTCATTAATGGCATTGGAAACAATCAATCATATAGGAAAATAATGTAATCAAGGCATAGCCAATTATCCTCAAAATAGATCTGGAAGTTTGACAAAAGAATGACAAGAAAAAAGACTAGCAAAACTATGCTAACTGTCTTTGTGGCTTGGTGTCCTTGTACATAATCATAGAATCCCTACAGTGCAGAAGGAGGCCATTCAGCCCATCGAGTCTGCACCGACCACAATCCACCCAGGCCCTATTCCCATAAGCCCACATATTTACCCTGTTAATCCCCTGACACTAGAGTCAATTTATCGTGGCCAATCAACCTAACCCACACATCTTTGTTCTGTGGGAGGAAACCAGAGCACCCGGAGGAAACCCACGCAGACACAGGGAGAACATGCAAACTCCACAATTCCGAGGCTGGAATTGAACATGGGTCCCTGGTGCTGTGAGGCAGCAGTGCTAACCACTGTGCCACCATGCCACCCAAACTGATCCTGATAACTGTCATCAGGATCAGTTTGAAGTACAAATGAATACCCAACTCTTCCTTTGATTGTCTTTTTGAAGTAGATTCTCTAATTTCTCCTGATGGTATTACCATTCATACAATTACAACAGAATATGATTAAAGTTTAATTCATTTCATTTTTTTTGTTCAGTGTCCTGAATGTCGCAAGCATTTCTGTGATGGATGTTTGCACATACTGAGTTTTGAGGGGTTTGGAGGTATTTTAAGAGCTGGTGATGATGGTCTTGATAAAGTCTGAGATGAAGAAAGCCATTTGAAAAGGGATAATTCCAAACGAATGGACACAAAGTAGGTGTTGATGCCTCCGTCACTGAAGTAACACGTATGGTGGGGTCATCTTTTAGATGTTAAGTTGAAACGAAGGCAAGTTAGATTGGCTTCTAGCAGGACAAGAGAGTTTTAGAAAAATTGATTATTTGTATCCTGTAAGTTTTCTGGAGGACATCAAATGATAAAGGTTACATAACACAGGATGCATGTTACAATGTATTATTTTTAGAAATTTGGAATTTTCAAATAATTATCTTTATGCTGTTTCCTGTTATTATGATGTTATTGAAGAATTAAATAAAGCTTTAGTCTGTTTGTTTCAATGAATTTGAACTTTGATCTTCTTTGTCACATTATTGTATACCAGTATTGTGAAAGTATCATCTGCAGGAGGCGAAAGGTTCGTACATATTAAATTTCAATTTCTTAATTAAACAAACGGGGTGACAGGGTTTAAGGCCTGGGTAAGAGACTCTGTCGGAGCATCGGTGCCGTGTCAATGAGCTGACTGACTTCCTGCTGCACTGTAGGGATTCTATGAATAGTCAATCAACACATCAACTTCCCTTTTAAATGTTCTCACTTTTATTTTAAAAATCTTTATTCTTAAAGTTACAAAGCCAATGCTCAGAATGGACTGGGCAAACCCAAATCCATTCCTTGCTTGCTTTGCTTGCAAGTTCAAAATTCAATTGAATCCAATTCATGGTCCCCCGCAAGATTGGTGGCATGGTGGACAGTGAGGAAGGTTATTGCAGCGGGATCTTGATCAATTGGGCCAGTGGGCTGACGAATGGCAGGTGGAATTTAATTTAGACAAATGCGAGGTAATGCATTTTGGTAGATTGAACCAGGGCAGGACTTACTCAGTTATTGTTCCAAACTGCAAGTGAGATCTTCGGCTACAATGTATTATTTTCACCTTTAACAAGCAATTAAAAATTACTTAATCGTGCGATTATAGGGGGTTGGGGAGAGTTACAGAACAAAGAGATCTAGGGGTACATGTTCATAGCTCCTTGAAAGTGGAGTCACAGGTGGACAGAGTGGTGAAGAAGGCATTCGGCATGCTTGGTTTCATTGGTCAGAACATTGAATACAGGAGTTGGGACGTCTTGTTAAAGTTGTACAAAACATTAGTAAGGCCACACTTGGAATACTGTGTGCAATTCTGGTCACCCTATTATAGAAACGATATTATTAAACTAGAAAGATTGCGGAACAGATTTACTAGTATGCTATCGGGACTTGATGGATTGAGTTATAAGGAGAGGCTGAATAGACTGGGACTTTTTTCTCTGGAGTGTAGGAGGCTGAGGGGTGACCTTATAGAGGTCTATAAAATAATGAGGGACATAGACAAGGTAGATAGTCAATATCTTTTCCCAAAGGTAGGGGAGTCTAAAACTAGAGGGCATAGGTTTAAGGTGAGAAGGGAGATACACAAAAGTGTCCAGAGGGGCAATTTTTTCACACAGAGGGTGGTGAGTGTCTGGAACAAGCTGCCAGAGGTGGTAGTAGAAGCAAGTACAATTTTATCTTTTAAAAAGCATTTAGATAGTTACATGGGTACGATGGGTATAGAGGGATATGGGCCAAATGCGGGCAATTGGGGTTAGCTTAGGGGTTTTAAAAAAAACAATAAGGGCGTCATGGACAAGTTGGGCCGAAGGGCCTGTTTCCATGCTGTAAACCTCTATGACTCTAAGAGGGACAAACGAGATCCAAGCTGACAAGATAAGGCATTGGACCCCAACTTGGGCTTGATCTGATACTTGATCTTAGGCCAAAAGACCAAGAATTCATCAACAGAATAAAAGCTCCATCCAGTTAAGTATGTAATGGATCATCTCAGTTTACACACCGCGGATAGCACAGTGGCACAGCGCCTAGCACTGCTCCTCTCAGCACCAGAGACCTGGGTTTGATTCCCAGTTTGGGTCACTGTCTGTACAGAGTCTGCATGTTCTCCCCGAGTCTGCGTGGGTTTCCTCCGGGTGCTCCGGTTTCCTTCCACAGTCTGAAAGCTGTGCTGGTTAGGTGCATTGGCCATGCTAAATTCTCCCTCACTGTACCCGAACAGGCGCGAGAGACGCCTGTGGTGACCTGGGGAGTTTCACAGTAACTTCATTGCAGTGTTAATGCAAGCCTACTTGTGAAACTAATAAATAAACTTTAAAAATAAACTCCTAAACTATGTAGAAAAATTCAAATTCCGCACATCTTCCACCCAATGGTGGCAATGACCTCACACTAATGTTGCAGCATGAAGCATCGCTCTGGCATCACGACACAGCCTGGAGCTCTGCCCCGGTGCCCATGGCCTAGCCCAGAGCTCCGTCCTAATGCCCACAGCTCAGCTCGGAGCTCTTCCCTGATGCCCACAGCTCAACCCAGAGCTCCACCTCAGTGCCCACGACTCAACCCAGAGCTCTATCCTGGTATCACTGCAAGAGGCACAGGCTCAATGGGCTACCAAAGCATTTGCTGAAGCCACCAGGCACGTGTCTCCGGCGAACTGGGGAATAAATGCAGTAAGTTGGAGCAGCTGTCAGCGGCTGCCAACTTTGACCTCGCCCTAACTGGTAGTAAGTTGCGACCAGGATATTGGGCTCAGTCAGTGAGCAATGTGCAGCTTCCCCCCCAAGTTACACCGGCCAACTCCCCGGTTAGAGCGGCCGGGATACCCCCCCTTCCCTCCCGGTTTAGAGCGGCCGGGATATCCCCCTTCCCTTCCCGGTTCCGCTCCCGGACTCACTAACCCGCCAGGGGAACGGGAGGCTGGCAGCAGCGGGGCGCTGGAAGCTGCTCCAGCGGGTGCCAGTGGAGCGGAGCCGCTAAGTGCGGCTGGAGGCCGGCCTTACCTTCACCTCCATCCCCGGCTGCTGTGTCCCCGGCCTCGGCCGCCTCTCTGTGTCAGCTTCCGGTGTCTCTGCAGGAAGAGACTGACAGCAGCAACTTCACTCAGAGAGTCAGCTCACAGCAACCGTGTGAAAATCAAACAGAAACATTCTGATACAAGCTGCATAGGGGCTGCAACATCCTTAATCTGCTCACTCATTCACTGGAGCAGAATGAACCACAGTAAGAAGTTTAACAACACCAGGTTAAAGTCCAACAGGTTTATTTGGTAGCAAAAGCCACACAAGCTTTCGGAGCCCCAAGCCCCTTCTTCAGGTGAGTGGGAATTCTGTTCACAAAAATTCTGTTTATGCCCTGTTTGTGAACAGAATTCCCACTCACCTGAAGGAGGAGCTTAAGGCTCCGAAAGCTTGTGTGGCTTTTGCTACCAAATAAACCTGTTGGACTTTAATCTGGTGTTGTTAAACCTTTTTTACTGTGTTTACCCCAGTCCAACGCCGGCATCTCCACAGCAGAATCAACCAGCCAGCAGAGGAAGGAAACTATCGAACTGATTGCATTCAACCCTGGTCACTTCTTTTACAGTTCCAAATCTAACCCACATCTCTGGCATTCAGTACATTTGCAACACTTTTAATCTACAGTTTAGTAACTGCTCCCCGACACTGCTGACCACAAACTGATGTTACAACAGGCTTGAGTAGGTTGTCAGAGCTGCTTCTATTCCCGGCTTTGGTCACTGTCTGTGTGGAGTTTGCACATTCTCCCCGTGTCTGCATGGGTTTCCTCCGGGTGCTCCCGTTTCCTCCCACAGTCCAAAGACATGCAGGTTGGATGCATTGGCCATGCTAGATTGCCCCTTGGTGTAGCCAAACAGGTGCCAGAGTGTGACAACTAGGGGATTTTCATAGTAACTTCATTGTAGTGTTAATGTAAGCTTGCTTGTGACTAATAAATAAACTTCTATTGTTTAGTAGGAAATAGAAGATGCTCTAAACCAGTTATATCCAGTAGGGAAAATAATGGCAAAGGCTAAATACTGCGGATGCTGGAATCTAAAACAGCAAATGCCAGAAACTCTCAGCAGGTCTGACAGCACCTGTAGAGAGGGAATAGAGCCAATGTTTTCATAAAATCCCTACAGTACAGAAACAGACTATTTGGCCCATCAAGACTGTACCAACCACAATCCCACCCAAGCCCTATTCCTGTACCCCACACATTTACCCTGCTAATCCCCCAGACACTAGGGTCAATTTAGCATAGCCAAATCAACCTAACCCGCACATCTTTGGACTGTGAGAGGAAACCCACGCAGAGACCAGGAGAAAGTGCAAACTCCACACAGACAGTGACCCGAGGCCAGAATCGAACCTGGGTCCCATGGCGCTGTGAGGCAGCAGTGTGTCACCATCCTGACTCAAAACATTGCCAAATATAATGGACCTGGTCATCTCACATGAGATGTTCTGAATTGAGGTTTCCTGATGGCACATACTGTTCTCTGAGCCCTGGCCAATCTTAGCTTCAAATAACACCCATCCACACCATATTATCCAGTCATTTATCTACTGCCAATTCCGGGACCTTGCTGTGCAACCTGGCTGCAGCCCTAGCTTATATTTGGGCAGTGACTCCACTTGCTGTGAAGTGCTTTGGGACACTTTGGGTTGTAAAATGCACTGTTGAAATTCAAGTTCTTTAATACATTTCTTGGAGATTCTTCACACCGTCACCATTAATAGCACTGCTGAGGAAAAAAAGAGCAGCTCATAACGTGGATTGGCAGAAACTGGTTTTGAGGATTCCAGTGTATGATGGCAGCATCCTGATCATGGCGAATGCCACTTGTTTTGCTACTTCACCTGTTGCTTTGTACCATGATCAACCACAAGCATACCTTCACATTTGGATTTTTACAATTTTATACATTCTAAGATTGGACTTATTGGTAAGTTCCTAAATAGGGTCCAAGCCATTTGCTCACAGTACAAACTTGATACTGAAATAGGATGCATCAAAGGCATGCGCTGGGATAATAATTACCCTCATCATATCATAGAGTCATAGAGGTTTACAGCACGAAAACAGGCCCTTCGGCCCAAATTGTCCATGCCGCCTTTTTTTTTAAAAACCCCTAAGCTAATCCCAATTGCCCGCATTTGGCCCATTTCCCTCTTTATCCATCTTATCCATGTAACTATCTAAATGCTTTTTAAAAGACAAAATTGTACCCGCCTCTACTACTACCTCTGGCAGCTTGTTCCAGACACTCACCACCCTCTGTGTGAAAAAATTGCCCCTCTGGACACTTTTGTATCTCTCCCCTCTCACCTTAAACCTATGCCCTCTAGTTTTAGACTCCCCTACCTTTGGGAAAAGATATTGACTATCTAGCTGATCTGTGCCCCTCATTATTTTATAGACCTCTATAAGATCACCCCTCAGCCTCCTGCGCTCCAGAGAAAAAAGTTCCAGTCTATCCAGCCTCTCCTCATAACTCAATCCATTAAGTCATTTCACATTTTATATCATGCAATCTCATGAACAGTCCTAAGGCCATCACTTTCATCTCTGAAAACTTCCCAGTCTATCTCAGATTACCCCAGAAGGGCAAGGTCTCTCAGAGGTTTGAGCAACAGATGAAGCCATCTAATACCGCACAACTCAAGAATCTGCAGCTAATACGTTCTTCAGAGATTAAAATTCATTGGGCCGATTTTACCATCGTGTTGCACCCATTTTCAGGCGCGAAAACTTGGTAAAGTCGGGCGTGAGACGAGTAGCGCAATCTGCGCCCGCCTCCACGCCAGTTCCCCCTTTACCAAGGCCCAAAAATGGCTGCAATCAGGATTGCATGCATTAAAATTGACTTAATGGGCTGCACGCCCAACTTTACAAGCACTTCCCCCTTTAACACAGCGTTCCCCCATCCAGAATCGGCGCGAAACAGGCATGCTCCATAAAAGTCCAATTCGGGTGCTCCAGTTAGTGAGGAGGTAGATGCCGAGCGTCCGCTGCCTCTCAGCTTAAGACCGGTGGGGGGGGGGGGGGGGGGGGAAGGGGGGTCCACTGCCGCTCTGCTTGAGATCGGTGGGAGGGGAAGGGGCATCCGCTGCCACTCTGCCTGTGATCAGTGGGGGGGGAAGGGGGGTCCGCTGCCACTCTGCCTGTGATCAGTGGGGGGGGAAGGGGGGTCCGCTGCCACTCTGCTTGAGATTGGTGGGGGGAAGGCGCATCCGCTGCCACTCTGCCTGTGATCAGTGGGGGGGGGGGGGGGAGGGTCCGCTGCCACTCTGTCTGAGATCAGTGGAGGAAATCAGGGGGAGGTATTCTCCGGCCTGGGAGGGATGTGGCAGGGGAGCCACATTCTATCATTTTTTTTTCTGCGCATGCGCAGTTGGAGGTGCCGATCAGAGCTACAGGGTTTTGGGCACGTTAGGACCCACCCACAGGTTTCTGCAGCGCGATTCGGAATTGCTGATATTTTTTCAGGCAGAGTGTGTATGGAGCGCCTGAGAACGGGCCTAAAAGTCGGATCTGAAACACTCCCAGTTTCAAGTCTGCCCAGCATTTAGAATCAAAATGTTAAAATTGGGCCCACTGTGACCAGTTTCATTTGTTCATATTCATCACAATCTTCATCCTCTTCCTCAGCACTATTTTCTTTATGTGTTATTTCAAAGGCTTTGCCTGATCACTCTGGTGAATTTACCACACAATAGTCACATCCAAAGCGACACTGCTGCCTCACAGCACCAGGGACCCGGGTTTGATTCCCGGCTTGAGTCACTGTGAGGGGTCTGCACATTCTCCCCATGTCTGCATGGGTTTCCTCCGGGTGCTCCTGTTTCCTCCCGCAGTCCAAAAGGCATACTGGTTAGGTGCATTGACTATGCTAAATTCTCCCTCAGTGTGCGCGAACAGGTGCTGGAGTGTGGCGACTAGGGGCTTTTCACAGTAACTTCATTGCAGTGTTAATGTTAGTCTATTTGTGACAATACTAAATAAACTTTAAACTTTATCTGTTAACTTGACCTCGGATAGTCTTAAAATTTATTTGCCCATTATTACTGTTTCAATTTTGTCTTCTGATGTAACCAGATTTACTTTCATCACCATTCAGTCTGCCCTTGATACATCCATTGCATTGACATCTGCATCCCATATCTGAAATGTTTCCAAATGAGTAACCATTGAGCCTTATATTCTTTAGCTCACAGCAGAATGCTTCATTTGTTCCATGGAAGTTAAAGGGAATGACTGTTTCCTCAGGAATGTTTTTTAAGACAACAAACAGCTAATCCAATCGAGCATTCTCTGAGAACTAGACATCCATTAGGACCAGTTGCCTTAAAACAATCTAGTAATTTAAATGCTAATCCCAATCAGGGAATCCCCAAATTGAAATTTGTCAACTTTTTGTATAATTTGTCAAGGTCCATTATACACTCAGTGGAATGACCATCTATTTACTGAAAGGGACAAAATTCCAAATCAGCCTCGATCATCTTTCTTGTAAATTTCATCTCTGAATTCTATTGGAGATTCAAATTCTTCATTACTATCTAAATGAGTGGCAGCCACCTCAGAAAATACTTTGTTTCTAATTTTACTTTGTTCAGGAAGCAATAGCACCAAGAACATGCCTTGTTTTCCCTTTGGTCGGGCAGTAATCCATGTCTGTATATAAACCCCGTTCTTCCACTTGTCTTCTGGTTCAAACTCAGAATGTGGAGGGTAATCATTCATCAATGATTTAATCTTATTTTCTATCATTCTCCATAATGGCTGTGAGAATTTCAAGTTTTATATCCAAAAACAAAATATATTGTAGCTTTGAACCTCCACCTTTAGGAATATCTTGTGCTATCACGTCAAAGTTTGATTGCCAGGTGGTGAAGGAGCTTTTACTTACAGAGACATATCATGTACCTCCAAACCAGAATGAATGCAGTTTAACCTGCTTCTCTGCACATATGAACAGGTGAATCCCCAATCTGTACCTGCAACCATCATCCAATTGATAAACACTGATTGACGTAATTGCTGACTTTATCCCTCTCCCATTTTTTGAACAGTCATGTAACATTTGCAACACCACTCACAATTTTCCTTAGATATGGAAGATTGTGGCCAGAGGCTCTACAATTTTTAAAATATTATTCATCCTTGGGATTTGAGCATTGCTGGAAAAGCCAGCATTTATTGCCCATCTTAATTTTCCTTGCTAAGGGGCTCAGTGGCTTCTTAGACCATTTCAAAGGACAGTTAGAAGTTAGTCAAATTGCTGTAGGTCTGGAGTCAGATGTGGGCCAGACCAGGTAAGGATGGCAGATTTTCTCCCTTGAAGGACATCAGTGAACCAGTTGAGTTTTTCCATCTTATCTTCCTCAGCAATCTAGCGTGCATTCAATCCAGATCATGTGACATTTCTACTTTGGGCTTTTTATGACATCTGCATATCTTTTCCTATCCAATACCTCTGCTACCTCCTCTTTTACTGTGATATCAGGAGCATAATCTTTAATGAAGACAGATACAAAATATAGGGTATTTAGAAAATATTAATGTGATTAGACAAAGTCAACATGGATTTATGAAAGGGAAATCATGTTTGACAAACCTACTGGAGTTTTACAAGGATGTAGTTAGCAAAATACATAAGGGAGATCCAGTGGATGTGGTGTATTTGGATTTTCAAAAAGCTTTGGATAAAGTTCGACATAAGAGGTTAATGTGCAATAAGGGGGTTGATATATTTACATGAATTGAGAATTTGTTAGCAGACAAGGAACAGAGTAGGAATAAATGGGTCTTTTTCAGAGTGGCAGGTGGTGACCAAAGGGCTCCCACAGGGATCAGTGCTTGGGCACCATATATTCAAAATTTACATCCATGATTTGGATGAGAGAACCAAAATGTAACACTTCCAAGTTTGCTGATGACACAAAACCTGATGGGAATGTGAGTAGTAAGGAGGACGTAAGAGACTTCATGGTGATTTAGCCAAGTTGATTGACTGGGCAAAAACATGGCAGATACAGTATAACATGGATAAATGTGAAGTTATCCACTTTAGTAAGAAAAACAGAGTGGGAGAGTATTAAGTGGTGATAGATTGGGAAATGTTGATGCAAGAAGGGAGCTGGGTGTCCTTGTACAACAATCACTGAAAGCAAGCATGCACGTACAGCAGGCAGTCAGGAAGACAAATGGTATGTTGGCCTACCTTGCAAGAGGATTTGAGTTCAGAAGTAGGGGTGTCTTACTGCAGCAGTACAGGACCTTGGTGAGACTAAGCCCGGAGCATTGTGTGCAGTTTTGATCTCCAAAGAAAGAATATACTTGCCGTAGAGAGAGTGCAGTAAAGTTCACCAGCCTAATTCCTGGGATGGCAGGATTGTCATATGAGGAGAGATTGGCTCGATTAGGCCTTATTCACTGAAGTTTAGAAGAATGAGAGGGGACCTCATTGAAACATATGGAACTCTGACAGCAATGGAATGACTGGATGCAGGGATGATGTTTCCTCTGTCTGGGGTTCTAGAACAAGGGGCCATAGTCTCAGGATATGGGCTAGGCCATGTAGGAAAGGGATGAGGAGGGTGGTGAACATGTGGAATTTTTTACCGTAGAAGGCTGTGGAGGCCAAGTCACTGAATATATTTAAGAAAGAAACAGATAGATGTCTGAACTTGAAAGACGTCAAGTGGTATGAGGAAAACGCAGGAGAATGGCATTGAGATAGAGGATCAGCCATGATTATACTGAATGGCACAGTAGACTCGAAGGACAGAATGACCTACTTCTGCTCCTATTTTCTATGTTTCTAATTGATATCTCAGCCCTGCTATCTGCCTTCACAAGAAAGCTCCTTTTTGGTCCTTAATCAGTCTTGTCCTTTTACCTCTCTTTTAATGCATATATTTGTAAAAAATTTAGAGTTCCCTTTTTATTTACTGCTAATCTAGCCACACATGTCCTGAAATTGGATCATTCTGCCTTGGACTCTAGGCATGGGATTTGGTTCTTAGAGAGATTGTAGACATACTCCGGTATTTCATAAATACTCACTGGTCTGCGACTTTGATTTAAATTGTTAGATTTGCAGAAACACTTGAAATGTCCAGTTTTTCCACACTGAAAGCATTACGCCTCTACTGCTGGGCAGTCTTGACGCCTATGTTGGGTTTTCGTGCCACAACGTAAGCATCGCAAAATGGCTGCCGGAGTAGCGATTCCCGCCTTTTCGGTTTCATTGGTGGGCTTTCATACGGGTGGGGCTGCAACCCATAGGCCTACTCAGTCAATGGAGTCACGTGAAGTCTTGGAGTTCCCCCAAATTTAGCCCAATTTGGTGCTTGGATTTGGGGCCACATCACACACTGGACTGTCTGCTCTATAAAGGGGTTGTGTGGTGGATTAATCTCTGCTTTGTGGCTAAGGTCAAGCATCAGATCAAGTCCAAGATCAGGAGCAATGCCTTTTCTTGTCAGATTGAATCTTGTTTGCCTCTCTTGTGGGGACCTTGAATTGGATTCAATTTGAATTTGGTTTTTGGAGCAAGCAAGGAGATGGATTTGGGTTTGCCCAGTCCACTCTAAGCATTGGCTTTGTAACTTTAAGCATGGGGTATGTGACCTTAGTGTACCTTTAAGAAATGTTTTTAAAATCATGTTCTCTGCAGCTGTAAGCAGACCTTTTCAGGGTTTTTTTCTCATTGTTGCCGGGTGGTATGCTACAACTCCTTTTATTGCTACTTCAATGGCTTAAATGGGACTTTGTTTAGTTTTACTCTGGGATCTTTTATGACCTTGCATTGTGAGAGGGAAGTTTGACTGACATGTCAAAGTCAGGTGGTTCCTCCCCAGGGAAAAATCTAAGGATTCATTTTCAGTTTTAATTTAGAAGGGGGCGACCCTCAGACTGGAAAGCAATGTTTTTCTCTCTCTCTCCCTGGTTTTGGAAATTCTGCTGTTGGTTGGAAGCAAGGTTCCTGGCCTTCCAGGAATAGAAAATCTGCTGTTGGTGGTTGGCTTTACTGGAGTCTCCCTGGTGTTTTGGGAATCTATTCTGACTCCAAGCTTGTCTGTGTGTGCCAGACAGGAGAACTGCAGCATTCAACCAAAGAACTAAATTCCAGTTTCACATGAGCATTTGTTTTTTCTGTGTTAAACCTGTGACAAAGGTTTTGTGTCAGGGATTTGTTTCGTTGGAATGGTGTTTATCTGTTAAGGTTTATACAATATCATGATTTTTTTTCTTGTTTTTAATTGGTAAAAATTGTTGCTAATCTTATTTCTATGCATGTTAACAATATACTTAAATAAACTTTGATAAAAGCTTCTTAGTGGGTCATTTGAATCATACCTGTGTTAGAATGTAACCAGTGACAAATTTGTATTGGATGTAATGTGACCAATGGGATCAAGATGTAAGGGTCAGCTGACCCAGTAAAACATGGAACCAATCATAAAGTGATGTAATAGTCAGCTGACTAAAACTGATTCACTATAAATAAGGAACTCTGTAGAATTGTGAGATGTTTGGAGTGGCCGAGGGTGAGGCCCCAAGTTTGGAGTAAAGATGATTCTTTATTAACCCTTTCGTTGATTTATAAGTTGGAGTACGTTTTGTTGTTGTTTCATTAGCTGCATTTTGAAGAGTTCCCTCTGGAGAAACAACCTGAAGTGAAATATCTCATGCTTACCCTAGCCAAATTCAAAGTGCAAAACTTATGATCCAGGCAGACTTCATAGAACACTTTGGAGTTTCTGACCTGAATTATAACAGGTAAATAAGGCTTTAATAATGGAATTGAAATCTGTGATAAACTCCTGCACACCCACACTTTGGAAAACATCTGCTGCTGGACCTACTGCATAAATAAAGGAACTAACTTGGAGCTTTGGATGTTTTTCATGCAAGCCTGATGCTGCTTGATACCAGAGAAAATGATGTATCCATATCTACCACCGCAGCCTCTCTGTGGGCCCTCAAGGCAGCCAAATGGATGGGGTAAGGGGATGGACTTCTCACTAGGTATGGTCATCATTATCTCTCTCCATTGTGCCTCCTTCTACCGCTGAAACTTCCTGAGCTGCTTTCAAAGGTTCACTCTGGTTCCTTCCATAACATCAGTGTGCCCTTTACATCAATGTTTCCATCACTGCCACCATACCCTGAGATTGGGTCCTTCTGTATTGGACCCTAGGTTTTGAACTTGGTTCTTAAACATGCTGTGGACATTGATATCTGTTTAATACTGATTTATTAATAGTAATTTTAAACAGGTTAGCGAGTAGGCACACAGCTCATAAGCATGATTTCAACCTCTCTCTCTCTAGTCTAATTAGTAACAGTAGTAGTAATTCAGAAAAGCCATCCCAAAAAGTAAATTCAAACCTTTTTTGTGAATTAAATGCAGTTTTTACCTGTGCTTACCTTTGAAGAAATGCCACTGTTTTCTGAATTTATGGTTCTGAATGAGTTCAGACATATTAGTTGTCATATTATCATTCATCATGGATGACTGTGAGAAGTTCTTTGTAACATTTAGACTACTATTAAATTTGCAATTGATTAACCTGTCACTATTGTTGGAGAATTTGTATCAGGAAAGTAGGCGAAATTCATTTAACAATTGAAGTCGGCCTACAGCCAAGGATTGTTATTGCTCAGTCAACAAATTGAACAAAGTAAATGCTTCTTCAACGTCCATGTTTGCCTTTTAATCCCTATCAGATTGCAGAGTATAATGAAATAAAGCAAAACATGTTACTGACTTTCATTTGATTGCTTCATTTGATCAGGAATGATAAAATCACTTGTGACTTGACTTTGGCTTGGAAAAAATGGCTTTTATGATTTGACTTGGGAGGGGGAGGAGAAAAACTGAATCAGTTACAACCCGAGTCTCTACCCTCAGAGTATTCAGCAGTCAGGTCACCCTTTCACAAATATTCATTCTGTCGTGGGCGCATTACCAGGTCACCTCCAATACGAGAGGCACAGGTGCAGCAGCCTGAGCTATCTTCTTCGCCAATGTGCACATATCCATGGGCAAGGATAACCAAAATGCTGAGTGCTCACAAGAAGGAGACGTCAAATGATGAGGCAGTACCCACACAAAAGGGTCTACAGGAACAGGGCAGAATGACTGAGATGCAATGTCAGAGGAAGCTGTGTCTACTTCAAGGGATGCTGGCTGAGATTTATGTCCTTCTGAAAGATGACCTGCAGCCAAAGGGCTAACACTCTTTCAAGTGGCCTTGAAGGTGGTGGTGACTCGCAATTTCATCCCTACTGATTTTTTTCCAAGGATCCACAGTTGACCTCTGTGAAAGTTCCAAGCCAGCAACATATAAGTGCATCCATCAAGTCACAATTGTTCTTTTGCCAATCTGGGGCACTATATATCATTCAATACAGAGACGGCATCACAGATACAGTGAATGACAGGATTTGCCTCAGATGTAGACTTACTCCACATGAAGACTGTGGTTGACTGCCTGCACATGACCATAAGGACACACATGCAGAATTGGGAAAGCTACATTAACCGAAAGGGGTACCACTATTTAAAAGTTCAGCTCTTCTGCAAGTTTTCTGCATGTGTGTGTCTGCTACCCTGGCTGTTGCCACAATTCATTCATCTGAAGAGAATCTAGGCTGTTATAAATATTCCAACTGATCCCTCCAGGTGAAGGATGGATACTCGCAGGGAAGGTACAATGAGAGCCACCTTGCCACAAGGACACTAGTTGAATAGGCCACTGGCCTACTGAAGATGAGGTTCAGGTGCCTCATCCATTCAGGAGGATGTTTTATAGTTTTCACCTCCAACATCATTGTAGTCTGCAGCATATTCCACAACTTGGCACTGAGAAGGGGTTTGTTACTGAGTATATTCCCACCAGTGTGGTAACTCCTCTGTCCTTTAGTTATAACCAAAAATAATCTTTGGTCTCTTAAATACATCATCCCTTTCTAGGGCTCTAAAATTATAATGATCAATCTTGTCACTCCATTTTTTTCCCATTCCCTCATTCCTGAATGCCTTTTAACCAGGAATATTAAATACCTTTTCTGACCCCTCCTACCTCTGAACAGTAGAATTTCGGTCAGTATGCTCTGGGAATGGTGCCAATTAATGGAGAGTTAGCATGCCACTCGTAGATTTTAGTTAGAAAGAAACTGATGCATGTCTATCTATGTCCCTAGCTGCAGCTCTCTCTTCCCCCACCACTCCTATGTGCCCCACCACTCCTGTGTGTCTGAGTGATAATGTAGTCCAATGCACTTTGTGTAATGGCCACTATTGCTTTCGGGTTCCAGCATTCTTTCAGATCCACCTCTGCAACATCAGCTCCAAACTCCAGAGAGAGTGAGACTTAACAGGCATCTTGATTTGGCTTCATACTGATGTGTTCATTTTTTAAATATAGTGGACCTATAGAGACTCCAGCAGAAGCTGCTAAAGAGAGAAGGATTTGAGGCAGGCTAATGGTACAAATTCCAGGTGGAAGAGGTGGTAAATTGTTGGGTAACAGAAATATTACTGTATTCATCAATGCAATTTTTCCTTCATTCCTCTGTTTTGTATCCCTTCACTAATGCTGGTCTCCCATCCCAATAGCACTAGTTAATCTCCTGGAAAAGATATTGCCTGCTCCCTCTGCCCAGACCTGGTCTCAATGCTCCAGAAATCTGAAGATGGAGCCATGCACCATTTCTCCAATCACACATTAAGCTGTTTCATCTTCCTGCCTGTCTACTTTCTAGCATATAAAACTGGGAGTAATTGAGAGTTTTCAACTTTTTGAGGTCTTGCTCTTGAACTTCCTCTGTAGTCCCTGACACACAAACTGTTGGACTTTAACCTTTTTCCTACCTACATCATCAGCTCCAACATATACCACAAATTCTGGTTGTTGTTTCCTTGCCTGCCTCCAGTCCACAACACTCTCCCCACTCCCCATTTTAATTGCCATTAAGAGATAGAAGCACAATATCACTTGAAGGGAAGTGTGTCATGCAATCTAGTTTTAGTTTCACTTTTGCCTGTGAGCAGAACATTGGCACAGCTCTGCAACTGATCCCTTTGTTAAGGTATGGATCAAAAACCTCAAGCTTTATTATGAAGTTAGACCAACTATTTGCTATTTTGCATTAATGTGAGGATAAGGTGTTTCACTCCAGGTGTGTTCCTACTGACTCACAGGAAGCTTTATCAAAACAAACTTTTCACATTTGAATATTTAACATTTTATACTTGAAGAATACTTAAACATGACAAGGTACAATTCTTAACTGCTAACCTATTTCTGTTAGTTCCAATTCAAGCAGTATTCCTCTTACAGGCTGCTCTTCAAAATGAGTTAGCAAACAACATGGGCTTATGCGCTTGTAATTGTTAACAGTCCTAAGCTTTTTGAACACCTCTGGAGAGAGAGATCTTTTCAGAGAGAGAGTACTACCTCTTTTAAATAGCTCCAGTCAACTACTCTGAAATCCCCAAAGAAAGCTAGGTAATCAAAAATGCATTAACTCTGTTTAGACAAACACACCATTAGCTAAAATCAGTCTTTATCCTGCATTCTCAACATTTGAGCTGCCTGTTGCCCAGACAAATCGGCACCATGTAAAACAGCTGAATTTTAAACATACCTTTTACAAGCAACATGGTTAAAAATACATTTCTTAAAGGCGGAGTATCATGAAGCCTTCTACCTATGCATAACTGTTTTCATGTGCCCAGTCTTAATAAATGAATCTATAATATGCTTACCCAATCTTATATGGGTGAATGGTACCTTTTATACCATAACAACATGACACCTGACCTCAGAATGTCCTGTACATTTTCAAGGATGTAATTTACCTGGAATTGGATGGGGTGGTGGGGCGGGAGAGGGGGGGGGGGGGCTGGGGGTGGTGGTGCAACATACTACGTGGAAATTGTGTTGACAATTGCAAAAACACCTGGTAATCACTTATGTCTACACTTGCTTTTGCTTATTGTAAATATGCATTAGACTACACCCCCCAAGTTGTCTTAATCTTCATCGGGAGTCAACACTGGTAACCAGTTTGAGAATGCGAAACAGAGTGAGAAAATGCTGTGGTACTTTCAGCATGCTTTGATATATGTCTTGGGATCCGGACTTATATAGAATGTGATTTGCCAGTTTATGGATGTCGGTGAGATTTTCATAGAATGCCTATAGTGCAGAAGGAGGCCATTTGGCCCATCGAGTCTGTACCGACCACAATCCTACCCAGGCCTATACCCGTAGCCCCATACATTTACCCAGCTAATCCCTCTGACACTAAGGGGCAACTTAGATGGCCAATCAACCTAACCCGCACATCTTTGGAGTGTGGGAGGAAACCAGAGCACCCGGAGGAAACCCACGCAGACACGAGGAGAAAGTGCAAACTCCACACAGACAGTGACCCAAGGCCGAAATTGAATCCGGTCCCAGGCGCTGTGAGGCAGTAGTGCTAACCACTATGCCACCGTGCCGCCCACTTTTTCAGTGATTGATATAATTTTCTGGGAGGTTAACTCTCGCTTAATCACTGCAAACAGAATAATAGTTATGTGGACTAATTACTTTCAAAGAAACTATAATCTTTCTCATTATTGAAGGGTTGACACCTGGAGTTTAAATCTAATGTGTCCATTGTACTTAGAAACATAGGAAATAGGAGCAGGAGTAGGCCATTCGCCCCTTTGAGCCTGCTCCACCATTCATTATGATCATGGCTGGTCATCGAATTCAATATCCTGATCATGCCTTCCCCCTGTATCCTTTGACCCCATTCACCCCAGGAGTGGGCAATGAAAACGGGCAGACAATTGGCTCATTAGGAAGCTCCATAGCTTGTTAATTAGTCATTTCAAAATGGCGGACAGTTTTTGCACCCGTTCTCCTATGATTTTGGAGATTTACGTGATGACATCATATTGCTGATCCAACATCAGCACACCCAATTTTATATTTTCACTGG
Source organism: Mustelus asterias (assembly GCF_964213995.1). Taxonomy (NCBI): domain Eukaryota; kingdom Metazoa; phylum Chordata; class Chondrichthyes; order Carcharhiniformes; family Triakidae; genus Mustelus; species Mustelus asterias. The sequence continues at coordinate 46,062,514 of NC_135806.1, read as the reverse complement.
AGTGCGGCACACCCGATTTGCTGCTGTAAGTCTTAGGTTCCCTTTTCTCTGAGGAGATTGGATTTAGTTTATATGTTCCAATCTATAGTATTTATTTCACAAGAATGGAATTCTGCCATTCAGAGTCAATGGTGGTTTGGTGGTAGTACATAATTAATAGAAGTACATCTGCAGTTCTCTTACATCCTGCATAATTAAAAAGCATTGTTTATGTGCTTTCACAAGTTTTCAGCAACCATGCAAGATGAATTTCACCTCCAATCTCTATTTAGTGATCTTTTGGCCAAACTTTTGCTGACTCAGCTCAAGGACCTGATTTTGCAGTCAGCCATTTACCATATGCTGACAACTTCCCCACAGACACTTTGTGGCTTTTTGAGCAGCAACTTACAGCTTTTAGTGATCCCTGCTGGTGTGGTGGCATGTACAAACAGGACAAACATCAAACAGCATGACTCTTCAAGCTGATATGCACAGAGTCTAAACCAGGAAGTATGAATCAGATTTAATTCACTCTAAATCATGTGGATAATGGTGAGAGCTGTTAGCTGCAACACCAAATAGGAGCTCATATTTCAAGGAAGGTTGGCTAGCTGAGTTTCTGACATTGGTTCATCAGTGATGTGATTGTATTGATGCTTTTGATTGAAACTGCAGTGATGATCAGATACCACACAATAGACATACAACTTAGATCACAGTTTGTTACGGTGGTCTTTAGCTACAACAGGCAATGGCACAGGGCAGGAACATTGTGCCAGCCTGGTTGCTGCAACGGTCATGGCACCAATGCGATTTACAATAGCAGGTTTAAGAATGAGTGTGGAAGGCCATTTTGTTACTGTACCGTAGCAATATTTCTAAAAATAAATGTTTTTGCATCATCTGGGTATCATGGAAATTCCATCCCAAACTATTCCCCCTGCTTAAAGCTAAAATAGAAAACATCAATGTAATGATAGCCCTCTTGATGTTGCTGACTTAGATTATCCAGCAGCATGGTGGCACAGTGGTTAGCACCGCTGCCTCACAGTGCCAGGGACGCGGTTCAATTCCCGGCTTGAGTCACTGTCTGGGGGGAATCTGCACATTCTCCCCGTGTCTGCATGGGTTTCCTCCGGGTGCTCCAGTTTCCTCCCACAGTCCAAAGATGTGCAGGTTAGGTGCATTGACTACGCTAAATTCTCCCTCAGTGTGTCCGGACAGGCGCCGGAGTGTGGCAACTAGGGGATTTTCAGAGTAACTTCAGTGTTAATGTAAGCCTCCTTGTGACTAATGAATTAACTTTCCTTCAAGTAGCTAAACTACCCAGATCAAAAGGTCCCAGTTTCAGCTACCAGCCTGAGTCTGAGATCATGGGAGCAGGGCGGGGAATTTTCCCATCCAGCCCGCCACATGCAAAGGTCCATTCAGCTCGGGCAGGATTTTCCGGTTTTGGGGCACGTATGGTCGGAAAATCCCGCCCCATTAACCTCGCACCAGGGCATTGTTTTCAGTGCCTCAAAGTGATGGAGAGGACAATGCCAGCTTTTGGTCATTATCCAGTGATCCTGTTGGAAGTGCATGACTGTGAATGAGGAAAGCATTGTTCCTGCTCCCATGCCTGCCATAGTTCCATAATTAGCAACCCTCACTGTCAAAGTTCAGACTATAATAAAGGCTACCGTTCTCACACCAGAGGGCGTCTGGCTCCTGTGAAACTGATCCCCAGCCTCCGGGAACTGAGAAGAAAATAAATGAGGAAAGTCTTTCTTAAAATAGTCACCAATAGTGCAGGAACAGAGTGACAAAGAAACAACTTGGAAAAAAATATACAAATAGTTCTTTTGGCCAGAGATCAAGAAATTAAATAAAGCTCCCCTGCAGACTCTGAAATTCCACTGTGGTGTCCTGATGTAACTTAGCATATTAACAGAATGTGTGCATGAATTACAGCAATTATTCATTCATGTCTGGCACAGAAATGGAGGAAAGGTGGCTCAACTGTGGCTTACAGAAGAAATTAGGGAGAACATTAAATCCACAGAGGAGTCATAAAATTGCCAGAAAAAGCAGCAAGCCAGAGGATTGGGAACATTTTAGAATTCAGCAAAAGAGGACAAAATGTTTGATCAAGAGGGGGAAAGTAAAGTATGAGAGTAAAATTGGAATGAACTTATAGAGGGAGCAATTCTCCCAGCCCCTTGCACTGCTCTAGCAGCGCAGCGAGCTGGGAGACATCAGCGGCGGCCATTTCATGCTTCCCGCTGGGCGTCACAGCCTCTGCGCGTCTCCGGCTCCAAGGTTTCTGATGTAATCAGTCCACACCGGAAATCAGCTCAGAACTGATTACAATATGGAAATTAGTATTTCCATATCATTAGCAGGCCCTGGACTGGAGTCTCCACCTGGGGAGGTGGTCAGGGATGCCAGGGGGTGGTCACGTCTGCCAGGTGGGGAGGTCTGCACTGTTGGAGGAGGGGGGTGAGATTGGGAGATCGGGGCTGGCCAGGTGGAGGATTGAGGAGATCAGGGTGGATCAGCGGGGGGGGGGGGGGGGGACACACACATCAGGGCTGGCCCAGAAAGGTCCAGAAGGCCAGTGATCCGGGGGTGGTGGGATCGGGGGGGGCAGTAATGGGGAGTCGCGGGGCTGGCCAGCGATCAGAAGGCCAGCAATGCAGGGCCAGTACGCGTGTGCCAATCTCAGTGCTGACAGATCGGCGCATGCGCAGTGACCCGCTCAGCGCTATGCTGCCAGCATCGCCAGCAGGAAAAGGCCCCGCCCACTGATTTTCAGAGGGAGTATTGGGCACTCTGCAATGCCAGAGTGACAGAGATTCAATCTGAAAATCCCGCTAAAAATATTGGCGGGATTTACTCCCATTTTCACGTGAGTTGGGGACTTGGAATTTTTTGGGAGCATTCCGGCCATAAACTGACCATAAAAGCTTCTAGAAATATGTGAAGAGAAAAGAATTAGTAAAGACAAATGTAGGTCCCTTACAGTCAGAAGCCGAGGAAATTATAATGGGGAACAAAGAAATGCAGAAGAATTGAACACATATTACAAAAGAGAACACAAATAACCTCCAAAAAATGTTAGGAAACTAAGGGTCTAGTGAGAGAGTGGAATTGAAGGAAGTCAGTATTCGTAAGAAAATAGTGCTGGGGAAATTAATGGGGTTAAAAGCTAACAAATCACAAGGACCTGATAATCTACATCCCAGAGTATTAAAGGAAGTGGCCCTGGAATATTGGATGCATTGGTGGTGGTCTTCCAAAATTCTATAAACTCCGGAGAGTTCCGACAGAGTGGAGGGTGAGAAATGTAACCGCACTATTTAAAAAGGAAGGGAGAGAAAAAAAGGGAGAATTACAACCTGACATCAGTAGTGGGAAAGATGTGATAACAGAATGTTTGGAAAGCATTAATGGGATTGGACGGAAGCAGCATGGGTTTATGAAAGGCACATTATGCATAATAAAGCGACTGGAGTTTTTTGAGGCTGTAACTAGTAGAATATAGAAGGGAGAACCAGTGGATGTGATCTATTTTGATAAAGTCCCTCATGAGAGGTTACTGGGCAAAATTAAAGCTCATGGGATAGAGGGTAATGTATTGGCATGGATTGAGAATTGGTTGACAGGCAGGAAATAGACAGTTGGAGTAAATGGGTCTTTTTCCAAGTGGGAGGTAGTGATTAGTGGGGCACCACTGGGATCAGTGCTAGGACCCCAGCTGTTCACAATATATATAAATAACCTGGATGAGGGAACCAACTGTAATGTTTCCAAGTTTGCTGATAACACAAAACTGACCTGAATTATGAGTTGTGAGGACGATGCCAGGAGGCTTCGAGGTGATTTAGACAAGTTGAGTGAGTAGGCAAACATGGCAGATGCAGTACAAGTGGATAAGTGTGAAGCTATAAACTTTGGCGTGAAAAACAGAGAGTCTTATTTAACTGGCGATATACTGGCAAGTGTGGGTGTATAAAGGGATTTGGGTGTCCTTGTACACCAGTCAATGAAAGTGGAGAGAGAGGAGCAGCAAACATTTAGGAAGGCAACTGGTGTGTGACCCCATCATTGCAAAAGGATTTGAGTCTAGGAGTAGGGATGTCTTACTACAGCTATGCAGAGCCTTGGTGAGTCCATACTGGAGTACTGCATGCAGGATTGAGATTAGAAAATTTTATTTTCACTCAAAAGCTAGTCAACTTGTGGAATTCTCGACCACAGAAGGCTGTGGAGGCCAAGTCACTGTATTCAAGAAAGAGATAGATTTTTTTTAGATTTTAATAGCATCAAGGGGTATGGGGAGAAAGTGGGAATATGATATTGAGATGGAGGATCAGCCATGACCATATTGAATGGCAAAATAGGCTCGAGGGGCCAAATGGCCTACTCCTGCTCTTAATTTCCATGTTTTAATTTAGAATATTATGCCTGAGACTTAGCACATTAAATTAGAATGTGATATCTTTCAGAAGGAAATAAATACATACTTCTGAACTGAAAAATGTGTCCTGGTAGACTGACCCAGAAAAGTTATGGGAGAGTTTCCTTTTCATGCACCTAGGCAGATGAGATCGAGGATACTCAAAAAAGATAGACTGACAAGATACTGAGGCAACTTAATTCCAAGTTAACTTTTGGAAAATAATACTTCTAATTTTCACCCAGTTTAGTCCCGATCTGTTGCTTGGCTGTGGTGGATGCATTAATGTGATAGAGGACTTTTTCCCAGGGGGCATAGGTTTAAGGTGCGAGGGGCAAGTTTTAAGAGATGTACGAGGCAGATGTTTTACACAGAGAGTGGTGGGTGCCTGGAACTCGTTGCCGGGGGAGGTAGTGGAAGCGGATACGGTAGTGACTTTTAAGGGGCATCGTGACAAGTACATGAATGAGATGGGAGTAGAGGGATATGGTCCCCGGAAGCGTAGGGGGTTTTAGTTAAGTCAGGCAGCATGGTCGGTGCAGGCTTGGAGGGCCGAAGGACCTGTTCCTATGCTGTAATTTTCTTTGTTCTTTGATAACAAAGCAGAATCCATTATGTCAGTTTTTACCTCCATTCCACTGCCCTAGGATTGCCTCCTGCAAGTAGAACGGCACCGATTGTACACATTGGCCCAAAAGAACATCTGTGGTGAAGCAAATCTCTTGCCTCATTTTCCTGGAGATTTCTTCTTGGTTGCCCAGTAAAAGGATGCCTGGAAATGCAGGGTGCAAAGCCCTGCTGGAGTGCCCACAGTAATCAAGGAGTGAGGCTGAAAATCATGCAGATAATTTCATGTATTTTATTTAATCCATGCTGGGCCCTCCCAATACAACTTCTAGAATTTGGGGTTTTCCAGGTGTAAGATGTGTGCTGCTATGCTTCCTCTGCATGGTATAGGTGTTAAGACCCAGAAACACCCATAGAAAAAAACTCCAAAAAGATAGACTGACAAGATACTGTGGCAACTTAATTCCAAGTTAACTTTTGGAAAATAGTACTTCTAATTTTCACCCAGTTTAGTCCCGATCTGTTGCTTGGCTGTGGTGGATGCATTAATGTGATTTAAATCAACAGAAAGTATCCAATAATCACACTAACACTGGCGTATTGAAGAACAGAGGGTCATGCTCACAAACGTTTAGAAAGCCTTTTCCATAATTCAACAGACTTGAATTGCCTGAAGAGGCTTAGCACAACTGGTAAAATATGGTATCAGCACTTCTACAGGGTTCCCAATGTATACATTGAGCTCTCTTCTTCTATTTTATCATGGCTCCTAAAACCCTCCATAGGCTTTTAATAGAAAGGTTTCTGGGGATCATATTTGTGGTAATTGTCAAAATGTATACTGAAGCAAATGTTCCATTTTTCATTGCATAATCCCCACAATATCACCCCATTGTTCCTTGCAGGAAGTAACTCTGTGGCATGGTTTGGGCGGCACGGTGGCACAGTGGTTAGCACTGCTGCCTCACAGTGCCAGGGACCCGGGTTCGATTCCTGGCTTGGGTCACTGTTTGTGTGGAGTTTGCATGTTCTCCCTGTGTCTGCGAGGGGTTCCTCTGGGTGCTCTGGTTTCCTCCCACAGTCCAACCATGTGCAGGTTAGGCTCACTGGCCATGCTAAATTCTTCCTCAGTGTACTTGGACAGTCGCCGGAGTGTGACGACTAGGGGATTTTCACAATAACTTCATTGCAGTGTGAATGAAAACCTACTTATGACTAATAAATAGACTTTAACTTTAACTTTTCTTAGCCAAGCGACCATTCTTCATGTGAGAATCGAGAAAGTGAGGCTGATAATGAGAAGCAAACCTATAGACCTGAAGGTGCTCAAACCGTGTATTATTAAGTGAGCAGCCCTGAGGCCTAATCAGTACACCGTGCTCACTCTGCATGTTCGTGATTGAAAAACTCTGCACATTAATAGCTGCCAGACTGCATAAGGCTTAATAAAGGGGCAAATTTTACCCAAATCTGGGGTAACTCTGATAATGCAATCTGGAAGCCTAATCAGCAGCCATTTAGCAGTGTGCCTGTATAAAAATAACCCTGAAGCTATCAATTCTCACAAAAACCATATTAGTTGATCAACTAATGTCCTTTAAGAAAAAAAACTGTCCACACCCAATCTGGCATACAAGTGACAATTCCACATCAACATGGTTGCTTCTTAACTGCCCTCTGAAGGGGCCTCGCAAGCCATTCAGTTGTAGCCATTCAAGTTCACCACAAACTTCTTATGAAAATAGAGATGGACAATAAATGCCAGGCATACCACCAACATAACCTCCCTGGAATGAATAATAATAATAAAAGAGCAGGTGTTCCAAGCAAAGGGTATTTCTTTCCGTTGAGGCCTTGTTGTTACAAGTACGTTGCTGTTATTCCTGTTACTCATGGCAACTCACTATTTCTTTGCTATTTTGGCACTATTAGACAAAGGAAGTTAGAGAAACTTTTTGAAGTGACTTAAATTGGCATTCCATGTTTTATCTATGAATGTTTGTGCAGCTGAAGCTGTTAGTAAGCTCATCTGTATCCATCTGCGGGCTTAATTTTCTCGGGTGCAGGGGCAGGGGTATTGCAGGAGACATATACAACTGCACATTAGACACTTGACTTCAACCTACTTTCATGTCATCATTCATGGTTCAGGCCCATGGCTCTCAAATCTGGACCTGTCATTAGAGAAGTTCTACACTTAGTAGGATTCTTGAATGAAGCCATATAAGAGTCACTTACATTCTTGTAGCCAGGTTTAGAAATCAGTGTTAGCACAGGGCTGTTTCCATCAGTGGCTGCCAAAAGTAATATCAGCATTGAACTTTTATTTTGTTTATTCCTTCCAGGCAATTACAAGGAATCTCAGTCATATATTTCAGTTCGCAATTGCATTGAGCACATCGCCTGGCCAATAAGTTAATGTATTTTCCTCTGGTCAGCGAATTATGGCATACGTAGGATTACCAATTTTCAGAATATCACTGACAGCACATGAGGTTATAAGTGCCTCTAACGCAATGCATGAAGAGAAAAGGCATGAACATTGAGGTGGTGTGTGACAATGGGGATGGAACAGAATCATACGTACAAATGCTCCATTCGCCAGAAGATCCTGTCATTCCTTTGTGCCACACCAGTCAATGGTGTGAGCATTAGTTGAAGGGTCAAGAAGGCTCTAGAGTTGGTTCTTGGGAGACCCATAATTTGCCCAGCGGGCATGAATTGTGACAGTGTCAAAGAGAGATATGGAGCATCCCATGTTTCCACGTGAATCACAGCTTTGTGTTAACATCCTGATGTACTGAAATTATTTTTTGACAGATATGGGGAAGAAGTATATCCAATAAAGGCCTCCAAGGTTATTTCTGCTGCATGCTCCATGATTTTTATAAAGTTTGAAGGACACAATGTGTTAGTAAATGACACACATTTGCAGCACACTAGCAAAGCCCCTGCCAAATAAAGAGATGAATGTGTCATGACAACACATAGGGCAGGATTCTACACCCTATGTTCACCCTGCCCCGCTGCTAGTGAGAACGGAGAAGTTAGTGCTCAGCGGGACTGGAGAATCCCAGGTGTGGGCAAGGTCGGATGTTTCCAGCGATAACATCTGGCATTTGCAAGTCATAAATTTTGTCCAATATGCCTGGAACAAAGGTGAACTATCCCTCCTTGTTCTTCTCAACATGTCTGCAGCCTTTGACAAACTGGACTTCACCTCCCTCCTCTGACACCCTCCATAGTTACCCACCTGAATGGGACAGCATTCTTAGCGATGTAATCATAGTCAGAGTATTACTTGCAATGGCTTCTTTTCCTTCCCACACAACATTTTCTCTGGTGTGACCTCTTCCTATTTCTCATCTATATAATGCCACTCAACAACATCAACCGAAAGCACAGTGTTCATTTTCAGATATATGCTGAGGACACCCAGCTCTCAGTCATAGAGGTTTACAGAATGAAAACAGACCCTTCGGCCCAACTTGTCCATGCCACCCCTTTTTCTAACCACTAAGCTAGTCCCAATTGCCCCTGTTTGGCCCATATCCTCGATACCCATCTTACCCATGTAACTGTCTAAACGCTTTTTAAAAGACAAAATTGTACCCACCTCTACTACTACCCCTGGCAGCTTGTTCCAGACAATCACCACCCTCTGTGTGAAAAAATTGCCCCTCTGGACCCTTTTGTATCTCTCCCCTCTCATACTAAACCTATGCCCTCTAGTTTTAGACTCCCTTACCTTTGGGAAAAGATACTGACTATCTAGCTAATATATGCCCCTCATTCTTTTATAGACCTCTATAAGATCACCCCTCAGCCTCCTACGCTCCAGGGAAAAAAGTCCCAGTCTATCCAGCCTCTCCTTATAACTCAAACCATCAAGTCCGGGTAGCATCCTAGTAAATCTCTTCTGCACTCTTTCTAGTTTAATAATATCCTTTCTATAATAGGGTGACCAGAACTATACACAGTATTCCAAGTGCGGCCTTACCAATGTCTTGTACAACTTCAACAAGACGTCCCAACTCCTGTATTCAATGTTCCATCTCTCTTAACACCTTTACCATTTCCAAATTACCACACACCTTGGGCGGGATTTTCTGGCCACGCTCGCCCCAAGACTGGAAAATCCGGCCCGAGGTCAATGGACCTTTGGATGGTTCATGTCATGCCCTCTATGATTCCTATGGCGGGCGGGACGGGAAACTTTTCTTCAACACTGGGGAAAAGCAAAACCACCGGGCATGGTCTTAATGGCCATTCATGCCACACTCCCGCTGCAGTGAAGTCGGAGAATTTGGCACCAAGTCAAATCTTCGTTCACTGCAGCGGGATGGGAAAATCCCGTCAGCGTGAACAGCCAGAAAATTCCGGCCACCATTTTTGGTCCTCACTACAGACCGTATTCCCTAGCTACTGATTCCATCCATCTACTTGGCAACTGTCTGAGGCAGAGCCAAATTGTCCACAACTATAGTGTAGTGATCTCGCAATGAACTTGCAATCACATATCTCAACATCATTAAGAACATCTATTTCAACCTCCTCCTGAGGTCTACAGTATCACAGATACTGGGATGAGGAGCATATCGGCCATGATTGAATGGTGGAGCAGACTCGATTGGCTGAATGGCCTAATTCTGCTCCTATATCTTATGAACTCATGAACTTATTAGATGCCAATCTTCAGTCAATTCGATTCACTCCATATGATATCAAAACATGGTTGGAAACATTGGATTTTGCAAAGGTTATGAGTCCTGGAAACAACTTGGCAATGGTATTGAAGATGTGCGCTCTGGAACCCCTAGCCAAAACTGTTCCAGTATAGCTTCAACAATGGCATCTCCCCAACCAAATAAAAGCAGGAGAGACCCAATCCAGCCAATGACCGTCCCATCAGCGTCCTCTCGATCATCAGCAAAGTGATGGAAGGTGTCATTGCTGATAGCTGGACAATGTTCGGCACCATTGGCAACTCCTCAGATACTGAAGCAGTCCATATTCAAATGCAGCAAAATATGGACACTATCCAGGCTTGGGTTGATATGAGAGATGTAACATTCACATCACACAAGTGCCAGGCACAGTCTCGAACAACAGAGAATCTTAATATCTTCCCTTGACATTCAGTGGCATTATCATCGCTGAATTCCCCACTATCAACATCCTGTGATTACCATTAACCAGAAACTGAACTTAACGAGCCATAAAAATACTGTGGCTACAATAGCAGGTCAGGCTTTAGGAATTCTGCAGCGAGTACCTCACCTCCTGACACTCCAAAAGCCATCCACAAGTCACAAGTCAGGAATGTGATGGAACATCCTCCGCTTGTCTGGAAAGTGAAGCTCCAACAATGCTCAAGTAGCTCAGCACCGTCCTGAACAAACCTTATCAGCACTCCATCCACCAGCTGAAACATTCACTCCCTCCACCACCACCGATGCACAGCAGAATCTGTTTGCACTATATATAAATTCACTGCAGCAATTCACCAAGGCTCCTTCGACAGCACCTTCCAATCCCACGAGCTCTCCCACCTAGAAGGACAGGCGCAGCAGATGCATGAGAACACCACCACCCGCAAGTTCCCCTCCAAGCCACACAATATCCTGACATGGAAATATATTGCCATTTCTTTGCTGTTCTTCACTCCCATCCTAGCAGTACTATGCATGTACCTACACCAGATGGACTACAGAGGTTCAAAAAGTTGGCTTACCACCAGCTCCTTAAGGACAATTAGAGATGGTCAATAAATGCTGGCCTTGCCATGGACACCCACATCTCATGAATGAAATTTTCAAAATATTTCTTTCCTTCTTTAAGATACTCCCTAAAACCTACCTCTTTAACCAAACTTTTGGATATCTGCTCTCGTATTGCCCAATGTGGCTCAGTATCAAATTTTGCCTGATAATGTTTCTGTGAAGTTCTTGAGAAATGTTTATTACATTAAAGGCATTATATTGTTGATGTAATATGCTCTCTATGTTGTCATATCTCATGTATAGATTCAGGAAGTGGAAGTCCTTCCTTTGGAGTGAGCTGCAGGATTTTTTGTCAGAGCTCACGAAGCAAGATAGGGTCCCCAAGACCTGGAGAAAGCCAGCATCACTAATAAGCTGGTTGGCTGTATCTCGCTGCAGCCAAAGATAATGGATTAATCAGCCCTTCCATAAGGTGCAGCAGTCCCCTAACAAAAGCATTTCATCATGTAACTGCCTGAAAAGTGTCTGTGCCATAAATGCTGGTTCCAGTTGTCAATTCATATAAGGCACAGAGAGAACAGATTAGGCAGATGATGGAAGCTTCACAGGTTCTCATGTGGTGGGTGATCGAGCTGTTCTCCTGCACTTTTGGCACTATTTTATGTACATCTCAGCAAGCTCCGTATGTGCTCCCATCCCTATTTTGTTTCCTTTCTCTTAGCTGGTTTTGGTTTTACTCTCCTGATTTTCTCATTCTTTGACTTCTGATGATGTGCAGTTGCCGGCGTTGGACTGGGTTGGGCACAGTAAGAAGTCTCACAACACCACGGTAGCATGGTAGCACAATGGTTAGCACTGCTGCTTCACAGCTCCAGGGACCTGGGTTCGATTCCCGGCTTGGGTCACTGTCTGTGTGGAGTTTGCACATTCTCCTCGTGTCTGCGTGGGTTTCCTCCGGGTACTCCGGTTTCCTCCCACAGTCCAAAGATGTGCGGGTTAGGTTGATTGGCCATGGTAAAATTGCCCCTTAGTGTCCTGAGGTGAGTAGGTTAGAGGGATTAGTGGGTCAAATATGTAGGGATATGGGGGTAGGGCCTGGGTGGGATTGTGGTCGGTGCAGACTTGATGGGCCGAATGGCCTCTTTCTGTACTGTAGGGTTTCTATGATTTCTACCCAGCCTCTCCTTACCAGGTTAAAGTCCAACAGGTTTATTTGGAATCACGAGCTTTCGGAGCGCTGTTCCTTCATCACCACTCACCTGATGAAGGAACAGCATTCCAAAAGCTCATGATTCCAAATAAACCTGTTGCCTTCTGACGGCAGCTGTACATCATTCTGCCATTCACATGCCCCCAAAAAATATATTTTATTACCAGTCCTTTTCGCCTTACACTATCAATACATTTGGCATTTAATCGCTCCTGTCTTCCGCCCAATCGCAGATTATCTCTCTTGTTCTTTATTTCCACTTTCCCTCCTCACAATTGCTTAAAACATTTCTAATTTCCAGGTTTTGATGAAAGTTCATCAACTTGAAACATCGAGATGTATTTTCCCGGGCCTGTGGAAGTAGGATTGGAGATGGGGAGCTGGGAAAATAATTGGAGGGGGGAATGGGAGATAATCAGGGACGGTTCACCAATGCATTCCCACTGTCAGGGAACTTTCCAGAAGTCAATCTGCAAACAGGATCAGATGCCCATTCTAATGAGCTGGGTGGCCAATTAGGGCAGTTAAGGCCCCAATGAATGGAGACTTTTCAGCATTGCAGGAAGTTTCCTGCTGGCGAAGTGGTACCTGCCTGTGCAGAAGCAACCAGTTCATTGGACACGGCCTCCCTGCATCAGGCTAGGTGGACATCAGAGCCAGAAGCACCAGGCCCCAGTAATGGGGCTGCTGGGATGTCCAATCTTGCAGAGGGATTTGCCCTCCAACTTGATGTTCCTACTGGCTTCAGAGGTTTTACCCTTCTCTTTTGCCGAGCAAGGGCAGCTGGATGTTAAAGTGCCCCCACAGTCTCTAATCTGCCTCAGCATCATCCACCTCTCCCAGTCGCCCTCTGAGGCTTCAGGGCCGCCAGCTCTCTGATTGAACCTCCCAATCTCAGAAACCACCCACTATCCTAAATGCGAATGCAGATGTGACTATTAAAAGGCTTGGTCCAAGAAGATTTCACTCTGGTCTCTCAGCCAGCAAGAGCTGTCCAAGGTCCCCATTTGGTCCTGATGTTGTGATCCCAAAGTCCATCGGAAAATCCAGTTATTTACCTTGTTTCTCTTTCCACACATGCTACCTGATCTGCTGATTATTTCAAGCTTTTTCTGTTTTTATCTGATATGACCAGTGCTGCTTGTGCAATAACATGAGCATCACTGGGAGAGGGTTGAAGGAATTGGCTCAAGTTCTACCTTGTGTGTGTGTGTCTGCATGTGTGTGTCTCTGTGTGCGTGCTTGCGTGCATTTGGAATTGGGTCTAAGTGCCCGTCATCCTTCACTGTCAATGTTCACACTTTTCACTTGATTCTTGGGTAGGGCATCAGAGGGAGACTGCCAACTGTACCATGCAGCAGCAATAAATTTTCTTTTCAGGACGGGAAGGGAAAGGAAGAGACCTGGCAAAGAAATAATGGCAAAAACACCCCCACAGGTAATTTAATAGCAATCACGTCGTCTTTAAACATCTGTTACCTGAGTCATCTAGGTGGAGATACAAGAGGAAGGATGTGGTGGGAACGGAATGCTTTTTTCTAACGCTGCAGGTGAATAAGCAAGTCAGATCAGATCACTCCAATCGTTTACTAAAACATCTGAATTCAATAATTTTCTTCAGGTGAGGGAGTGTTGCTGCGGTTTATTGTTAACGATTTCAAAAAGAAGCAAAATCCTGTTCAAAGCATCTTCATGAACCTAATTACATCAATTAACAACCTTGTACAACAATTTTTGCCATTAAATTTTATGATCTATCAGTGGTACTGTAAATGTGTACACACGGCGTCAGGTAATGAACACAACAACTCTCAGTGCTTGTCTCAGATATTGGTGCCCGGGGGTTTGGGATGAGGGAGAAAGCCACTGGCCATGGAGGTAGTCTCGCTCCAGTGTTCTGTCGGCAAGAATGTCACCAGCTCACATGCTGCGGTGATATGGCAAGCGATCACAGAATTCTTTCCTGGCTATTCTCAGCATGGGGCTGCAGAGATACCATCAGGTCATCCAAGCCAACAATTACATTAAAGGATTTTGACTGAGGCCCAAGCAGGAAACAAGAAGTAATAAAATAAAAATTACCTTTACATAGAGACAATGGGGTGGAGTTAGAAACTAAGATGTGCCAAAAATAACTTCTTAAAAATGTATCTTAAAAAAAACTTAAAATTTGTAGAATTGATCTTTATCTCAGCACGGTGGCACAGTGGTTAGCACTGCTGCCTCACAGCACCAGGGATCCGGGTTCAATTCCCAGCTTCGGTTACTGTCTGTGTGGAGTTTGTACATTCTCCCCATGTCTGCGTGGGTTTCCTCCGGGTGCTCCGGTTTCTTCCCACAGTCCAAAGACGTGAGGGTTAGGTGGATTGGCCATGCTAAATTGCTCCTTCGTGTCAGGGGGACCAGCTGGGATAAATGCATGGGGTTCTGGGGATAGGGCCAGGTGGGATTGTGGTCGGTGCAGACTCAATGGGCTGAATGGCCTTCTTCTGCACTGTAGGATTCTATGATATGGATTTTTTTCAGGGCCAGTTACATTGTTTGTCAATTTGTATTAATTGAATCATTGTTAAAAGCACAACCGATTGAACATGGTGTAACCTTTTAAGGGGTTTCTTTGGGAGTGGGAAAGTTGAAGCTCTGAAAGGGAAAAGAAACAGAAAATGCTGGAAAAGCTCAGTAAGTCTGGCAGCATCTGTGGCGAGAGAGTTTCACATCTGAGGAAGAGTCACTCGGAGTCAAAGCGATAACTCTTGTTTCCGGATGCTGCCAGACCTGCTGAGTCTTTCCAGGATGTGCTGCTTTTATTTCAGATTTGCAGCATCTGAAGTATTTAGCTTTTATTTTCACAGTTAAATCTCTGACCGGTTTCAATGACTGGCTGGTTTTTGCGGGCTGGGTGTGGGCGACATGGGGTCCAGAGTCCAAGCCTGCAGTGGAGCACTGAGTGACAGGAGCACAATTCAAGGACTTCTGTGTTAATCTGTGCATTCCCGGCATCCTGCTGATGTTCCAGCTGTTTCAGACTCAAAAATTAACAATTCACAACTGCAAAATCTGGGTCATTATGTGATTGAATCTGTGACATAAGAAGTGGCTGAGAGTACGGTAAAATATTAGAAAACACACTCGGAGAGATAACAGACTGAGAGAGCATAGAACAAAAAAACTGAGGATGACAAAAAAACTAGAACCATCAAAGCTCATTCCCTGATGCATGAATTTACCAATCCAAATTCAATTTATTCTCACTGTTTTATGTATCTATGCTTCAAATGATTTTCTTCCAAACATTTACCACTCTCGGAGTGGAAGAGGTTCTTTGAATATATTCTGAACCTTTCACAATTTTTTATTTCCTCAGAGTTTGCTTCCTTGAGCAATAACTTGGATTTCCACTACTCCTGCCATTAAATAAAGGGAGATTTAGGGCTCTGTCAATTCCAGTTCTGTTGGAAACACACATCAGGAAACTGGGCCCATGATTTTTGATCCATTAGTCTGTGCGTGTGCGCGTGTGTGTTAGCGTCATACCATTTGCTCCAAGCTGATGAATGGACCATGCCAAAACTGAAACAATTCTTTCTCTATCCATGAAGGTACCAATTCATTAACCATCTTTGACACATGATTGTTCTCCACCATTGCTGAGGATTTTGGCCAAATCAGTTAACCAGCAGCATAAAGCCAGTGTTTACTGGGGAAATGTCATCACAGCTGTCCCTGTAGAAAGTGGGCAATGGCTGAAGAGGACACAGAACTATTCTTCTATATGGCTTCTCAAGAGTCTATCTTGCTATAAACCACACTCAGTTGACCAGTCCACATCCCTCATTGCACCAGGACATTGTAATCTGGCAGCCATACTCCTTCTGGATTCGGAGCACAATTTTAGGTTTTAGTAGAAGTTATTAGTGCCCACCAGGATTGTATCGCAAACATTTTATTTTTTTTAAAAACTTGTTGAGAAATAGGAGAAGGTTATCTCCATACCTTCCTGCAACTTTCATATTTACACTTGGCCTCAATGGTAGCGCTCTCGTCTCTGGGTCAGAAGGTCAATATTTCGAGTCCCACTCCCCAGACTTGAGCACATAATCTAGACTAAGACTTCAGTACAATACTGAAGAAATGCGGCACTGTTGAAGGTGTTGTCACTTAGATGATACATTAAAGCTTGTCTGCCATTTTACGTAGATGTTGAAGATCCCCTGGCACTATTTCAAGAGCAAGGAATTATTTGTAGTGTTCTAACCAAAATGTATCACTCTTCAAACAAATGAAGGAGTTGTTCTGGTCATTTCTTTCATTGCTATGTACAAGTTGGCCTTTCCTGCTAGATCAATAAGGGGATCAAGAGTTACAGGGAGAAGGCAGGAGAATGGGGGTGAGAATCATACCAGCCATGATTGAATGGCGAAACAGACTCGATGGGCCAAATGGCCTAATTCTGCTCCTATATCTTACCTTACAACAAGTAACTGCATTTCATTGATCTCAAAGAGTTTCAAATGGGCGGCACAATGGCACAGTGGTTATGGGCAGCATGGTAGCACATTGATTATGGGTGGCACGGTGGCACAGTGGTCATCACTGCTGCCTCACAGTGCTAGGGATCCAGGTTCAGTTCCGGCCTTGGGTGACTGTGTGGAGTTTGCACATTCTCCCTATGTCTGTGTGGGTTTCCTCTGGGTGCTCCGGTTTCCTCCCACAGTTCAAAGATGGGTGGATTAGATGGATTGGCCATGCGAAATTGACCCTTAGGCCCCTATTTTACCATTTTGATTCAAAGTGCTGGACAGACTTGAAACTGGGAGTGTTTCAGATCCGACTTTTAGACCTGTTCTCAGACACCCCATACGCACTCTGCCTGAAAAAGTATCAGCAATTCTGAATCGCGCTGCAGAAGCCTGTGGGCGGGGCTTAACACGTCTGAAATCCTGGAGCTCCAATTAACGTCTCCAACTGTGCATTCGCAGAAACAAAATGATAGAACACGGCTCCCCTGCCACATCCCTCCCAGGCTGGATAATGCCTCCCCCTCGCCCCCACAGACATTGCCCCACCCCCACAACATTACTGGCCCCTTATTCCCCCAGCCCCTCCACCACCCAGACCAATCGCGGGCCCCTTCCCCCATCGGTCTCAGGCAGAGTGGCAGCGGACCCCCTCTTCCCCCTCTTTCCCTCAATGATCACAAGCAGAGTGGCAGTGGACCCCCTCTTCCCCCTCACTGATCTCAGGCAGAGCGACAACGGACCTCCCCTTCCCCCTCATTGATCTCAGGCAGAGTGGCAGCGGACCCCCCCCATCTCAAGCAGAGAGCCGTCGGACGCTCAGCACTTACCCCCTCACTAATTGGAACGCCCAAATCTGACTTTTGTGGAGCATGTCTGTTTCGTGCCAATTCTGGATGGGCGAACATGGTGGTAAAAGGGAAAGTGCTGGTAAGGCTGGGTGTGCAGCCCATTAAGTCAATTTAAATGCATGGAAATGCATTTAAATGGCCGTCACGCTCGTTTTGGTCCCAATCATGGCCATTTTAGGGCCTTGGTAAAGAGGTGCGAAGGCGGGCGCAGATCGCACTACTCGCCTCACGCCCGACTTTACCAAGTTTTCGTGCCCAAAAATGGGCGCAACGCAATGGCAAAATTGGGCCCTCTGTGTCAGGGGGACTAACAGGTTAAATACATGGGGTTACAGGGAAAGAACCTGGGTTGGATTGTTATCGGTGCAGCATCGATGGGCCAAATGGCCTCCTCCTGCACTGAAGGGATTCTATGATTCCATGGGTTTGGGGAGTTCTGACATCCTGAAAAAATGTTTACATTTTCAATAATGTAATTTAAAAACAGGACCTTTACTTACATCACTTGATGCTAGCAAACATCTCCCTCATTTGAACCCTTGGGCCATGGGTGATTGGGTGTGCGGCCTGAGCCCATGCCAATCAGATTCTCCAGAGGTTGGTCTTCTGCATCGAACAGAGCCACCCTCCCTTTGCTATGCCTCCTGCAGTCGTACAGATAGAAGCCTTACTCCATGTACCTCCTTCCAGATATTTGTGCAAAGCAGATATTTGTGTGAATATCATTAGAGGTGTTATGGGATCAAGAAAGCAGTTTTGGCACAGCATCATTGTCTTCCCCTTTGGCAAACAGCATCCTTTTGAGAGTTGGTGCCAAGCCAGAATTCCCACCCTCTCCGGGCGATGATGATTTTGGCTTGATTCCCCGTATTCACTTATCTTGTGCAGGAAGTCAAACAATCCCTACAGTGCAGAAGGAGGTCATTTAGCCCATCGAGTCTGCACTGACTCTCTCTGAGAGAGTATCTTACTCAACCTCTTTCTCCCATGCTATCACTGTAACCCTACATATTTAGCATGGCTAACCCCTCTAACCTAAACATCCTGGGACACTAAGAGTCAATTTAGCATGGCCAATCCATCTAACCTGCACATCTTTGGACTGTGGGAGGAAACTGGAGCACCCGGAGGAAACCCACGCAGATGTTAGGCTGTTAAAAGCAGTGAAGCCTTTCTGCTACCCCTTGCAGATGGCCCGGCCACTCACATGACCGCATTCCCATGTGAAGTAACAGCGAAGAACAGCGTGTCACTTCACTGCTTCTCCCAATGGAGCACCTAATGCACCTGTCAATCTGAATTACACAGTGCAATCCCAACCGGGCCCTTTAACCCAGAATCTTTAAACCCAGTTGCTGCAGAATCAACCTAAAACTCAGGGGCAATTAGAGATATTTTAAAGATTACTGAGGGTATCAACAAAGAAAATTCAATAAAACCTTGGGAATTTCACATTAAATGAGATGAGATGAAAATACATTTTGTTTCTTTTCAGTTTGTTCTGAAGATGTCCATCCATCTTGAGAGATACTGCTATGTGGTCAGTTCCCTTCAGAATCTCAATTGCATGACCAGTCAATGTGCATGGGGAGAGTGAAGGTTACAAGACTATTCATCCACAGGGTGCATCTCTTCGAAGCATGAATCTGGCCTCACCTGAAGTCCACCTGCATTTTCCTAAAGGGATGACCAGGTCTGGGGCTGGATTGTTCCTGATTGTTCAGGATTGTTCCCCTGAACTTCTGCCGGGAGACCAAAATGGGAATCAGAAATGTGGGCTGGACGGAAAACAATCACGCGATGAGACTTTTCCTGGGGCAGCCATATAATGGGCAGAGGGTGTGCCCTCTGCTACCTAGGCATCTCAACAGGACTCTATCACCTATGGAAACCTGAAGACCAACTGTTGGCCTTGTTTAATTAGCCTTAAGTCGTTATGAATAAGCCATTCGTTCAGGTCAAAGGGGCTGATTCATTTGAGCTGTCTGCCACCTGCAGGTGGGAAGCCCTATCCACTGCCCCCCAACCCCTCCATCCCCCTTCCCTGCAACCCCTCCCCCCACCCCCCACACATCTTACCTCTGCAAAAATAGCCCAGGTACAGGGGCTTAGGATGGAGCCAGGGAAATACCTCCAATCCCAGAGGAGCCTAAAATTCAACGCCAGGACTGGAATACCATTTAGGTATTTTCCTTCTTCTGAGGTGAATTGTAGGCCCTACTTTCACGCAACATCTGAAATCCCTTCATTCCCGGTCTGTAGGGCTTAGCTCCACAATGTGCAGGACATTTACCAACTATGGGTTTGGGTGAGAGGAAGGGGTACCTGGAAAGATAAAAGGGCTGATTTTAATATTCAGCTGTGGCAGAAAACAGAGTTCAGCGGTTTAATCATCTGTCGTACACCTTGCGTGACTTTCCTCTCTGTATTTATAATGAGCGTTCAAACTGCCAATTTGCACCAACATCAACAAACAGTTTAAGTTGACCCTGAAATTATAAATCGTGGGAAGGGTGATTTTGAACCGAGCTTCCCTGGAGGGAAAGTGATTTGATCATGTTGGCCAACCTGACTGAGTTTATTCCCCTCCAATGGAGAGGAAGATTCAGCACAGATTCATAGAATCCCTGCTGTGCAGAACGAGGCCATTCAGCCCATCAGGTCTGCACCAACTATCCGACAGAGCATCTTACCTAGGCCCGATCTTCGTAACACCACATAGTTACCCCACTAATCCCCTAACCTAAGAACACTGAGGAGCAGTTTAGCTCGGCCAACCAACCTAACCTGCAAATCTTTGGACTGTGGGTGGAAACCGGAGCACCCGGAGGAAAGCCACGCAGACACGGGGCGAACATGCAAACTCCACACAGACAGACACAGACACGGACCCAGGGCCCAGGTCCCTGGTGCTGTGAGTGCTAATCACTGTGCCACCTGTCACATCGCACCCCTTTGGCACAAAGTTAAAATTAGCCCCCAGGTGTATATAAATCAGCAAATGCTGAGCAAGAGGAACCTTGACTTTTATCCTCATTGGAGCACCTGTATTTCATCTGACATTCTGTTCAGTGGTAAGCGTGGTTAAAGTCCGAAGAGTACAGTCTTACAGTTATCGCTTGTCTGGATGATTAGACTCATTATCCTGATATTCATTAGCAAAGCTGTGAGCCAGGCCTTATTTTGAAGGCAGATGAACTGTGGACTCAACAGGTTGCAGGTAAATTGTAGCAGAAGCTTTGAGCCTCAGATAAGAAGTAATCGAACAATCGCTCACTGTTTCCTGTTTCGACCACACAGTAAACTTGCAGTGATCTATTGATTCTTGAAATCAGTCTCCTCCCTCCAAGAGCCACAGTGTTGGTAAAGTTAGAAGTTGGGTAAGACAGTCTTCTGTCACGTCCTGCAAACCAGTGCCAGCCACTAATCTTTGCTCAGTGGTTTGTTGTGGCAAAGAAACGGCTTCCTGTAACAGATGAAACTTATCTAGATTTCAGAAAGTGATTTCATTTCAGTAAATTGCTGGTACTATTGTTCAAACAAAACTTGTATGCAAAATGTTTCTGGACCATTGACTGCTTTTATGACCCTAGTGCTGCGATTCACTCTGAGGTGGTTGCAATCAGACTTCCTGTACCAATGTTTGTTTAATTGTTTTATTTTCTGTTCTGATTTAGTGCCATTTTGAAGATTGTGAAGGTGAATGGGCAAAGTTGATCCAGGGGCACCGTTGTCATGAAAAGGTGGCACAGTCCAAAGATGTGCGGGTTAGGTTGATTGGCCATGCTAAAAAATTGCCCTTAGTGTCGTGAGATGCGTAGGTTAGAGAGATTAGTGGGTAAATATGTAGGGATATGGGGGGGGGGGCCTGGGTGGGTTTGTGGTCGGTGCAGACTCGATGGGCCAAATGGCCTCTTTCTGTACTGTAGGGTTTCTATGATTTCTATGAGTAGTACAGCGGTTAGCACTGCTGCCTCACAGAGCCAGGAATCCGGGTTCGATCCCGGCCTTGGATGACTGTCCGTGTGGAGTTTGCATGTTTTCCCCGTGTCTGCGTGGGTTCCCTCTGGGTGCTTTGGTTTGCTCCCACACTCCAAAGATATACGGGTTAGGTTGATTGGCCATGCTAAATTGCCTCTTAGTGTCGGGAGGTTAGCAATGTAAATATGTGGGGCTACGTAGGTAGGGCCTGGGTGGGATTGCGGTCAGTGCAGACTCAATGGGTTGAATGGCCTCCTTCTGCACTGTAGGGATTCTATGAAAGGCTTCAAATACCCTCCAAATGCAAGTTTATAACTTAGAAAGTTAAAAGAAAGGAAAGTAACCATATGAATATTTTATCTCTATGAGTGATATTGTGTGGAATAAGACATCAGAGAAAAACGCTGATGCAGACAATAATGCAATAGTAGTTAGATACGTTACTACAGAGAGAGGCAAATGAGGGATAGTGAGAACTCATACAGGTGATTTATCAATATTTCAAAAATCCCTCGAAATATTGGGATACGGTGGGGGCGGGGGTGGTTTGGCCTGGGTAAGATGCTCTTTCGGAAAATCAGTGCAGACCCGATGGGCCGAATGGCTTCCTTCTGCACTGTAGGGATTCTATGGTTTTAATTTCTACCTTTACTTCTCAGCATTCTTGCATCCGTCCCATCTGGGTAATTTATCAACCAAAGCCAACCTTTCTAACGCCTCCTTTTTAAGTAATTGTAGCCCATCCAGTATTTTAACTATCGCCTCTCATTCACTCTGACTCCGGCAGCATTTTCTTTTTTTCTAAAAATAGATGCAAAATAATAATTTAGCATCCTCGCCATACCCTCTTGCCTCCACACATGGGCCCTAATCAGCCCTCTCCTCTTAATATCCTTTTTCCATTGGTATGCTATAGAAGGCTTTTCGTTTCCCTTTAATGTTAGCTGCCATCCTCATAGTCCCTCTTAGCCTTTCTATTTCCTTTCTCACTTCCTCTCCGAACTTTCTATATTTAGCCTGGTTCTGACTTATATGTGTACTTATTCCTCTTCATCTTACACTCTCTCTCTTATATCATCCAGGGAGCTGTTGTCTATTTGTCTGTATCTGAACAGAGTGACTGTTGGGGGAACTTATCAAAAATCATAATCCTGTTGTATAACTTACAATTGCAAGAAGAATGTGAGCAGAACCAGACAAAAAAGATCATAGGGCAAGTATTTAGTATTCTCAACTATTGATTTGAGTGTGTCAATCAGTGGGAGGAGTGCGGCGATGCAGCCTCATGTATAAACACACCAATGTGTGCGGAATATTTTGTTGCTTTACATCTCCACCTCAAAGGCAATGAGGAGCTCATGTTCACAGACTCTAAGAACACTTCTCAGAAAATTATCCCTCCAACATTCAGCTATATCGTCAGTCTTGATATCTTTACATTTATCCTCTGAATGATTTGATTTGATTTATTACAGTCACATATATTAACATACAGTGAAAAGTACTGTTTCTCGCACGCTATACAGACAAAACATACCATTCATAGAGAAGGAAACGAGAGAGTGCAGAATGTAGTGTTATAGTCATAGCTAGGGTGTAGAGAAAGATCAACTTAATGCAAGATAAGTCCATTCAAACATCTAACAGTAGCAGGGTTGAAGCTGTTTTTGAGTCGGTTGGTACATGACCTCAAACTTTTCCAAAGGAAGAAGGTGGAAGAGAGAATGTCCGGGGTGCGTGGGGTCCTTAATTATGCTGGCTGCTTTGCCAAGGCAGCAGGAAGTGTAGACAGAATCAATGGATGGAAGGCTGGTTTGCGGGATGGATTGGGCTACATTCACGACCTTTTGTAGTTCCTTGCAGTCTTGGGAGAAGTCATACCAAGCTGTGATACAACCAGAAAGAATGCTTTCTAAGGTGCATCTGTAAAAGTTGGTGGGAGTCGTAGCTGACATGCCAAATTTCTTTAGTCTTCTGAGAAAGTAGAGGCATTGGTGGGCTTTCTTAACTAGAGTGTCAGCATGGGGGGGCCAGGATAGGTTGTTGGTGATCTGGACACCTAAAAACTTGAAGCTCTTGACCCTTTCTACTTTGTACCCATTGATGTAAACAGGGGCATGTTCTCCTTTACGCTTCCTGAAGTCGATGACAATCTCCTTCATTTTGTTGACATTGAGGGAGAGACTATTGTTGCCGCACCAGTTCACCAGATTCTCTATCTCATTCCTGTGCTCTGTCTCGTCATTGTTTGAGATCCGACCCATTACGGTGGTGTCGTCAGCAAACTTGAAAATCGAATTGGAGGGGAATTTAGCCGCACAGTCATAGGTGTATAAGGAGTATAGTAGGAGGCTGAGAACACAGCCTTGAGGGACACCAGTATTGAGGATGATCGTGGAGCAGGTGTTGTTGCCTATCCTTACTGATGGTGGTGTGTGAATTAGGAAGTTCAGGATCCAGTCACAGAGGGAGGTGCCGAGGCCCAGGTCACGGAGTTTGGAGATGAGTTTCGTGGGAATAATAGTGTTGAAGGCTGAGCTGTAGTCAATAAATAGGAGTCTGACATAGGTGTCCTTGTTATCTAGGTGTTCCAGGGTTGAGTGCAGGGCCAGGGAAATGGCGCCTGCTGTGGACCTGTTGTGATGGTAGGCAAACTGTAGTGGATTCAGGTAGTCCGGGAGGTTGGAATTGATTCGTGCCATGACTAACCTTTCGAAGAACTTCATAATGATGGATGTCAGAGCCACCGGTCGATAGTCATTAAGGCACACTATTTGGTTTTTCTTAGGCACCGGGATGATGGTCATCTTCTTGAAGCAGATAGGTAACTCAGATTGTTGTAAGCAGAGGTTGAAAATGTCTGTGAATACCTCTGCCAGCTGATCCGCGCAGGATCTGAGTGCATGTCCATTCAGGCCAGTTGCTTTCCGTGGGTTGACCTTCAAGAAAGCTGCTCTGACATCTGCAATTGTGACCCCAGTGGGTCACCATTGGCTGGGTTGGCTGCCATTGAATGGGTTGGCTGTCAGTGTGGGAACCTTTTCACTCTCCTCTTGTTGACTTTACCAACGCATGTTGTCCTGCAATTGACTTATATCTCTGTGTCTGAATTTACTATACAGGAATCGTAAATTGTGTTAATGACCATGTGAGAAAGGGTGCAAGGACTTCACACTTTTCCCCAGTCCTCGGTTATGGTAACAAGTTCTTTGAGATTTATTTAAAAGGATGAATGTGCAATTTCAAGGGACGTACTTAACTTTTTATATGCTGATTGCAAAGAATTCAGTCAGACAAGCTTTCTTGAGTTTAAACAAAAGGGTTAGCTTTTACTTTGCTAACAACACGATCTAGACGCGGGCACATTTATGCGCACATGCACACACATGTGCGTACACACACCGCTTTAGCCAAATTAAGATGCAGCAAGAAAAGGCAAGTAAATTAGAGAGAGCACTATATGTAAGTCCCTGGTGTGCTGTTGTTCATTGCTGGGGTAGTTCTTAAAGCTGGAGTCCTTGCTTTTTTTCCTCCTGGAAATCTGCTATGGAATTTGAATTCTTATTAACAATGTCTCTGCCTGTTGTCCACAGTAAAATATAAGCAAAAACAGGGTTCAACTTATTTGAGAGAGATTGAGAAAGGCAGCAGTCTTCTGCTTTCCTGGTGTTACTTCGCCGGATTGCCCCACAGCAAGCAGGGATTTGTAATAAAATAAATTCAGAAAGGTGGATTTGATCACATAACCTCACCTTCCATGAGGATTGGGAATGTTTCATTCTTTCACTTGATAAGCTGGGAGGAAAAATATCAAGAACTCCATGTTAGCCATCATTTCTCTAGACTGTCGAACTCCAGCCTGATGGAATGTATCTATATAGTGATGCAAATTGTGACGGCCATTTTGAGTTTCAGTTTAACTTTGAAGTAATCTTTGATATCTGCAGATGTGAAATTCCACACAAGGCTTGTCTGGGAATGCCCTAGTTGTAATCCACATTAGATACTTCCGGAAGCTTGACCAACATGCCCTTGCAAATATACCAGGTGACCTCTATCAGCCATCTTAAGTCAATGTCTTTGTTTCAACGGTTGAATCTGCCTTTTTTTTTAAGTTCTGTATGTGAATCCAGCAGATGAAATTTAAATTTAATATTTGACATCATCAAAGCTCCATGCAATTTGCTATAATTCATTGAACCCAATAATATTATCAGTTACCATTTTCCAGCATCAGCAGATACAAATGCTGCAATTTAATGTCAGACCGAGGTTTTCTTGTATTCTTTCATGGGATGCTGGCATTGCTGGCAAAGTCAGCTTTTGTTTCCCCTAATTGTCCTTGGGAGCAGTTAAGAGTCAACCACATTGCTGTGGGTTTGGAGTCATACATAGACCAGAACAGGCAAAGGAGGCAGCTCTCATTCTCCAAAGGCCATAGAAAAATTTATTTTTAATAATCGTCAATTGCAATTTCATTGTTACTATTACTGGGACTTGCTTTCAATTTCAGAATTTAAAAAAAATCTAATTTGAATTCTACCAACTGCCACATTGGAATGTGAATCATGTTCCTGGAGCCTAGATCCCTGGATAACTAGTCCAGTCACATTACCACTACACCACTATTCCTATACTTCATAAGCAGAATATCATACCTCACCACTATCCCCTACGATATAGATATGGGGAGTTGTTAGCTCAGTTGGCTGGATGGCTAATTCATAATGCAAAGTGACACTAACACCTGGCTGAGGTTATTCATGAAAACCCACCTTCTCAACCTTGCCCCTCGCCTGAGGTGTGGTGACCCTCAGGTTAAAAACACCACCAATCAGCTCTCCCCCTCAAAGTAGAAAGCAGCCTATGGTCACCTGGGACTATGGCGATTTTATCTTTGTAGCTCAACAATTGTTTCATTCAACAAGTAACCAGCAAACAAATAAGAGCACACATTAACAAATAAAAAACATTTCTCAAAAACAGTTACACCTTTTGAAAGCATAATTCCATCTATCTTCAGCTTCTGCCCATATTCAAAACAATTGACGTTCATTTGTGGCATTTTATTCATTCCCTGACTCATAGAGTAGTCTTTTTTGCATTTCCAGAAAAAAATTTGCCTGACCTGAAAAGACTGGTCCACAGAGATAACTATCTCCTCTTTTACACAACTGACTCACATTTATAGTCATATTTGCAGCTGGGTATCTGGACAGCTCCCATCTGTAAAAAGAATTGCAACAAATATAAGCAACAAAGCTTCATAAAATCATGCCTTCACATGATGAGCTCCCTCTGACTCACTGATGATCCACCGTAGTTAAGTAGTTGTAGAAATGTGCACCCCTCCTGGGAGTTGTAGCAGGCAGGTTTTGAAATATTTTACATTCTTAGGCCATGAAGGGCTTTAGCTCTGTTCAATCAGATCACATTTCAATGGCGTGACTGTCAGGATGGCGGTGGGTGGAGGGCCCAGTGATACATTGCATCGTATGATTCAGCATACTTTGGGATGGAGGCTTTAACGTAACTCCTGAGAACCGCAACAGGAGACATATCTTATGTGGAGAAGAATTAGCTTTTTTTAAAAATAGTATAGCATGTGAAACCTGGATTGATACCCCCTCTGGTAACTAATGCCAAGCCTGTTTGCTTGTTGCTCTGATCAGAGCCCTCATATATAATTTACATGGTACGTTATATATCATTACTTCACAATTTAATTAGAACACATCACATAGTGTTTTGGAAAGTCAAAAGCACGCACTGTAATTGATCTTCCACTTTCACTGGAAGCAGAGGAGACATCAATTGTAATAATCTTGCCAAGGCCAGTCTTGCAACACCATTCCCTTTTATTTACATAGCAGAAAAGGCCAGATCTGCAGCTTACAGCACACATGTCCAATCCTGGGAACCTCCAGAATACCATCCAAGTTGAGGCAGCAGTTTTTAAGCCCCATTGGGCAAGCCTCCGTTTGCTCAATGGGGAGTTCATACTCCATGAAGGTCATGGGAAGATCTACTAATGATCCCTCATGTCCTTCATGGCCACCATAACATCCTTCCCCCCTTAAGTCCATTTCTACCCGGTATGACCACAGTGAGAAAATTCTGCCACTTGGTGACCGGTCTGAGGTCAGTCGCGGGCGGGAG
The DNA here is from genome assembly GCF_964213995.1 of Mustelus asterias. NCBI lineage: Eukaryota > Metazoa > Chordata > Chondrichthyes > Carcharhiniformes > Triakidae > Mustelus > Mustelus asterias. Next base: position 46,035,083 of record NC_135806.1, on the reverse strand, counting down.
CGGTTCTGGTGTTATGAATTGAATTGGGAACCTTAGTTTCTGGAGGGAGCATCACAGAGTTGCTGATGTGGATTCTTCTTTGGGGCTCATTTCAGTTGGACATCAGCTTCCTCTGCTTCCATCTCAGAGTCTGTGTCATCGCTATCTGGAGGGGCGGGACCAGGTCAGCTTTGAGCTGTTGCACGACAATTGTGGTGGCCACCTCCATGGCCAGTAACGAGGCCTACTCTGGGGCAGTATCCACACCCCTGAGGTGATCCAGGTGCTTCCTTACAACCTTATGCTGGACCTTCACTGTGTAAGATACTGGCTCCGTTTTCTCTATTATGATCTCAGGGACCCAGCTGGAACGATCTCCAAAGTTCCTAATGCAAACCTGGTCTCCTGTTTCAAATGTTCTTTCTGTTCTTGCAGAGTGATTATTTCTTTTCTGGTTCTCTTGTTAGGACTCCACCCTCCTCGCCAGGTTTGGAAATAGTAGCCCTAGTCTCATACAAAGCCATCACCCCATTAACAGGTCCGCAAGGGCAAATCCTTTTGTATAAGGAGTGGTCCTATAGTCAAGTAGGAATTGTGCCAATTTGGTTTCTATAGATGTCGCAGGTTGTTTCTTCATGACAATTTTAAAAGTCCGCGCTGCCCACTCTGCCAGCCCATTTGACAGTGGCTGATAGGGTGCTGTTCTGATGTGTTGGAAAGCATGAAGTTTGGGAACTCACTACTGGGGAAGGTGATGCCGTTGTCAGAAACCAGGGCTTCTGGTATTCCATGCAGGCAGAAACTCTGTCATAATTTCCCAATTGTAGTCTGGGAGATAGTGGCCGGAATTCTACCACCTCATCCGCCACAGAATCGGAGCGGGTGAGGGTCCAACAGCGGAAAGCTCTGTTGACCTCAGGTGGGAATTTCCGATCTCACCCAAGTGGGGCTATAAGATCCAGCCTAGTGTCTCCAACCGTTTGGAGTGTGCATCCACCAGAATCAGAAATATGGAACTCACAAAAGACCTGGCAAAGTCTCATACCCACAGCATGCCGGGCCACTCCCATGGATGTAGGGAGGCTGAGGAAGGAAGTTTTTGATTTTCCTGGCACAAATCGCACCACCTCACAAAGTCCATGATGTCTGAGTCGAGGCCGGGCTTCCAGCCGTAGCTCCTGATCAGCATTTTCAGTTTCAATATTCCAAGATGGCCATTACATAGTTCCATTCGTGTTAGATACTACCCTGGGCAAGGAACAACTACACAGAACCCCCAGAGAATGATACCATCCTCAACACTGGACTTGCTTTTCTTAGTCAGCTAGCATTTCTTTTAAGGGTTGTCCTCGGAATCCACCATTCAGGATCATGTGCTGTAATTTAGACAGAGTTGAATCATTTTCGTCCAGGTCTTAATTTACCTTCCAGACACTGGCAGAGTCTCTAAGTAATTTAGGGTCATTGAGACTTCTTCCATGCTGGTAAAGAAGCCGGGCTTGTGGGCAACAGGAGTCTACTCAATGCATCAGCGTTAGCTATTCAGGTTCAGGGGCAGTGGTCTAGAAGGTCTTCATAAGCTTCAAATTACAAGGCCCAACGCTGTATCCGGGTGGAGGTAATAGGGGGAATTGCCTGATCTTCTTTAAAAGGTCCCAATAAGGTTTTGTGGTTGGTTACTATTGTGAAACGCCTGCCGTAGGTGTATTGAATACCTCCGCTCAGCATCGAAAAGAATCCTGGATGTGTGTGTGATAGATCTTTCCGTTCTGTCTTTCCAGTGGCATGAAAGTACCGCCCCACCCTCTAAGGGGAAATATCAGGGGCGGAATTTTACGAGATTGATTCTAAGTGTCCAACCAGCGTGAAATTGGGAGAGTTCCTGATCCATTTTTTGGGCGAGTTTTCGTACCCAATCCTATGCACTTAGTAATTGAAAAAATGGTGTGGACTGTTTCTAGCTGCTGCAGGCAGTGAGCCAGGCTTAATTCACCAGCCAGCCTGTAGAGGGAGCTACTACACATGTGCAGACCTCTGATTCTTCACATGCTCAAAAGCAGCAGCAGGGGTCTGACAGACAGAGAACTGTCAGGCCCCTGCGGCTGCAGGCAACCTCAAAACAGTCCCCCCACCACAATCACGGGAGCCCATGGCTGATTGCAAGCCCTACAACACATGGGTATCTAGTCCCCACTGCCCTCCCACCGCCCAGACTGATAGTGTCCCCCTCCCCCGATCCAATCCTGTTGCAGAGTGGCAGCAGGCCCCACCTCCCCCCTTGATCAAGCCACCACTTCATGCCCTACCCCATTCAGGCCCTGCCCCCTTAGGCCCCACCCCCTGGCACTGCAGCATTAGACATCAATGCATCAAGGAGCCCTAGCAAAACTGGTGTCGATTGGAATTGGGGGAAATCTCACCACTGCTTGGAGTCACACTTGATACAAAGGAAGATGGTTGCCATTGTTGGAGGTCCATCACCTCAGATCCAGGACATCAATGCAGGAGATCCTCAGGGTAGTGTCCCAGCCCCAACCATCTTCAACTGCCTCCTTCGATCATAAGATCAGAAGTGGTGATGTTTGCTGAAGATTGCACATTGTTCAGTACCATTCTCACCTCCTCAGATGCTGAAGCAGTCTATGGCCAAATGCAGCAAGGTCTGGACAATATACAAATTTGGGCTGACAAGTGACAAGCACATTTGTGCCACACAAGTGCCTGGCAATGACCAGCTGCAAAAGGGAGTATCTAACAATCACCCTTTTACATTCAATGATATTACAATCACTGAATCCTCCGCTATCAATTACCATTGACCAGAAACTGAACTACATTAACCAAATAAATACTGTGGATATAAGAGCAGGCCAGACACTAGGAATCCTACAGTGAATAACTCACCTCCTGACTCCCAAAAGCCTTCCCCCATCTACAAGGCCCAAATCAGGACGGTGATGGAATACTTTCCACTTGCCTGGATGATTGCAGCTCCAACAACACTCCCAAAGCTCAAAGCAGCCCGAATGATTGGCACCCCATCCACAAACATTCATTCCTTCCGCCACCGATGCACAGTAGCAGCAGTGTGTACGATCAACAATATGCGCTGCAGGAACTCACCAAACCCACAAATGCTACCATCTAAAAGGACAAAGATGACAGAAACATGAGAACACCACAAGCTGGAGGTTCCTCTCCAAGCTGCTCATCATTCTGACTTGGAAATATATCACAATTCCTTCACTGTTGCTGGGTCAAAATCCTGGAATTCCCTTCCTGACAGCACTGTGGATGTACCGACACCACATGGAGTGCAGCAGTTCATGAAAATGACTCACCACCACCTTCTCAAGGGCAATTAGGAATGTGGCAATAAATGCTGGCCTAGCCAGCAGCACCCACATCCCATGAATTAATAAAACCATTAACTAATCAATCCGTAACATTTACTCAGCTCTTTATACGGGCAATGAACCTGCATACCCCTTCCAACTTAGACACAAATTTGGGTGACTTTGTATCAAATTTAATCTGTCTTGAAGTTAACTTTCATTGTTCATTTGTGATTGTGAAGAATACTTAGCATCAGATTATTTTCAAGTAGTTATTCAGCAACAATTAATCAAGAATGTTTATATCACAAGCCGCAACAAATTATCTATACAGACACGATATTCTTGGAAATGAGGCAGATAGGAACAGATTTCAGGAGGGCATAGATTGGTGAAATGAGCAGACTTATGATAGATGTAGTTTAATGCAGAGAATTGTGGTTGGAAGATTGAGGAAAGACAATGGAGGCGATCTTACCCTCTCGCCCTGCTGGCCGATGGGCAGGGTGAGCTAGTAAGATCGCAAGAGAGCCAAGAAACCGGATTCGCGCCTGATTTCTTGGTTCTCACCATCTTACCGGCATCGGATATCCAACGAGATCAGCCTCATGCCCAATAAGGGCGCGAGGCTGATCTCAATATTTAAATGTTATTTCCAAGTTTGGCTTGGTTTTTTTGACAAAGTCAGGTAAGGTTCGATTTTTAAGTCACCAAAAAAGGCACAAATGTCTCCTGTTTTCATGCTTGCTCAGGACTTAGAACTTTTTTGGTAAGATCGTCCCCAATGTAAACTCATTGGGGACAAAAACAGAGAGACCTGGGGTATATGCATGAAAATCTTTGAAGATGGTAGGACAAGTTGAGAAAGTTGTTCAAAAGCAAGTGCGATAATTGGTTTCTATTAACAGAAGGATAGAATGCAAAGGCAAGAACATGGTGCTAAATCTTCATAAAGCACAAATTAGGCCTCAGCCTAATTTCCAACCTCCTGCCAACACAAAGGATGAATTGATGAACATTTAACTGGACTTCCTTTAACAAAGAATCAAGAAATGTAATAAAGCAAAGCTATAAATGGAGTTCCAATTTGAAAGCTTGGATACAGTTTTTGATATTTTAAAAGCTAAATTTAATTTCAAGCAAAATTAGTTCAAAACATCAGCACAGATAGACTTACATTAGTGAATAGAAAATACATCGGAGACCATCCTTGCTTTTTTAAAGTAAAATATTTTTTTCTTGATAATCATTGATGTGGAATATCAGGTTATGTACAGAAATATGACTTTATTGTTTATCATACTGAAACAAGTAATAAATCTCTGAACTTAAAATTGTTCAGTGCTGAATCTCTCAAACTTGAAAGGACTCATTCAACCAGTGTTGTTGGAACAAGTCACACAGAATGTTTTCATTGTTTTTGGATGAAATCTTCTTCTCACTCAGCATTTGCTGCAGAGCTAGACTTGAACTACATAATTGTCCAAATCACCAGCCACTACAAAAGCTTTTGAAGTCAGACTTATTAAATTTGTCTTTCTTTTTCATTCTTTGCCAACTTTTCTTTGACAATTTTTTGCTTACCTTGGTTCTGTAGGTACTGGGACAAAAAGTAATCGAACTGGCTGCATGGAAAACGGGTGGGTTTGGGTCAGCTGCCAATTTTATACATTATCCATTTTTTACATTCCATTGAATTCAATGAGGATCAATGAGAGGGAAATAAAGCTAGTAAAAATTGCCCACCTGGCTCCTTACTGGATAGAGTTTCATGGGCATCTTCTGGTACCTCACCAAAGTGGCATCTATTGATGTGTGATCGTTGCCAGTGAATGTTGGTAATATAAAACTTTGACACCCAATTCTGTCCTCAGTTGATGTTCAAAGATTAGAATGTTATGGAGCAGTTATCAGGAATGAGAATTATGTCTACTCTTCTCCTTCTTAGTTTTGGAGCATGGAGGCCAATTCCAGTGTCTGACAGACTACTTTGCTAAGATCAGTCAACTCAACATAGGTTGGAAAGTGAATAGTTTGAAAATTGTGGTATGAATGTTTCAGCCAAACATGTTGACCAATCAAAACAACAATCATGTATATTTATATTTCACAGGAGCACTATAAAACCAAGTATGACACCAAACCATATAAAGAGATATTAGGTCAGAGTCAAAGCTTGGTCAAAGAAGCATGTTTTAAGAACTGGCTGAAAGGAGGAAAGCAAGATAGAGAGGCAAAGAGGACAAAGGAGGGAATTCCAAAGCTTGGAGCCAAGGTGACCGAAAGCACGGCCACCAACTGTGGAGCAATTATAATTGGGAATGCGCAAGAGGCCAGAATTAGAGATACACAGATATCTCAAGGGGCTCATAGAATTATAGAATTCCTACAGTGCAGAAGGAGGCCATTCAGCCCAGCGAGTCTGCAGCGACTCTCTGACAGAGCTTATTATCCAGCCCCAACCCTATCCTGTCCCCACAAACCTCCATATTTACCCCTAATATTGGGACATTAAGGGGCGATTTAGCGTGGCAAATCCACCTAACCTGCACACCTTTGGACTGTGGGGGAAAACGGAGCACCCGGAGGAAACCCACGCAGACATGGGCAGAATGTGCAAACTCCACGCAGACAGTCACCCAAGGCCGGAGTTGAACCCGGGTCCCTGGCGCTATGAGGCAGCAGTGCTAACCACTATGCCTTTGTGCCGCTCCACGACGTGGAGTTAGAAACATAGAAACATAGAAACCCTACAGTGCAGAAGGAGGCCATTCGGCCCATCGAGTCTGCACCGACCACAATCCCACCCAGGCCCTACCCTCACATATTTACCCGCTAATCCCTCTAACTACACATCTCAGGGACAATTTTTAACCTGGCCAATCAACCTAACCCGCACATCTTTGGACTGTGGGAGGCAACCGGAGCACCCGGAGGAAACCCACGCAGACACGAGGAGAATGTGCAAACTCCACACAGACAGTGACCCGAGCCGGGAATCGAACCCAGGACCCTGGCGCTGTGAAGCAGCAGTGCTAACCACTGTGCTACCGTGCCGCCCCTGGAGGACATTACAGCAATAGAGGCAAGGCCTTGGAGAGATTTGAAAACAAGAATGAGAATTTTTAAATCATGACATTACTTGACTGAGAGTCAATGAAGTTCAGCAAGGAGGGGGGTGAGAAGGGAACTTGTGGGACTTGTCAATGAAGAATGTACTCGTTTAAGATTGAAATAGCTACATAACTGGCCACATTTTCAAAAAATAATGCAGTATGCCTGTACAAACCCAAATGTGTTTTCAATGATAAAGACTACCTTCAGTAGACAATCAATCAATGGTGTCATATGGCCTCTGACTCACCTGCCAACTTTGTTTCTCAATTTTAATAAATGTAATTCACATGTCACTAAGTGTTTAATTTGTTGTGATATGCTGATGCACAAAGTTACTGACATTGCTGGGAGCTATTTCAGCTCAAGGATTGCTAAATAGTGGAACAGTAGGAATATTCAAAGTATGTATTACACGGCGAACACAAATAAGCTATTGAAAAGAAAGATGCCATTGGACTAAAATAAAAACAAAATACTGCTGGAAATCTGAAATTAATGCTGGAAAAGGTTTGGCAGCATCTGCAGACAGAAAAACATAGTTAACGTTTCATTTATAAAGCTCTGAAAAAGTCATACCGACTCGAAACGTTAACTTTGTTTCTCTCTCTACAGATGCTGCCACACCTGATGAATTTTATCCAACATTTTTATTTTTATGCCGTTGGACTAGATAGATTGTAATCCAGCATGTTTAAACCCTGTCCCATTTCTCCAATGTAAACATTTATCCTTTTAAAAATATACTTCTAATTTGCAGCAATTAACCAACATGCTTTGACAAGAACTGCAATCTGTCCCTGCCTTTGTATAGAATCTATAAATTGATACAAATATTTGAACATATAATCCTTGTATTTCTAGTATATTCTGAATGTATTATTGGACACTGGACCCTAAGATGTTGAGCTTATCTTTTGAAACCATATTGCATTAATAAGTGATGGACATTACTAAAATTGCCAACAGTAAAGGAGGTGTTCGTGAGATTCTGTACAAACTCATGTAAGCATAAGGAACTATATTTATTTTTGAGAAGCCAATGATCAAAATAGGTTGCACTTTTAAATTAAAGTAACTGAAAATCTTCCTAAATGACAGTTTGGCACTAAGCATGGAGCAAAACAAGCCATCAAACTGCTCTGCAGAAGCAGGCTCGACTAGCTTTGCAGGCCTGAAGTACTATAAAGGTTATAAACTCAAGAACCATTTTCCAGAGCTTTCCCACCATTGACATCCTTAATTAGAGTTTACTGAGCCACAGCAGCCTAGGGAATGTAATTGTATTTGTTCCATTTCTTTTTTAAAAATATTTCTCTACGCCTGTTGGCAGTTAACTCTTCGTATATTCACTATTAAAACATAGGATTTTGGAATTTTCCTTGCACTACTGTGAAAGGAAGGAATAACAATTACTTGTGACACTGATCTCAGTTTATCAAAAGCATTTCTTTTTCAAGGGATCATTTGCACATTACTAGTTCAGTTTATTTATTAGTGTCACAAGTAGGCTTACATTAACGCTGCAAGGAAGTTACTGTGAAAATCTCCGAGTCGCCACAATCTGGCAACTGTTCAGGTACATTGAGGGAGAATTTAGCATGGCCAATGAACCTAACCAGCACGTCTTTCGGACTGTGGGAGGAAACCCATGCAGATACGGGGAGAAAGTGTAGACTCTGCACAGACAGTGACATGAGGCGGGAATCAATCTCAGGTCCTTAACGCTTTGAGGCAGCAGTGCTAACCACTGTGCCACCGTGCCAATCTCTAATTAAACAAAACACTCAGTGTACTTTAAATCACTGTGGGAGTTTTATGTCTTTATCAGCTGAGTGGAAAGCATTGTACAAAGACAATTGGATGGGAAGGAAGGCCAACAGAACACAAGCAATTTTCCTTGCATGCAATTAAATGGGTGGAAAATCTGGAAGATTCTGTTACAGTCATACAATCCTCCCTCCTGAATTTTTCCAAAAGTGTATTTGCCGAGATAATGCTTAACACCCAGGTGTTAAGAATAAAATGCAACTCTGTTGACAGCTATTTCTTTCGCCCATTCCATAATAATCTATTTAAAGGATCATAAGAGGTGGCAGGATCTTTCAGGCATTTTGATTGCAATTGATTTTAAACTATATTGCTCTTTTATCATTTTTTAATTAGCTTCTATTTTACACCACTGTGACCTTACAGAAATCATCGCAAACATGGACCTGGGAAGTAGAACAAATGGAGTGCCAGCCTGAGCTATGGATGCACCATCCAGGAGAGTGGACAACTGAGGCCAGGGGAAAGCACAGAAATAATTATCTGACAAAAGGGATACTGAAATCCAATAGAAAGCAGCAAAGGACTGGGGAGGGCGAGGCTGAAAGCTTGGGGATGGGAAAGTTCAGTCCAGGTTTGGCCAAGAAACTCAGAGCTAGGCCCAGAGTCAGACTGGTAAACCAAGCACAGATTTGATTCCAAAGCAGTTCAGACATGAACACTTTCTCTGTTGGGTTTATTTCATCTGATTGTATATATCAAAGAATTCCTACAGGGCAGAAGGAGGCCACCTGCCCATCGAGCCTGCACCGACCACAGTCCCACCCAGGTCCTATCCCCGTAACCCCATGTATTTACCATGCTGGTCCTCCTGACACTAAGGGGCAATTTATCAAGGCCAATCAACCTAACCCGCACATCTTTGGAGGGTGATTGGCTGCATGGTTACTGTTGGGCATTAATGACATGACATCCATGGCCAACTGAGCTCACAACAAAGTGACACTTACTTAAAATGATTCTCAGGATACTCACAAATGTTGGGTAGATATATATTGAGAGAAAATATAAATAATACATACATTATTCTCTCACACTCTCACTGTATATTTTATAGATCTGGATAACAAGGTGCCATTCACAACAGTGGAGTGAGATGGCCAGACATTATAATAAAACCAACTCATATAAATATTAGAACAGATAGAGCCAATGGGCACAAACATTTTAAAGGATAACTATTTCAATATTCCAAAAATATTAGAAGTGATCTGTAGAGGCAAAGGGAGTATAACTTTAAGAAACTGGGGCGGCACGGTAGCACAGTGGTTAGCACTGCTGCTTCACAGCTCCAGGGACCTGGGTTCGATTCCCGGCTCGGGTCACTGTCCGTGTGGAGTTTGCACATTCTCCTCGTGTCTGCGTGGGTTTCCTCCGGGTGCTCCGGTTTCCTCCCACAGTCCAAAGATGTGCGGGTTAGGTTGATTGGCCATGATAAAATTGCCCCTTAGTTTCCTGAGATGCGTAGGTTAAAGAGAGATTAGTCGATAAAATATGTAGGGATATGGGGGTAGGGCCTGGGTGGGATTGTGGCCGGTGCAGACTCGATGGGCTGAATGGCCTCTTTCTGCACTGTAGGGTTCTATGATTCTTCTATGAAACTGTCTGTAAATACTTGCAAAGTGGCTTTAATGAACAAAATCAGCATCTCCTATCAGAAAGTCACTCTGAATAAAACGATTCAACTTAAGAGAAAGACTCTTCTCGCCCAGCACATTTTTCTTCTGGGTGCTAAGTATCCGGAGTCCCAGTTAGTCACTCCAAACACATGAACAGTGGCACAATGGTTAGCACTACTGCTTCACAGCACCAGGGACCCAGGTTCAATTCCAGTCTTGAGTGACTGTCTGTGTGGAGTTTACACTTTCTCCCGTGTCTGCGTGGGTTTCCTCCAGCTGTTCTAGTTTTCTCCCACATTCCAAAGGTGTGCAGATTAGGTTGATTGGCCATGCTAAATTGTCCCTTAGTGTCGGGCGATTAGCAAGCTAAATACATAGGCTACAGGGATAGGGCCTGGTGGGATTGTTGTCAGTGCAGGCTCGATGGGCCAAATGGCCTCCTTCTGCATAGTGGGGATTCTATTTCCAAATTTGTATGAAATTCACCAAACATATGTTAATTTAGGGATTACATTGTGACATATGCTGCAACACCACATAGAATTAATATTATATTAATGGCATTTTCCACCAATGATAGTCATTTGGCAGAAAATCTGTCCTGTATCAGAAAATTCCAGTGATGAGTTGGGAAACCCGGATGAAAGATCAAAGCCAACAGTGTAGAATACCCAATAAATTCAGGCAGTCGGAGTTAGGTGATTGTGAATTTGGACTTTAAAAGCCTGTAGGTTGTAAGAGGAAGGAAAGACCGAGGTTTTATATCCCTCCAGATTAACTGGTTGACAAGATATACAAGGAAATCATTTTTAGCTTTTATCAATTGTTTTTACTGCTAAATCACCAAGTTTTTTTTGGAAAACGTCTAATAATTTTTCCCTCATTTTCATGCCAAAACTAAAAGACATCTGAGCCTTACAAGGCTTTGTAAGCTTTGCGAATCTATTGAGATTTGATTATGTTCACCTCACCATAGCAATGTGGCCGAAAGCCATTTTTTTCATTCCGCTTCAATACACAATTAAATATATTTAAAGAAAAACATGCGAAATCTGAATAAATTAAACACAATGTCTTAGCAAGTGAATGACCAGTAAAGAGAGATTAAATGTTGTATTTTCCCAATTTTAGCAAAAGATGCTGTCATGAATCTACCTAGCGACAGCAATAGCCAACATTCAAAGCGGATGATGAGATGTGACCTTTCCTAGTAACAAGATTAGCAGACAGAATGAGGTCTAAATAGCTATCATCAAGAAAAGGCTTACCTAGATGACTAAGGGATCAGTGGAAATATACAGATGTTAATTTCGAGAGTCATGAAATGTGAGGGATGCAGACAGCCCAAACACAGAAAGGGGAAAATCACAGATGAACCAGGGTATAATTGCTAGCACCTGCAGAAGCAGGCAGTTTAACATCTCACAGTAGAGCAGCTAGTTAACATCTCACAGCCAAAAGGCTAGTTTAACATCTAACAGCCAAGAAGGTATTGTAATGTCTAAGAATTGGAGAGGCCAGTTTTACACCTCAGAATTTGAGAGGCCATTTCAACATCTAAGAAGTCTTAGAGTCAGGAGAGTGCAGGAACTTCCATACAGGCAGTTTAAATATCTTTGCTGGACCAGGAAAAGACATTTCCCACCTTGTATTGTGTGGTAACTATAAGCTGGGTTTGTTTTATAGATTTATTTAATTTGGATGTTATTTGGGAATAGGAAAGTTTTAAGGAGTTCAGGAATCGAAGATATATATATTTTGGAACAAGGGTTAATTTCTATATAAACTGTATATGTGTTTAGTAGTCCATGTAATTAATTATCTTAGAGTCTTATGGACCTAGTCATGTGAATTTGTCTTTTCTTTAGTTTAGTTATTGTTACTCAATAACTGGGTTGGTTATTCTCACAGAGAGTTTCACGTGACTCCTCACACCATTCCTAAACCAAAACTATACACCACTTTGAACCAGTGTTTCAAGGGCGGCACGGTAGTACAGTGGTTAGCACTGCTGCTTCACAGCTCCAGGGACCTGGGTTCGATTCCCGGCTTGGGTCACTGTCTGTGTGGAGTTTGCACATTCTCTTCGTGTCTGCGTGGGTTTCCTCCGGGTGCTCCGGTTTCCTCCCACAGTCCAAAGATGTGCGGGTTAGGTTGATTGGCTATGCTAAAATTGCCCTTAGTGTCCTGGGATGCGTAGGTTAGAGGGATTAGTGAGTAAATATGTAGGGATATGGGGGTAGGGTCTGGGTGGGATTGTGGTTGGTGCAGACTCGATGGGCCGAATGGCCTTTCTCTGTGCTGTAGGATTTCTAAGAAGTTAAGACGCCCTCGCAGATACATCCATGTGGTTCATGACTGATGCCCCCTCACAAATTAGTGCTAATTATTCTATATTTAAGACTAGTTTTTCAATTAGTGAATGTGGCAAATTTGTCCAAGGGATAAACGTACATCAGATTTTCCTGATATTGAATATCATCCTTCACTCTTTTTTCCTTTAGATCAAATTGGATGATTTAAAGCCACTTGGTTATATTCTAAAGCTATATATTGTTAATATTCCTAATCTATCAGGGAGCCAAGAAACATCAAAGTCTGATAGGTATGCACACATTTGCATCTGTGTTGATTATGAAGTTGACTCACTCGCAGCAGTAACTGAGATAAGCTCTGTTCATGCAGCAAAGGAATTATTGGTTTAAAACATTCCCAATTGAGTGGGAAAGCACTAAAATGGTCTGACATCAGAACATTCAAATTACAGGGTTTAACTTTTTTGAATGCATCATTGTTTTCCAAGCAACATGGGTATTCATGCTGACCTTGTTCTAGGTAGCCTAGAATAATGTTAGTGAATAACACAGCTTAATACAAATAAAAGGTCAAGCGAGGCACAAAATAAGTTGGTTAAATTTATTTTGCAGCATTGTCTATTTGTAATATGAAAACCACTTTGTAGGATAAAGGATAAAAACTTCTTTCAAGGTAGTTTATTTAAAGCAAATGTTCTCATCCTGAAGTGGCTTGTCTGATCTCCTCGCTGCCAGGTTATTTCAGTAGTGTCACTAACAGGAAGATACCCTTGAGTGACTTCAAAGAAGCAGAGAACTGAACCACACCCAATGAGCCCAGAGCAATGCACCACTGACTGTGACTCAACGCTGGGAATAAAACAAGAGAGCAGATTAAAAACCCTACTTTTATTGAGAAGTCACTCAGCATTGCCCTTTGAAATTGAAGCAAAGGTAAAATCTTTATTGCAAATATAAAATAGCCCAGAAACTGCTGGAAAAATAATGACACATTCACCATTATTGGTCTGTAGAAACTCAGCACTTGGTGGTAAGAAATTATTTTGCCATGAGTGTGAATCATCACAAATTGCTGGATGATTTGCACTATTCTGCTTAATCTCGCAAACATGAAATCTTACTGTCAACCACCCATGAATGGCAAAAGATCTGTGCAAAAAATACGAATGAACCTTGCCGTGCTTAGGAGTTGTTATTTTATTTCACAAGAACCCTGTCAATGTTGTGATGTATGATCCTGATATAAAACATAACAATAATTCCCAAAAAGGTAGCAATTGATACTGTAGTTATTTGTTTTCTTCAGTCACGAGATGAGTGTTGCTGGCACTCATTATTACTCATTCCTAATTGCCCTTCAGAAGGGGTGGTAAGCTGCCTTTTTGAACCTCTGCAGTCCATATGGTGTAGGTACACAAGCAGTGCTGTTAGGAAGGGAAGGAATGGCGGGATATTCCCAAGTCAGGATGGTGTGCGCCTTGGAGAGAAATTTGCGGGTGGTGGTGTTCCTCTGGGTCTGCTGCTCTTGTCACCTTCTTGGTGGCAGAGGTTGCAAGTTTGGAAGGTGCAGTTGAAGGAGGCTTGGAGAGTTGCTGCAATGAATTGTGTAGATGGTACTCACTGCTGCCACAGTGCATCGGTGAACATTGTTTAAGGTGGCTCTAGCAGCGCAAAGGGTAGGTAGACATCAGTGGAGACCATTTTGCGGGCTTCCCGCTGGGCGCCACGGCCTCCGTGTGTCTCCCAGCCAAAGATTTCCAGAGTAATCAGCTCCATGCCGGAAATCTAAGCAGAGCTGATTACCATATGGAAAGACAGAACTCCCACTCACCCGACGAAGGAGCAGCGCTCCGAAAGGTAGTGGCGTTTGCTACCAAATAAACCTGTTGGACTTTAACCTGGTGTTGTTAGACTCCTTACTGTGTTTACCATACGGAAACCAGGTTTCAATGTCATTAGCGGGCCCGGGACTGAAGTCTCCAGGCCCACGAGCATCTTCCCCCCACCTCCCCCCGCCCCACCAGGAGTCATTCACTGCGGCAGGGTTTACAACTGCTCCCCACTAACGGCACTGCTCAAGGGGCAGCAAACTGGCAATGCCCAAGGGGCACCTTGGTACTCCCCAGTGGGCATCGGATAGTGCCAAGAGAGTGGGGCCAGAGGGGGGGGCGGTGCCTACTGGGGAAGGCAATCGGTGGTGGTAGGGGGGTCCTGCTGCCACTCTGCATTCCAGATCATGGGCAGAGAGAGGGAGGGTGGCGATCGGGGCTGGCCGTCTGGGTCGCAGGTGGGTGTCAGAGCTGGTCGAGCGGGACGGGAGGGGACACCGGGGCTTGCCCGGTGAGGTCCAGGAGGCCAGCAATCGAGGAGTGGTGGTGGTGGGGGGGGGGGGGGGGGGGGGGGGGGGCCAGGGGGGTCAGAGGGGCAGTGATGGGAGATTTCGGGGCTGGCCAGTGATCGGGCAGGCCAGCTGTCTGGAGGCCGGCAATGCGGGGCCACTGTGTATGCACCGATTACCATGCTGACAGATCAGCGCATGCACGGTGGCCCGCTCAGCGCTATGCTCCTGGTCTCTCCAGCGGGAATAGGCCCCTTCCTGGATTTTCAGAGGAAATCATGCTCGAGCACTCTGCAGTGCCCAGTGTGGGAGATTCAGTCTGAAAATCCAGCTAAAAATATTGGCATGAGTTACTCCCATTATTGCGCAAATTGGGGACTTAGAATTTTTTTGGGAGAATCCCAGCCGGGGTGTCAATGTAACAGACTGCTTTGTGTTGGATGGTGTCCAGTTTCTTGAGTGTTGTTGGAGCTGCACGCATCTAGAAATATGGAGAGTGTTCCCTTGATTTCATAGAATCATAATCCACACCGACCACAACCCCACCCAAGCCCCATCCCCATCACACCTTACATTTACTCTAGCTCGTTCCCCCGACACTAAGGGACAATTTAACATGGCCAATCCACCTAACCCATACATCTTTAGAGTGTGGAGGGAAGCCCACATTGACACAGGGAAAATGTTCAGACTCTGCAAAGACAACGACACAAGCTGGGAATCGAACCCAGGTCCCTGGTGCTGTGAAGCAGCAGTGCTAACCACTGTGCTACCATGCCGCCCCAATTGAAATTAGCAGAGGATGGTTTAGATCCATCAACCTCTGGGTTATGGGCCCAACAGGCTTCCATTGTGCCACTCTTAAGGTTTATTGGGAAACCTTCATTACCTGGACACCCTGCAGAATCTGCACTCTCTCCTGGCAGAACTCCATTAAATACTTTCACCTCAAAACTCTTCTGCCGTTTTACTGCAACATTCAATGTGGAGCTCCTGAAGACACCACTAAACCTCCGGGTTTTTACCCGGAAGCTATTGGCCCCTTCACTGTAAAGGATCCAATTTGCAGAATCAGGGATCCCAGTCATGTTGGGTTGTAGCAGCTCAGTGAGCAAACAAGGATTAAAATGCTAACGATACAGTCCCAAATCGCAGCAGCTTAGCCTGAGCTGATGGAGGGGGCACTTTACTGGTGTGAATGGCAGTAGTCAGAACGGTGTGTGGCAAAGAGCTACAGGAACCCTGTGGACTCATGATCAGCTGTCCTGAAATCTCCAGAGAACGCATGGGTGCAGGGAGCCAGACCAGAGTGGGAGGGGGTGAGTGAGACCTGGGGGGAGGGAGACAGGGTAGGAGTGAGACTGGGAAGGAGTGTTGATGGGAGAATACTGAGTGTGATTTTTACTCTTGAATTTCTTGTTGCCTGTCTTCTCTCCAACTCCAAGTTGCTCTGACTATTTGGGGTGAAACGTTGCTCAGTGGGTGCTGGTCTATCAGGTTTGATACATTATTGGAATGAAGCAGTGGCCTGATAAAGTCCCAGCAAATGTCCTTCAATGCGGTTTTGTCACATGCCCATCCACATAGAAGTTCCTGGTGATTTTCGACAATGTCAGCTCCATGCCTTCTAACTCTTTGGTGAGGATGATCTGGCAATCTAGCTGGGAATTGAACTGTAGAACAGGTGCCATATCCAACATGTCCTCCTCCCTTTCAACTGCTTCTTGGAGTTTATTAAAATGCTCTACATTCACATATACATGGCAGGTTGAACAGGTCTGTGAAGCTTCACATGCACCCTCTAAGTCAATGCCATTTTCATGAGCTAAAGTACAGTATATTGTCACCCACCTTCCCTTTCACAGGAATCCGACGCCCTGACCAGTCAATAAAGGTAACATTTACATCCATCCAATCCTCCGTTTTCTGACTTGTGTTTTCACACTGATGGGGATTCAGGCCACTGTGCAGAGTTCGGCCCGGGGTTCAGGGCTGGGGTCAGGCCCGGGTCCAGGAGCCGCACTCCCTGGCGCTTCGCTTGACAGCACTGTTGATGATCCCTTCCATCACTTTGCTGATGATCGAGAGTAGACGAGTGGCAGAGTTAGATTTATCCTGCCTTTTATGGACAGTCATGATGTGGAGATGCCGGCGTTGGACTGGGGTAAACACAGTAAGAAGTTTAACAACACCAGGTTAAAGTCCAACAGGTTTATTTGGTAGCAAAAGCCACACAAGAGCCTCGAAAGCTTGTGTGGCTTTTGCTACCAAATAAACCTGTTGGACTTTAACCTGGTGTTGTTAAACTTCTTACTGTTTTATGGACAGGACACTCCTGGGCAATTTTCCACATTGCTGGGTAGATGTGTTGCAGTTATACTGGAACAGCTTGGCTCGGGGTGCGGATAGTACTGGAGCACAAGTTTTCAGTACTATTGCCAGAATGTTATCAGGACCCATAGCCTTTGCAGTATCCAATTACTCCAGCTGTTTCTTGATATATGTGGAGTGAATTGATTTGGCTAAAAACTGATAACAATGATCCTGGGGACCTCATGAGATGGACAATCCACTTGGCACTTCTAGCTGAAGACAGTTGCAAATGCTTTAGCTTTTGCACTGCTGGGCTGGGATTTCTCCATCATTGAGGATGGGGATATTTCTTGAGCCTCCTATTAGTTGTTTAATTGTCCATTAACATTCATAACTGGATGTGGCAGGACTGCAAAGCTGAGATCTGTTTTGTTAGTTGTGAGATTGCTTGGTTCTGTCTATCATGGTCCATAGCATCTCATGGATTTCCAGTTTTGAGTTGCTAAATCTGTTCAAAATCTATCCCATTCAGCATAATTAGCACACAACAAAATAGATGTTATCCTCAATGTGAAGTGGTCACTCCTGTCAACATTCTCATGGACAGATGCATCTGCAACATGTACATTGGTGAGGATGAGGTCAAATATATTTTATCCTCTTGTTTGTTCCCTCACCAACTGCTGGTGACCCAGTCTAGAAACATAGAAACATAGAAAAACTACAGCACAAAACAGGCCCTTCGGCCCCACAAGTTGTGCCGAACATATCCCTACCCTTTAGGCCTACCTATAACCCTCTATCCTATTAAGTCCCATGTACTCATCCAGGAGTCTCTTAACATACCCTATTGAGTTTGCCTCCACCACCACTGATGGCAGCCGATTCCACTCGCCCACCACCCTCTGTGTGAAAAACTTCCCCCTAACATTTCCCCTGTACCTACACCCCAGCACCTTAAACCTGTGTCCTCTCGTAGCAGCCATTTCCACCCTGGGAAAAAGCCTCTGAGAGTCCACCTGATCTATGCCTCTCAACATCTTATATACCTCTATTCGGTCTCCTCTCATCCTACGTCTCTCCAAGGAGAAAAGACCGAGCTCCCTCAGCCTATCCTCATAAGGCATGCCACTCAATCCAGGCAACATCCTTGTAAATCTCCTCTGCACGCTTTCAATCTTTTCCATATCCTTCCTGTAATGAGGCGACCAGAACTGAGCACAGTACTCCAAGTGGGGTCTGACGAGGGTCTTATATAGCTGCATCATTATCCCCGGACTCCTAAACTCAATCCCTCGATTGATAAAGGCCAGCACACCATACGCCCTCTTAACCACCTCCTCCACCTGCAGGGCCGATTTTAGAGTCCTATGGACCCGGACCCCAAGGTCCTTCTGATCCTCCAGCGTACTAAGAATCTTTCCCTTTATATTGTACTCCTTCATCCCATTTGACCTGCCAAAATGGACCACTACGCATTTATCTGGGTTGAAGTCCATCTGCCACTTCTCCGCCCAGTCTTGCATCTTATCTATGTCCCTCTGTAACTTCTGACATCCCTCCAGACTATCCACAACCCCACCAACCTCCGTGTCATCGGCAAACTTACCAATCCATCCCTCCACTTCCTCATCCAGGTCATTTATGAAAATGACAAACAGCAAGGGTCCCAGAACAGATCCCTGGAGCACACCACTGGTGTCTAGTAGCTATGTCCTTTAGGACTTAGCCAGTTCAATAAGGGGTGGTGCTACTGAGCCATTCTTAGTAATAGACATTGAAGTCCCTTACCCAGAGTATATTCTGTGCCCTTGCTATCTTCATTGCTTCTTCCAATTGATGTTTAACATGGCTGAGTATTGACTCATCATCTGAAAGGTGGACAGTAGCTGATACTTAGCAGGAGGTTTCCTTGCCCATATTTGACTTGATGCCATCGGACTTCATGGGGTTTGTAGTCAATGTTGAGGACAGCCAGGCCAACTCCATTTCCATTGTATAACCACTGTGCCATCACGACCTCTGATGGGTCTGTCCTGGCAGCAAGACAGGACATACCCAAGGATGGTGATGGTATGCTTATTTCAGATCGTTGCTTGATTAGTATTGGCCAGCTCTTCCAATTTTAGCACAAGCACCCAGATGTTAGTAAGGAGCCAACGTTTGAAGTGAAGTCATTGGAGTAGTATAGGAAAATTGTCCTTATGAGTCCTGCTGACTGAAAAATTGCACACCAATGCATAGCAAACATTTAGATTCCTAAAAAATAATTAACTTCCACTATTGCAACATACATTTAAGTAAATTATGCCAATTCATCAACAAGCATAATACATCCTAGTTCTTTGACGGCTGCATCCATGGCTCAGTTGTACATTCTTGCCTCTTAATTACAAGGGGCTGGGTTCAAGACCCACTGCAGGGTTTGAGCACAGAAATCAAGGCTGACTCTCCAGCGCAGTACTGAAGGAGTGCTGAACTGTTGGAGGTGCTGTCTTTCAGATGAGATGTTATACTGAGGCTCCATCTGCCTGCTCAAAGGATTCAATGGTATTATTTTGAAGAGGAGCAGGGGAGTTATTCGTGTATCTGGGCAATGCTTACCCTTCAAAAGACATCACAAAAACAGATTGTTTCGCCATTATCACAATTACTATTTGGGGAACTTACCGTACAAGGTTTGGTCACTGTCTTTCCGACATTACAGCAGTGACTACACTGCAAAAGTATTTCATTGGCAGTGAAGCATGTTGAGATATCTGGTGGTGATGAAAAGTGCTCTATAAATGCAAGTCTTTCTTTTTAGCAATGTGGGTCCTTAACTTGATTCGATCTAAAAGTTGACCTTTTTGCTGTAATCATCTCTCTTTGCTGTTCCAGCACGCCAATACATTTTCCTTTTAGTTGCTTTTAATGGAAGTCCAATTATTAAAAGCAATGGTACTTTGTGTTATTATTGATGATGCTGCATGGTACTCAGGAATAGGCCTGTCTGTTTGGAGGAATAAAATGTTCCTTTCACACTTCTGCCTTTATACTGAGCAAACCCTTTTCAGTGCAGACACCTTCAACTTGTTAATTTGTAATAAACATAACAACCAAACCATTAATCACTAATTAATTAATCAATCATTAATCATTAAAGTATTATGCCATAGGGAAAATGTCTTTGTTAAGGACTGGAATTCATTTTTTGGCACAAAGACAATGATATTTATGAATTGAAATCAATTTGAAACACACCTGAGTGCCAATCTGAAACACCTATATTTGGTTTACGTGTTCAGGGTAGTTGAAAATTTAAACAGCTGACTCTGTGGGCACAAACCACTTGGGACAGCAAGAGTCAGACTATATTTATTCCCATTCCACTTGTCCAATCTCATACTTTGGGAATTAGTCTTTCACACATTATTCAGGGAGCTTCATTTGTTGGGTTTACTTTCTTCTGCTGGTCAGGCACGGAACATGGTAACAGTAGCCCTCACCTCAAATATTATTGGTGTTATCATGGTGCTGATAGCAATGTTCGCAAGTGTGTTAAACACCATTTTAACAGATAGCCCATAAGCAACCAAGGAGGTAAAACATGATCAAAAAACATGCACATGCTGATTTACATTTTGCCATTTTATCAATATATACAAAATAAAGTGCAAATACATATGTCTTGAAAATTGAATATGGAGATTGCATTCCCAGTGGAAGTGTTTTCATATTTATATTTGCTAATCAAAAAATGTAATTAGCCACATCTGGATTCTCAAGCAGTCACATATGGCTTACATATTGGACAACACGGTGGCACAGCGTCAGGGACCCACATTCAATTCCAGCCTTAGGTGACTGTCTGTGTGGAGTTTGCATGTTCTCCTCATGTCTGCGTGAGTTTCCTCCGGGTGCTCCGGTTTCCTCCCACACTCCAAAGATTTGCAGGTTAGGTGGATTGGCCATGCTAAATTGTTCCTTAGTGTCAGGGGGATTAGCAGGGTATATATGTGGGGTTACAGGGATGGGGCCTGGGTGGGATTGTTGTTGGTGCAGGCTCGATGGGCCAAATGGCCTCTTTCCGCACTGTAGGGATTCTATGATTTATGATTATATATGACAGCAAAGTGAATCTCTGAGGAGATAAAGTTGTGTGAATTTTCTCTCTGGACCTTAAAGTAAGACGCTGGAGAAAAACTTTGGATATCAATCTTATATTACATATCTACATTGGCCGGGTCTAACCAGTAGCTGCAGAGGCAGTCACCAAATTTTCAAATTCATGCTGTGGACCCAATCGAGTGAAAGGTCAAAATATGATTACTGAATGCCAGGAATTATGGTATGAGGTTCTGATTAAAATTTGAATATTTCAATCTCTGAGCTCTTGTAGAATTACTAAACAACTCAATATAAAAATTTATGTATCTGCATTGTCATCCATTGTAGTTCCATATAACTTGAACTTTACACTTTCTGCATTTTATATCAAGTCTACTGCGAAACCAATTGGAAAGGTTCTCAGGCAGTTCAGAAGGAACTAGCAGTCTAACTCAGCTTTGTGGATTCTGCATTAAATTCCAACAGCATCGGGTTTAACTCAATCATATTCATTACAGACATAAACTGTTTGTCCTACTGTCCATTGAGTTTCCCACATCCCGATGCGATGGCCTTGCTTTGTGGACAAAAATGCTGAACAGTGCAGGACACAGTCTAACTGATTGAACATGTTGTGAGATGCCCCACTCCAATACATTTTGGCTCAATGACTGTGTTATAAACTATTAAGTTTGACAGCACCGATAGATTCTGCCAGCAGTCAAGAGACACAAATTCCCTTCTGAAATATTGGCTGACAGAAAAGGCAGGATCAAGGTTATTCAAAAAAAAATGCCCGAAGGGAAATTAAACTCCTGGGAAATATTTGGTTGCCTAACATAAAAAAAAAGAGTTGGATTGTGGCCCTTCAAGCCTGCTCCTTCATTCAAATAGATAACCTCAACTCTACCCTCCTGCAATATCCCACTTGCCCTTGATTCATAGAATCCTTACAGTGCAGAAAGAGGCCAATCGGCCCATCGAGTCTGCACTGACTCTCCAACAGAGCATCTTGTCCAGGCCCTCTCCCCTTAGCCCCGCATATTTACCCTGCTAATCCCCCTAACCTACACATCTTTCATACCCCAAAAATCATCCATCACTTTCTTGAATAAACTGGCAACCCATTAAATATAATGAAAATTGTATTTTTTGTAACACAGAACCTGAGTATTGCTGTAAAAAGAGACATGTCAAAGTTTTTTTATCTTCCACTCACCAGGACACAAGTTATCCTAATGAGTGGAAGTTGGAAAACTTCAACGTGTTCCTTCCTTCAGCAATATAATTAAGTTAATAATTAAAACCACGAGGAATGATAAAGGGTGCAATAAAGAACCCAGTAAACTTGGAGGCAGCCCCGTGACTCCCCAACACTTTCACACTGGACAGTAATAAATGATCATGTTCACTCCTTTTATAAATCGTTTCGAATGGAAGATAGAGTCTAATCGTTCCGAATGAATTATCGATTGAACGGATTGAAATGTAACAAATGTCAATGGATCCGTTTAGGCTGAATCTTGTGCGCGGGTTTTTAAATGTCAAAATAAACGCCGCTTGGAGCAAACTGCACCACATCGGTCAAAATATTTCAGATTTCAACTGGGATTGAGGTGTGCCAGTAGAGAAGGCCAGTATTATACAATGTACTGGCACATTTATATATGTGGGTGTTGATAGGAGGTTCTGCTGCCCCGTGTGACCACAGCTTGCTACCTCCTGGGCAGTCTGGTGCCCGGCTCACCTGCTTCTGAGCCCCGGCAGCTGAAGAAACGATGGGCGATCAGACCCGTGCCAACCTCCAACGAATCGGTAATACCCTTTTACAAACGACATTGCCCCCAAACCAGAAGCGGATATGGCCGCAATGGAAACTGACCAGGAAATGAGGGGAGCATGATACTGAAATAGCGGGGGGGGAATTTTATACCAGTTGAATAAAACTCTCTGAGTGACGACTTGCATCTTCGACTTTTATATGACTTCATTGCTCTGAAAATAGCCGTTTTAAACAGGTTTCAAAGGGAGGGAATCCTTGCTGGGATGTGTGTGGGGAACTGCTGCAGCTTTCTGCTGACCTGACCCCCCTGTAAAGTGCTGTGGAGTTATGTTTGTACCGCCCAGACTTCAATTCTTTTCTTTTCAAAGGGTACCAAGATTTCCCAATTGAATAGTTTTCTGCCACGCTTCATTACAGATGGTTTGCCTTTTCCTGTTTTGACGAGACACTGCCGATTCCCCCCCCCTGATCATTTATGTATTGAATTCCACGCCTTTGATTCAGCATTTTTCATCAATTTCTGTGTGTTAGTCACGGGAGAAGACAAGTATCTGCCGCTCCCCTATTATTCACCGTGCCATCTACACCTCTTCTGTCCAATCGTTTGAACAGAATTACTATAACCACGAATAGCGCTTTTCACGACTTCAGGACGCAGCTTTGCAGCCGACGAGGGTAATAAGAGACTACAGTGCAGAAGAAGGCCACTTGGCCCATTGAATTTGCAACGACTCTCCGACAGAGCAACTTACCCACGCCCTGTCCCCATAACCCCATGCATTTACCATGGCTAACCCCCCCTAACCTACACATCTTTAGACGCCAAGGAGCAATTTAGCACTGCCAATCCACCTAATCGGCACAGGACTGGGAGGAAACCGGAGCACCAGGAAGAAATTCACGCTGATACAGGGAGAATGCACAAATTCCACACAGTCACCCAAGGCCAGAATTGAGCCCAGGTCACTGGCGCTGTGAGGCAGAAGTTCTAGATACTTTGTACCACCCCAATGTCGGAAAAAGTGAAGACAATTTGCAAACGTCAATGAAATAATAATGTGGAGATGCCGGCGTTGGACTGGGGTAAGCACAGTAAGAAGTCTCACAACACCAGGTTAAAGTCCAACAGGTTTATTTAGTAGCAAATACCATAAGCTTTCGGAGCACTGCTCCTTTGTCAGATGGAGTGGATATCTGTTCTCCAACAGTGCACAGACACAGAAAACAAGTTACAGAATACTAATTAGAATGCAAATCTCTACAGCCAACCAGGTTTTAAAGGTACAGATAATGTGGGTGGAGGGAACATTAAACACAGGTTAAAGAGATGTGTATTGTCTCCAGACAGAACAGCTAGTAAGATTCTACAAGCCCAGGAGGCAAGCTGTGGGGGTTACTGATAATGTGACATAAATCCAACATCCCGGTTTAGGCCGTCCTCATGTGTGCGGAACTTGGCTATCAGTTTCTGCTCAGCGACTCTGCGCTGTCGTGTCACACGGGATGTTGGATTTATGTCACATTATCAGTAACTCCCACAGCTTGTAGAATCTCACTAGCTGTTCTGTCTGGAGACAATACACATCTCTTTAACCTGTGTTGAATGCTCCCTCCACCCACATTATCTGTACCTTTAAGACCTGGCTGGCTGTAGAGATTTGCATTCTAATTAGTATTCTGTAACTTGTTTTCTGTGTCTGTGCACTGTTGGAGAACAGATATCCACTCCATCTGACGAAGGAGCTGTGCTCCGAAAGCTTATGGTATTTGCTACCAAATAAACCTGTTGGACTTTAACCTGGTGTTGTGAGACTTCTTACAATGAAATAATAGCCAGATAATCAGTTTCAGTGATGTTGGTTGACAGATATGTTGATCAGGACACTGGGGAGAAATCTTTTCTTTTAATAGTGCCTTGAGGGAGCAAGTTGATCCTGGTTTCAGGATTTCCGCTGAAAGACCTCACCTCTGAGAGTGTCACACTCCTTCAGTACTGCACTGAGGTGTCAGGCTACTTTCTTTTCTCTGGCCATTATGGACATAAGATCTTTTTAGAAACAAAATGTGCTAGGTCTGTTTTAGTATAAACTGGTTACAGTTAGCAAATGATGCTAATTTATGAATGTTACAGCACATATGGTGTCTCGCCATCTTAGGTGTGGGAATGGTGTGGCGTCTTACAGTTAAATCAATTTTCAGTGAGTCACCTGGAGAATATACATAGAAACATAGAAAACTACAGCACAAAACAGGCCCTTCAGCCCCACAAGTTGTGCCGAACATATCCCTACCTTTTAGGCCTACCTATAACCCTCCATCCTATCAAGTCCCATGTACTCATCCAGGAGTCTCTTAAAAGACCCTATTGAGTTTGCCTCCACCACCACTCATGGCAGCCGATTTCACTCGCTCACCACCCTCTGTGTGAAAAACTTCCCCCTAACATTTCCCCTGTACCTACCCCCCAGCACCTTAAACCTGTGTCCTCTCGTAGCAGCCATTTCCACCCTGGGAAAAAGCCTTTGAGAGTCCATCCGATCTATGCCTTTCAACATCTTATATACCTCTATTAGGTCTCCTCTCATCCTACGTCTCTCCAAGGAGAAAAGACTGAGCTCCCTCAGCCAATCCTCATAAGGCATGCCACTCAATGCAGGCAACATCCTTGTAAATCGCCTCTGCACCCTTTCAATCTCTTCCACATCCTTCCTGTAATGTGGCGACCAGAACTGAGCACAGTACTCCAAGTACTACAATGCTGGAATGGCTAATAACAGCCATTTGAAAGTGCCTGCAACATAATGCATGATTATAGATGGAGGAATTGCAATAACACACCCAAACCCCTTTCAGTTGTGAGCATAAATAACAAAGATAATTTGTTCCAATAGAATGGCATGTTTATTGAAATATAATGGCCACAGAAGGGCCATAGAATCCCTATAGTGCAGGAGGCCGCCATTTGGCCCAACAAGTTGGCACCGATTCTCTAAAATAGCATCTTACGCAGGCCCACCACCCCTCTCCCACCCATTCTATCCCCATAATCCTGTGCATTTACCACAGCTAATCCACTTAATTTATACATCTTTTGACTGTGCGAGGAAATTGAAATACCCAAAGGAAACACACACAGACATGGGGAGAATGTGCAAACTCCACACAGACAGTGACCTGAGGCCAGAATTGAACCCAGGTCCTTGGAGCTGTGAGGTAGCAGTGCCACCCCTAGAAATAAAACATAAAAGTAAACGTAGGAGTTTGCTCATCATTCCCCACACTGCAAATCCTCAATCTCAGCTCCAACGTTAGAAAGGAACCCAGTCATAGTCCCTTCACTCATATGCGTGTTAGTTTAGAGAAGCAGGACGATTTTATTTTCTTCAGAACTATAATTATTTCAGGGAAAAAATTGCAGCCCCAAAATGGAACTTCTGTGAAGGGTACCAATAAACAATTATTATAACAGGAATGTGGAGAAGCATTTGTGGAAATAAAGGGTGTGGTTTTGCTGTTGTGACATGATGTCCCAGTTGCATTATAGGACAGATTTCTATAAAAGGAGACGGGTTATAGAAACAGCAGCAATATTGTACATTCTTTAAATTTAAAGTTTAAAAATTCAGAAATAAATGTGATGGCAAATCCATAAATACAACAGATATATACTAGAAATATGATTGATATAAACAGGAAGCTGAAAAGTCCAAATAACAGCATACACAGTCAAATCCACTGTTTGAGCATTCTCAGGCTTGTACCACTTAGGACTGGTAATTACCATCAGTCCAAGTCATTTATCTTACTGGGAAAATAACCAATACAGCATTATCACCCTGGTTTCTTATGATCAGTTAATATGTTCTTGGGCATTTCAGATACCACAGTTCCATTCTGGACAAAAACAACAACATGGTGGCACAGTGGTTAGTACTGCTGCCTCACAGCACCAGGGACCCAGGTTTAATTCCGGCCTTGGGTCACTGTGTGGAATTTGCACTTTCTCCCCTTGTCTGCAATGGATTGTCTCCGGATGCTCCGGTTTCCTCCCACAGTCCAAAGATGTGCGCCTTAGGTGGATTGGCCTTGCTAAATTGTGGAGATACCGGCATTGGACTGGGGTAAGTACAGTAAGTACACTGACATTGCTAAATTGACCATAGTGTCAGGGAGATTAGTAGGGTAAATGTATAGGGTTACGGGAATAAGGTCTGGGTGGGATGTGGTCAGTAAAGAATCAATGGGCTGAATGGCCTCCTTCTGTAATGACTCTATGAATAACAACCTTTTGTAGCAGAAAAATCCCAAAGTACATCACAGGACTGTTACCAAATAAATTTGATGGTGAGATGTTAGGGAAGATGACCAAAAGCTCCATCAAAGAGGCAGGTTTTAAGGAATGTAAGGATGGAGACTTGGAGATGTTTGGGGATGGAATTGCAGAGCTTAGGCAGCTGAAAGCATGGATATCTTTGGTGCAGAGAGTAAAATTGCAGATGAGACCAGTATTGGAGAAGTGAAGATATAATAAACATTTCCTGGGTCTGGCCAAGGCCGCGAACGGTTGAGAGGGTTGTCCAACTCAATTGAATAACCCTCTTCCGTGGTTATGTTTGCAGTTAGGTGGCCCTGGAAAGGGACACTTGAGACCTTCAATGAACAGTGATGTTTTGCTTTAGTTACAGTGCCCAAGCAGGTGCTGTCACCCATTTTTATCTGTTTATTTTATTCAAAGGAGTATATTAAACTATTGTAGAGCAAAGTTTGGAAGGTGTTGAAAACGGGGATGAAAAGTTTTGAAATCAGAAAGTTGCTTTGCTGAAAATTAATGTATTGTAAAGGTAAAATCGCCATAGTCCCAGATGACCATAGGTTGCTCTGCCCTTTTAAGAGGGAGAGCTAACTGGTGGTGTTTTAACCTGAGGATCACCACACCTCAAGCGAGGGGCAAGGTTGAGAAGGCAGGGCCTTCATGAATAATCTCAGCCGGTACAGGATAACTAATGTAGGGTACAAGCACAGAGGCAATGGGTAAATGAGACACAGGCAACAGAGTTTTGGATGATCTCAAATTTAGAGGACGGAACTTGGAATGGCCAGCAGTGCAGTTGAGTAGTCAAATCTAGAGGTTACAAAGACATGAATGAGGTTGTCAGCAACAATGACCCCAGCCACTATTATTCACTAAGAAGAGAAACACAAACATTTAGAGAAGAAACTCCTCCTCATCTCT
The DNA here is from genome assembly GCF_964213995.1 of Mustelus asterias. Classification (NCBI taxonomy): domain Eukaryota; kingdom Metazoa; phylum Chordata; class Chondrichthyes; order Carcharhiniformes; family Triakidae; genus Mustelus; species Mustelus asterias. The sequence goes on along the minus strand of NC_135806.1, from coordinate 46,007,135 downwards.
GTATCAAATAGGATATTTTGGAACTGTGCTCCCTTGTTTTAGATTCCCCCAATGAGAGGGAACTCTACCCTGTCAGAATCTTATCTGTTTCTATAAGATCACCCTTCATTCTTCTAAACTCCAATGAGTGTAGGCCCAATCTTTCCTTATAAACCCCTCATCCCAGGAATCAGCCTAGTGAATCTTCCATGAATTGCTACCAATGTAAGTATAAAAATCTGACACCATGGATGCAAAGAATCTGGTTCAATATCATGCAGTTGCCAGAGAGGGATAGAGTGAGTGGCCAGAGAACGGAATCTGTGGAGTGGACTGCAGACAATAGTCAGGATTCTCCGGCCATTCATGCCAGCAGGATTCTCTGCTCCCGCTGCACTGAATGGAGTTTTGGCTGAGTGCCAAATTCGCCATCCTTGCGGCGAATTTGGCACTCAGCCAAATTTGAAGGCCAGAGAATTCCAGCCAATTACTTCAGTTACCTAATATTTAGCCGGAGGAAATTCCTACTTATTCATTACTGGATGCCATACAAGCACTTGGAACACTTAGAGATGGAGAGATTGAGAGAAGTAATACTAAGGTGGAGCTGGATGTTGTTAGCATACATGTAGCTGATATTTTGCCTTCAGATGATCTTGTTGGGGGCAGAACGTAGGTGAGAAAAAGGAGATGTGGGGACTCCAGAGGTAACAGTGTGCAAGTGGGAAAGGAAGCTATTTGCAAGTGATTCTTTGGCTACCATTAGATAAGAATGGAACCATGCAAGGGCAGTCCCACTCAGCTGACAATAGTGAGGTGTTGGAGGAGGATGGTGTGATCAGCTGTGTGGAATGCTGCAGCTAGATCGAGAAGGACAGTTTACCAACTCTTGAAATTAAAATAAGAGGCAGTTCAACTGTGACAGCGGGGCCAGGGGGTGCTGGTAACCCTAATTCCCCCTCTGGTGGCCAACTGCCACAGTGCCTATGTCCACAAAACACAGAGAGGCAAAGACTTCCGGGCTCACAAGCTGTGCTGGAAATGAGGGAGAAGAGAGGCAACAGTCAAAATAAAAGTTAAAGTTTATTTATGAGTGACAAGTAGGCTTACATTAACACTGCAATTAAGTTACTGTGAAAATCCCCCAGTCGCCACACTCCAGCGTCTGTTTGGATACACTGAGGGAGAATTTAGTATGACCAATGCATCTAACCAGCAGGTCTTTCCGACTGTGGGTGGAAACCGGAGCACCCGCAGGAAACCCACATGGGGAGAACGTGCAGACTTCACAGTGACAGTGACCCAAGCTGGGAATCGAACCTAGTTCCCTGGTGCTGTGAGACAGCAGTGCTAATAACCACCGTGCCACCGTGCCACATCTAAGAGACAATCCTTTAGGACACGGGATAGTTGGTCACCCTGAGAATCACACCGTGTGAAATTTTGAGAGTGGCTATTTCAGTCCTGTAGGCAACAGGACAGATAAAATATGGGGCGGTGCGAATGATGGGCTTGGAAAAAAGCGACAGCAATTATTTTAATTCCAGGAAGCGGGTAGAATCGGTGTGCACTGGAGTGCGGACCGAGCTGCTGATATGTTTTTGAAAGGGCCCCTGTATTGAGTAAAGTTTGACGTTTTCAGGAAGGAAAACTTAAAAAAAAACAAATGTTTGAAGTTATTTTTCAAGAATTACTGTGGTCTAATATTTCAAATTGCTAACACTGTAATTACAAGGCTGGAGTCGAATGTTGAGAGCAGTTTCAGAGTCTTATTGGTGGGATTTAGCCTGTGAAATCTGCAGGGGCAACCCCTGATGTTGGAGGAAGTGTGGGCTTAGAGTGAGCTGTGGGAGGCTGTTGAGTTGGGGACATTATGGGCTGGTGCACTAACCTTTCTTGGCCCCTTTTATTTGGAGGGGGAGCGCCTCTCCTGCCGCTCAGTGTAATTCTCCTGCGCTGACGTCAACTTCCAGGCCACTTTCCAAGATCCGGGGCGAAACCCTGCCTCAAACTGACACGAGTGCCCTTTCCAGGAGACTGCAGCCTGCCAGGCAGGTGCAAAGGGACACACTCCACCTGCCCCCCCCTCCCCCCGCCCCCATCTTCCCTGGTGGCTGGGACCGGCTGTGTGGCATAAGGGATCTCCCGATAAGAGGGAACAACACATCCCTTTCTCAGCTTTAGCGCCAGGGATTTAAATCCAGCGAATTCGAACTTCCCACCTCGCTCCTTGTTTCGCCGAAAGCCGACCAGGTAATGAATCCAACTCAGGTACAGAGAGTGCAGAGCGGAGAGTCAGTGCGAAATAAGATGAGCGATTTGATATAATAGAGAGAGAGAGAGAGAAACTGAGCGATATTGTACAAGGCTGGATAGGTAATAGGGTAACAGAGATACTGTACAACGCTGAATAAGAGGTTAACAGAGAAATACTGTACAAGGCTGCATCATATAGTAAAAGTGATACTGCACAAGGATGGATAATAGGGTAACAGAGAGATATTGTACAAGACTGGAAAATAGGGTAAAAGTGATACTGTACAAGGCTGGATTCTAGGTAACAGAGAAATACTGTACAAGGCTGATTATAGGGTAACAGATATACTGGACAAGGCTGGTTATAGGGTAACAGAGAAATACTGTACAAGGCTGGTTGTAGGGTATCAGAGATACTGTACAAGGCTGAATAATAGGGTAACAAATACTATTCCAGGTTGGGTAATAGGATAACAGAGAGATACTGTACAAGGCAGGGTAATAAGGTAACCTGAAATACTGTACAAGGCTGGATAATAGGGTATCAGATATATTGTACAAGTCTGGATAATAGTGTAACAGAGAGATACTGTACAATGCTGGGTTACAGGGTAACTGAGATACTGTACAATGCTGGATAATAGGGTGACAGAGAGATACTGTATAAGGCAATGAGGAAAACCCTCCAAGCTTTAGTATATATACTTCGGAATTTATCGGGCAACACATTTATGCCAGTGTAGATCATTCAACTCCAATTTAAAATAGACCAATTCAGATAGTCTGCGTCACAATACAGGAAGCGGCAAACGATTCCTTTAAGGATAAGTCCCAGTTTGGGACACGATTCTCTACCATCTACTGTTCGATGTGTTTGACTTAAACTAATGCTGCTTTAATCCGTACTTAGAACACAGAAAAGAGCGAAAATATATTTCAAACCATCTCTTAAAGATTTAGTTCTGTATTGCCGCGGTGCAGATCAATGCAAAGAGTGGCGAGGATACAGCTGATTGTTTTAAGAGTTGCAGAGGGTCACTAAGCTCTATCTCGGTCAGGCGAGTTTGGAAATGGTTGGGCAGTGTGGGCTTGCCGACCTGTTTTAGCTTTTAAAGTCGTCAAGTTAATATCATTCAGATATTAAACTGAAACCCGTTGAAATCCGAATGCGAGCGTGTGTGTGGGAGGTGGAATGGGAGTAGATCAAATTTGGTATAAAGCATTGCATTGTAATTCCAAGTGTGTTCCATTCGGGAAAACGGTATTCCAAGCTGGGTAAAGTGTTCATTGTCTGCGTTATTTTAACTCATAGGCACGGTGCTTCCCGGACCTTCAGCGAATTTAACACCCACCAGCTAATAAGTTTCAGATCAAATATTCTACAATGCTTCTTTCGTTTTGAATTAATCGGGGGCGGTGAGTGGGGGGGGGGGGGGGGATCAAAGGAGCCACTTTATAGGTCTGCACAGAATCAGCCACACAGCACTGACTGAATGTTTACCCGCGGATCCCCGTCTCCTTTCCTCATTTAGGCCCTTTATTTTTCCAGAAAGTTGACGTTATTCCTCCTACAGATTGAACCATCACCTCACACTTATCCTCAGTGAAATACATCTGTCGCTTAACCCATTCTGCAGGTTTGCTGATGTCTTGTGTGTTGTCACCCTCTCCTCAGTACTAAATATACTGCTTAATTTAGTATCATCCACAAAATTTGAACTTGCTACCGAGGATCCAACTGCAACAGCATTTGTAAACGAGAAGACGGGCTATGGATGGATCAACTACCATTAGACGCTCATCCAGTATACCCAGTTTTGCTTTTTATTATCCTTCCGATTCATGTGCCCAAATCATTTCTGTAAATTGTAAACATCAGCGATCCCAGCTCCAATCTCGATGGAAAGCCACTTCCCATAGTCCATAGCCACTACCTTTTATCACATTCTCCCCATGTTCTGTTTTGCAGTTAATTTGCTATTCTTTCTGATACTTTTTCTAATTCACACTCAATGCACAAGAGTAATAGTACTTTATTCTGTTTGAATCTGAATGTGTATTCAATCCTTAGAGTGATAGAAAAGCATTTAAATTTGGTTATTTCTCCACCCCAGATGATAAGGAGAGAAGCCACTTGAATTTTCAATACACACTGTTAAGGGTTCCCGTTTTTATCAACCTATAAATTGAGTGGAACAAAAATCTAATGGCAGGTTGAAGCCAGTTTGCGTCGGTGGCTTCTGTAATTTGAAAATTCACTAAATGAACAGGAATAAACTAATTACTGAGGATCCACCTGTAATACGAATGTCAGCCTTTGCAAACAGAAAATGAGATATTATATCAGCTGTGCACACTTCATCGGATCTTCAGCTAGTTTCTCCAGTGTTGCCTTTTATTTATCCCAGTTCCAACTAAACACATTAAGTAAGGCAATGCTAATCAGTCAATATAAATGGCGAAATATTTTTCTTGCCCCTATTCTGAAAAGGAAAGTTTGAGAAAATATTTTCTATATTGAGGTTCACTAACCAGGACTTGGATATCTTCACACATTGGTGTCCCGCCCCTCATAGCCGGGGAGGGGATATCGTTTGAATATCACGAGGACCAACCGTGCTGTTCTTGAATTGACAGCGTGAACTTGAGCTCCAAACCATACAGATCTAGGTGGAAGTCTATAAAAATCTGCATATGGGATAGGTGACTAAGGCAAGGCAAAGAAACTCCTCTTATTTAAATAAGAATTATTTTCGGAAGATTGTTTTCAATGGGAGTCCCTTCAATTTCTGAAAAAGAGTGTGTAATGATTAGTAAATGTTGTACACCGAAATACAAATGATTGATGGTCTCACCAAGTGTGGGTATAACATCTGAGTTCTTATGTACAGGGCCAAAATTACATAGACCAGAAATCGGAGAATCCTTCAACTGCACATGAAAATTAAATTCTGAACTTTATCATCATGAGGCACCAGTCCTCAGGAAGTTAGGGTGGAGAGGACCATCTAGTAGCCATTGTATTGACATACATTTTGTGCAGTACACCATTGCCACAATAGAAATTCATTATGCTCAAAAAATTCCATTGGTCATGTAAATAAACATTCAGGAACCCATAGACAGGAACTAATAATGCTCTGTCTGCTCTCTTCACAGAATGTGATGGATTAGAAGGTTTGTAACAATCCTTTGAACAGTACATTTAGCAAAGCATCAAGTCTCATAGAGTCACAGAGTCATAGAGGTTTACAGCATGGAAACAGCCCCTTCGGCCCAACTTGTTCATGCCGTCCTTTTTTTTAACCACTAAGCTAGTCTCAATTGCCTGCATTTGACCCATATCTCTCTATACCAATCTTACCAATGTACTTGTCTCAATGCTTTTTAAAAGACAAAATTGTACCCGCCTCTACTACTACCTCTGGCAGCTCATTCCAGACACTCACCACCCTCTGTGTGAAAAAATTGCTCCTCTGGGCCCTTTTGTATCTCTCCCCTCTCACCTTAAACCTATGCCCTCTAGTTTTAGACTCCCCTACATTTGGGAAAAGATGTTAACTATCTAACTGATCTATGCCCCTCATATTTTATAGACCTCTATAAGATCACCCCTAAGTCTCCTATGCTCCAGGGAGAAAAATCCACATCACCTTAACCAAAGCGCCCCTACCATTGGACTAGAAGCTCTGGGTTTGAGTCCAATTCCAGGACTTGTTAGCCATAGCAGGAGCATTCAACGCTGATAATCAGCTCAGAAATCCTTCCACCACTTTCCCCACTATTCCCCAAAGGGTAAAAACCAGTACAGGTGTGAAGATATTCTAACAACAACCTTAAACATATGCTGAGCAGTAGCTTAGAAAAATATATCTCAGGCTAAAGATTGGATACATTAGGATAAATGGGTACAGGAATCAAGGTGCACAATTACTATGTGTGTTATGGAAGTGACGCTGGTGGCATGAAAACTTTGTGCTGCCTGCTTATCTTCAGTATTGTGGTGTGCAGCCCAGTGTTAAACTCACTCTAAAGTGACTTCCTCTTCAGCAGGGGGCCCAGGTTCATGCAAAGCTAGCACCAATCAAAGGTAACCTGCATTTCTTAAAGCTAGTCTGCACCTCTTAAAGGGATGGTGCATCCTGCCTGCAGTCGATGCTGAAAAAGATTGAGAGAGTTTGAGTAGGAAGAGATCTGAGAAATGGAACAGTAAGCTGGACAAAGGCTTCTAAGTTCCCCAATGGAACACTGAGGGGCTTTAATGCATGAGTTGGAAAAGAGGAAAGAACTCATCTCTGGACAAACAGAAGGGAAGAGGAGCAGCTAGCCACAGAGCCAATGTTAGTAGTCTTAACTCCAAGGACTTGGTTACAGTGCCAGAAAAAGTTCAATGACCTCACATGAATAGTCAAGGTCAGTGAATGCAGCTTAATGTTGTATCCCAATCTCACACATTACACAATCTGTGACAATGCCCATCTTGCTTTACAGCCACCACCACTCTTCCCTGATCCCAATTATCCCCTTGTGAATTTATACTTCCATGGACCAAAGGCTAGCTGTCTGGATAGCCAATGGTGCATGGCGATGAAGGGTAAGAAAGAATCGCACCTCTGAGGAAAAAGCACCATCACTTGGTCGGACACATGCAGCCCCAACTGAGATACTGGCAATAGACATAACTTAGAGGATTGTACACAGCCTGGATCTGAGTCACCAGGTACAATGGACTGCAGCATGGTCAGAGGGAAAAGATAACTAATGCCTGTGTCAATCCCCGTTGTGTGAGGTTGCAGACAAGCTCTGCTGCAGAGAACTCTGATGAGGATGATGAGGGCAGAGTACAGCATACACACACCTAAATGCTTAGTGGATTGGCAAGCTTGCCAAAGAGCTTCTTGGCATTGTCAAGGAGCATGGAGGAGTCTAGCTCTAACTTGGTACTGGGCTTCATGCAGAATTTGGAGCCCATCTTTTCCTATGTAAGGTGGTGGCCATCTCCTTTAGCACACCTGGATCTAGCCATGGGTGCAGTATCTAATGGCTGATATCTCAGCTTTCATTGCAACACAGGCAGAAGCCAGTGTCTGAGTGCCATGTTTTGTGCCATGGATGCGCAGACTGTAACTGTCATGGCTGCGGATATCAGAAGGGCTTGCGGGCTCTCATAGCAATCCAGTAAGCTGTGCTCCAACAGATTACTAGGAACACTTAAGTGCTGCCTCAGGGCAGTGGTAGTAGCTCTGCATAGCATCAACTCTCTGTCCTCTCACAGGATGACAGCATTCATGCTCCTACTACAGATACTCTTCCAACCCCTGCTGTTGCTTGTGCGAAGGTGATATAGTTGGGCCCTGGACACTCAAGGCCCTGAGGTGCTGAACAGCACCCTGAAAGGCTACCTGCAGTCTCCCCGCTTGAAAGGCAGCAGTCTTCACCCAGCCTTGCTGCGGTCACTGGGGTAGCTCTGTGTATGGTGACTAGGCCATGCAAAGACACCCATAAGACAGGCACCAAGGTGAACAGTTTGGTATTTCTGGAATTTTCTAAGTGTGGTTTGGGTGAAGTTGGTAAGGAATGGTTGGTTTCTGTTGTCTTTTATTTCAGGATTTTGAACATGAGGATTCTGATCTGCCATGCCAGAGGGCTGGGGAAGTGTGGAGGAACAATGATCTGAGAATTATTTTCAGAGGAACCGGAGTCGGATGCCCTCCCCACTTTCTCCTCTTCCTTCTGTGATGGCTGCCGAAGGCTTGGTGGCAAAGGCCCCCATGATTGGCAGGCTGTGTAGAACATAGTGGAGCACAACAAATCACAAGACATGTTCTGGTGAATACTGGAGGGCTCCTCTGAACAATCGAGGCAGCAGAACTGCTGTTTCAGAACACCGATGCACTGTTCCACAATGATCCTAGTTGCTGCATTGTGTTCGTTCTAGGAGTAGAGTCCAATTGTGTTTGGGTGGTGGACAGTGCTACATATAGCCTGTGTCACAAAGGAGCCACCCTCTGGTTTGACCTAGTGGTTCAATGATGGTAGAAAGGGCTGACTGGCTGGAGAGTGCATCATGGAAAGCAGAATTCACCAAGATGATGGTCTTGCCATGGTCACACACCACTGTATGTTCAGAAAGTGGAGACTTTTGTGGTTATGGAACTTTTCCCCATTGAGATGTGGTGCCTACAGATCCAGATGCATGGAACTGATGGCTCCCTGTATCATAAAAAATCCTGCTACTCTTTCAAAACCACATTCTATCTCTTTCCAGTAAGAAGTCTCACAACACCAGGTTAAAGTCCAACAGGTTTATTTGGAATCACGAGCTTTCAGAGATCTGCTCCTTCACTCACCCGATGAAGGAGCAGCGCTCCGAAAGCTTGTGATTCCAAATAAACCAATTGGACTTTGACTTGGTGTTGTGAGACTTCTTACTGTGCCCACCCCAGTCCATAAGAACATAAGAACATAAGAAATAGGAGCAGGAGTAGGCCATCTAGCCCCTCAAGCCTGCCCCACCATTCAACAAGATCATGGCTGATCTGAAGCGAATCAGTTCCACTTACTTACCTGCTCCCCATATCCCTTAATTCCCTTATCGATCAGAAATCTATCTACCCGTGATTTAAACATATTCAACGAGGTAGCCTCCACCACTTATTTGGGCAGAGAATTCCAGAGATTCACTACCCTCTAAGAGAAGAAGTTCCCTCTCAACTCTGTTCTGAACCAGCCCCCACTTATTTTGAGGCTGTGCCCTCTGGTTCTGGTTTCCCTTCTAAGTGGAAAGAATCTCTCTACCTCTACCCTATCCAGCCCCTTCATTATCTTATATGTCTCTATAAGATCACCCCTCAGCCTTCTAAACTCCAACGAGTACAGACCCAATCTGTTCAATCTCTCCTCATAAGCTACACCCCTCATCTCCAGTATCAACCTGGTGAACCTTCTCTGCACTCCCTCCAAGGCCAATATATCCTTGCGCAAATAAGGGGACCAAAACTGCACACAGTACTCCAGTTGCAGCCTCACCAGTGCCTTGTACAGTTGCAGCAAGACCTCCCTGCTTTTATATTCTATCCCCCTCGCGATAAAGGCCAACACTCCATTCGCCTTCTTGATCACCTGCTGCACCTGCAGACTGAGTTTTTGTGATTCGTGCACAAGGACCCCCAGGTCCCTCTGCACAGTAGCATGATGTAATTTTTCTCCATTTAAATAATATTCCAATTTACTATTATTTCTTCCAAAGTGGATACCCTCACATTTGCCAACGTTATATTCCATCTGCCAGATCCTCGCCCACTCGCTCAGCCTATCGAAATCTCTCTGCAGACTTTCCACGTCCTCCACGCAATTCGCTTTCCCACTCATCTTCGTGTCATCAACAAACTTTGATACCCTACACTCAGTCCCCTCCTCCAGATCATCTATTTAAATGGTAAACAGTTAAGGCCCCAGCACCGATCCCTGCGGCATGCCGCTTGTCACCAACTGCCAACCAGAAAAGCACCCATTTATTCCAATTCTGGCCTCACATCCCTTCCCTCTTCCCTCTTGGATGAAGTCCTTTCTCCTGGTATAAAGGGCTTCAACGTCCACCCGGATGCAGCAATTCAGGATAAACCGAGAATTGCTTGTGCTGTTGCTGGTTCCAGCCTAGTATAGAAATTGAGGGGCACTCGCAGTTCCGTCCTTGTCCTGTTCTGCAGCTACAGGTCCAGCTCAAAAAGGTGGCACAGTTCCTTGTGAGGCCTAACCACTACAGACACTATTCGTGACTGAAGTGGAGATGGGAGAAGTGGTTTCTGAAAACCTTAGATAGGTAGAGTCTTCTGTTGAAAGCTCTACTCTTGTGTCTGTGAACAACCACTTGTCTCTGTTGGCTCTGCCCCACCTCCCTGTACTGCCATAGCTCATGAGGAACCACCATTACAGCCCATGACTAGCAGCAAGCTTACTACTTAGAGGCTTTTCAAATCCATATCACTCCTTACAAAAGTCCAGCACTGCTACATTCTGATTGAAAGAGCTTCTGTCAACTCTTCCAATACAAAGTACTTCCACTAACTTTAAATAAGGCTAAGGGAGAGTCTCTTATATAGCTGACTGCATATTCAGCAATGTGTCTTTAAGAGAGGGTGTTAACAGGATGAGCAATGTCCAAAATCACAGGTTGGGTTGGAAACTCAATGATAGATGCTGACAGATGTCACAGGGTGTGCACCCTGCGCTGTCACCATTCCAAACATGGTTATTGACACAAGCTACACCAAAATGTGTCAAGATCAGGACCAGTGTTGTTCTTACCTCTGCTGCCTCCTGTAGTTCTGAAACCAGTGATGCTAAGGAGCCAATATCTGCAGCTCTCAAATGCACTAATCCAATGATGCAGTATTGAGAGGCACATGCAATGAAACATGGCCAAGAGACTCAGCAGTACCTGGCTGAAATCCTGGCATTTTGCCTGCCACACATGCATTCCCCATGAGGAACAGCTTAAGACCTCATTGATGGAGGAGCCCAGCACATGGCGGCACAGTAGCACAGTGGTTAGCACTGCTGCTTCACAGCTCCAGGGACCTGGGTTTGATTCCTGGCTTGGGTCACTGTCTGTGTGGAGTTTGCACATTCTCCTCGTGTCTGTGTGGGTTTCCTCCGGTTGCTCCAGTTTCCTCCCACAGTCCAAAGATGTGCGGGTTAGGTGGATTGGCCATGCTAAAATTGCACTTAGTGTCCTGAGATGCGTAGGTTAGAGGGATTAGCGGGTAAAATATGTAGTGGTATGGGGGTAGGGCCTGGGTGGGATTGTGGTCGGTGCAGACTCGATGGGCCGAATGGCCTCTTTCTGTGTTGCAGGGTTTCTATGATTCTATGACATCAGTGCAAAAGACAAGGCTGAAATATTTGCAACCATTTTAAGAGAATAGTGCCAAGTGGATTATCAATCTTGAGGTCGGCATCTTCAGCAATGTCAATCTTCAGCCAATTCCATTAATTCCAGGTGATATCAAGATATGGTAGAGAACACTGGATACATCAAAGGTTATGGGCCCTGACAATGTGCTGGTTTGAGTACTGAAGATATCTATCCCAGAACTAGCTGCATCTTTTGGCAAACTGTTTCAGTACAGACAGAACACCTCACATGTGGCATCTACACAACAAAATAGGAAATTGCCCAAATATGTACTGTCCAAAAACATCAGGACAAATCCAATCCACACAATTAGTGCTCCACCAGTCTGCTCTCAATCATCAGCAAAGTGCTATCAAATGATACTTACTCAAAAATAACCAGTTCACCAATGTTTAGTTTGCATTCCATCAGGAATATTCAACTCCAAACCTCATTAAAGTCTGCTCTAAACATGAACCAAACATCTGAATTTGAGACATGAGATGAGAGTGACTGCCCTTGACATCAAGGCAACATTTGATGGAGTGTGGCGAAAAGGAGCCCTTGTAAAATTTAAATCAATGGAAATTAGCGGAAAACCCTCCATTGTCTGGAGTCATACCTAGCAGAAAATAGATTGGTTGTGATCATTGAAGGCAGTCATCTCAGCTCCGCGACATTGCTTCAGGAGTTCCACAGGACAGTGTCATAGGCCCAGCCATCTCCATCTGCTTCATCAATGACCTCCCCTCCATCATGAGGTCAGAAGTGGGGATGTTCACTGATGATTGCACAGTGTTCGGTACCATTCATTATTCCTCAATGAATGAACCAGTACGTGCCCACATGCAATAAGCTGTGGGCAATATTCAGGCTTGGCATGTTATGTAGCAAGTAACATTTACACCACACAATGACCATTTCCAACAAGAAACAATCTAACAGTCTCTCTCTGATATTCAATGGCTTTTGCTATCGCTGAATTCTCCCACCATCAACATCTCAGGGCTTACAATAGACCAGAATATTAACTGGACCAGTCACATAAATATGGTGAGAAGAGCAAGTCAGAGATTGGGAATTCTTCAGCAAGTATCACACCTCCTGACTCCCAAAACCTGTTCACCATCTTCAAGGTGCGAGTCAAGAGTGTAATGAAATACTCTCCGCTTGCCTGGATGAGCACAGCTCCAACAGCACTCAAGAAACTCAATACCATCCAGGACAAAGTAGTCTGCTTTGTTGGCACCTGTTCCATCACTGAAACAATCACTCTATCCATCATACACATGCCGTGGCTGCCTTGTGATATGTACAAGATCCACTGCAGCAACTCACCAAGACTTGTTCCACAGCATCTCCTAAACCCGCTACCTCTAACACCTACAAGGACAAGGCCAGTAGACACATGGGAACATCATCACCTGCAAGTTCCCTTCCAAGTCCTACACCGTTCCTTCACTATCCCTGGGTCAAAATCCTGAATTTCCCTCACTAGCAGTACTGTGAGTGTACTTACACCATGTGTACTGGAGTGCCCTTCTCCTGGAGAATTAGAAATGGGCAATAAATGCTGTCCTTGCTAGCGATACCCACATCCCATGAATGACTAAGAAACATTAGGAGCGGGATATTACGGCCTCGCTCAACCTGAGACCGGAAAATCCTGCCCGAGGTCAACGGACCTTCCCATTGTCCGCCTCTTCACTGCTCCAATTCCCATGGCAGGCGGGGCAGTGTAATTCCAGCAGAATGAGGTAGAAAATATGAGTCACGAGTAGGCATTTCATTCCATTGCCACAGTGGTGCAGGAAATGGAGAAATTGCAGTTTCCAGGGTAAGGTATAATTTCGCAGGAAGCAAAGCAATGCTATCCTTTGTGGTAACCTCACTAATCGAGGCTGCAATAGATTTCAAGTTTTTGCATCAGCCATTCACCATGGGTTCAATGTTACTGGGAGTTCCATTACATTCCCTATGATCTGGAGTGCAAGTTTAACTGCTTGTATGGTACCTTGTTGATAATATAACTTAGTGACCAAAACTGTGATTCCACATTCCATTCGCAAGTTATTGAAATATCAGGCAATTTCCTCTCTTTATGCAAGACAAGATGAAAAACATTCTATCAAGATGAGATACCAGTTTCAATACAACAAATTGGTTTAGAAAATAAGTGAATAAACAGTACGTAGCTGTCACAATGCTAACAACCAATTTCCTATCTTCCAAAGCTAGCTGCTACTGTTCAAAAATGTAGTCTCACCCACTCTGTCTCTGGGAGAGAGAGAAAGACATCCTCATTTATTTGAGATTAGGGAGTGGCTCATATCAATAAAAATCATCACCTTGATTGAAATGCCTGCACTTGCAGGAAAGAAGCTAAATGTTAGTCTTAGCTCAACCCGTATTGTTATATATGGAGCAAGACACCACTTAATTGTCACAAAGGAATAATAAAATTAAAATGAAATGAAGTGTTTGATATTGTATATAATTTCTATTTGCTCAGTAATTAGCATCCCAAATGACTATGGCGAACAGGTTTCAGTGTAGCTGGCATAACAACGGGGCAAAATGCTGAATTTTGCAACATTGAATTGCAAGTTTTTAAAAACCCAGTTAAGGGAACAGAGATAAAGCTCAAATCATTATACAGCTCGCTGGCATAAAAAGAACATTTCTCATAAATTCTCACATTATTGCTGTGGATGCTTTGGGCCCTAAGATCCCACAAAGAATTGGTTGATCGAAACTGTGATAAGATTTGTCAGCAGAAGCCCTATGCTACCACATTGCCTTTTCCAAGTAACTACAAACACTGCTCCTGAGATACTGAGCATTCCTTCAATTGTACCACAGGGCATGCCAAACACTGTGGTAAACAGTTCACAATTGGTCACATATTCAGAGCTATTCTTCCCTGCTGCCATCAGACTTTTGAATGGACCTACCTTGCATTAAGTTGACCTTTCTTTACACCCTAGCTATGACTGTAACACTACATTTTGCACTCTTTCCTTTCCTTCTCTATGAATGGTATGCATTGTCTGTATAGTGCACAAGAAACAATACTTTTCACTGTATACTAATACATATGACAATAATAAATCAAATCAAAAAAACAAAATTTGAACATCACAACACTCACCACTTAGCTGAACAATCATAGGGCACACAAGAGGAGCAATAGGTTGAAATGTATTCATTGCAAGTAGTATGTTAAAGCATCACAGGAGAACATTATCAATTACACACCACATGCCCTGTGTCATTCCTTGTACTGAGCCTTCACATGACTTCAAATATGATATGCATTCACACATTAGATCCATTCGTTCATATCTTTTTTAAACTTAAATATGTGTTGTAGTTTATCATTTTTTCCAGTTTGCTGAACTAAAAACTTATTTTATTCCACAATACATCAAATCAACACATGGCAGTTATTTGGCACAAGTAAGAAAAGAAAAATATTTGCCAGTGCATGTTGTGAGTCTGTTCAATTGACAGTGTCCAACTGAGACTACCTTACAAGCGGCATGCAGAAACAACCACATGCCTCTCCCCTTCATAGCTCGCTACAGTGGATCATGTCATGTTAATGAGGGAAAACAGCCATAACACTCACTTCTACCAGTGTTCTGCAGCCACACTGACCTCCTATACATACTTCACATTAGCAACCCACAGGTTTCCCTCACTGCACTACACTGTCTGTACTTATACTTTGACACTCTTGATTCCCTGTTAGTGTCCAGCTATCATCACTCCGCCCAGGTATTCTGTGCCTGTGCACCTCACTCCACTTCACCTAATGAAGGAGCAGCGCTCGAAAAGCATGTGATTTTAAATAAACCTGTTGGACTACAACCTGGTGTCCTGTGACCTCTCATCAGGTTTAAATGCAAGAGCTTGACTAAATATCCCTTAGTAGTTGGAGCTGGTTCTAGATCAGATGGCCTTTAAGTAGGTAAGCCAACTGTCCTGGAACTAGTACAGAAGTAAAATATTGCAGATGCCAGAATCTGAAATCAAAACAAAAAATTGCTGGAAATACTCAGCAGGTCAGGCAGCATCTGCGGAGAGAGTTTACGTTTCAGGTCCAGATGAGCTTTCATCAGAACGCAATGGTTGCAAACTCTCTCCCATGTGGCAAAGGAGCTCCTAAATGTGGTCACATAATTCTGTCTCTGCCCCTAGCTTTTCAGAGATAGATTTAGCAATGTAAACATCAGTCCTCAGAATCGAACGAAAAGTCATACCAGTATAAAAGTAACTTTATACCAAGAGTGGATTTCAGGGGACCCTTCAGTTTGAAAGCATCAAGAACTGTTTTGTTTTAAACTAAGGCTGTTCTGATTCAGTGAGATTTGCCAAACTGGCTTGCTCTTTACCTGGTTACCAGGGAAACGGGACAATGTGGCTGGGGCTTAAATGAGAGGTTTTAACTGTAACTTATGCCTTAGACAAAACTAGATGAAACTCGTCGCTGCTTTCACTTGCTCTGGGCTGTCAGTCAAGTGGCATCTTTTAAATAGAATTAGTGAGAGACTCCAGTCAGTTCCCAGCAACCCGGTTACCTTCCCAGTGTCTGGCCCCTGCAACTCTGTTGCGAAGTTCACACATGGGCCCATCAGGTGAGAATAAATGTTCCAGTCTTTGTGTTTGATAAGTCTCTTGCTGCCTATTTCAGCACGACACACAGGCAGGTCTTGTTAAACTCTTTCACTGGATGTGGGCGTCGCAGGCTAGGTCAGCATTTATTGCCCATTCCTAATTGCCCCTGAGAAGGTGGCGGTGAGCCGCCTTCTTGAACTGCTGCAGTTCATGTGGTGTAGGTACACCCACAGTGCTCTTCGGGAGGAAGTTCCAGGATTTTGACCCAGTGACATTGAAGGAACAGCAATATATTTCCAAGTCAGGATGGTGAGTGGCTGGAAGGGAGAGATAAATCCAGACTGATAGAAAGAAAGTGGGTGTCAGTGGTTCTATTGGTCTGGCTGTGTACAAATTATCTGCCGCATTTCCCACACCGTTGGCTACAATACAACATGTATTTCATTTACTCTGAAGGACTTTACGAAGAGGCCATTGAAAGCACTACCTAGATTCAAGCTATTTCTCTAAAATTCATTCTGAAAGCCACAGCTGGCCCCTCGGCAGTTGTGAATGTAGGAATTACATATACTCCCACAGAGCGGGAAACCCTCAGAATGTTTCAGATCCCAGCGAGGAATGGATGGTTGATGATCGCAGTGAGAAATTTTTGCAATCGCAGATTGTCCAGTTGTGGTTTTCGGAGTGAATTTTAGAGAAATAACTTCAATTGCCCCTTCATAAAGCCCTTCAGAGTAAATGAAACACACTTTGTAGTATAGCCACCAGAGTGGGAAATACGGCAGTTTGTACACAGCCAGACTGTGTTCCGTGTTTTGCACAGAAACATTTTATTATCACTATCTTGTGCCTTTTTTTCGTGGAAAATGTGTTGGAGACGGCGGAAATTCCACAAATTGGAAATATTGCAACGCGTTAAAGTGCAACAAGGCATTAAACATGCCCTTCAAATGACAACGGGGCATTAAGTGCAAATTGGATGTAGTTCGTTTAGAGTGTTTGAAATGCCACATTCTCTTTCTAGTGCCAGTTTATGAATGAAGCGGTGGCGATGTATCAAATCACTGACCATTCATTCCCGCATTAATAACGAGCTTTTTACACAACTCCCGTTCGAACAAATCGTGGGTTATTTTTATTTCCGTCTCAATGGAAATACAGACACCTCTGGCTATATCCCCTGGCCTTTGTCAGTCCCAGTGGATACGGGTCTATTGAGCAAATAGCAAGGCAGTGAAACTGATGTATAGATTCTCGGGAACCAGTCAGTGCAGTGTACTCCCCGGAATAAAATCTATATTGAAAATCCACACAATTTATACTCGACACCTGAAAGAAAAAGTTCGTGTGAGAAAATTGAGCGGTATAAAAATCCAACCGTGTCAATTAGCGTCTGTCTCACCAGAGTCTGGTTACAGGTTTAGTGTAGTCATGAACAGCTTCCAAAACTTCAATTCTGTACCGCCCCCCATATAAATACATTCAAAGCATTTTGCGAATATAATGAACTAACCACGGTTCGACCGTGCTGGCTCGCTCCTGTTGTGTCCCAAGCTAACATCGCGTAACAGGTGAGTGGCCTCTTCACCGATCAGAGTCAATCCTTTTATTGATTAATCTTTAGAATATTAGAAATTGTTTCTATCACAAATGTTCTATAATAACAGCATCGCAACGGAAAACTTTCTGACCTGTTTTATTGTGGCTGTCTCACTTTTGGCTTTCGTCTAATCTCTGCCTCTTTTTTGGACTAGAGGAGTTGCTGTGTGTGTGTGTATTTTGGTCAACGTGTCTATCTGTTTTAGCCGCAGTTGCAACAGCAAATACAAAACTGCTGGTGGCTTTCAATTCCATGCAGTCATTCAACTGCAGTTAAAAATACGCCGATATTTTTATGAATAGACCAACCACAGCCTAAAGAATGAAAAAGGAACTATTTACAGGACTGTGCGAATCAGCTGGAAGTGAAGTGCAAATATATAGCCAAAATCTCCCAGTGGACAGGTCTTTCAGAGCAGAACATTAGCCGCCGATATATAGATGTCCCAGCAAGATTCACCTGGCGGAGAAGCTATTGTTGAATCCACACAGCATTTCTCAAATCCAGTACTTCCCTCTTTCAGCTGACGACTAAATCAGAGCTGCCTGGTTACATTCCATTTTTCTTTCAATTAAGCACGTGGTGAAATTTTGAGCTTGGTTGTGGGGAGTGGGGGTGAGGGAAGGGGCGTGGTGCTCTTTTATTTGCTATCTGGAAAAATTAAGTTAAAATTAATAAGATGCCTGCTAGTTCCAATAGTCACAATTGTTCTTTAGCCCCATAGAGGTCTGAAATGAAAATAAAAGAATGTCTAAACCTAGAATTGAATCGTAGAATGCTGCAATGCTGAAGAAGACCATTCGGCTCATCGAGTCTGCACCGACCACAATCCCACCCAGGCCCCATCCCCACAATCCCATAACACAGTGATTAGCACTGCTGCCTCACATCGCCAGGGACCCGGGTTCGATTCCCAGTTTTGGTCACTGTCTGTGTGGAGTTTGCACGTTCTCTGTGTCTGATGGGTTTTCTCTACACTCTAAAGATGTGCGGGTTAGGTGAATTGGCCATGCTATATTGCCCCTTAGTGTCAGGGGGTCTAGATAGGGTAAATGCATGGGATTTGAAAGTCTGACAGCACCAGGGAAGAAGCTGCTTGTGAGTCAGTTGGTACGTGACCTCAGACTTTTGTATCTTTTTCCCGAAGGTAGAAGGTGGAAGAGAGAATGTCCGGGGTGCGTGGGGTCCTTAATTATGCTGGCTGCTTTGCCGAGACAGCGGGAAGTGTAGACAGAGTCAATGGATGGGAGGCTGGTTTGCGTGATGGATTGGGCTACACTCACAACCTTTTGTAGTTTCTTGCAGTCTTGGGCAGAGCAGGAGCCATACCAAGCTGTGATACAACCAGAAACTTTCTATGGTGCATCTGTAAAAGTTGGTGAGAGTCGTAGCTGACATGCCAAATTTCCTTAGTCATCTGAGAAAGTAGAGGCATTGGTGGGCTTTCTTAACATAGTGTCAGCATAGGGGGACCAGGACAGGTTGTTGGTGATCTGGACACCTAAAAACTTGAAGCTCTTGACCCTTTCTACTTTGTCTCCGTTGATGTAGACAAGGGCATGTTCTCCTTTACGCTTCCTGAAGTCAATGACAATCTCCTTCATTTTGTTGGCATTGAGGGAGAGATTATTGTTGCCGCATCAGTTCACCAGATTCTCTATCTCATTCCTGTACTCTGTCTCATCATTGTTTGAGATTCATATTCTATAAATGGATTAAAAATGAAGTTGGATATAATTTTCATATTTATGAATTATGTGGTAGCTCATAAAGAACATTACAGAAATGGAGTGACACTTGTGAAGCTCCAAGTATCAATCACTTTACTGAGATTGGATAGCAATATGCACATTCCTGCATAAGTGTTCCTTACCAGTATGATTGGCCAATACCTACTCACCTTTTCTCAGGTGTTCCTATTAAACTGGTTTTCCCGGGTTTTTTTTCCCATATGATTATCTCACCCCCAAGGTTTCACTTTCTTCAAGATCTATAGTCCAAAATATTGGAGTGTTTTTCTCCAGTCAGGTAAGCATCATCCTCATGATCCTTAATCTTTCAATAATTCATTGGTAATTCTTGTTTATGGCAATGTTATATAATAATGAATTGAAAAAAAAAAGAAATTTGAATCATCATATCTAATGAGGACTTACTCCACTGGAGGAACCTTACATTTTGAACAGATTTTAGAGTTACATCACAGTTCTACACTTTTTTGCTAAGAGCTTGAGGGAAGGCAAGATGTTGGCATAGCAGTTGTGGTTGTAACCTGCTATGCCTACGTACTGCCATCTTTCCTGTCTAACTGCAACCAAGTCACGCAATCTTCACTCTGTGCAAGAACCTGCTGATCATTGATATAACATCATCTATTTCCAGAATTTTCTCTGAGAGTATGAGTGGGGGTGAAATAGAAACATGCACAAAATAAAATTGAATTACACTATATTCTTGTGCCCTTGTTACATCTATCTCCATATAGCCCCTTATGTTCCAGTAATTTCCGTAATACTTGATTCTTGAATAGTTTTTCCCTACAAGCTTAAACTTCATACTATAACCATAAGAATTAATTTCACCATCTCATTAAATAGAAACTTTTATTCTTCAGTTTTGGCTTCTATTTATTGAGGGCTGTGCTTATAAATGAGTGTAAGGACCCTAAAACAGTGCTAGCTATTTTAAAATATATAACTCAATTGCATATCTGACATGTGCATTGCTGAAATATAGGCATATAGGCACCAAAGATTTAATGTCACAGTAAGCAAGAGTTTATCCTTTTAAAAACAGTCGTACAATTTGTCTTAATCAGTAAAATGATCTAGAATGCATAGCAGATATGTAGCTTTTTTAGCCTTTCTGCACAAATTTGTCTTTTTGAAGCATCTCTGAAATTATACTAAGCAATTTAACCATAGCAGTCAACATGGCTTCATTAGCATGTCACCTACTAATCAGTGATTTCTAGCATGTACAGACTACCAGCAAGTTAAGTGTTGAAGGCTGTAAGGAAAAACTCATTCTTTACATTGGTCAGAAGTACCATTTATACTGTCATTATACTGCACTCAGGGCACTAGTACTATGTTGATGCATTTGTTGTGCCAGTGTTAAAAGTTCAGCAAAATGCTCCTGTCTTAACTCCCAAAGTATTAGTGTGAACAAGATTACCTTCACACAGTCAGATCTCAGGTATTTTACCTTCATAACCAATGCAAACTATTCTTTCTTCACTTCAAAGACTTCTTTAAAACATAGGAAGCCAATTGTGTCATCATTATATTTGCTACTGTTGAAAGAAAGATGCCTTACAGTTCACAGAATCACAGAATACTACAGTGCAGAAAAGGCCCTTAGGCCCATCAAGTCTGCACCAACACATGAAAGGCTCTGACCTGCCCACCTAATCCCACTTGCCATCACTTGGCCCATAGCCTTGAATGTTATGGTGTGCCAAGTACTCATCAAGGTTATTTTTAAAGGATGTGAGGCATCCCGCTTCTACCACCCTCCCAGGCAGTGCTTTCCAGATCATCACCACTTTCTGGGTAAAAACGTTTTTCCTCAAATGCCCCCTAAACCTCCTATCCCTCACTTTTAACTTGTGTCCCCTCATAACTGACCCTTGAACTAAGGGGAACAGCTGCTCCCTATCCATCTTGTCCATGCCCCTCATAATCTTGAACACTTCAATCAGGTCGCCCCTCAGTCTTCTCTGCTCCAGAGAAAACAATCCAAGCCTATCCAACCTCTCTTTATAACTTAAATGTTCCATCCCAGACACATCCTGGTGAATCTCCTCTGCACTCCTTCTAGTGCGTTCACATCCTTCCTACAATGTGGCGACCAGAGCTTCGCACAGTACTCCAGCTGTGGTCTCACCAAAGTTCTATACAACTCCATCGTGATCTCTCTGCTTTTGTAACCTATACCCTGATTGATAAAGGCGAGTGTGCCATATGCCTTTTTCACCACCCTATTACCTGCCTTTCCACCTTCAAGGTCCCTTTGTTCTTCGGAACTTCCCAGTGTCAGACCTTTCATAGTATATTTCTTTGTCAAATTACCCCTTCCAAAGTGCATCACCTCACACTTTTCAGGGTTAAATTCCACTTGCCACTTATCCGCCTATTTGACCATCTCGTCTATATCTTCCTATAACCCAAGACACTCAACCTCACTGTTAACCACCTGGCCAATCTTCGTGTCATCGGCAAACTTACTGATCCTACCCCCCACATTGTCATCTATGTCATTTATATAAATGATGAACAATAGGGGGCCCACCACAGATCCCTGTGGTACTCCACTGGTCACTGGCCTCCAGTCACTAAAGCAGGTGCCTGTCACCAACCTCTGTCTCCTACCGCTAAGCCAACTATGAATCCACCTTATCAGATCACCCTGTATCCCATGTGTATTAGCCTTCTTAATAAGTCTCCCATGTGAGATTTGTCAAAGGCTTTGCTGAAATTAATATAAACTACATCAATCGCACTATCCTCATCCACAAACTTGGTTACATGCTCAAAAGATTCAATCAAATTTGTTAGGTTACTGTCAGTCAGTGAGCGGTACATCTGCAGTACACAAGATGGGGCAATTGCAGGTTATGCTTTTGCTTAAATTCATTAGACATTTGATGAACAGAGTGGACTTTTATTTTGGGACTGTTTGATGATGAATGTTGGGGTGGGTGATTGAATAGCTAATCATACTATTTCATGGAAGCCTCTTCTCGACAAAGGCATGTATAGACAATTCAAGTCGCCATCTCCAATGTGCCAGTTCAGCCTTGGCCGACTGAAGAAAATATCATTTGAGGACCAGCATCTCAAAGCCAAGATTAAAATCATGGTTTACTGGGCAACAGTGATCCCAGTGCTCCTACATGAGTCGGAAACTTGGACAACTACAATAGGCTCTTCAAAGCACTGGAGAAGTAGCACGATTGGTTCCTCTGTAAGATCCGGTGGCAAGAAAGGTTGTCCAACAGCAGCGTCCTCTTCCAAGTCAGCTTGCCCGGAATTGAGGCGCCAATCACTCAAAACCACGAAGAAAATGCCGGCAATGATCGGAAGGTGAGGGGGAAAGAGAGGGAGATGTCAGTGATGCTGGGGGTTGGAGTGAGAGGGTGATGTCAGCACTGGTGGCAGTGGGGGGGAGGGAGAGGGAGATGCCGGTGATGATAGTGAGGAGGTAGTGGTGGGGAGTTGATGATGCCAGCAATATTGGGGTTGGGGTGGTAGGAGATGCCAGTGATGAGGGGGGAACAGGAGGAGAGGGAGATGCTGACAATGATGGGTTTGGGGTGAGGGGTGGGGGAAGGAGCTGCCAGTGATGATTAGTGGGGGTGTGAGGGAGATGCTGGTGGGGCAGGATTAGGGCAGTGGTGGGAGATGTCAGCTATGTTGGGGAGTGGGGGAGGCTAGTGGAAGATGCCAGGGATGAGATGGGGGCTGGGTGGTGAAGAGGGGGAGGCCAGCGATGAGCGGGGGTGCGGAAGGAGAGGCAGTGTCTGTTTGGAGTCGGAGAGCCCCTGGTACCCCCATGGTGAGGTGGGAGGAGGTTATTTTATCCTCTGAACCGGGTGTCCATTAAAAATGGCACCCCGATCTCTGTGGAGCCGGATTTGCCGGTGTCATTAGCCCAGCCCGTCAAAATGATGGCATTGAACATACCCTTCCACCCATTTGTTTTTTCACAAAGTGCATTAAGATCCGGAGAGAAAATCTGCCAGTTTCTCTGGCAGACCACGCCCCCACCAGCCCGCACCAATCGCTGCACTCCCTCCATCCCACACCGATTGCCATGCAGAGTGGCAGTGGGAGCCTCCACTCCCACTGATCATCCTTAGACCCTGCCCACAGTAGGCCCCGCCCCCTTGGCACTGCCCGATGCCCGATGGGCAGTGCCAAGGTGCTCCCAGGCATGAGCAGTTTGCCCCTTGGGCAGTGCCAGGGGGTGCAGGCTGGCACTGCCAGGGTGCCCATGTCCAGGGGGCACCACCCCCCACTGCCCCACCCCTTGAGGGGCCCCGATTGCCCCCCCTTCATTTCGGCAGGGTCTCCCGCTAGTTCCCCGAACGTGGGGAGCTACTCTAAACCCCGTCGGAATGAAGTACTCCTAGCAGGGTGGGAGATTCGATAAGTTCCCAAAAATGAAATTTAAAATACATTTAAAACATATTTTTTAAAAATTCAAATGACTTACCTGCCTTCCCGCCGGTTTCCAGTGTGGTCTGACCGGTGACTGTTCTCCGGCTCTGGGAGATGCGCATGCGTTCCTGGTGCATGCGCAAATCCCGGAACAAGGCCAGCGACACCCATCTCCCACCCTGACCCGACAGAAAAGTTGCGGGTCATGATGGGAGAATCGCAGCCATTATGGGTATACTGACCATAATACAATTGAATCATAGAATCCCTACAGTGCAGAAGGAGGCCATTTGGTCCATCGAGCCTGCACCAACAATAATCCCATCCGGGCCCCGTCCTTGAACACCCACATATTTACCCTGCTAATCCCCCTGACAATAATGGACAATTTATCATGGCCAATCCACCTAAGCAGCATATCTTTGGACTGTGGGAGGAAACCGGAGCACCCGGAGGAAACTCACACAGACAGTAACCTAAGCCAGGAATCGAACCCTGGTTCCTGGTACTGTGAGGCAGCAGTGCTAACCACTGTGCCACCATGCCACCCCTAAATGATTGGTTGATTAAGTAGCAATGTATTCCAATTCTCTTCCCAAACCTATGGTGCAGCAAGGCAGATTTTCGTCTGATTGAATTTGATATTAGATTTAAGAGGGAGAAGGGCAAATTAAAGCAGGTTTTAAATTTAAATAAGGCAGACTTTGAAGGATTGAGAAATGCATTGACCCCAGTAATTTGGACCGAACTGCTATTGGGTAAATCTGCAAGCAAAGAATGGAGATATTTTAAAAAGTATTTGGTGGGAAAACCAGTGCATACCTTAACTTATGTCATTAAACAACCACGCTTAACAAACAAGAGATAATATTAAGCAAAATGAAATGTCTGGAAAAGTGGAAAGCCAGGGTCACCTGAGCAGCAAGAGGACAACATGGATTAGGTCAATGAGATGACGGTCTCAGGGGAAGCCTGCCCTCCAAACAAATTCCAGAACTCTATCCCACTGCTTCAGAATGTCCATGAGGAATGTGAGGAAAATACTTGCTTTAACAAACATAGTATCAGTCAACAGCATATAGCAATCATACATCACAGGTTGACTGATATTACTGATATCCTCTTTGCAGCCTGGAGAGATCTGAAGGCAAAGCAGGTGAGGACTGTGATGACCATGCCTGCAACAAATAATAATGGCCACGATCGATGGGTGGGGTGAGCCAGTAAAATAGTACGAGAGCCGAGAAATCAGGTTAACGCCCGATTTGTCGCCTGTCGCGATCTGACCAGCACCAGATATCCAGTGTATTCGGCCTCTAGCTCATTTCCAGCGGGAGGCTGAATAATTTATTTAAGTATATTTAAATCACATTTTACATAGATTTAATGAGCTCAGGACGCAATTGTCCGGGCTCACTAGCCTTTATGGTCTTGCTGGGAGAGCTTCTCTCCAGCGAGGAAAACACCTTCTCCTACGAATAGGAAACAGTCATGTTGGCCTCGCCAGTAGAACCAGGGGTCATTGAGGCCCCCTGGGAAGTCAAGGGCAAGGGTGGGGGTACCCCTTGGGCAGGGCCTGAAGGGGTAGGGCCAGGCCAGAGCAGCCTGATTGGGGAGAGAGGGAGGTTCTCACTGCCACTCTTTAGGGATCGGTATGGGGAGGGAGGAGAGGGGCCGCTGCCGCTCTGCAGGTGTTTGATACGGGGAGGGAAGGGGAGGGCCTGATGCCACTTTGCAGGCGATTGGGTTGGGAACTAGTTGCCATAAAGCAGGTGAGTTTAAATCTCCCGTTGAAAATAATAAGCCAGGGAGAAGGTAAGCGAATGGAATGTGGGGGTGGGTGTCTGGACATTGGGGCGCAGGGAGTTAGACATTGTGGGGGGGTAGCCAGACACCGGGGGGGGGTATGGTGGGTGTCCCATGTGGGGCTCAGTCTGGTTTTTTTAAATAATTACGTCAGAAGTGCTTTTAGTTCTTGTAAGTTTTTCAGAGTAACTATGAGGATAACACTGACAGAACCATTCAAAGTTAACGATTTAGATCGCTTTGTCAGATGGTTCCCAATGCTATTGTTCAGGGGAAGTTTGCACTTCCTGGGAATGTGAGAGAGGAATTCCCCCAACGCATCATTGGGGTACACCCCAAATACGACTTTGGGGAGCCATTGTGCTTTCTTCAAATGCACCAAGTACTGATCCATTGCAGGTGATATTTGTTTATAATATTGGATGACTGAGCCTTCAAACTATTAAGTTCAAGGGGTTCAATAGCTCAAGAGAAAGAGTGTTTGACTCCAAACCAGGCTTTTACAAATGCTAATACTGTCACTGAAACTTATTTAGCTGGGTTGCATGCCTGCTTTCAGCTGTTGTTTGAGGAAGCACCATGGGGGTCCATCTGAAGGTGGAGGAGGAAACGAGATTCAGTCAACCTGTCTGAATTATGCCTCCTGCTGCACCTTCATCATTTAATGATTACAAATATACAGAAATATCCAACAGATCATCACATCCTCCCAGATACAAGAGAATTCAAAATGGAGGAAAATGTGTGCAGGTTTGAGAGAGGAAATATCCTTTCTAAAACTATCAAATGCATTTAATAGACATGGAAACTTTAGTCATTCCATTTTGATGTGTTATAAGAGAATAAAACCAAGGTTCCTGTATCTAATATGCAAAGCTTGAGTGTATTTTCCTTCATTTAGTAGAGATCAGCTTACTAGTGCTTGCTGCAAGTAATCTTATAGCGCAAGGCTGATAAGTAGTTATTTTGTCGTCTCCTGAAAGAAAACATTTCATGAAGCAAGCCCACTGAAAAATTCAAATGTTGTCCGATGTACAAACACGTGAAATATTTTACTTACTCTTATTCAAACTCGGAATCGCTTCTTTTTGCAAACAGTTCATAACCACAAGTCTTTCACTTTTCCTCTTACAATCACAAAGCTTTCTTTAGGCTTGAGCCTTCCTGTAAATTTTATTCATTGGTTAAGCTTACAAATGTCAATATTTTGTGACACTTATGAAATCAAAGGTATACTTAGGTGCTTCAATCTGCAAATTAAATATTTCTGAAACAGAAACCAATTGTATATTTTTGATAAAAACAGAAAATGCCAGATAAACTCAGCAGGCCTGGCAGCATCTGTGGAGAGGGGAATAGGGTTAATGTTTCGAGTCCATATGACTTCATCAGAGCTGAAAAAGAGTCATACGGACTCGGAACATTAATTTTGTTTCTCTCGCCATGGATACTGCCAGACCTGCTGAGTTCATCCAGAATTTTCTGATTTTCTTTCACATTTCCAGCAGCATTTTGCCTTTATTTTAGTGGATATTTTTAAAATGCAATTTAAAAGTAAAACATTCTCAATATCTATAACTAAACAGAATAAAGGAATGTCAGTTTATAATCTATAACTTCTAAAGTCAGACAATCAAGTTACTCTCAAAGTTCTTTGGAATTGTGTAAACTAAAGACAATAATGGTCATTTAGAAAATCATGAAAATTGCAGTAAACATACCTCAAATTTCCAACCTCTGTGATATTTTGCTTTTCTCATAATTAAGTGACACGGACGACATGGTGGCACAGTGGTTAGCACTGCTGCCTCACAGCGCCAGGGACCCGTGTTCGATTCCCAGCTAGGGTTGTGTGGAGTTTGCATGTTCTCTCCGTGTCTGCGTGGGTTTCCTTCGGGTGCTCCGATTTCCTCCCACAATCCAAAGATGTGAGGGTTAGGTTGATTGGCCATGCTAAATTGACCCTATTTTCAGGGGATTAGCAGGGTAAACACATGGGGTTACAGGGATAGGGCCTGGGTGGGATTGTTGCCGGTGCAGACTTGATAGGCCAAATGGCCTCCTTCTGTAAGGACTCTATGATTCTATTCTATGATTCTAAGTGTATTCCACTGATGAAATAACCTTTGCATTAACTTCCTTCAGTGGGGAACTCATATCGATTCTTATCTGATGTGTCAACTGTACTCTATGTATGCTTCCTACATCTTTTAAATTATTATTTTCTTTTAACCTTAAACTAAATAAATACAGACTAAATCACAAAAATGAAATAAAAGATTTTGATATTAATGGGGTAATATTGCAGTATTAAATCATTTTGGGGTTGGTTCCCTTCCTCAGTCGAGAGCACCTCTACAATTAAAGCTGTGGAGAGTTAATGGGGTGACAATCTTTCTGAAACCTTTCCAGTGAGGGTTAATTTTTTAATGCACAAAACATCTAAAGATGTTTGATTAATACCCAACTTCCATGAATACCTCAATCCCCTGTCTACTCCCCAAGTTCACTGCTGTTGATTAAAACTATGATAAAAATAATAAATAGTTTTTAAGTTTTAGTTAAGTTTATTTATTAGTGTCCCAAGTAGGCTTACATTAACACTGCAATGAAGTTACTGTGAAAATCCCCTAGTCACCACACTCTGGTGCCTGTTCGAGTACACTGAGGGAGAATTTAGCATGGCCAATGCACATAACCAGCACGTCTTTCAGACTGTGGGAGTAAAACCGAAGCACTGGAGGAAACCTACTCAGACAAGGGGAGAACATACAACCTCCACACAGACAGTAACCTAAGCTGGGAATCGAACCCGGGTTCCTGGCGCTGTGAGGCAGCAGTGCTAACCACTGTGCCACAGTGCTGCCCTAATATGTAAAATCAGAGATAATTGGGAATATTACGTTATCAATTCCATCCTCTTGCACAAACATGGTAAAGTATGTAAAACAGTAATGGCCTACGATCACAAAGCAGTAAATGGGCAATATAATTAAGTAATAATGAGCAGCCATTACATTCTATCTGGAACTGAATATTAGACAGGACAGATCATTGAATTCTACAAGTGGCTTGTAGTCCTTCAGTGGTGCCTCAATCCATTTGGTCAACGCATGGGCTTAAATCAGGACCTCCAAAAATAGAGTTGGCAACAATGTAATCTCATGTAAAAGTGTGTGCTGACACCTGCGATCATGGCTTTGAGGAGAGTAAAGGATCAGGGTGGCCAATGAGGTTAAACCGAGGCTTTACCCTTGATGCAATTTTTCAAAGCCATCTCGGTTTTTTGGCTGAGACAAAGCGTTAGATCAAGTCTGGAAGGGGGTGCAATGCCTCATCCTGTCAGTTTGGATCCTGTTTGATTGAGCCCAAGATGGGATGCAATATCTTGTCTTGTCAACTTGGATCTGGTTTGTCCCTTATGTAGGGACCATGATTGAACTTAAATTTGAATTTCTTTTTGATGAGAATTTAAGTACCGAAAGGTACCAATAAAAAAAAAGTTACATTGCATAGTGCAGGTAAGCTTGCTAAATTTCCAGATTTGACCCAAGTCTCCAGAGGTTAAATAATAATCTCCAGGACTCTGTTGTGAACAACCTTAAAGAAAAATCATTGGGTTATTAGAATAAAACACTGGCGGGATTTTACAGCCTCGCTTGTTCCAAAACTGTAAAATCCTGCCCGAGGTTGACGGACTTTGCCATTGTCTGCCCCTCGCCCGCTCCGATTCCTGTGGCAGGCGGGGCAGTTGTATGTGATTTACATTTTCTTTGAGAATTTTCAATTATTATTTGTAAAAAAATACTGGAGTTGGCAATATCTAGCTGTTTGACTGAGAGTCAAGAAGCAGCGAATTAGGTAATAAACAGATTGATTTTAATTCAAAAAGAATGTGTGAGTTTTGATTGGGTGGGAAATTAAAATGTAAAAATCTGAAACCTGGTCAGGAACCCACTCTCAGTGAGATGGGAGAGGGACCTGAGTGACAATCCTGCTCCCAGGGTGAGGTGCTCATTTAAATATTTTAATGAGGCTGCGTGTCTTAGAGTGTCTTCCAGCTGACTGTCTGTCTGGCTGACTGTCCGTCTGACTGACTGTCTGTCTGGCTGATTGCCTGGCTTCAGCACACCCGACAACTAAAGAGAGGTAAGAACTCCAATGTGGAACTGATAAGTGCACTAATTGACCAGGAAAAGCAGCAGTGCTTAGAATCTTATAGTGCAGAAGGAGGCCATTTGGCCCATCCAGTCTGCACCGACCACAATCCCACCTAGCCCCCATCCCCATGTATTTTCCCTGCTAATCCCCCTGACACTAAGGGGCAATTTAGCATAGCCAATCAACCAAACCCACACATCTTTGGACTGTGGGAGGAAACCAGAGCACTTAGGGGAAAACCAGGTGACACAGACAGTGACCCAAGCCGGGAATCGAACCTGGGTCCCTTGCGCTGTGAGGTAGCAGTGCTAACCACTCTGCCACCATGCCGCCCAGTCAACCAAACTCCACATAATCGGACCCCTAACCATGAACCCCACCCCTACCACCACCACTGTGATGACTGAACTCTATGATTACTGGACCCTGATCCCCACTCTCATCCTAATCTCTGCCTGACTTTCCACAATCATCCCTTCCCCAATCCTCCAAACCATGCAGTTCCCACTCCCACTCCCACTCCCCATCCACATCACCTCCCTCTTACCCCGAGCAACAGGAATTTATCTGCTCCTGGGCTTTTGCCCACTTTTGTCCACCCCTCCTCCTCAGTCAGGAGCCAAACACACACACAAACACACACAGATGAACTGGAGTTAAAATCTCACAGTGTTCATGACCAGAACTCCACCCACCTCCACTTGAAAATGATTCCCTAGTAAATATCAAGGTCAACGAGTCTCTTAACTGTACATTGGATGCAGAAAGGTGGTGAGTTCCAAGGACAGACGTGTTGGGCAACCAATGGTGGAAGTATGGGGTCAGGGCCATTGAAGGCAAGAGATCATGGAAGATGTCCAATTAGATTTGGCAACCTTAAGTGCAGGATTAGTCCAATATTCAAACATAAATTTTCCCACTAAGTTTGCTTTTTTGGTTTTGAACTTTGACAAATTACCACCCAGGCTTGCGTAGCAACAGAGAATTCTCTATTACCATTCACATGCTAACAATTGGTTGACATCCCAGCACAGGTTAAGGTGCAGTGTTAGGCTTTTATCTGATTGTTCTCCAGTATGGTTATATGGGAAGCATTCAGCCACCCTGAAAGCTGTACTCTGGCACTTTTAATGAATAATAGATTTTGGTTGTAAGTAACATTGAAGGCAATGTTTCGGTCACCACAGTAACTAGTAGCAGCACAGAGCAGTATCTAAGTAAGAAAAGTCAGCCAAAAATGAATACAACTTGTGTGCACATATGGTTCTGGTTACATTCCAAACTGGCAACAAAGGAGTTCAAGGCTTGCTTGCTTAGTACAATGGTTGAGTATAAGGAGGTAGCAAGATCCACTTGCACTCTATATATTACACTCTCATAAACCATTGTGTTTGACATTTAAAAATTGTTATGAAAAAAGGATTAGGGAATGCTTTGGATTTGGCCTTCAGCCTTCAGGGCAAGTTCTTTGATGTGACTGTTGATTCATGCCAATAATGTTGTACTTTTCAAAATTATATGTTGTTAATTAGAGGTCAGCCTTTTTTCACCAGAGTATTACTTTGAAATATCTCCAACAGGCTTCTTTTTAGTATCTCGTTTCTTCACGTGAAGGAAAGTGTTTCAAGCAAGTTGAAAATAATAGAAAGCTTATTTATAACCGTGTTCGGGCTAACTTAATCATGTCCCTTATTCCATAACATGGCTGTTACTCATATTCAGAGGCAAAATGAACTTGGCATGTAGGAACCTTGAAGCAATACTGCCTTAACATTCATCAATCATTCGTTTGCAAGAACATTTCAACCATGCATTCGAAATAGCCCATTTGTTGCTGATTCTAATCATGACACAGAGATTTTCATTCGCTTCTGCTTGCTTTGCCTCCACTGAACACATTTAGCAAGTTTTCTACTATAGTGGAGAGCAGCAGTTTTTTTATTCATTCATGGGACATGGGCGTCGCTGGCTGGCCAGCATTTATTGCCCATTCCTAGTTGCCTGTGGGCAGTTGAGAGTCAACCACATTGCTGTGGCTCTGGAATCACATGTAGGCCAGACCAGGTAAATATGTAATGTCCCTAAAGGACATTAATGAACCAAATAGGTTTCTCTGATAATGGTCATCAGTAGATTCTTAATTCCAGATGTTTTTTATTGAATTCAAATTCTACCATCTGCCGTGGTGGGATTTGAACCAGGGTCCCCAGAACATTAGCTGAGTTTCTGGATTAATAGTCCAGCGATAAGACCATCACCTCCCCTCACAGAAAAAAAATCTTTCCCTGTCAAGTGGATTTTATGAGATTTAGTTCACCTGCTTAAATGTTATTTCCTTGTATCTGATATTGGAAGCCAGGAGCTGTCCTTTCCCACAATACTGCACAGATGCAGATGGTGGCAAACCAATTGGATAGAGAGAAAAAGGAGAAAACATAAATTTAAAAAATAATAAACTAAAAATAACACTATTTAAGATAATTTTTTCTTTGTTCATCGATGTGAGGGTCATTGGCAAAGCGAGCATTTATTGTCCATCCTTAACTATTCTTGAGATGGTGCTGGTGACCCGCCTTCTTGAACCGCTGCAGTCCATGCAGTGTAGGTGCACCCACAGAGCTGGAGGCCTATAAAATAATGAGAGGCACAGAGCAGCTAGATAGTCAATATCTTTTCCCAGAGGTAGGGGAGACTAAAACCAGAGGGCACAGGTTTAAGGTGAGAGGGGAGAGATACAAAAGTGTCCAGGGGGCAGTTTTTTCACACAGAGGGTGGTGAGTGTCCAGAACAAGCTGCCAGAGGTGGTAGTCGAGACGGGTACAATTTTGTCATTTAAAAAGCATTTAGACAGTTACATGGATAAGATGGGTATGGAGGGATATGGGCCAAATGTGAGCAATGGGGACTAGCTTAGTGGTTTAAAAAAAAGGGTAGCGTGGACAAGTTGGGCCGAAGGGCCTGTTTCCATGCTGTAAACCTCTATGACTCTATGATGTGCTGGGCTCCTCCACCACTGAGGATGAGAATGTCCATGGAGCCTACTCCTCCTGTCGGTTGACCAATTATCTGTCACCATTCATGATGAGATGTGGCTGCACTGCAGATCCTTGATCTGAGACACTGGTTATGAGACTGACTGCTCAACTCTGTTTAAAAACTCGACTCTCTGTCACATCTTTCTGAGGAAGTCTAAAAGCCACTGAAGTACTCTTGAAGTGTAGCAATGTAATAAAGCGCAGCAACCTAATAACGCAAATATTAACATGACAATAATCAGATAATCAATTATTATAATGATGTTGGTTGTGGGATCATAATTTATTCTAGAAAACAGGCCAAACTTCTAGGTCATTGATTTCCCATTTCCCCATTGTTGTTTTCATCAGTGCCTAAT
Source organism: Mustelus asterias (assembly GCF_964213995.1). NCBI lineage: Eukaryota > Metazoa > Chordata > Chondrichthyes > Carcharhiniformes > Triakidae > Mustelus > Mustelus asterias. The sequence continues at coordinate 45,974,259 of NC_135806.1, read as the reverse complement.
ACTCTTATATCTTGCCCCACACAGTGTCGAGACCACTTCACTGTGTTTGACATGTCTGCAGTTTCCTGACCTGTTCTATTTGTCTCTTCACCCAGGAAGGGCAAGAGGGAGGGAACCTGCGATTGGAGAAACTGAAACAGTTATTCTGGCCAGTTCTGCTGCCACTGTCAATAATCACTCTGAGACAACGCTATTTTGAATAGGTATGAAATATTTTCTGCCCCGGCATGGTAGCACAGTGGTTAGCACTGCTGCTTCACAGCTCCAGGGTCCCGGGTTCGATTCCCAGCTCGGGTCACTGTCTGTGTGGAGTTTGCACATTCTCCTCGTGTCTGCGTGGGTTTCCTCCGGGTGCTCCGGTTTCCTCCCACAGTCCAAAGATGTGCAGGTTAGGTTGATTGGCCAGGTTAAAAATTGCCCCTTAGAGTCCTGAGATGTGTAGGTTAGAGGGATTAGCGGGTAAATATATGGGGGTAGGGCCTGGGTGGGATTGTGGTCGGTGTAAACTCGATGGGCCGAATGGCCTCCTTTTGCACTGTAGGGTTTACATGATTCTATGATGATGAAAACCTGCACATGGACCCTAAGATGCAAATCCCCAAAACTCTTACTTGGACACTCAAAATCTAGTCACCGATCTCTTAAGTCCCAATTCAGGACATCCAATACACAGACATCCCTAAAGCATGGGCACATCATGCTAAAACCTTGACCCAAATCCCACAAGATCGAGACTCCAAGCCCACAAAACCAGGGGTGGACTTAAAATGAAGCACATTGTTTCCAGGTACAGGCCTCCAACCAATGGGGGTAGGGCATGCTGGTTGGTGGCTTAAGGGCACCAATCAGAGCCTGAGAGCTGATTGCTCATTCTTGGTGGAGACCACTTAGAGCAGAAAAATAGTGTGCAAGATCGTTGAGAGTTTGGAGACGCTGGAGGAGAGAGCAGCAGTAATAACAATCTTTAAAAATATTTTCTCAAGCAGCAGCTGCCCAGGTTTCTTAACCAGGCCTGAGGAGGCCAGATAGCCAGGCAGGTAGCCTGAGCCATCAGTGAGGCTGTGAGCTTACCTTGGGGGCTGCAAGCTTGCAAGGCCCAAGCAAGGAGGGCAGGAGCTGACTGGCAATCATCGAGGGGAGCAGCAGAGTGACTCCCAACTCCCAAGCCAGGGCTGAGGAGGATGGGTGGGCAACCTATGTATGAAAAAAGGCAAACCAATTTCTGACCTGGGCCAGAGGTCTAAGGAGGCCAGAGCGGTCTAAACTAACAGCGAGTTTGCCTCAGGTGTGAGGGCTGAGGAGAAGACACCGGCGGTTGTCAAGAGGAACAGCAGGGTGACTCCAACAGGCTGGCAGCAGGGCTAGTGGGCAAAACTGAGGGTGAGACCAGACAGCGGGCGAGGCAGCCAGTAAATGAGCGAGCATGTTTCTCGAGGTTATTGTCAAGTAGAGGTGAAGTGAGGGGGCTGAAGAGGCGCCAGCAGTTGGTTGAGGGGAAGAGCAGGGCCACTCGACCAGGCCAGCAGGTTTGTGGAGGGCTGGGCAACAAGTCAAAGGTGAGGAGGGGAGGAGGCCAGATAGGCAAGCGACCGCTGAGTGAGCAGAACAGCAAGGTCAGTGAGTGAGCAGGAGCAACTTGACCTCCAGGCACAGCTGAGGACTGGGCACGCGAGGGGGAGACTGAGGCCATACCATAGCCAGGCAGCCAGTGAACCAGCACAACAGTGAGATTATTGTAAGCAGGGGCAACTTGAAGCCCAGGGCTGAGGAGGGCAAAAAAATCCTGCTGATTCAGAAAATTCATTTGTTAAAATCAGTCAATATGAAGCGACACAATCAAGCTGGCAATCAAAAGTACAGAAAATTGATGGTGAGGCAAAAAGACTGTTTGCCATTTTTCTTTAGAAAGTTTGAAGTACTGAGCAGCACACAAACCGCACATTCATCCTCACCCACCAAATGGGTGAATTATCTGCTGACTTCAACATGTTGATTTCCAGAGATACCACATTGCCTGAGAAGATTGAACAAGAAGTTCAAGAACAAGAAGAAGCGGCACTGTGGCACAGTGGTTAGCACCGCTGCCTCACAGTGCCAGGGACCCGGGTTCAATTCCTGGCTTGGGTCATTGTCTGTGTGGAGTTCGCACATTCATCCTCCTCAGCGTTGCATGGGAGTCGAGAGTCACCCTGTTGCTCCCCTCAATGACTGCCAGTCAGCTTCTGCCCTCCTTGTTTGGCACTTGCAACCCCCAAGGTAAGCTCACAGCCTCACTGATAGCTCAGGCTATCTGCCTGGTTTCCTGGCCTCCTCAGGCCTGGTTAACAAACCTGGGTTGCTGCTGCTTGAAAAAATATTTTTAAAGATCGTCTTTACTGTCTGCGTGGGTTTCCTCCGGGTGCTCCGGTTTCCTCCCACAGTCCAAAGATGTGCGGGTTAGGTTGATTGGCCATGCTAAATTGCCCCTGAGTGTCAGGGTAAATACATGGGGCTACGGGGATAGGGTCTGGGTTGGATTGTCGGTGCAGAATCGATGGGCCGAATGGCCTCCTTCTGCACTGTAGGGATTCTATGATTCTATGAGAAAGTAGACTCTGAGAGAATGGAACTAAAAGATACTGCTCAAGCTCATTCTTCTGCAGCTGAAGTCAGGGAAAAAACCTACCCTGAAGGCATTGCCTTATGGCCAAAATCTGTTCCACTGAGTTTGATTGGATATGTTGTAATAAATAGGTAAGAGAACATAGATAATATGGAAAATTTGAGAAAAGAGTTTGATATTGGAGGCCAAAGCAGTTTAGAAGTCTTAATGAGTCCCATTTTCTGAGATTGAAAAGAAATGGCATTATGGAAAGAAGAAATTTGTTGATTTTTTTCAGAAGTCTCTAAGGCAGTCTAATGTTATGTTTGCAAATTAGCATAGAAAGAGCATAGAAAGCAGAGAGTATCAGTGGAAGGGTACTTTTCTAACTGGAGGTCTGTGACAAGCGGTGTTCCACAAGGATCAGTGCTGGAGCCTCTGTTGTTTGTAATATATATATGAATGATTTGGAGGAAAATGTAGGTGGTCTGATTAGTATATTTGCAGATTATACAAAATTGGGGGAGTAGCGGATAGTGAGATTATCAGAGGATACAGCAGGATACAAATCAGCTGGAGACCTGGGCCGAAATATGGCAGAAAGACGTTAACTCGGACAAATGTGAGGTGATGCAATCTGAAGGTCTACTGCAGAAGGACAGTAAATGGTAGAGCCCTCAGAAATATTAGCATACAGCGGCACGGTAGCACAGTGGTTAGCACTGCTGCTTCACAGCTCCAGGGTCCCGAGTTCGATTCCCGGCTTGGGTCACTGTCTGTGTGGAGTTTGCACATTCTCCTCGTGTCTGCGTGGGTTTCCTCCGGGTGCTCCGGTTTCCTCCCACAGTCCAAAGATGTGCGGGTTAGGTTAATTGGCCAGGTTAAAATTGCCCCTGAGATGCGTAGGTTAGAGGGATTAGCGGGTAAATATGTGGGGGTAGGGCCTGGGTGGGATTGTGGTCGGTGCAGACTCGATGGGCCGAGTGGCCTCCTTCTGCACTGTAGGGTTTCTATGATTTCTATGATACAGAAGGATCTAGGCATGCAAATCTACAGTTCCCTGAAGGTGGCAACTCAGGTGAACAAGGTGGTCAAGAAGGCATACGGCATGCTGGCCTTCATCGGTCAGGGCATTGAGTATAGAAATTGGAAAATCATGTTGCAGCTGTATAAGACTTTGGTTAGGCCGCATTTGGACTATTGTGTACAATTCTGGTCGCCACACTACCAGAAGGATGTTGATGCTTTGGAAAGGGTGCAGAAGAGATTTAACAGGATGTTGCCTGGTTTAGAGGATATGGACTATGAAGAAAGAATCATAGAATCATAGAAACCCTACAGTGCAGAAGGAGGCCATTCGGCCCATCGAGTCTGCACCGACCACAATCCCACCCAGGCCCTACCCCCACATATTTACCTGCTAATCCCTCTAACCTACACATCCCAGGACTCTAAGAGGCAATTTTTAACCTGGCCAATCAACCTAACCCGCACATCTTTGGACAAAGGTTGAACAAACTTGGAGCATTGGAGGATGAGGGGGGACCTGATAGAGGTTTACAAGATTATGAGAGTGTTGGTTATAGTGGATAGTCAGGGTATTTTTCCCAGGGTCGAAGGGTCAATTACTCAGGGGCATATGTTGAAATTGAGAGGGGGAAAGTTTAAAAGAGATGTAAGAGGCAAGTTTTTCACACAGAGGTTGGTGAATGGCTGGAACGCACTGCCGGAGGAGATAGTGGAAGCAGATTGTATAACAATGTTCAAGAGGCATCTGGATAGATACATGAATAGGCAGGGTATAGAGGGATCATATAGAGGCAAGAAAATGTTAGAGAGGCATCTGTTTCAGCACAGACTTGGTGGACCAAAGGGCCTGTCCCTGTGCTGTACTGTTCTTTGTTCTTTGTTCTATTCCCTGAGCCCAGTAAAGGGAAACACACATTTGTCGACGAGTACTCTGATTGGAGAAATGTTGGAACAGATCTTACTGATCATGAAACTTCCAAAAGTCACATAAGGCTACATGTGTGTTCGTTCAAAGATGTAAATCATCTGAAAGAATTGATTCTGCATTATCGGCTCAGCTTGAAGCTTCCTCTTACTACAGGAAAGTGCTAAGACATGTTGTTGCCACAGTCAAACTTTATCTTCCTTGGGACTTCCTTAAAGAGGATATGTTGAGTCATTGATGTCAAGTCGAAGAGGTAATTCTTTAGCCTGCCTTGAATATCTCAGTGAATTTGACAAGCTTTTCAAAGAACGGTTAAAAAGCTCTCAACATTGTGGCTAGGGAAGACCAACTTTTTAACTCACAGAACCCATGATGAATTCATCACCATCATGGCAGAGCGGCTCCGAAACCAATTCATTAATGAAGTTAAAGGTGCGAAACATTATTCCATTATAGTTGATTCAACACCCGATGTGAGCTATGTGGACCAATTAACATTAATTTTAAGATACGTGACCAGTGATGATGAAGTTGTAAAGCGATTTCTCTGTTTTGTCCAGTTACAATCCCACACATCAGGCGACAACTGTTTTGGAAATCATTGCAAATTTAGGTTTGGACATCAAAAATTATCATGGGTAGAGCTTTGATAATGCCGCACATATGGCAAGAAAATATTCATGTCTACATGTGAACAATACAAGCCCTTGTGCATTATTCATCCCATGTTCCAGTCAGTACTTGAATTTAATCTGCAATGCTGCAGCTGAATCATGTGAAGGAGCCATACATTTTATGGTGGCCTCTGCTGGCACTACAGGAAGCCCTAGACAAAGGTGAGCCAGTCAGAGAGGCAGGCCCTGGTGAGAGGGAAGGAGGGTCATTGCAAAGAATCTTTCCCCTGGGTTGCTCATTTACCAGGAGTGGATCACTCCATTGGCCACAGAATGCCCAATTAGGAGCACCGCCCTGCCCACCTCACCCAGCCACAAACATACCTGCCAGGGTTCATCTGACAGTCTTCCCACACGGCCTGGCCCCCATCCACCACTGGTTGAATGCCAGCAATTGCTGGAATGATACCCTTAAGTGGACACTTAATGGCTTCATGGGCTTCAATTGGCCTTGGGGTGGGAAGGCCATCCTAATCCTTTCTCATCCCTGATTTAAATGGGAGAGGCCTTCCCATAGGCCTTCTTGCCCTATTGTTTGCACACCACACAACCCTTAAAAAATGCAGGCTGTAACATTGCAAGGTCTCCATGTCTCAAAAGGCCTTTTTGTGTTCACTAAACAGTAAACTGACTTCCTGGTAACAAGACTACAAGCAACTAATTTTGGAAAATGCAGAAAAACCATCCCTTCCAGAGAATTCTTAAATGACGTTCGCTGTTTAATTCACCTAAATTACTCTTCAGGAGTGACGATGTCTTTACATCTGTAATGTCTATTTTTCAAATCAAGAAATTTGTGTGAATTATGAACAATTCTTTTTAACTTGTAAAAGTGCACTGTTCTCTTTAGCTGTACTTGCCTTGCATGTATAACTTTGTAAGTCTAATGAAACCCATACTTATTTACCTTGCTGTGTTTGGAGGTTGGGAACTCCAATTCTTGCTGAACCATGGGCCTTTCGCACATGCGTTGGCTGGGAACTGCTGCATATGTGCAGTTTGTTTATTTTATGTTCTTCCGGCCAAGGTTCGACGTGCTTGGCTGTGCAAAAGGGAAAATGAATGATGGCATGAAAAAAACAGATCAGGTAACCTGGTGCCATTGCTGAGTGAGTGTCCCATGGCACAGGACTGGGGAGGGGGACAGGGAGACGTTCCAAAAGGAAGTCCCAGTTAAGGGATAAAGGCAGGGTCCCATTAACTTAAAATAAAGGGGCAGAGAAATAGGCTCTAAATTAAAGAAAGAACTGCAGGGAGCAGACTTTAAGCAAAGTGGGTTCGAGAGAAGCTCTGAAGATCCAAGAAGCCAGCCAAAGGTAGGTTAACCTGTGCTGTGAGCCACTGGGGCACATTTACTCTTTGGGTTTGACACAGCTGAAGATCTGAAATTGTGCTTGGAAGGTGAAGCTTGCTCATATTTGGAGATTCAGAGAAAAATAATCTTAGAAGACGAAATTGAAACTCTATAGGTGGGTCATTGTTGAGGCCATCTGAATGTAAGCAATTCTTAGAGAGAATGCCAAGGCATGATCTTAAAAGGTGGAGATTGGAAACCTACATGAGAAAAACAAAGTTTCAGTGAGATTGAGTTTTTTTCATTCATTCATGGGACATGGGCGTTGCTGGCTGGCCAGCATTTACTGCCATCCCTAGTTGCCCTTGAGAAGGTGGTGGTGAGCTGCCTTCTTGATTCGCTGCAGTCCATGTTCTGTGGGTTGACCCACAATGCTGTTAGGGAGGGAATTCCAGGATTTTGACCCAGCGACTGCGAAGGAACGGCGATATATTTCCAAGTCAGGATGATGAGTGACTTAGAGGGGAACTTGCAGGTGATGATGTTCCCATTTATCTGCTGCCCTTGTCCTTCTAAATGGAAGGTGTTGTCTAAGGATCTTTGGTGAATTGCAGCAGTGCATCTTGTAGATAGTACACACTGCTGCTACTAAGTGCCGGTGGTGGAGGGATTGAATGTTTATAGATGTGGTGCCAATCAAGCGGCCTGCTTTGTCCCGGATAGTGATAAGCCTCTTGAGTATTGTTGGAGCTGCACCCATCTAGGCAAGTGGGGAGTGTTCCATCATAGAACATAGAACATAGAACATAGAACATTACAGCGCAGAACAGGCCCTTCGGCCCACGATGTTGCACCGACCAGTTAAAAAAAAAAACTGTGACCCTCCAACCTAAACCAATTTCTTTTCGTCCATGAACCTATCTACGGATCTCTTAAACGCCCCCAAACTAGGCGCATTTACTACTGATGCTGGCAGGGCATTCCAATCCCTCACCACCCTCTGGGTAAAGAACCTACCCCTGACATCGGTTCTATAACTACCCCCCCTCAATTTAAAGCCATGCCCCCTCGTGCTGGATTTCTCCATCAGAGGAAAAAGGCTATCACTATCCACCCTATCTAAACCTCTAATCATCTTATATGTTTCAATAAGATCCCCTCTTAGCCGCCGCCTTTCCAGCGAAAACAATCCCAAATCCCTCAGCCTCTCCTCATAGGATCTCCCCTCCATACCAGGCAACATCCTGGTAAACCTCCTCTGCACCCTCTCCAAAGCCTCCACATCCTTCCTGTAATGTGGGGACCAGAACTGCACACAGTACTCCAAGTGCGGCCGCACCAGAGTTGTGTACAGTTGCAACATAACGCTACGACTCCTAAATTCAATCCCCCTACCAATAAACGCCAAGACACCATATGCCTTCTTAACAACCTTATCTACTTGATTCCCAACTTTCAGGGATCTATGCACACATACACCTAGATCCCTCTGCTCCTCCACACTATTCAAAGTCCTCCCGTTAGCCCTATACTCAACACATCTGTTATTCCTACCAAAGTGAATTACCTCACACTTCTCCGCATTAAACTCCATCCGCCACCTCTCGGCCCAACTTTGCAACCTGTCTAAGTCTTCCTGCAAACTACGACACCCTTCCTCACTGTCTACCACACCACCGACTTTGGTGTCATCAGCAAATTTGCTAATCCACCCAACTATACCCTCATCCAGATCATTAATAAATATTACAAACAGCAGTGGCCCCAAAACAGATCCCTGAGGTACACCACTTGTGCCTTGTAGATGGTGGATAGGCTCTGGGGAGTCAGGAGGTGAGTTACTCACAATATGATAAATACCTGGGTGGGTTGGTGAGAAATCCATGGAGTTGGGTTAGTTGCATTTGTCATCTATTGTGTAATGTGGTGTGTCTGACCACAGTTCACCTGTTAATTCACATCTACCTTATACTTACCTTGAATGTTATAGTATAAGTTATATATTGGTTTCCCCCCACAGTCCAATGCTAAATTGCCCCTTAGTGTCGGGGGACTAACAGAGTAAATAAGTGGGGTTACAGGGATAGGGTCTGGGTGGGATTGTGGTCGGTGCAGATTTGATGGGCCAAATGGCCTCCTTCTGCATTGTAGGGATTCTATAATTAGAGAGTTGGGAAGGAACACAGATTTCAGCAATTTTCTCTCATCCTGTCCATAACATTAGCTTCGTTTGCTTTAATTTTATTATCATTGAATCATTCTTTCCCTAGCCTCTCTTTGACTTTTCAACTCTGCTGAATCTTTTCCCCATTGTATGAGATTGGCACAGGACCTCTGCCCTGAGGCCACCTCAGGGCCATTACAACCATGCTCCAGGAAACAGAATGATGGACATGACTGAATACCAGTCAACAGAGAGACTCATGAAGAAATATAAAGCAACAATAGTGAAAAACAAAGAAAGGAAGAAACAAAAGCAGGACTGAAGGAAACTCATAACTCTTTATCAGCATTTTCCAGTTTGTCCACAAGTCAGAATGACTCAAAGACTAATCCAGAAACAATTTAATTGCTTTCATACCTTTTGCTGTTCACACATGTCTGTTAACAGGAAAATATACAAAGGAGGCAGAAAGTACAGCAAAACTATATGATGTTCGGGAAATATCTGCTCAGGATTTGGGAGTGCTCATGAAGTAACTGTGTAACAAGGCTAACATGACCACATCTTAATAGAGGGGATGTTATTCTTTAGTGTGGACTTATAGAAGTTAGCACTAGTAATTATCAAAGATTCTACTTTCAAACCATTCATTTTCATTGGATTAACCCTCATGAATTATTCAATTTAATAGTAAGCACGTCCTTTAATTTCAAAGCATTAAAGATCAGTTAGCAACAGACTGTCATCATGTCAGGCTGCCCTGGGTTTGAACCCAGGCACTAGCGCTGAAAGATAAGGCGAGATTTTAACTGATCCACAGGGATTAGCATCCACCTCGGTTTCTCAGTCAATCAGACAGAGTGGGTGGAAAGACATTGCAAATCTGCCAAAGGAAGGATTTCTAATTAAAGGGACCCCAGCAGGGATCATAATGGCTGAACTGGGTCTGGATTCCTGAGGCTGCAGAAATCACAGGAATGGAGGGGAATTTCCCTCCTTGGGCCTCTCACTCTTACCTGGATTCCTGCTGCCAATAACATGAGGAAGACGCCAGTCTCAAACCATGCAGGTGTACATGTAAGTGGACAGCCGGAGTGTGGTCCATCCACCTGGAAACAGTGCTCTGTGAACATCCAGGACCCCACGGGGGCATGACATGGGTGTGGCCAAACCACACACTCTGACTTTCCAAGCATCCCCCTGTAAACACTCTGCAAGATATGACTTCATGTGGCTTTATCCCTTCTGTCTCCAGGGCCTCAGACACCGATCTGAACATCAGCCAACACAAAGATTCACCCTCATATTTGTGTCGTCTCACACTCATGCTTCACAGTTGCCTTCTACAAATATTGTCCTTGCCTCCTTTCCACAGAATCTATTTCTCAACTCAGAATTCTCGGCTTTCTACTCTTGCAGGAGAAGAGTGTGCACAATTTTGGAAAGGGGCAGAGATCCTGGGGGAGAGGGGAGGTCCTCCAATCACATTCATCTTGACAGCATCTAGCAATGCATGCCCACCTAGTGCACTGGGAAGAAGCTCTTGTTCCAAGACGCTGTAGATGTCACCAACAACATCTCATGAGAGCCTTAGCCTCCCAAGGTGGTAAGGAAGAGAGAAAGAAGCTATACTGCTCCTCCGCATAAAGTATTTGTTTTAAATGTACACTTTAGTAGTGGTCTCCAGTCATCCAATTGGCCAACCCTTCACACAACTGACCCACTACAGGTTACATTCAGAGAAAAACAATTTCTGATTTGGATCAGTAAATAATATTTGTATTCTCAATGACACCCTGCAGTGGCACATCTTCAGCAATCCATCCAGTTTGCAATGAAGAAACCAAAGATTCTGGTAGTACAGGATTTGATTTGAAAAAGGTGATGTATGGACTAGTTTTGAGCAGCTTTAGAATACATCAATTCAATGTCGATTGATAGAACCTAGCAACCTTGTGGTTTTATGTGTTTTTTCAGTGTGTTATCTCTAATCCAGACATCAGATTATGCTCATTCTGTCTCTGCCCGACATTTCACTCGTCACACCATGCCTGAGGACATAACGGTAGGACAAGAAGCCAGTAAGTGTGGAGATATGGTTGTGCCAAGCTGTTAGGAATGGAGTGCCACCGTTTCCTGAGCTTCAAGCCTATTCTAAACATTAACTTTGAACTGAAGTTGGAGTTGAAAGAACTGAACAATCCTTCCATCCTAAAGCAAGCACAAAAGATGAAAAGAAGGACATGTTATAGAACATAGAACAGTACAGCACAGTACAGGCCCTTCGGCCCTCGATGTTGTGCCGAGCTTTGTCCGAAACCAAGATCAACCACTCCCTATCATTCTGGTGTGCTCCATGTGCCTATCCAATAACCGCTTGAAAGTTCCTAAAGTGTCCAACTCCACTATCACAGCAGGCAGTCCATTCCACATCCCAACCACTCTCTGAGGAAAGAACCTACCTCGGACATCCTTCCTATATCTCCCACCAGGAACCTTATAGTTATGCCCCCTAGTAACAGCTACATCCACCCGAGGAAATAGTCTTTGAACGTCCACTCTATCCCCCTCATCATCTTATAAACCCCTATTAAGTCACCTCTCATCCTCCTCCTAGAAAAGCCCTAGCTCCCTCAACCTTTCCTCATAAGACCTACCCTCCAAACCAGGCAGCATCCTGGTAAATCTCCTCTGCACTCTCTCCAATGCTTCCACATCCTTCTTATAGTGAGGTGACCAGAACTGCACACAATATTCCAAATGTGGTCTCACCAAGGTCCTGTTGCAGCATAACCCCACGGCTCTTAAACTTAAACTCCTGTTAATAAATGCTAACACACTATAGGCCTTCTTCACGTCTCTATCCACTTGAGTGGCAACCTTCAGAGATCTGTGGATATGAACCCCAAGATCTCTCTGTTCCTCCACATTCCTCAGTACCCTGCCGTTGACCCTGTAATCCGCATTCAAATTTGTCCTACCAAAATGAATCACCTCGCACTTATCAGGGTTAAACTCCATCTGCCATTTTTCGGCCCAGCTCTGCATCCTATCAATGTCTCTTTGCAGCCTACAACAGCCCTCCACCTCATCCACTACTCCACCAATCTTGGTGTCATCAGCAAATTTACTGACCCACCCTTCAGCCCCCTCCTCCAAGTCATTGATAAAAATCACAAATAGCAGAGGTTCCAGCACTGATCCCTGTGGTACACCAATGGTAACTGGTCTCCAGTCTGAAAATTTTCCATCCACCAGCACCCTCTGTCTTCTATGAGATATGATGTGGAGATGCCGGTGTTGGACTGGGATGAACACAGTAAGAAGTCTCACAACACCAGGTTAAAGTCCAACAGGTTTATTTGGTAGCAAATACCATATATTCCAAATACCAAATGAGACATCTTTCTATGAGATAGCCAGTTACTTATCCAATCGGCCAAATTTCCCTCTATCCCACATCTCCTTACTTTCTTCATGAGCAGACCATGGGGAACCTTATCAAACGCCTTACTAAAATCCATGTATACGACATCAACTGCTTGAAAAACCTGAGGGTCGATAAGTCCCCTGGGCCAGGTGGGATATATCCTAGGATTCTTTGGGAGGCAAGGGATGAGATTGCAGAGCTTTTGACTTTGATCTTTGGGTCCTCACTGTCCACGAGGATAGTGCCAGAGGACTGGAGAGTGGCGAATGTTGTTCCTCTGTTCAAGAAAGGAAATAGAAATGACCCTGGTAATTATAAGCCGGTTAGTCTTACTTCGGTGGTCGTAAGTTAATGGACAAGGTCCTGAGGTCCTGACATCAACTGCTCTACCTTCATCTACACACTTAGTTACCTCCTCAAAGAATTCAATCAAATTTGTGAGGCAAGACTTACCCTTCACGAATCCGTGTTGACTATTCCGGATTAAGCTGCATCTTTCTAAATGGTCATAAATCCTATCCCTCAGGATAATGCTCTCCTAAGTACTTTTTTTTAGCTCATTCCTTGCTACCTTGTAACCCTGAAGCGACCCAACTGAACCTTGTTTTCTCATCCTTACATATGCTTCCTTTTTCCTCTTGACAAGATATTCCACCCCTTTTGTGAACCATGGTTCCCTCACTCGGCCATTTCCTCCCTGCCTGACAGGGACGTACCTATCAAGGACACACAGTATTTGTTCCTTGAACAAGCTCCACTTTTCATTTGTGCCTTTCCCTGACAGTTTCTGTTCCCATCTTATGCTCCCTAATTCTTGCCTAATCGCATCATAATTACCCCTCCCCCAATTATAAACCTTGCCCTGCCGTATGGCCCTATCCCTCTCCATTGCAATAATGAAAGACATTGAATTGTGGTCACTATCTCCAAAGTGCTCTCCCACAAACAAATCCAGTACTTGGCCCGGTTCATTACCCAGTACCAAGTCCAATGTGGCCCCACCTCTTGTCAGCCTATCCATATTGTGTCAGGAAACCCTCCTGCACACACTGTACAAAAACAGCCCCATCCAAACTATTCGACCTATAAAGGTTCCAATCAATATTTGGAAAGTTAAAGTCACCCATGACAACTACCCTGTGACCTCCACACCTATCCATAATCTGCTTTGCAATTTCTTTCTCCACATCTCTATTACTATTTGGGGGCCTATAGAAAACTCCTAACAACGTGACCGCTCCTTTCCTATTTCTAACTTCAGCTCATATTACCCCAGTAGGTAGATCCCCCTCGAACTGCCTTTCTGCAGCCATTAAACTATCCTTGATTAACAATGCTACTCCTCCACCTCTTTTACCACCTTCCCTACTCTTACTGAAACACCTATACCCCGGAACTTCCAACAACCATTCCTGTCCCTGTTCTAACTATGTCTCCGTAATGGCCATAACATCGTAGTCCCAAGTAGCAATCCACGCTCCAAGCTCACCTACCTTATTCTGGATGCTCCGTGCATTGAAGTAGACACACTTCAACCCACCTTACTGTCTGCCGATACACTCCTGCAACCTTGATACTCTCCTCAGTACCTCACAACACTCAACACTGTTGTTGGAAAATTAACTGGCATTTCTCAAAGTGTAGAAGGAATCTCTTGGTTCAATCATAGAATCCCTACAGTTCAGAAAGAGGCCATTTGGCCCATCAAGTCTGCACCGACAACAATCTCACCCAGGCCCTATCACCGTAACCTCATGTATTTACCCTGCTAATCTTCCTGACACTAAGGGTCAATTTAGCTTGGCCAATCCACCTAACCTGCACATCTGTGGAGCTTGAGAGGAAACCGGAGCACCCGGAGGAAACCCATGCAGACAAAGGGAGAGCATTAAAACTCCACACAGATAGTCACCCAAGCTTGGAATTGAACCTTGGTCCCTGGCACTGTGAGGCAGCAGTGCTAACCACTGTGCCACTGTGCTAAACTAACATTAAAGAATCAGTATTGTATCTGTACTGTGACTAACTGCTCCAATCTTACAGCCATTACCACAAATTTGAAAGAGGGGGTTCTGTGATTTTGTCTGTTGTTTATTCATTCAGTTTTATAAAAAAAATATCGGGCTACCATTCCCTAAAATACAGATACATATTTTCAGCATTGATATATTGCTGCCTTCTTCAAAATTAATATCCATAAAATGTTGCAGCTCAGTCCTGGAAATCGCTATCAGTTGTCACACTTCACTGAGTTGCTTTAGGTCACCAGACAACAAGTGGACTCGGTCCGTTTTGATTTATTGATTCAATTAGTGTTAGTGATTAGCAATAGGAAATTAAAGGGAAGATATTGATAGCCAGCATGTATCTTAATCATGAGTTGTCAAAGACGTTGCTGTAATTAGTGCTGGAAAATCAACAAGATGAGCAGTAAGATTACTGTAAAAGCAGCTCTTTTGATGCATTACATTGTAGACTTCACTCACTGCTCCCATTAATATAGACATCCTGCAAAACAAAATCAATATTGAATATTCTGCAAAATATTAAATGTTCTTTTAACATCTGTATACTAGCCATAGATGTGGCTGTAGCCTATGGATAAAAATCCTCTCCAAGCTCAATAAGTTAAAATTACAAGTTTTTAAAGTTTTAAGTTTATTTATTAGTGTCACAAGTAGATTTACATTAACACTGCAGTGAAGTTACTGTGAAAATCCCTTATATGTAATATATATTATACATATAATTATATATATAATTATACATATAAATCTGTAATAGAAACAGAAAATGCTAGAATTATGAAATGGCTCACTCGATTTCTGTAAAGAAAAATACAGAATAATATTTCTGGTGTATATTTGGATTTATTTCCCCTGTTTTTACTGTGTTTCAGGTTATGTTTACAAGTGAATCATGGTTTCCTTCAACCTTCAGAGTGCTTCGACTTCCCCATTATCATCAAGTAGGATACTGAACGAAAAACCCTTGTTAGACTCCTTTAGGCCATATTAAATACCAAACAAATGCATCAAGCAGTAACATAACAAAAGAATTATAATGTATATCCAGGTAGAATATCTCAGATCTGGCCATACGAAAACTGGCAATGTCGGAAAATCAACCTTTTTAAAAAACTGCCATGCATGAATTTTAATTATTATTGGATGAGTGAAATAACTTACTGGATTGTTTGGCTGGAGCTGCATTGGTGCATCGACCTGTTATCAGTTTCATGCGCCTTTCTTTTCCCATGCTCCAAGTGGTTCCAGCAACCCTCGATACAACCCGAACTGGCCCGAAACACCTGGCCCGAACTGCCCAACATGAAAACCAACAAGAGACAAAATCTGGCATGGACCCAGTCCTGAGCTTGTCGGTTTTGGTGTGCGTGTGTGTGTGTGTTTACACTGACTTTTAAAATTTCCTACCTTGCAACATGAATGCTAAAGTTGAGGCTAAGGTTAGCTTTTGCATGTAACTGCTCTTTAATTTTGTCCTTATCCACTATGGAAGTTATTTGACAGATCTTGTTCTTTTCAGATAGTTTTTCTGATCACATAAAGTTTAAGTTTATTTATTAGTATCACAAGTAGACTTACATTGGCACTATAATGAATTTACTGTGAAAATCCCCCAGTTGCCAAATTCCAGTGCCTGTTCGAGTACATTGAGGAAGAATTTAGCATGGCCAATGCACCTAACCAACACGTCTTTTGGACTGTGAGAGGAAACCAGAGCACCCCGCGGAAAGCCACACAAACTCCATACAGACAGGTGACCCAAGGCCTGGAATCAAGCCCAGGTCCATGGCACTGAGAGGCACCAATGCCACTGTGCCACTGCCGCCCATAGTCTCTTATGGTCTCCAGATCAAACTGAAATATTTAAATAGAAACAGGTTGAAAATATAGCGACAGCTGAGCAGAATTAAAATGATTTTAGTGACTTTTAAGGGGCGTCTTGACAAATGCATGAATAGGATGGGAATAGAGGGGTATGGTCCCGGCAAGGGTAGGGGGTTTTAGTTCAGTAGGGCAGCATGGTCGGTGCAGGTTTGGAGGGCCAAAGGGCCTGTTCCTGTACTGTAATTTTCTTTGTTCTTTGACTGTTCTTTTCACCTCAACATTAGAAAAGCACCGAGCCCAGTGTGACATTTCAATTCCCACTGGTTATTTAAATAAGATCACTTCAATGCATATCCTGTTCTAGAACTTAGCCATACATTTATGAAAAATGCTAGGTCTGCGTCCTGCTGCAAATTCCTTCAATGTGACTGGGTCAGGAAAGAAAGAAATTAGCCAAGAATCCTTCTTATCACCACATTGAACTGATCCCTGCCTGAAAGTGGATTTTGGAGCAATTGGGTGAGGACAATCAGCTGTGAGCAAATAACCAGTTAATGCTCAATTCTCCTGAATTTTAAAAAAATGTTTACTCCATTCTTAAAGTTACAAGGCCAATGTTCAGAATGGACCGGGCAAACCCAAATCCAATCCTTGTTTGCTCCAAAAACCTATTTCAAATTCCAATTGAATCAAATTCCTGGTCCCCACAAGAGAGACAAACAAGATCTAAGCTGACAAGGTATGGCATTGCACCCTATCTTGGACTTGATCTGACCGATGCTTGATCTTAGCCAAAAGGCCAACAAAAAATAACTCCCCTGGTACCTCTGTTAGAAAAGACAGCTGACCCAAACAAATTGTAAAAGTCACAGGTTCAGTGGTGGGTTCTGCCTCTGCTGATTTGCTTACAGTCAGAGTGGGTGCACTGCAATTGGTTTCAGTGTCGCCTACGCTGGTAAAGGAGATAATGGAGATTGTGAGGGTGGGACTGCAAATGCGCAACACCTCCCCACGTAAGTGGGATGCTGGCCACACGTGATCACATGGTGGCTAATCAATTAGATATTTATGTTCAAGGAGCCCAGCCAATCATGCTGGCGGGGATGGGCAGTAAGTCGCTGGGACCTCGTGAGATCAAAGGTCCAGGCACAATGTTAAAGAGCACCCGGATAGGCATTCATTCCTTGCAAGCACACAGCATTAATGTGGTTGGTGTCAATATCAGTCAATGCCTTGAGCTTCTGCTACCTTCTGCTCATCTTTCTTCCCCTAGATAACGTCTGTTCATCCTCCATCACCTTCCCTTCACAACACCACATTCTCACTCCATCCACCCTTGCCATGCCTTCAGACCCCCAACTAATCTCCCATCACCCTTGACCAACTACCATTCATACAAGTGCTACTGCTCATCAATAGTCAGTCAGTGCCTTGCGCCCTGAAGCTGCCCCTCCCTTACCCTCAAGCTGCCATCCATCCTCCATGACCCTCTTGCTATCATCCTTGACCTGTTCTCCTCAAATCACCATTGACCTTCCCTTTATAGCCATTGATTGACCCACAATCAAGCTTGACCTATCATTTCTAGACATTGACCTTTGCTATATACTTCTGCATCCTCCCTCTATCCCCTAACAGACTTCTTAGGACTGCCACCTCCCTCCCTCTCTGCCTCCCAATCAGTCCTGGTCTGTTCCCCTTTCACTGCCACCATTTGATCTCAATGCATCAATGCCTTCCCTTCCCTGATACAACAAAGCTTCTCATGCAAGAAAAGGAAGTACCTGCTCGGTTCAAATCCACCAGGAAGACTATCTCACCTGCTGCACACCACATTGATGCAGCGGTGAATCTAAAGCCATGTGTTTCTTGTTTGTTGATTACTTAGTTTAAAATGTAAACTTAATTCTGGCAAAACTGCGTTTTGATGTTCATACATAACTTGCTAATATATTAAAAAGAAGTTCTCAGCACATGCCATCTCAATCTGCCACCAACTGAATACCCTACTTTCATAGGCCTTCTGCTGACTGAAGTATCTCCGCCTGCCTCATTTCCCACATTCAGGACCTTCACAAGATGCTGCCCTGGATCCCAGAGTTGATTGCTATCTCGTGGTGGTCATCTCCAGCTTTCAAATGAGGGAAAGATTAGGCCCAGCTGCAGTGTTTCTTCCCCCAATGAATAATCCTTAAACTCTCACTGTCCAGGCTAAGACATAAAGAATGGTCTCTTTAAAGAGGTGGCTGGAGCCCATGGTACCCAAGTGTAGTCCAGTGATTTCTAGAGGACTAAGTGTCAGTTTGGAGGGTAGCCCAAAGATGCGCTGGAAAATCCCTCGTGGAACTTCACAGATAAGCATTGCATGGCATTGACCAGAAGCGCAACCTCTTCTGGGTAATTTCCCTACACTGTTAACCGTTCGGAAATGCAATTTTAAATTGCAAACTTCGGATGGTTCTGACAGGGTTACTCACAAAAACTTAGAAGAGTTAAAATTTCAGGGTAACCATTGTAAAAACCCAGTCCGACACCCCCACAAGAATGCCCCCATATCCCTGACACCACCCCCCTCCACCCCTCCCACCCAGGATACACCCCCAACACCACTGGCCCGCAAACCCCCAACTAACCATAGCCCCACGGTATTCCCCACCCCACTAACCCCTCCCCCCCATGTGATTTCCCCCACCCACACAGGCCTCCTCACCATCCATCCCCCCATGGGTCTGACTCTCACCCCCAACCCAACCCAAACCGACAACCCTGCCCGAGATCCAACCCGGCCACCCAACCCCTGATCCAATACCCCATCTGGCAGGCCTGCCCCACCCCAAACCTCTGACCACTCTGCCTGACCTGCAACCTTGAGGTCTGACCCTAGCCAGGATCAGATCTTCACCCCTCCTCCCGAGGTCCGAACTCCCCTATACCTGATACTCCATGTCCACCACCCACTCCACAATGTCTGACCCCACCTGATGTTCAACACTGCCCACCCCACCAGACCACCCCCCACCCCACCCGACCTCCAATTACTCCTACCCAATAACTGTCCTCCAATCCCCTACCCCCCCTCCCCACCATTTCCTAAATTCTATCCACTTACCTTCTCCCTGGCCTGTCAATTTTATGATGTGGAGATGCCAGCGTTGGACTGGGGTAAACACAGTAAGAAGTCTAACAACACCAGGTTAAAGTCCAACAGGTTTATTTGGTAGCAAATGCCACTAGCTTTCGGAGCGTGCTGCTCCTTCGTCAGGTGGAGTGGGAGGTCTCCCAATCCACCTGACGAAGGAGCAGCACGCTCCGAAAGCCAGTGGCTTTTGCTACCAAATAAACCTGTTGGACTTTAACCTGGTGTTGTTAGACTTCTTACTGTCAATTTTAACCAGACCTTTAAAAGTGTGCAAGAGGAGCTGGGGATAACAAAGAGCCAGAGGGGAGCCGGGAGTTCAAAAAAATGAGAAGACATGGGAGAATCATAGAATCCATACAGTGCAGAAGGAGGCCATTCAGCCCATCGAGCCTGCATCGACAACAATCCCACCAAGCCCCCCTATCCCCATAACCCCACGTATTTACCCTGCTAGTCCCCCTGACACTAAAGGGCAATTTAGCATGACCAATCAACATAACCCATACATCTTAACCAGTACATAAAAGAGCATGAGATAGAGCAAGACTGTGAGTGGAGCCAAGAGACTGAAAACAGTGCAAATGGAGAGACAGTCGGGAGATTAAAAACAGCGTGAGAATGCGATGAGAAATCTGAGTGCTAGCTTGGAGTTTGAAGCTCCTGAGGTGACACCAGGATTCAAATGTGATGTTGGGTAAGTAAGAACAGCTGATTGGGTAAGTACAGTTGGGTAAGTATTTACTACTTGCATCAATTATAGTTTGTGAGGTCTATATTTTGTAATTTATCATTTGTGAGGGCTATATTCTATTGTAACGCAGATCAGACTCATAGGTCGGGATTTTACAGTCTTGCTTGACCTGATACCGTAAAATCCCACCAGAGGTCAAAAGATCTTCTCATTGTCTGCCCCTCGCCCGCTCTGATTCCTGTGGCGGGCGGTGCGGTAGAATTGTGGCGATTATGTAAAATGCTAGATAATGATCTGTACTACCATTACTGGACTTCTGTTGTAAATTTATATTGCTTCTTTTTCTTAGGGTAATCACATGATAACCTCACCACAGAACAAATTGACAAGGTAATAACTATACTCAGAAAAAGTACAGACATATCTGATCACTTGGCATCAGTGTAGATTTTCTACACTGTTTAACTTTGATATTTTAAATTGATTTTTCCTCTCCAATTTTCTCCCCTCTCTCTTTCAATTGGGTTTAATTCAGTTCTTGTCCTCTTGTACATTGTCAAAATGCCAGAAGCATGTATTTTGATTTGATTTATTATTGTCACATGCGTGCTACACAGACAAAGCACACTGTTTATAGAGAAGGAAAGGAGAGAGTGCAGAATGTAGTGTTACAGTCATAGCTAGGGTGTAGAGAAAGATCAACTTAATGCAAGGTAGGTCCATTCAAAAGTCTAATGGTAGCAGGGAAGAAGGTTTTCTTGAGTCAGTTGATACGTGACCTCAGACTTTTGTATTTTTTTCCTGATGGAAGAAGGTGGAAGAGAGTATGTCTAGGGTGCGTGAGTTCTTGATTATGCTCGCTGTTTTCCCGAGGCAGCAGGAAGCGTAGTCAGAGTCAATGGATGGGAGGCTGGTTTGTCTGATGGATTGGGCTTCGTTCACAACCCTTTGTTGTTTCTTGCGGTCTTGGACAGAGCAGGAGCCAAAACAAGCTTTGATATAACCAGAAAGAATGCTTTTATGGCACATCTGTAAAAGTTGATAGCGGACATGCCAAATCTCCTTAGCCTCCTGAGAAAGTAGAGGCATTGGTGGGCTTTCTTAACTATAATGTCAGCGTGGAGAGACCAGGACAGGTTGTTGGTGATCTGGACACCTAGAAACTTGAAACTCTCAACCACTTCCATTTTGTACCCGTTGATGTAGACAGGGGCATGTCCTCCACTACATTTCCTGAAATCAATGACAATCTCCTTCATTTTGTTGACATGGAGGGAGAGATTATTGTTGTCTCACCAGTTCACCAGATTCTCTTTCCTGTACTCCGTCTCACCATTGTTTGAGATCCAACCCACTATGGTGGTGTCATCAGCAAACTTGAAAATTGAGTTGGAGGGGAATTTGGCCACACAGTCACAGGTGTATAAGGAGTATAGTAAGGTGCTGAGGACACAGCCTTGTGAGGCACTGGTCTTGAGGATGAACGTGGAGGAGTAGTTGTTGCCTGTCCTTACTCATTGCAGTCTGTGCATTAGGAAGTTTAGGATCCAGTCACAGAGGAAGGAGCAGAGCTCCAGAACACAGAATTTGGAGATGGGTTTTGTAGGAATAATGGTGTTGAAGGCTGAGCTGTAGTCAATGTATAGGAGTCTGACATATGTGTCTTTGTTATCCAGGTGTTCCAAGGATGAGTGCATGGCCAGGGAGGTGGTGTCTGCTGTGGACCTGTTGCATCAATAGGTGAACTGTAGTGGATCCAGGCAATCAGGGAGGCTGCAATTGATTCATTCCATGACTAACCTTACAAAGCACTTCATAATGATGGATGTCAGAGTTACCGGATGATAGTCATTAAGGCACACTGCCTGGCTTTTCTTTAGTACCAGAATGATGGTCATCTTCTTAAAGCAGATAGGGACCTCAGATTAATGTAAAGAGAGGTTAAAGACATCTGCGAATACACCCGCCAGATGGTTTGCGCAGGACCTGAATGCTCGTCCAGGTACCCCATCTGGGCCAGTCGCTTTTCGTGGATTGACTTTCGAGAAGGCTGCTCTGACGTCTGTGATGGTGACCTTGGATATGGGTTCGGCCGAGGCTTCCGGGGTGGAGGGTGTGCTCCAGCTGACCTATTGCTCAAAATGAGCAGAGAATGCATTGAGCTCATCGGGGAGGGGTGTATTGGTGCCGGCGATTTTACATGCCTTCATGTGTGATTTTCTACAGTGATTGCAGGCAGTTGTTGTTTGTAAGGGACAGCGCAGCTAAATCTGAACCTGTCCTTATACAATATCCACACCCGCGCAGGATTTCCACCAGAGCTTGTTGCACAGTGATGAGAAGAAAGAACGGAGTCTAATTGTCGTTCCACTAACCCCACCCCATGTTGGTGCCACTAACCCAGCACACATTGAAAATTAGACGATGGAACAGGACATCAACCCTGCACTTAGTCCTCAGGACAACTCATTAAATTTTACTTTACTGAATGAAATATGCTGCTGTGAGCACTTTCATTAGCTCCCTGGCATCCAAAAGATGGGCTTCAAGTTAGTTGACAATTTTCACCTAATTAGTGCAAAGATTTGGCACAGAAAATCATACATTTGCATTACTTCCACTCATTCATGCATGCATTGACATCTCACTTGGCTCTCATTCATACTGGTAACATGCATTACTCGGGACATTTAACAATAAATGTGAAACAGCCAATAATCACAGTACTGTTTTCATTTAGAGGCCACACCCTTGCTAACACAAATCAGAAAATGTGGCCTAAAATTTCCAGCAGGTATTTAATCCAATTGAATATAATGAGAACAGAGGTTCTGGGCTGTGTAGCTGGTTTGCTTATTAGTCTTTCTCCCTTGGACCTGGGTTCAAATGCAGCTATGACCGAGTCTCCGCTGCTGATTGGAAGAATCCTCTGTGAAAGGAGTTTACACAATCTCAATCCGGTTCCTAGTTGGCACAAATGAATTGGATGGTATGAATTGAAAATGTGGCTCAGTGAAACTTGTGCATAAAATGGAAAAGCAATCTCATCACTCCAGTAAAGGGTTTCTTTTCTTCTGAGACACACGGTTAGAGCAAAATAGGTGAGTGTTTGCTGCTGATATTTGAGGGGATTTCTCCCCGAGGATCGAGCTTTCAGCGATTTGTTTTATCACAGTGGAGAATAAGGCAAAGTTCCACCTGGGAGGATTATTGCTGCTTCACTGGGCTGTCCGGTATTTTTGTTCCTCTGCTCCTGTTGCTGCTAGTCATTTTCTCCACACTTGCTGCTTACAGGGTGGAAGATCCTGGATCCCTGGAGAATTTCCTTTGAGTCCACCCCACTTACTGGCAGTTTCTGGAGTCCCTCACATAGATTTTGATGATATTCCCAGAGAACTGGTGGTAAAGGCCTTGCAATTCCCCCATGCCAATGGAAATGGACTCTCTAGTGGCTTCACTTTCCTGCAGTCAAACCCAAAGACAGATATTGCCATGCACATCACTGATTACCTTGCCTCTTAATGAGAGAGAATAATCAGACTGGATGTATAACAAACAGATGATCCAATACTGCCTTTTAAAGTTGAAAGTTAATTTATTAGTGTCACAAGTAAGCTTACATTAACACTGCAATGAAGTTACTGTGAAAATCCCCTCGTCACCACATTCCAGTGCCTGTTCGGGTCCACTGAGGGAGAATTTAGCATGGCCAATGCATCTAACCAGCACGTCTTTCGGACTGTGGACGTAAACATGGGCACCCGGAGAAAACCTACACCAGGAGAATGTGCAGACACCGCACAGACAGTGACCCAAGTCAGGAATTGAACCCAGGTCCCAGGCGCTGTGATGTAGCAGTGCTAACCACCTTGCCTCACTTATCCATCCTCCTCCCTGTAGTTGTAAGTTATCCCCAATGTGTTAGCAATGGCATCTGTGTCAAATAGTATAACTGCACAGCTTCTTAATTCTCCAGTCACTGACAAAGCTTGTGGCGCAAAGTGTGAATTTTCAGTAATTTTTCACATGCTGCCATGGGAAGGGAAAGTATAGTGGGGCACATCAGCACAAGCACTACAAATAGGATTCAAGCCTATACACATGAAGCAAGAATTAATCTTGATAGTTTTTGGCACTCCCAAGACTGTGAATAGGGCTGGCGCTGCACACATGAATGAGAGTTTGATCTTGATAGTTTGTAGCACTCCCAACTACAGAAGGAACAGTACATGGTGCTGACGTCTGCTCAAATCTTTAAGTGAAAACTGAACTACTGTACAAAAAGAGAAACCCTCTGCTGAAGGAACATGAAAATAACTGATAGTTTAACTCTGGTAGAAAGTAGAGAATGGTGCGCATTCTCCCCACCCCCTCCTCTTTCCATCTCTGCCCACACCACCATCCCCCCTCTCCACTACCCCCCCCACCCCGCCTCCCCATCAGCACTGTCTTCAGCTGCCTGGCTGCATGCTCTGGAACACCCTGAGTAAGCCTCACTGCATCTCACCCTTCCTCATCCTCTTTCAAATCTTTCTCAAAGAACTTCATCAGAACAGAAAAATGGTTAAACAAGATGAGCTCTAGTCAAATCAATTGTTGAAGTAAAGGAAGCATTCAAATATCTAACTGCATAAAATGGAGTCCCATGCCAGTGGACAGGATAATTTCAGATTAATTTACTTTTAAAATGTCCAGTGTCAGCATCATATGGCTATCATTGAAGAAGAAATCAGAGGGAGATTGGATTCCCCCGACTCTCTGTAACCCACCATTTGTGGATGTGCAATCAGCTTTCTAAACCCTACACTCTGTAATTCCATCAGAACACATCTCTGCCATTTGACGTTTCTCTTTTCATTTGATCCTCCTAATAACCCAACTTCTGACTAAACACCTAGTCCCTTCCATCTACTTCTCCTTTATTTGACTCACCATCGATATTTGCCTGGCTAAACTTCTGAGAGGCCCCTTGGGATGTTTTTCTACACTAAAGTCTATGAAAAGGTAAATCAGGCAGGTGCTCAATCCAACTTTCTGCCCCACCGAGGTTAAAAATTATCCCTATATTAAAAATTATCCCTATATTAAAAATTATCCCTATATTAAAAATTATCCCTATATTAACAGTGTGCTCATACTCTCCTGACTTGGGAGATGTCTCTTTCAACTCTTTAAGATATAGGATGGACAGGTACTAATGTAACCCTATTATTCATTACATGGTTCAGGTGCTCAATGAAGTATCTAAATGATGAAATTCCTATGTACTTCGGTGCCTAGGAATGGTGTATTGGTTTGTGATTTTAATTCAACATTACCCTTCTTTTAAACCCTGTCTGTCCACCACTTCCCAGTTACCTGATAACTTTGTTTCTCTATTTTTTGCTGAAATAAGAGACATGTCGAAGCTTTTCTTCTGTCACTCATCAGGACACTTCACAAGAATACCAGTATAAGGGGAGAAGAACAAAGTATACTATATGAGAAAAGAATGCTGATTGGCTGGCAAATGGACTGTGATTGGTAGAGTCATTGCCTTGGAGAAAACATAAGTTGATGGTGACTGACAGAAAACTGCCAAATATGACAGCCGTTTGCTGATTCATTTCCTACGACAATGTCTTGACCAGAGTCAAGCTGCTTGGTTTAAATTTCAAACAATGCTTGGCAGTTTCAAATCACAAACATTAGATGATACTGACTGGGTTACATCAATAGTTACCCAGAAAAAGTTAGAAATAAAACTTCTTCTAACTTCTGAGTAACCATTGAACAGACGCACACCTAGCCCACCCCCCCCCACCCCACCCCCACAACACCCCCCCCCCCCCCCACCCCCCCACCCCCCCTCCCAACCACTGAACCTGTGGGAGACCCACACACACACACAGCTACACAATCCTCCAAACTTCCCTCATGGGTTTCCACCACTCCCTTTAAACCCCCTGATTGGAATTCCCTAACTCATGGGATACTCCCCACACCCACAGGATGTCTTCTCCCCCTACCCCCCCCCCCCCCATCCCCCAGAACAAGTCTGATCCTCTCCCCCTCCCCCTTAACCACCCCACAGCCAGACCCAACTTTCACCTCCACTCCACCTCAAGGCCTGAATCCAAACAACACCCCCCACGCCTTGACATACCCCACCACACATGAGGCCCATCATCCCCAAACACTTCAAGGTGCAACATAAACCCCACCCCCCCCATTGAGGCCCCAACCTCCACACGCTGCCAAGGCCCCACTTCCCGATGATGACTGACAGTCCCCCACCCTCCCCGCTGAGGCCCGAGCCCCCAATTCACCTCCTTCACCAACTGGACGTATGGAGGTTAACACTCTAGTCCCTCCCTCCAGGTGCTGGAGGTCAAGTGCTGTCAAATGAGTCTTGGCAAGTTGCTACAGGATCTGACTGCGTAGCAGTGGTGGAGGGAGTGAATGTTCCACCACATTACAAATAAGTGCAGGGCACAATTTTATCACTGAGTATTGAACATTGGCTTCCCAATGGTAGGCAGATTAGGTGAAGAGACCAGTCTGAAAGGCTAAACCGATAACCCAGATTGTCTGCCCGCTTCCCTTCTATCATTTTCAGGAATTTTACATGATATATCCTTGACCAGCTATTCTACTCCTTCGCCTATTTAACATGGCCCCTCTCTGTAAAACTCTCTGATTCATAAATTCTTCTGTTGTTCACCCCTTGTTCATGGCCACATTCCTGTAATTACGCATAGGTCACCAGATACTTGCACCTAGAATTCCACTGCTTTCTTTCAAATGATCCAAGCATTAGTATTAAAGCCAATCAGGACTTATTTTTTAATGTTTCCTTATCCTAATGGTTGCCAGCAGAGGTTACAAACACTTATGGTGCTACCATGTTATTATGGATTTTAAACATGTACACACCTACCCTTTTCTATTCCTTGTGCGCACCTTTTTACAGACTTGTATGTGATTTTTCACAGCCAGTTACACAGCCGATTTTGCAGACAAAACTGCATTAGGAGTGGGGAGTGAAATTGCTGATTTAGTAATGCAGTGAGCTCTGACAAGCAATGGAAAATCGTTTCAAAGGAGTAATTTTCTACCATGTTTTTGCATGAACCGATGGATCAATTGTGACTGGTGCAAAGCTATCTTAAATAAATAAATGTAGAAAATGCTGCAAACTCCTCCCCTGAGTCTAATCCTATTAGTTGTGTGAATTTTCCTACTTCTATAACACAATAAGTCATGCCTTCCCGCAGGTACCGTCTGGGTGTCATCTCAATAGGCATCGAGAGATGATATCCAAATGACTGGCTGTGGAGTAAATGGCGGATGTAACTGCACTCCGCTATGATCAGTACCACCAGGATACTGCCAGCAATTATGGTGGTATCATGGGACTAGACTTTTGAATGAACCGACCTCGCATTAAGTTGATCTTTCTCTACACCCTAGCTATGACTGTAACACTACATTCTGCACTCTCTCCTTTCCTTCCCTATGTACGGTATGCTTTGTCTGTATAGTGCAATAAACAATACTTTTCACTGCAGGTTAATACATGTGACAATAATAAATCAAATCAAAAAAACCTAGCGGGTCAGTCATCGTTTGCACTTGTGGACAGAACGGAAGGTTTCAGCTGTGGATCCACATCAGAAAGGTCCATTTTTGATACATTAACTCCCCTGCTCATGCTACACTTACTGAATGTCATGAATCATAGAATCATAGAATCCTACAGTGCAGAAAGAGGCCATTCGGCCCATCGAGTCTGCACCAACCACAATCCCACCCAGGCCCTATCCACATATCCCTACATATTTACCCACTCACCCCTCTAAACCTATGCATCCCGGGACACTAGGGGGCAATTTAGAATGGCCAATCAACCTAGCCCGCACATCTTTGGACTTAAATAGTCATCTTAAATATTTAAAACAGTCATCTTAAATATTTTGAGCCTTTTCTGTTTCAGTTCTTTGCCATTTATTAAATCTTTGAATTTGAAAAGATCCCAGGCAGTCCACTGGGTCTATACTTTAATCTTTAACCCTTCTTATTCTGGGAATGAATATTGGAAATCAGGGCAAGCCCTCTCATGATATCTGCCTGTAAAGGAGTGGGTGGTGTTCAGCCAGCTCCCTGATGGGCACCCCAGTAAATCTGGAAAGACCTGGGCCTGCGGTTTTCCCCTGCTGGGCATGTTTCCAGCAGGGGCCACATAATACAGTGAGTGCCCACCCTACCACCTTCCCACCTACCACCAAGCTCACCCCCATAAAACAGCAGGGGGGGTGGAAATCAGTAGCCCACCCACCATGTTCAGGTAAGTAATCAAGGGTCAATTAGACTTGGTATCAAGCCAATTGACCTGATAATATGCTGCCCACGTCATAAAACGTTTGGTGTGGTCAGCCAGGTAGCTTGATTTTTTTAAAAACAGAACCTTTAAAGGACAGGAAGGGGAGATTAGATCTTCGGGGGTGCCCTTTGCGCATGGGGGGGGGGTCCCTAAGATCAAACCCATTTTCCTCCTAATCCTGCTGCTTTAAACAGAATTCCACTCCCTCCATCCCCCTCCCTGACAAACTAAAAGCCTTCGTGGCCAAGACCCTGGACTTGTCAGTTTTCCAGAGCCCTGGATCGTCCCCATCTTCTTCTAGCAATTCCATCAGGGCCCACTAATGTGCCTTTGGCATTGCTGAGACTGATGGAGCCACTGGCCAATTGGATTGGCTGACAGATCCCAAGAGTGGGACTTCCTCCACATTGAGGGGCGAAAGTCCCACTTGGTCCTTGTTAAGCCCACCCATAATGCCTTATGGCTTTGGAACATGTCAGCTCGATGGTGACTTTACTTCCAGGGACAAGCTGTCTACCCCCCCAACCCTCCCCACATTATTCAGTCCTTGCCATTTATATAGCACCTTTCATTAACTTTGTCTGTGATGCACTTTTGCTCCCCCTATGAAGAACTTTGGAAGTAGTTGTTTGGTAGTACAGAACTTGTGCATTGCTGAGAAAAGACACACATCAAACTTTTTGTCTTGCACTCATCAGGACATTTTCAAGAATACAAAATGTAAAGGGAACAACAATTTATACTTAATGAGAAGAAAGTGTTGACTGTTAGGCAAGTTGACTCTGATTGGTGGAGGCATTGCCATGGAGAATGCCTCAGTTAATTGGTGACTGACAGTTAACTGCCAAATTTTGTTTAAATTCAAACCAGGCAGGTTGATGCTGATTGATCAAGAGATTGCCCTGGGGAATGAACCATAGGAAGGCTGTCACCTATTTTGTTTAACTGCAATGTGTGTACACGTTCTTTCTGTCTCCAAATCAGTCTTCTTCAGACTGGTGCACTCTCCCACTAAGCCAGATTCACCAACCAGGGCCAGGGATGGAGGTGGGTGGGAGCTAAGAATTGTCTGACAGGCCAGTGTACAAATTTCCCAGCTCCATCCCACCTCCAAGCCATTTTTGCGGCAAGTGAAAGAGTCACTTTAAGAAAATTTAAAGGAGGCTGATTGGGGTTTTCCAGTCGAACTGTAGGCTCCCATAGACAGTGAGGGTCAATTTTTGTGTCTGGAGGAGGCCTTCTAGTTACAGACCAAATAATGATCCTGATCCACCAGGGCATTCTCTCTCTCCAGCACTATGAGAATATCCACCCCTCCTCCTTCCTTCCTCCCCTATCTTTGCTGAACACCTTCCACCCAGGATTTGCCCATTTCGGAGTCAGGTTCCCAACATCATATTCCTTTGTGGCTATTTGCACCTGCTGCTCACCAGCCTTATTATTTATCATGCTTTTTGCATTTACATTCAGGCATTCTAAACCTAAGTCAGATCCTGGGATGTGTGGGTTAGAGGGATTAGTGGGGTAAATATGTGGGGTTACAGGGATAGGGCCCAGGAGATTGTTGTCAGTGCAGGCTCGATGGGCCAAATGGCCTCCTTCTGCACTGTAGGGGTTCGATGGACTTCTATGGAATGTCCCTCAATTACTAGAACAAGCTGATAAATTACTTACTCTTTTCACACTTTTGGAAAGCTATTTGTATGAACCACTGGGGGGTACTCTTTCACTGTGCACTTGCTTTAACTGTAACATTCAAAGGTCACGTTTCTTCAAACCCTCTCTGTGGAAAAGTTGTCAAAAGCTCCTGAAACAAGACAGGTTAGTGAATGAGTAATGGGTTAATTAAACAGAGGAAGAATAACAGGAATATGATGGGACAAATGTCTGCTCTTTGGTGATGCCTTCAGCTTTATCCTTTCCCATGACCTCTACCGACTGAAACACAACCAGGTCAAATGTAGACTGTTCACACAGACCTAAAACCAGGTGCTTCCTTTGCCTGAAAAGTATTTCCACTTATTGGGTGTTATTTTCCCAATATTGCGCAGAGTGCTGGATGAGGCGAGAAAAGTTGTGTAAAACCCGTCGACCTCACAGACACCTTTTCTGGCCTGATTTAACAGCACTCTGTGCAATTTCAAACTACTGGTTCAAATCACACAGCCAGCTGAGGGAGCTGGGGCCTAATCACACCGGCAACACCAGAATTCTAAAATTGGGGCATCGTTTTGAACGGGCGCCCTGATCTCAAGGTTAAATTTAAGGCCCTCCTCCCACCACAGAGATTGGGACCCCCTCCCCCCACCCAGAGATTGGAATTCACCGCTGGCATCAGGGCAACACCCCACCCCCTCCCCCCACCCCCTCCCCCCCCCCAATCCCAACCACTCCCCGCAGGCATCGGGGCTCTCCCCTCGCCCTCACCACACATATCAGGAGCACCCCACCCCTGCACCCTGCCATGGAAGACGTTAGTTCCCTCCCCGCCAGAGCCCCCTTGGCACTGGCAATGCCCAGCCTTGTTCTTCACCCCTGGGGCCCACAGGCACCTCCCCACCCCCGGCAATGGTCATCATGACTGGTTTTTGCTTTTGAAAACCAGTAACGATTCACACCAGCATGACTCCACGCTGCTAGGGAGGGGGAGGATGCGTCTTGATGTCACTATAGTATCAAGCCCAGTAACTTCATTTAAATGTATCAACATATGAGGTCATCAGATTCACAACCTTTCTGGACATGAACCTGATTATGTCACAGGCTGAAATCTCACCAGCACAAATCCCACCTCTAGCCACTCAAGATCTAGCAGCCATTACAGAATTTCCACCTGTGGCTAACAGAGCCATGAGATCGCGGCCATTTTATGTGTTTTTGACAAACAAGCTGAGGTGTAGGGGGCTACAATGTAGGAAGATTGAAGAACACTTGAATACCAAATGGCCAGCCTAGGTTGTACTTCTGCTTGTGACTAACCCAGCATGCAAGGTGCACCTTAACTACGTGTTGTTAAACATTGTTTGTGGAAACCTCATTTCTAATAATGGGTAAACTACAAGGGTTGCAGTTTTAAAGTGGTGGTAATAATGTTTATTTTGATTCAGTGCAGAGAGGCATGTAAAGTGTTAAAAAAAAACTAATTCCTAAGGATTTAAACTGCAGCTTCAGCTAAGGAGTATTAAAGTTTTTTATTTCAAAAACTATCAGCTTCCTAGAAATTTTCTCCATCTAATTGACATGGTGAAATACTGGTGAGCATTATCTTGGTAAACTTCCTCAGATTAGAATCTTATATTTGTCATCGGATTCCAATTGACTTGGCCATTGGAGTTCACTCTATCCAGCATGCACTGATGTTTGCTGACCAAAGCATGATGGGAGAGTGAAGAGGACCACATTCTTCATTACAATTCATGAACAGAAAACTTAGATTGACATTAGACCTGTCTTTCCTCCTTTACTGCTGGCAAATATCAATCACTTTTTTAAATGACAGCTGCAACCTTGATGAAATGTTGCTGTGGACTATTTCCTGAACCTCACATCCTTCTCCTCCCCATACAACCCTGTGTCACTGAGCTACCAGCCATTCATTTGCTCTGAACATTTAATAGGTTGGCTCTTTGGCAAATTTCAGAAGTTTTGGTCAGGGTGCATTCCAGCCAGCTATCAGCCCACCACCCATGGGTGGCACAGTGGCAGGCACTGCTGCCTCACAGCGCTAGGGACTCAGATTCGATTCTCGGCTTGTCTGTGCGGAGTCTGCACAT
This sequence comes from Mustelus asterias, assembly GCF_964213995.1. Classification (NCBI taxonomy): domain Eukaryota; kingdom Metazoa; phylum Chordata; class Chondrichthyes; order Carcharhiniformes; family Triakidae; genus Mustelus; species Mustelus asterias. The sequence continues at coordinate 45,942,346 of NC_135806.1, read as the reverse complement.
TCTCCCAGTGTCTGTGTGGGTTTCCTCTGGGTGCTCCGGTTTCCTCCCACAGTCCAAATGACGTGTTGGTTAGGTGGCACTAGTCATGCTAAGTTCTACCTTAGTGTACCCAAATAGGCACCGGAGTGTGGTGACTAGGGGATTTTCACAGTAACTTCATTGCAGTGTTAATGTAAGCCTACTTGTGACACTAATAAATAACTTTAAAAACAAACCAAAGTCTCACTGCTTCAACGCTCCAGCAGAAAATTCTCTTAAGGTCTTTAAGAGTGTGATGTGTGTGAAATGTGCACATTTGCACATGCAGCTAGACTCTGGAAAGTCCCTGCCTCAGTGCTAATAGAGAGCCATGTGTCGGAAACCCCGTCAGGAAGGTCCTTCCATCAGACTGTGTCCATGTCGCTCTGGAAAGTTTCCAAAGTCAGGTAATATAAAGCTTTGCATAAGGATCAAAGATAAAAAGAACAGCAAGGGACCAGGAGGCAGAGTGCATAATCTTCCTAATGGCCTAGGGAAAAGGGGACAGGGCCTGTGCTGGGGACTTTTGCATGTGCAAAGAACTCATATTTGCTTAGATTACAAAACATTGGGAGCTGTAATACAGGTTTTCCCTTCCCTTCCTGTGGTGTACCAGAGGTGACATAGCCACAACCTGGAGGCTCAGCACATCACTCAGTCCTTCTGTTACCACACAGGTACATTCGCCCAAAGAAGTACAGAGAATGACAGGAAGCTGTGATACCGACCCTGAATGAGAAGAAGCAGTGGAGGAGAGGCAGCTCTTTGCCTTTTTTGGTCCTTTTACACTGCACCTTAGATCACCAACCCCAGCTTGCAGTAAAGATATCCTCGATAGAAGACTGCAAATAATTTTAGACGTGGCTGAAGTTGTGTGAATCATTTGTCAACACTGAAGGTGATCCACCATTTGTTAAACAGCATTATCCCAAATAAACAGCTGTTTTGACCAAATATTCTGGTTGTTGGTTGGGCAACACATTTGATAGCTGTGCAATATGTGACTTCATACACATGAAGAAAAGATTATAAAGAAAAAGCAAAAAGTCAGAACTCATTAAAGCACTGCTGTGTACAAACCACATGTGGTGTAAAATTTTAGAGCCTTTCTGCCCTGAAGAGCAATCTGGCTCAATCTAAACCCACTTTAAATAATGCTAAAGGAAAGTCTCATTCACTATAAAATTAAAAGTTGGAAAATATCAGAAACCAACATATTGAGAAAATAGCAATATAGATATTTCTTAATTACTTCAATGCAGCATTTTAAAATTACATTAGCGGACTGTCACATTTGGAGTGATTCTGGTTTTCTAGAGGAGAAAAAGTGAAACAAACACATAACTTCATGTAACTTATCTTAATAACCAGTGCGGCACCTAGAGGTCCTTCTGTAACTGCAACATAGTGATAAGGGTAATCTGAACATAAGGATTACTGTCTACAATATTAATACAAAAATGTTTAACATATTTGTACGATATTCTTCCACCAACTATTTTGTGAAGCATAAATCTGTCTTTTAGAATCTAAAAATTTAGATGGGCTAATTCGTTAACATGAACAAAAGCAGAATATCATCTAACAAGTTTTTTTGCCCTCCTATATTTACCTCCCATCCATTCTTTCATCTCTTTTTCAGCTGCTCTCTGGAATTTTTCAGAGTCATTACGTGCGATGGTTTGAAAAGCATTACAGCCGGACCAACGATCAAATTTACTTTTCGGTAGGATGCACAGATAATGGTTAATGGCGGGAATCAGAGTCGACCGCATTGCTTCTTCCCTAGCCCTGTTGATATTAACTAACTCAAGCAGACTGAGCCATTGCCAAAGTAGGCTTGGAAAGAGGATTTTGTCAAGGTTCATCCTGAGCAGCTCTCAGGCCTGTTCCCAGGGATGCACTCCAAGACAAACATCAACTGCTGCTGGAGGACCATCGACTTCGTGGAAGACAAAGGGACTTTTTGTGACTTTTAAAGGGCGTCTGGACAAATACATGAATAGGATGGGAATAGAGGGATATGGTCCCCAGAAGGTAGGGGATTTTAGTTCAGACAGGCAGCATGGTTGGTGCAGGCTTGGAGGGCCAAAGGGCCTATTCCTGTGCTATAATGTTCTTTGACACTCTTCTGGAACTTCCTGATCCATCAGTTGAAAGAGTTATTGGCAACAGATTTACTACAGACTGGCGCATTCCAAGGCCCTGGACGACACGATGAGGGATGCACTAAAGTTTGGGGAAGCCTCTACAAACACTCAGTGAGGAAAGGCAACAAAATTAGGTCCTACTGCCATAGGACACCAAGGGACTGGAAACTGTAAAACCCCTCAGGCTATATGATCAACATGGAATGTATATTGTAAACATGATCTGTAATTATTGTGTGTAGAGAGGTACTTCAGAGTGTCACATACTGTAATCATAGAAACCCTACATTCGGCCCATCGTGTCTGCACCGACCACAATCCCACCCAGGCCCTACCCCCACACATTTACCCGCTAATCCCTCTAACCTCCGCATCTCAGAACTCTAAGGGGCAATTTTTAACCTTGGCCAATCGACCTAACCCGCACATCTTTGGACTGTGGGAGGAAACCAGAGCACCCGGAGGAAACCCACACAGACACGAGGAGAATGTGCAAACTCAACACAGACAGTGACCCAAGCCTGGAATCGAACCGAGGTCCCTGGAGCTGTGAAGCAGCAGTGCTAACCACTGTGCTACCGTGCCGCCCGTAATCCTACCGTAATGGAAGAAGCTGATCCATATTGCATTTGATGTTATGTCAAATTTGAACTGTAATGCACATATCTTTAAAAGTTTCATGAATATATTTTATTTTTGGAAAAAAATATACTGAAGCAAATTGAAACCTTTCAAATCGGAATGGTTTAGTGGGACATTAAACAGTGCACTCACATGTTAAATTGTTCAGGTCACATTTATTTTAATATTTTACTTTATGAATGCACAACATAATTCAACAACAATTTACAACTTGGGGAGCTGAGAGAATGAGTAGTTACCAGAAAACCTTTATGGTATATGATGCGCGTTATCACACACGAGGCTTGATGCTCAGGAAATAAAGGCTTTTATTTGCTGTAACAAGGCAGCTACTAATTATATACACGATCCCAGACTGAGGGGTCCCAGACAGAGCAGAGACCTTTATACCTCTCCCAGGAGGCGGAGCCCGACTGGGATGTACCACAATAACTATAATACAGGGTGTAACAGCCCAACCCTAACCCCAACAGCAACAAGTAGAACAACCCATCCCTAACCCCAACAGCAACATATATACATACTTGTAGTACTGGCTAGACCCTGGCTCAGTACTATCTAGTGGGAACCAACGATGGTTCACCACATTCACCCCTCCTTTGAAGACAAAGGCCGGCGGGGTACAAAAAACAGAATAATTTGTCATCAGTCTATAAGTTCAGACGGTCAGGGGGACCGCACCGTCGTTGTGACCTTCTCAATACCGGCAATGACAACGGAGTAGGCACTTGCAGTGGCGTTCTCCCCAAGGCGATGTCCAACTGTTCCTCCACAGACTCACGGGCCGGTTGACCCTGAGGTAATCCATGGAGTTCCGACACGCCCTGAAGTGGCGACCATCCTCTGGACTCAGGCAAGCTGTACACGGGAGTAAAAGGGTTAAGTAATGGTCCCGATGCTGCCCGCGCCGTGTCCGGAGGGGAAACAAGAGTTATGGGGTTTGTAACAGGGGTATGGGAGCGACAGGGGTTTCCACGTCCCCTGCTGGCGCCAGGTCTCGGATCGAGACCGTGTCCTCTCGCCCGTCAGGGTATGCCACATAGGCATACTGAGGGTTGGCGTGGAGGAGATGGACCTGTTCGACCAACGGGTCGGACTTGCGGGCCCTTACATGTCGCCGCAGGAGGACAGGTCCTGAGTACGTCAACCAAGACGGTAATGAGGTCCCAGAGGAAGACTTCCGAGGGAATGAAAACATCCTCTCATGGGGAGTAGCATTGGTTGCCGTACACAGGAGTGAGCGTATGGAATGGAGTGCATCAGGGAGCACCTCTTGCCAACGGGAGACTAGAAGGCTTTTTGACTTCAACGCCAGTAAGATAGCCTTCCAGACTGTAGCATTCTCACGTTCCACCTGTCCGTTACCCCTAGGGTTGTAGCTCGTGGTTCTACTAGAGGCAATCCCGTATGAGAGCAGGTATTACCTCAAGTCATCGCTCATGAACGACGAGCCCCTGTCGCTGTGAATGTAGCTGGGGTACCCGAACAGGGTAAAAAGATCACGGAATGCCTTGATAACCGTGGCAGCGGATGTATCAGAGCAGGGAATAACAAAAGGGAATCTAGAGTACTCGTCAATGATGTTGAGGAAGTACACATTCCGATCTGTTGAGGGAAGGGGGCCCTTAAAATCGACACTCAGTCTCTCGAAGGGACGAGTGGCCTTGACTAATTGTGCCCGGTCAGGTCGGTAAAAGTGCGGTTTGCATTCCGCGCATACCCGACAGCTTCTTGTTATGGACTTGACGTCCTCCACCGAGTAGGGCAGATTGCGGGCTTTTATAAAGTGGTAGAGCCGAGTGACCCCAGGATGGCATAGGTCATTATGGAGAGCCTGCAAACGGTCCTCCTGTATACTGGCGCATGTTCCACGCGAGAGGGCATCCGAGGGCTCATTGAGTTTCCCTGGACGATACATGATGTCATAGTTATAGGTGGAGAGTTCAATTCTCCACCGCAAGATCTTGTCGTTCTTGATCTTGCCCCTCAGCGTGTTATTAAACATGAACGCCACGGACCGCTGGTCCGTGATCAGGGTGAACCGTTTTCCCGCCAAGTAATGGCGACAGTGCCTGACGGCCTCCACAATGGACTGGGCCTCCTTTTCCACCGCTGAATGCCGAATTTCGGGGCCTTGGAGGGTGCGGGAAAAAAATGCGACGGGCCTGCCCGCCTGGTTAAGTGTGGCGGCCAGGGCGAAATCAGATGCATCGCTCTCCACCTGAAAGGGGATGGACTCATCAACAGCATGCATCGTAGCTTTCGCGATGTCGGCTTTTAATTTATCAAAGGCCAAGCGGGCCTCTGGTGTTAGGGGAAAAGAAGTGGACTTGATGAGTGGACGGGCTTTGTCCGCGTAATTGGGAACCCACTGTGCATAATAAGAGAAGAAGCCTAAGCATCTTCTCAGTACTTTTGCACTAGTGGGCAGGGGAAGTTCAGAGAGGGGGCGCACACAGTCTGGATCAGGGCCAATGACCCCGTTTTCCACCATGTATCCAAGGATGGCTAAACGGCGCGTACGAAACACACATTTCTCCCTGTTGTAGGTCAGGTTCAGGCGAGATGCAGTGCGTAGGAAATTCAGGAGATTTGTGTCGTGGTCCTGCTGGTCATGGCCGCAGATGGTGACGTTATCCAGGTACGGGAATGTAGCCCGCAGCCCGTTCTGGTCCACCATTCAGTCCATAGCACGCTGGAAGACCGAGACCCCATTGGTGACACCAAAGGGAACCCTGAGAAAGTGATACAAGCGACCATCCGCCTCAAAAGCCGTGTATTGTCGGTCCTCTGGGCGAATGGGGAGTTGGTATTGGGCAGACTTGAGGTCTATGGTGGAGAACACCCGGTACTGCGCAATCTGATTGACCATGTCAGATATGCGCGGGAGGGGATACGCATCCAGCTGCATGTATCTATTAATGGTCTGACTATAGTCAATGACCATCCGGGGTTTGTTCCCACTCTTGACCACCACGACCTGCGCTCTTCACGGACTAGCGCTAGGTTGTATGATCCTTTCCTTGAGGAGCCGCTGAACTTCAGATCGAATGAAGATCCGATCCTCAGCGCTGTAACGCCTACTCTTAGTCGCAATGGGCTTGCAGCCTGGCACAAGATTCTGGAACAGGGAGGGTGTGGTGATCTTCAGCGTCGAGAGGCTACAGGCGGGGCGCGTTGGGCAATTTGGAGGCTGCTGTTCTCCCACTGAAAGCGAAGGGAGTGGCCCACCGTACTGTAGGGTTACACTCCTCAGGTGGACCATGAAGTTTAGTCCGAGAAGTATTGGTGCGCAAAGGTGCGGCAACACCAGGAGCTTGAAACGCTCGTAAACTGTGCCTTGCACCATTAAAGTTACCACGCAACTCCCTAGCACGGCGACAGACCGGGACCTTGATGCCATAGAAATTGTCTGTTTGACAGGTTGAATCCGGAGTCCACACCGCTTCACAGCGTCTGGGTGGATAAAGCTCTCAGTGCTCCCGCTGTCAAACAGACAATAAATCAAGTGGTCGTTTACCTGAATGTCCATCATAGACTTGTCAAGTCTATGAGGCTTGGCCTGGTCCAGGATGATCGACGCCACCGTTGGTTCATGAGCGCCACTGCAGGCAGCTGAAATCGACGAGGATGACCCCTGCTGGTCGTTCGCGGTCGGTGCCGACCAACATGGCCGCTCCCATAGGTCGCACGTGGGTGATGGTGCCAAACTCAGCGACCCCTGGTGGTCACACATCTCCGACTCCGTCGACCGTAATGGCGTCGTCCTGGCCTCGCACGTGGACGAAACCCTCGACGATGTCGACGACGAAGAACCAGGCTCTGAGGAATCGTAGGCCGCACTGCTGTTCCGAGAAGCAGATTTAGATCGGCACACTTTCGAATAGTGCCCCTTCTTACTGCAGGCGGAGCACAACACAGCTTTAGCGGGACACCGTTGCCGAGTGCTTCGCTCCCCCACAGAAGTAACACCGCGGGCCGCCCGGAGCTGCTGCCGTCGTCTGGCCCGAGTGTGAGCACGCCATTACGCAGCATTTCGAACCCGAGGGACGAGGAGGGATTGGCAACTGCTCCTGCCACGTTGTCTCCACGTGGTCTTCAGGATACAATACTAGGCTTTTGGAGGCCGTCTCCAGCATCTCCGCTAGTTCTATTGCCTGCGTGAGGTCAAGGTTACCTTTCTCCAGTAGTTTGAGTCGGATGTACAATGATCCGACTCCCGCCACAAACGCATCTCGAGCGAGGTCATTCATATTCTGCTCTGCCGACACTGCTTTGCAGTTACAGCCCCTGGCTAGCTGTAGGAGCTCGTTCGCGTATTCCTCCATCGTTTCGCCGGACTGCCGTCGTCGAGTGGCTAAGAGGTAACGAGCGTGTATTTCGTTGGGCGGTTTAATATAACGCTTCTTAAGAAGCTCAAGGGCCTTTGTGTAGTCGGTGGCCGCACGGATCGCGAGGTAGACGGTGTCGCTTACCCTCGCATGGAGGACCCGGAGTCTGTCATCATCTGTGGTGACCGCTGCGGAGGCTGCCAGGTAGTCCTCAAAACATTTCAACCAGTGGTCGAAGGTGTTAGAGGCGCCCGCCGCATGTGGATCTAGTGTAAGGCATTCAGGCTTCAGTATCTGCTCCATACTCTCTTTTTTTTTCTTCAATGAGAGTTTATTTACAGCAAATAAAATTGATGCGCGTTATCACACACAAGGCTTGATGCTCAGGAAATAAAGGCTTTTATTTGCTGTAACAAGGCAGCTACTAATTATATACACGATCCCAGACTGAGGGGTCCCAGACAGAGCAGTGACCTTTATACCTCTCCCAGGAGGCGGAGCCCGACTGGGATGTACCACAATAACTATAATACAGGGTGTAACAGCCCAACCCTAACCCCAACAGCAACAAGTAGAACAACCCATCCCTAACCCCAACAGCAACATATATACATACTTGTAGTACTGGCCAGACCCTGGCTCAGTACTATCTAGTGGGAACCAACGATGGTTCACCACAGTATAAATTGTCATCCATCCCTGATATGTTAGTTGTGGCTCAGTGATAGCACTCCTGCTTCTGAATCGGAAGCTGTTGGGTTTCAAGTCCCTGTTCAGATATTTGAGTACAACATTCCAAAAATGTGCGGGTTAGGTTGGTTGGTCATGCTAAATTGCCCCTTAGTGTCCCAGGACATGTAGGTTAGAGGGATTAGTGGGGTAAATGTGTGGTGTTGCAGGGATAGGGCCTGGGGTGGGATTGTTGTCGGTGCAGACTCGATGGGCCGAATGGCTTCCTTCTGCACTGTAGGGTCTATGTTTCTAATCAAGGCATTACTTGAAGTGCCAACTTTTGAAAGTGACACTAAACTGAGGCCTTGCCTGTCCTCTTAAATGGATCTAAATGGTTCCGTGGGACTATTTGAAGAAGCACAGAGATTTCTCTCTTGATTGGATCAATATTTGTCTCTCAAACAACAGCAGTAAAATAGCATGAAATTCATTTGTCCTGACCTTTGGGCTGGGAGGGGTGGATTGGGGCATGATTTGGCATGTGTCAAATCCCATTTGAAATGGGATGGTATAACACAAAATTCATCTACTCACCTCATTTCCATGAGATTCACATTGGCCCAAACTCCATTTCCATGTTGATGTCCTCTGTACACTCTGGGGGTATGGGGGGTGGGGGGCTGGGAGGTAGTAACATTGTGAAGAAACTATGGGTAAGGTTCTCTGGCCTCCCCACCACATGTTTTTCATAGCAGGAGGTGACACGGCGTTTGTCAGTGGTGGGATCTTCTGATCCTACTGCTGTTAATGGAATTTCCCATTGAACCAACCCCATGCTGCCGGGAAACCTGTGACGGGGGTGCGTCATTGACCAGAATAGAAGATCCTGTCAGTGTGCACACCGGAAAGTTCTGGCCTATGAGCTTTAAGAAGCTTTCCCTTCTTAAAAGGTGCAGTCCCTGTTAAAATGAACAGCATAGATGTATTTAGGGGAAACTGGGCAAGCATACGAAGGGCATGGGAATAGATGGTTACAATGATAGATTTAGATGAGGAAAAATAAGAGGATGCTCAAGTTAAAGCATAAGTGTTGGCATGGACTGATTGGGGCAGATGGCCTGTTTCTTCTATGCATATTCCATTTCATCTTACGCAAAGTTTTTTTATTATTCAGGGACATGTTGGGTACATCAGGGAAAGGAAAGAACTCCCCAATTTAATGTTACTGCCCTGGATGCACTGTGTCAGAGATCAAGTCCAGGAAGGAGGCCATGTTTCTGATGAGGGCATAGGAAGCCCTCAGGAATAAGCCTGTAAAGTGAATGGAAGTAGGTGACGAGGGTGGTCACTGCCCAAAGCATTGCTCTGTGAACCTAGCGGCAGTTCTGGAAAAACCTAAATGACCCCATTGTTTGATCAAGGTGAGTGAACGCACATCACTGAGCCAGCACAGCAGCCCCCACTGCTCAATGCCCCATTGTTCAGCCATCAACTCAGCCTGGCACTCCGGATTCACACCCAACACCTTTCTACTTAAACCTCGTCCATATACACCTACCAATGCTGCCAGCGGCACACACACCCCTCACTGCTTTCACATATCTCCAGCTATTCAGTGGCATCAGCCAAATACACTGGCACACAGTCACTGACACTCTACCTTCTCTTGCAGGAGAAGGTCACACACAAAGGGACGGAGAGCCAGAAGGCCAATGGAGGACCACCGTGACCACATCCTTTCAGTGGATTCAAAAAGATGACCCTCAGGATGAAGGGCACCAATGCCAGTGGCACACAGTGTACCATGACCATCCTGAATGATGGTAAGCTTCTGCTTGGGACCTGCATGTGGTGAGTCAGTGGGCATGAAAGCCAGTGGGATGGTTCAGCATGTGTGCAATGCAAAGAGAACCTCTTTGGGGCACTCGACAAGACACCTAATGGTGATGTAGATAAAGCATGTGGAGCACTGACAGGTTTGCCAGATAGCCTGAGGTCACTGGCCAGGAGAATGGAAGAGGTTGGATCAATTGTGGCAGAGGGAATTGCACAGCCTATCATTTCTATTATTGGAAATGGTGACCATCTTCATGAGAACCAGAGCAGCCCATGATGGAGTCTCTGCTGGCCACTGTCTCAGATATCCACTTCATCACCCTGCCCATTGCACATGGTGCATGTCATCTCCTCCTCTCTTCAGCTCTTCCTCATCCTCCTCTCCCTCCCAGGGTGGCCTCTGGATTCCAAGGGTTAGGGACTGACTCTTAGTTGTGAGGCTATGGAGGACATAGCGCCATCACAAATATAGAGGCCTTCCCAGGGGCACCCAGCAGAGAAACCCCCAAGTGATCTCTGTGTAAAATCTCTGCTTCAAGTGCTTTGCTCAGTGGTACGAGTCCACCCAGGCATTTCACTGAAAACACCCTGACCTTGTGTGGTGGACTGTTGGAAGAGAATCATGAACCATGTGTAGAGCAAGTCTCCCTTGTCGCCATGTAGCCATCTTGTTGGCTATCCTGACGATAGTGGGAATTGCCAACTATTATAGGATCAAAGCTGCCAGGATAGTGAGCATTGACAGAGCTGGATTTCTTGGTGTGGTCACGCATGTTCACAAGGTGGTAGCCCTAGTGATTGTGGTATTGGGCCACATTGACTTGGGAGGGGGGGGGGGAAGAGGTCTTGAGTATGCACAGTCTTTAGCAATCTGCACCATTGGGTATCCCACCATCTTGGCAGGGCAGAAGGTATCCTTTCATCCTGCTGTTCCTGTCTCAGAATGATGTCCCCTCTCCTGCTGTAAAACACCTCTGGATGTCACCTCCTGGATACTTCTGTGGGCGGTGAACCATGTTATGTTACTGATATCACCAGCTTCAGTCTGGAAGAATCCTATTGCGTAGAAAGAAAGGGCAGTGGTGTTCATCAGGGCCAGTGGGAAGGGTGTCCTTGCTATAAATTGAGAGGGGCGAATTTGCAATGAGACCTGGGTGTCCTCGCCCTGGTTTGAGGATCCAGGCTGTTGCGAATGTGGTGACATAACTCGGTCACTGTCGCCTTTCCAAAATGAAACCTCCGGAAGCACTGCTCCCACCTTATCGCAGCATAATGACAGTCTCTGAAGGTAAGCATGCAGATGCAGCAGATGCTAAAGAAGGCAAATGGTATGTTGGTCTTCTAACAAGAAGATTTGAGTACAGGGAGCAGGGATGTCTTGCTGCAATTTTACAGGGCCTTGATGAAGCCTGGAATATTGTGTACAGTTTTGGTCTCTTTATTTGAGGGAGAATGTTGTTGCTATTGAGGGAAGGTAGTAAAGGTTTACCAGGCTGATTCCTGGGATGGTGGCACTGATGCATGAGAAGAGGTTGAGTTGGTTAGGATTATATTCACTGGAGCTCAGAGGAATGGGGGGGGGGCGGAATGCAGGGCTGGATTACATAGAAACAGATAAAATTCTGATAGGACTAGACAGGGTAGATGCAGGAAGGATGTCCCTGAAGGTGGGGGTGTCCAGAACCAAGGTTCATAGTCTAATGATGATGGGGAAACATTTTAGGACTGAAATGAGGAGAAATCTTTTCACCCAGAGAGTGGTGAGCCTGTGGAATTCACTAGTACAGAGAGTAGTTGAGGCCAAAACCTTGTATGTTTTTAAGAAAGAATTAGATGTAGCTCTTGGGATGAAAGGGATCAAAGGATATGGGAGGGAAGGAGGGATCAGGCTATTAGATCATAGAATCCCCACAGTGCAGAAGGAGGCTATTTGGCCCATCGAGTCTGCATCGACTCCGACAGAGCATCCTATGCAGGCCACATCCCTGTGACCCCACGCATTTACCCTGCTAATCCCCCTACATATCTTGGGTTGGATGATCAGCCATGATCATACTGACTGGTGAGGCAGGCTCAAGGGGCCAAATGGCTTACTGTAGCTCCTATTCTCTATGTTTCTAAAGAGTGATCCAGTTCTTGGCTATCTGAAGATTGTCATTGTGTTGCACAGTGCAGTGTTAAGGCACAGTCCCGTGCCCTAAGATGCACAGCCGGTCCTCTACATTTTCAATATGTTATAACTGGAATTAATTTGTGTTGCTACAGCAGCATCTGGAAATTCACTTATCGATAATAGAAACTGTAATATGCACTAAGGGACATGCAATCCTACCAGTATTTATACTCAGTGCTGCTCTCTGCTGGCAGCATCACAAATGGGTCCACAGAGCCCTCATTCCCTCACAGCCTAATCAGTTTGGGTTCATTTCTCTGGGGTTTCCACTGACCCTCCACAAAGTTACACTGAGCAATCTGGAGAATTCCCCTCCCCCTGCAAATTCCAGGCAGTAATCCATATGCAGTTAGTAAGGAAATAGGAATTTCACTTAGATCTACATCCATGTGTGAGTTACTTGTATTTATGCTAATCTGTGACACACAACCTGATTTTAATTTTTGTGGTTGTAACATAGAAACATATTAAACACGAACAGGAGCAGACCAAACACACCCTTGAGCTTGCTGTGCCGTCAATAGCATCATGGGAATCAGAGAATGCAGGATAAGGCACAGGGTTAAGATGTATCTCAATTAGTTCTACAACACAGTGCAGCTTGTAGCAAGGTTTGATTCGTGTTACTTAAAGCCAATATCATCTGATGTTCCAAATTCATATGGGGCGATCTACCGAAAAAAACCTCTAAGTGCCAAACGAGTGTAAAAATGGGAAAGAATCATGCCCATTTTTTGGGCAATGTCCCAGATGCAATCGTACAGCACTTCGAAAAAAAAGAGCCCAAGTGTGATTCTCACCAGCAGGGGGAGTTGGGCGGAGCCTATTCATGCCAGGAAGCTGGCTGCAGAGTTCTAGGAGTGCCATTGCGCAGGTGCCCCGATCTCCCAGTGCAGTGTGTACACTGTCCACTAGGAGATCTGTCACTTCCCCCACCTCCCTGAACATCCCCCCCCCCGCGACCTCCACGATTGTCTCCCTCCCCGTTCACCACCCGGCCGACCTCCATGATTGTCACCCTCCCCATTCACCACCCGGCCGATCACCACCCCCATCCCTATCGCCACCCCTCCCGATCGCTGTCCCCCTGCAATCACCACCCTGCCAATTGCTACGCCCACCCCTTAATCACACCCCCCCCACCCTCAATTGCCATCCTCCCTGATTGCTGCCCCTCCCCCGATCACCACATGGGCCAATCCCCATGCCTCTCCCACCCCTGATGCAGAGTACCTGATATTTTGCCTCTCACCCAATCTTACCAGCTCGCCACACTGATCAACTGGCATGACAACCCGGTAAAATTGCCCCCATAAAGACCTTAAGGATTGAATGGCCACCTGTCTAACATAGGCCATACCAGGAGAATAGGTACAATGTAACAAATTTTGTCTTTATTCATAAGATGTGTTTGACAGTATTTCATTAATGAACTAATTGCAGAAGGTTATTTTGTACCTTGATTAAAATAATATTGAAAATTAAGAGCGTCTGATGCATGGAAATCTCTCAGCAGTATTTTTTAGAGAAACAAACATAATATCACATCTTATACAACATTTGTACAGCATGATATCCTTCAGAAATAGATTGCAGCAGTAAGACGAAATTATCCTGTCAAATGTAATTATCCTTTCTCCATTCAACTTCATGAGCAGCGGAGTGTAGCAAAAGTACATTACCATTGTCCTGTTAAACCAAAGGTTAGATTTTGTGGGAAGCTGTGGGGGCGGCGGTGGGTGATGTGTGGGTGGAGGATGTGTGGGTGTATGGGTGAAGAGCCCCCTTTTAGTTTCTGAGTAATTCAATTTTAAAATAACCCAGCGGACAAGCTTTAGTCTTAAACACGATAGAGGTTAGTTTATTACAAAGACTACTGATAGAAGTTACTCAGGTAAATGTGATAAAATTCTAAGCTACAGATGCAAAGATTAAAAACAGATAAAGATAAAAATATACCTAAAAATAAGATTTCAAGCCAGTCTCTGTGAGATACCATTGCAGATCCATTGCTTGATTTCCTTCCTTTCTGAAGTGAAGAGGTTGAAACTTGAGAGCTTCAGTTAAGCAGCTGTGATGGCTTCTGCGGTCGACCAGTCGGTGTTTGCCTTTTGCAGGTGGATTCAGGTTTTAGAAGAGAGAGAGGGTTTCCTATTCCTCAATACTTCGGCAGTCATGCCACTTGCAGATTATCTAGGCTTTTACGACAGAAATGTCTGTTGATTTTTTCTATGTCCTCTTTGGCCAAGAGCCCTTTCTGAAGTTATTCCTCAGAATTCTTCCTAAGGTTCTGCACACAAAATGGCTGTTCACCGTCTGTCTTTATTGTGTTCAAAAGTTTAAAATGGCTGCTGTCATGTGATCTGGGAAAACTTCAAATCATCTTCCAAATAAGCATTTTGTAATCGAATTTAGCAATCTGAAGTCCCATGATCTGCTGCAGTGTTCAAAAGAGACCAAGATACGCACACCTTCAGCGAAAGCCATTTTCTGTCTGAGGACTCCTTGAATTTCAAAATTATTTGCATTTCTGGATATCTCTGCCTGCAATTCACTTAATACTTTCTGGAAAATTTACCACATTGCAGGTGAAAGATCAAGTGATTTTTGGCAGCCAACTTCAAGGTTTCTTGTGCCCATTTAAAAAGGAAGATTAGCTTTTGTAGTGTAGCAAAGTACAACTTGAGCTCCAGTCAGTGAACTGACAAAGATTCATGAACAGAATAACTATAAATATTACAGAGCGAGGAAAAAGGTTGTCAACTCAATAGGCCCCAAACTCTGACTCTTGGAACAAACCCAGGCAAGTCTGAGTGAGTTCCCAACACAGCTCCTGATTTAACCAATGGGTCACATGACTCTTTCAGGGAAACATATCTTAAAGGCCTACAACGCCATATCCCTCCCCTTTTAAGTTTTGAACTATATACACAACAACAGCTAAGTAACTACAAAAATAAACCAAAAGTGGTAGGGCATCAAATACAGTCTATTATAAGTCCAATCTGTTGGGTGATTTCCAAACTCGCTGGGAGCAACAAGGCTCCTGAGGAGGCCCCATTCTCACTGGAGCAATCTTCTTTGGCTCCCTGCTGGATGGATGTCCCACCAGTGTTGAACTGCTTGGGCCAGTGTCTTCTTCAATTGCTGAAGGTGCCAAGGTCATCTCTCTTACTGGGGGATGCAATTCATCCCCACTCACATTGGATGGTGCCAACATTGCTACCACGACAATACTTCACCGCTCTTCCAGAGTGACACTCGCTTGACTCTCCCTTACACGATCCACATGTTTCTGCACTCTATTTCCTTGAGCATTGATGATGCACAACACCAAAGTTTTCCACAACTTCTCCCAGGATCCACAATGGACCTCTCCCAAAGTTCCTTGCAGAAATCAGGTCACATACCCTGAAAGCTCTTTCCAATTTTCTTGAATCGTGTCATGCCTTCTGGGTGGTCTGCTTAACTCCAACCTCCCGCCAAGTTTGGAAATATGAGATCCAAGTGTGTCTGAAGGTGCCTACCCATCAATAATTCAGTGGGGGACATCCCAGTGGTGATGTGAGGAGTTGTCCAGCCATCATAAACCTCGAAACTTTCGTTAGCATTGAGCGCAGGGTTGCTTTTTCATCGATGCCTTAAAGGTCTGGACCGCTTTCTCTGCCAACCATTGGACACTGGATGATAAGGTGCTGTTTTAATATGCCGAACCCTATTTGATTGTGAAAAATAATGAAACTCCTTACTGGTGAAAGCTGAGCTGTTATTTAACAACAGGACCACCGGCAAACGCCTGCCGCAACTTCTCTATCATCATCATCGAGGTTGTGGATCTCATCACATGTACATCCATCCATTTTGATAATGATAAGAAACATGGCACGTAGAAAATCAATATGGATCCACGTCCATGGCCGACCAAGCCACCCCAAAGAGGTGACTTTGTCCCACTGGGCTGACAAGGGTAGCTGCTCCTGCAGCTGGCACAGGTCACATTACTTGACCACACTCTCATTGTAGTTGTCACTCTCAGATGTTTATTATTCATTCTGATCCTGAACGTATTTAGTTAAGTTAAAGTCAATTTTGTTATTGTCACAAGTAGGCTTACATTAACACTGCAATAAAGTTACTGTGAAAATCCCCTAGTTGCCACACTCCGGCACCTGTTTGGGTACACTGAGGGAGAATTTAGCATGGCCAATGTACCTAACCAGTATGTCCGTTGGACTGTGGGAGGAAACAGGAGTATCCAGAGGAAACCCATGCCCACACGTGAGAATATGCAGACTGCCCAGACAGTGACCCAAGCCAGGAATCGATCCCAGGTCCCTGGGGATGTGAGGCAGCAGTGCTAACCACCGTAATTAATTAATGGTACTGGCACAAGAGAATTCTAGGGAAATATTTTAATTACTTTGAAGTATTTAGACGGTGGCTAAAATGTACTTCTCGCTGTTGATTATACAGTATGTTTTCAACTGTAGCTCTTAAATAATGCACTAGTAATGTTTACTGAAATAGTAAAAGGACATCCTATATCTGAAAAGGTAAAACAATTTAATTTTTTTCTTGGATTATCACAGTTTGTGTGCTGCAGTAATCGTAGCAATGCTCTGATGTTTAAGAGTATTTCCCAAGCTCTTTTCAAAAAATTATAAGTGGTGAAGAGTTTTTGTAACCTGCTCACCAACTTAACAGAGGTTATTGCTGTAAGTTATCCACATTGAGGACACATTGTCAGCATTGGGCAAGTACAAGTAAACCAGTATAAACAAACACTCCCAAAAAACAGACATTATTGAGAGGTGCCAATAACTTGCGTGTCAAAATATGAATTCAAAAACCACGAACATTGTCAAACTACAATTAAATCAGCCTTCTGTGTCGCAAGCTTTTATACAATTTCAAACACAAGATCCCTCCTGTTGCTAAACTCTATCTTGAACTTCCACTGTTTTTTAAAGTTTATTTACTAGTGTCACAAGTAGGCTTAAATTAACACGGCAATGAAGTTACTGTGAAAATCCTCTAGTCGCCACACTCCGTCACCTGTTTGTGTACACTGAGGGAGAATTTAGCATGGCCAATGCACCTCACCAACATGTCATTTGGACTGTGGGAGGAAACCAGAGCATCCAGAGGAAACCCACACAGTCATGGGGAGAATGTGCAAACTCCGCACAGAAAATGACCCAAACTAGGAATCTGAACCCGGGTCCCTGGCGCTCTAAGGCAGCAATGCTAACCACTGTGCCACTCACACTGGTGTTCCCTATTGCAGCTTGCCTCTTTCCCCACCAATTTCCAGTGAGGTCATGCAAGGCGGAAGCAGGTTACGAGAAAACAATGGCTTTTGTAGAATGGAGGTCTTTTTATCCAGCATGCACAGCAGTAGAGAAACCACTCTATCTCAAGAACAGAATGCTTGCCTGGCTCTATCCCAGGGATTGAATGATTTCTTTGTTACAGATGCTGAGTGAAAAATTTCCCATTCTTCTGAACTCTTCGGTGGTTTACCACCACCTCAACGGCTTGCTGGCTTCGGCAGCGATGCCCACCTTCCATGAAAAAATACAATGAGCATTTGAAAACAAGGGCACACACCAAAACCGGACAGCTGAAGCCAGTCCCTTAGGTGTCCTTAACTGACAGGTTTTGCTGTAGAGCACACACTTTCAGTGGAGAGCAGATTAAAGCCCCCTCTACTCTAGTACAACAACGTGCCTAAATAATACTCTCCAGTACCATTTTCCACATTAGCTTTCCTTATGGTCAACGCTATAACTGATGCGCCAATTTGTGCCAAAATGAAAAGTTTTGTGCAGAGTAAAGAAAACATTTGCATTGATTATTGATGGAATAAATAGGAATGCAGCAAATCATTGTGGGATATGTTAGGGGATCTTGTCAGGGTAGGCTAGCCTGAAATTGAATGCATAAGACCCATTACTAAAAGAGCTTGCTCACTGGGTCATTGTAAATACTTCTGGATGTCAATGTTGGGCAACATACAAATTAAACGCTTGAATTTATAAAGCCTTGAGACATTGATCTGACTGAGCCCCAAGTCAGAAAGTGATGGACTGCGGTCCAAGTTCCAACTCTATGGTTTGAGGATGTAATCTTAGATAACAGCCGAGTGCAATACTGAAGGACTGCTGGTCTGCTGGCTATGCCGTACTGGATTTAATGCAGCCTGCTGTGGTGGAAAACATGGCGGCCAGGTCCATTCAATCAAGGGAGAGGCTCGGCATCAGTCTTCCAGGCAGCAGGAGGTCCTCCCCTGATTATGTCAGAGAGCGGAAGTAGCAGGAACGGGATTCCTGTCCACTTGTGACAGAATATCAGTTAGGCTATTTAATGAGCCAATTGATACCATTGTCTATAAACCCACCGCAACTCAGTTATGTCTCATAGACTAAATGCGAGCTACATGGCTTTCCATGCCCTTGGAAGGCAACCCAGGAAACCCGATTGGATTATCCAGTGAACTGCTGGGAAAGGGTTCCCTCTGGGGCAGCTGACATTGGGAAAGTGCAATGCGGCTGAAAGCCCAACTCCTTCTCTTTTCTACAAAACCCCCCTGACCCACAACCCCACAACACCTATCCCATGTTCACTTCGCTTTGGTCTAAGGTTCCTTGACATTCTTGGACTTCCATTGGGTCCAGTGCAGCCAGCACATGACTCCTGCTAGTGTCGGCGGCGACACACAGGTGCTGGCCTCTGGCTGTCAGCTTTCAGTGGATGGGACCTCCATCATGAGGGTCTTCAGTCAAAGGGAAGGCCAAATTGGAGCCACTTAATTTGGGCAACACGGTGGCACAGTGGTTAGCATTGTTGCCTCACAGCGCCAGGGACCCAGGTTCAATTCCAGCCTCGGGTCACTGTCTGTGTGGAGTTTGTACTTTCTCCCTGTGTCTGCATAGGTTTCTCCCACACTCCAAAGATGTGTGGGATAGGTTGATTGGCCATGGTAAATTGACCCTAGTGTCAGGGGGATTAGCAGGGTAAATGAGGGTTACGAGAATAGGGCCTGGGTGGGATTGTGGTCAGTACAGACTCGATGGCCAAATAACCTCCTTCTGTACTGGATGGATTCTATGATTCTATTCTATGATTAAGTGCCTGAAGGGCACTTGATCCCGTCAGTCCTCCCCCACGTAACTAATAGGAGTTTTCTGCTGGTGCTGCAGCAGTGGGTGAGAACTCCGACAGTCCTCACAAAATGCAGCCCGTCCTCTTTTGGATGACAAATTAAACTGAAATCCCTTATACCCCCTCAGGTGGACTGAATAGACCCAAGAAGAGCAGAGAGTTTACAGGGGACTTAGTCAACATTAATCTCTCAAACAGCATCACATAAATGAGTAAAGTTGATGATTTACCTCATTTTGGGATCTTGCTGTGGGCAAACAGGCTGCCCCATCATTCGACTTTACATCAGTAACAACACTTCAATGTAATTCTTGCTTCTGAAGGGATAAGGAACATTCTGAGGTCATGGAAGTCTTTCCATAAGGGCACTAAAGTGATTGACATGAGGTTGATCTGAGTGGACGAGCCAGCTCCAGTTATTAGAGAAGCACAACTGAATATAACAGAGGTAGAAAGTTAAGTTGGCGCATGTAGAAGTCAAAGCTAGCAGAGAACCAAAGTGAGACCAGCAGATTAAGCTGGTGGTCAGATCAAAACCAATCATGGAGAAAGTATCAGGCCACCAAAGAATTGAAGCTTCGGTTCATCAACAAGTATATTAACTATTTTTATTAATTTACTCAGAGATGGCGGCACTAAAATAACTTCGGAATCCATTCGGCCCATCGAGCCTTCCCTATTCCCATAACCCCATGTATTTACCCTGCTGATCCCCCTGACACTAAGGGGCCAATCCCCCTGACACTAAGGGGCCCTAGCACGGCCAATGCACTTAACACACACATCTTTGGAGTGTGGGTGGAAATAGGAGCACCCAGAGGAAACCCCCGCAGACACAGGGAGAACATGCAAACTCCATAGTCAGTGACTCGGGGCTGGAATTAAAACTGGGTCCTTGGAGCTGTGAGGCAGCAGTGCTAACCACTATGCCACCGTACCACCCATAACCATCATGCCGCCCATTATACTTTTGAAAACTTTAGAACAGCTCAGAATACACTTCAGAGCATAAACATCCTAGATATGGAAGCTAAAATAATGCAGTTAACTCTCATACTTAAATTATATTTCATATGCTACAGCAGGAGAGCAGAAAGTGCAGCAATGCTTCACAACTGTGTGAATGTTATTGATATGAAGAGAGTCCTTCCTTCTGCTGAATATCTCATTCAGCCCTCCCCTCATCTGGTGCAGTAGAGATCGTAAGAAGTTTAACAACACCAGGTTAAAGTCCAACAGGTTTATTTGGTAGCAAAAGCCACACAAGCTTTCGGAGCTGCAAGCCCCTTCTTCAGGTGAGTGGGAATTCTGTTCACAAACAGAGCATATAAAGACACAACCTCAATTTACATGAATAATGGTTGGAATGCGAATACTTACAACTAATCAAGTCTTTAAGAAACAAAACAATGTGAGTGGAGAGAGCATCAAGACAGGCTAAAAAGATGTGTATTGTCTCCAGACAAGACAGCCAGTGAAACTCTGTGGGGGTTACAAATAGTGTGCCATGAACCCAATATCCCAGTTGAGGCCGTCCTCGTGTGTGCGGAACTTGGCTATCAGTTTCTGCTCAGCGACTCTGCGCCGTCGTGTGTCGCGAAGGCCGCCTTGGAGAACGCTTACCCGAATATCAGAGGCCGAATGCCCGTTGATTAGTTGTAAGTATTCGCATTCCAACCATTATTCATGTAAATTGAGATTGTGTCTTTATATGCTCTGTTTGTGAACAGAATTCCCACTCACCTGAAGAAGGGGCTTGCAGCTCCGAAAGCTTGTGTGGCTTTTGCTACCAAATAAACCTGTTGGACTTTAACCTGGTGTTGTTAAACTTCTTACTGTGTTTACCCCAGTCCAACGCCGGCATCTCCACATCATGACTGCAGTAGAGATCACACAGCTCTCCTTCTGAGAATGGATTCCAAATTCAAATTGATAGGTTCCTGCAATACAAATTCAAATTTCAATGTCAGGGTGCAAATACAGGTCATAAACTTTGTGCAAACGTTATAGAAGTTAATTATTTAACCTTAACGTCAAGATATATGGAAAAACTGGGTTGCAATGGATGATATGCTATGACAAGATGTTTAAAGCAAGTTAAGAGTTTGGAAATGGTAAATAAATTGAAGGAGAGGAAGAAAAGGAAGTTGCAAAATTCTGAGAAGTTGTTAAAAGCAATTGCAGGTCTACACTCTTTTGTTATT
Organism: Mustelus asterias; assembly: GCF_964213995.1. NCBI lineage: Eukaryota > Metazoa > Chordata > Chondrichthyes > Carcharhiniformes > Triakidae > Mustelus > Mustelus asterias. The sequence continues at coordinate 45,921,156 of NC_135806.1, read as the reverse complement.
TCCCTGTAAAGTAACATTTTCTACAGTCAATTCAATGGAATTGGCATAACTTTAATTATAGAATAATTTAAAAAAAGTACAATTGTTAAAATCGACAAGGTGGTAGGTTTGAGGAAGTACTCTGCATATATTTGCAATAACTGAAGTGAAACTGGTAGATTTTAGGAAGTACAAATGTATCTTGTACGTTATATTATCATCCATGATGAAATTTTTAACACTTGCGACACCTCATATCAGTCTAAGGGGGGAATAACTTGGCCACATTCTGCAGTACTTGTTCTGGTTGCACTGCCAATACCAATGCCTCACTGATGCAAGACCAGATCATTATATTTTCAGAATGCTCCTCCCAGCATATAGTACATGGGGCACTGGAAATTCATCGCGTTTATGAGGCAGAAATACAGATGTCAATAGTACCTGAAGTGTCCTGTGACATAACAAGCAGAAAACTAACAAATAAAAACATTTTTTTTGCTGCAGAAAATGATTAAAACTTATTCATTTTTTCCAGATTTTTGACAGTTTGAAACCAGTCAATAAAAATTGTGAGGAAAGAGCAAACTGTATTTTCATAGATGTATAATGAAAGCGATACATTTTGATTCTTACCTCCAGTGACAAAAGTAAAGGGAAAAGATATATAATGTAAACATGGGGACTAAGGGAATTTATCAAGGGAAGAAGAAAGTTATTTTCATCTTAGCAAGCTTTCTAGAGGGGAGTTGATATAACACTACAAATATTGAGCAGGATTCTCCAGTCTTGTCTTGGTGGGAAAATTTGGCTTTCCAGCCAAAACTCCAGTCACTCTGAGTGGCACCGGGAAATCCCAGCCGTGAATGAGGACGGTAGATTTCAGCCAATATAGCTACGAAATTGTGCAATGTTCAATTCTAGTGAATGAAGGAAAATGCTTTTGGTCAGAAACCAGAAACATTCCGCAAACATTCACTCCCTCTACGACCAACAGGAGCAGCACTGTGTACCATCTTCAAGATGTAATGCAGGAACGCACCAAAGCTCCTTAGGCTGCACCTTCCAAACGCACAACTGCTATCATCTAGAGGCACAAGGACAGCATACAGATTGGAACACCACCACATGGAGGTTCCTCCCTGTAATGTTCGAACTATGTTGGAGGTTGGGTTTTAAACAAAAAGAAAAGAATGTGGCTTGCACTGGTAGATTCAAGCAATCAACAGCAGATTTATTCTAGGAGATATTGCCTGTAAAACAGCAGCCTGTGGAAACACCCTAATGTCATCACCATCAAATCATGTGATCAGATGGGTGGCACAGTGGTTAGCACTGCTGCCTGACAGCGCCAGGGACCCAGGTCCGATTCCCGGTTTGGGTCACTTTCTGTGTGGAGCCTACACTTTCTCCCTGTGTCTGGGTGGTTTTCTCCGGGTGCTCCAGTTTCCTCCCACAGTCTGAAAGACATGCTGGTTAGGTACATTGCTAAATTCTCCCTCAGTGAAGCCATACAGGCGCTGAAGTGTGACAACTAGGGGGTTTTCACAGTAACTTCATAGCAGTGTTAATGTAAGCCTACTTGTGACACTAATAAATAAACTTTAAACTTTTAAACAACTCTTAAATATATAACATCCTTTACTTCTTTGGTCATGACAACAAATTAATAAGATGTTATACATAGGATCAATAACACTGTAGACACAGTACAATGCACCATTAATCATTATACTCAGTCAATAAGAAAGGCGTTCAGGAGGTCTTCTATTACTCTTTGGTTCCATTCTGGAATTTGGCCTTTACCCTAGAACTATGATTTGGAACATCAGTAGGCACTTCTTCTCTAGGAACTAATTCTGTATCATTCTCATATGGTATAGTAGCAAAGATTTAATCTTCAAGCAACTCAGGTTCAACTAAATTTTCCATAGCAGTATTCACAACACTAGGGACTAAAGAAGTTGGTACTTCTGGAGATGATTCTGAGAAATCATTCTGAGATGACAACAATTGGTCAGCGTAGCGTCACCAAACTAGTTCATCTTTGATTTGAACCGTGTAAGAAATTGGACCTGTTTTTGCTAAAACTGTGGCTGGTACCTATTTCTCACTCATGGCATAATTACACTCTAACACTCAATCTGCTTGTGGAAATGAGTGTTGTTTTGCCCTCACTTCTCATCCAGCAAGGTGAGGTTGCTGTTGACACTCAACTATCCCTAAAGTTTCTGGAGGAAATAACTTTTTCTTTAAAAGTAGCAATGCTCTTTCGGGTAGTCACATGAGTAGTCTTTCCATAAGATGCCAAAAAGCTATTCACACAAAGTGATAATGAAACTTGATTTTTTGCAGCTTTTAAAGAATGTTTCGAGGATTGTATGAATCTTTCACACAATCCATTAGTTGATGTGTATTTTATATGTTGAATATGATTTACTTTGACATAATCCTTAAACTCTTGTGAAGTAAACTGTGAACCATTATTGCTAACAATCTGTTCCAGTTTACCAAATCTTGCAAAAATTTCATCAAGTTTTTCAATGGTTTGTTCTATTGGAGTGAATCACATGGTAATAATTTCTGGCCACTTTTAGTGTGCATCAATCATGATTAATAACTTGTAATCCTTAAACAGACCAGAAAAATCCACATGCAATCATTGCTATGGCATTTTAGGCTGTAAAGGAGGAAATTGTGGTGTGTTTCTTATTTGTGCAAAGGATTGACGCTATTCCACATTTTCTTCAATCTGAGCATCCAGACTCAGCCACCAAAAATAAGTACATGTTAATTCCTTCATCCAGAATATACCAGGATGTCCTTCATGTAGCTGTTCAAGAACTCTTCCATGCAGACTAGGAGGAATGATCCCAGAAGTACTGGGATTCCCCGCAATAGACACCCACCTTGAATGGTCAACTCAAGCTTTCTTGACATAATGTTTCAAATCAGGATGCAAACAATGGGTTCCAGCCATCATTCATTTCAATGCCATATCCATCACCTTCCCCATCACAGGATCATTTCTGATATGTCTTTGAACTCAAGAGGCTGTCACAGACAAATGATCTACTAGCGAAAAATAAAGAATATTAACAAAACTAGTTTGTGGTATCTAGTCAATAGGTAAAGGTAAGGTTGATAATGCATCAGCATTAGCATGGCAATCTGATTGGCGATACTTTATATCATAGGAGTGTGCAGATAAGATCAGTGACCATCTTTGCAATCGACTAACAGGTAACAATAGTATGCCTTTAAATGGCCCAAAAATAGTAATTAAGGATCAATGATCTGTTATTAATGTGAAATGACGACCTTATAAATAATGATGAAACCCTTGTGCACCAAAAGATTATACTCAATGCTTCTTTCTCTAACTGAGCATAATTAGATTCAGCACTGGTCACAGTACAAGAAGCAAAAGCTATTGGCCGCTCTTCTCCTGAAGACATAATATGTGAAACTACTGCTCCTACTCAATGTTTTGATTTGATTTGTTATTGTCACAGGTATTAGGATGAGTGATAAGTATTGTTTCTTATGCGCTATACAGACAAAAACCATTCATTGAGTACATAGGGGAGAAGGAAAGGCGAAGGTGCAGAATATGGTGTTGCAGTTACACAGAGGGAGAAAAGAAAGATCAGTTTAATATATAACAAGGTGAAACATTGCAAGCAAGCAGTAATAGTAGCTTCGTATTAAAATTAACTAAGACTTCAGACTTCTGCAAAGCATCTTTGACATCCATCTGTGCTTTCTCGTATTCTGTTGTCCAGTCCAATGACTGTTTCATACACATCGAATTATGCAATGACTTCAATAATGTAGCTAAGTTAGGAACAAATTTTCCATCATAATTTACGAATCCTAGCAAGGCTCTGAATTCCATTTTTTTCAGTGCTTTATGTAGATCTTTACTATCAATGATAACATGACCCAAATACTGGACTGAGAATGGAAAAAGTCACTTTCTTGAAATGCAGACCATGTTCTTGAAGACATTCCAATTTGCTTCCAAATTATTCAAGTGCTTCTGTCACTGGACCCTGTAATTAAAATATCATCCAGGTAACATTGTACACCACCAAGACCAGTTAAAATCTGATCCATTGATCTTTGGAATAGGGCTGGTGCGGATGTAATTCCAAAAGACAATCTTTTATAATGAAAAAAATCTTTATGAGTTGCAATGGTAAGCAGTAGTTCTGATTCAGCAGCTACATTCATCTGTAAATATGCTTGTGAAAGATCAATCTTGCTGAATTTTTACCCACCTGATAACCCACCAAATAAATCTTCAATTAAAGGAAGCAGATATTGATCAGCACACAATACTGGATTTATGGCTATTGTAAAATCACCACAAGTATGAACTGAACCATCTGGTTTCATGACAGGTACGATGGGAGTAGCCCAGTTACTCATTATAACCAGCTCTAACACACCAGTGTTAACAAGTTGTACTAATCTTTCTTCGACCTGCATATGGCACTGCTCTTGCTTTGAGACGTTTGGTTGACTGTTAGACTTTATCTTGAGTTTCACTTTAACTCCCTTCAATGAGCCAAGTGTCTCTTTGAATGCACTCTTGCATTTATCCAGAAGGTGCTGTAGGTCTGTTCTGGCATCGACCAATCTGTTGACAGCACTGCAGTTAAGCTTTATCTTCTCTAACCATGATCTTCAAATAGAACTGGAAAATTACTACCAACCACATGGAGAGGCAACTCCGGTATCTATCCACTCAACTCTACGTTGACCGTGATGTAACCTTTTAATAGCATAATCTCTTCCGTGTATGTCCTTAAGATCACATCAGCTGGTTTTAAAGGAAAATGCTTCAGCTTTTGTTGGTATGTAGTCTCAGGAATTAAACATACAACGCACACCAGTATCAACCTCCATCCTAATATGAAAAATTATCACTGGAAATGGCCCTCCAACCATAAAATCTTGTATTTAGTCTGCTTTATAGCTAGTCCTATCATTCATTTTAAATAGATTTGGCAGCTACCATGAAACTCAGCAGCTTTCAATTATTTACCTTGTCGACTTCAAAGTTCCTGTGACTGTTTGTATTGTATGGGCCCTTTATAAAACTTCTATTCTACTGAAGTTGTGGATATAATTCTATCATGTTAGCCATAGGGATTTTACATTTTCCACTTTATCTGTTTAACATAAATATTCCCAACTGTTTTGATACAAAAAAAATCCAAAACAAAAAGCAATGCAGAAGTGTAACAGAAAGGAAAAAAATAGAAACCAACGACTTTAAGCGTTTCCTTTATACCAGCCCCAGTAGAACACACAGTGTGATTCTATCCTTAAGAGATGGGAAATTGCACTGAGCTTAATTTAAATTAACACTAATATCTAAAGTAAACTTAAGCGTATTTTGTGCAAAAGGTTTAGATTCCTGGGATATTGGGACCGGTTCTAGGGGAGTTGTACAGAATGGGTGGGTTGTACCTAAGCAAAGCAGGAACCAATTTCTTTGTGAAACTATCTGTTAATGTTACTGGGGAGGATTTAAATCAACTTAGCAGGGTTGTGAAACCAGGAGAAAATGTCAAGGTGCACAGAATACTCTGAGAGACAAACAGCATTGAGTAGGAAACAGTAAGTTATTAGGTGGGTTCAGAGTAAGGGCAAAATAAGTGAAGTCTAAATTAGAGTTACTGTGCATGTATATGAATGTGTGGAGTGTGGTAAGATTGGCAAGTTACAAGTGCAGGTTGCAAGATGGAAATTCAATGGGGTGGCTTTATCAGAAACCTGCGCAAAGAAGGGCAGGGCTGTGTATTACATGATCCTGGATACAAGGTGTTCAGGATCAAAAGGAAAGAAAGATAAGAGGGGAGCGTGGCAGCATTGAGGTTGGAGAACATTTCACTGCTGGAGAGAGAGGATGTCCCAAAAAAGCCAAGGACAGAATCTATTTGGCTGAAGATTAGGAACAAAAAAGGTGTGATTATGTTGCTCGGTTAGGCTATACACCACCAACTGGTGGAAAGACATGGAGGAACAAATGAGCAAGGAAAGTACAAAGAGGTGCAAGAATTATATTGTAGTTATAATGGAGGAGATTAATTATCTGAACATAGATTGGAGTAGCAGTAGCGTAAGGAGCAGAGAGGGGCCAGAGTTTCTAGAGTTAACAGTTTAACTCAATTGACACTTCATCAAAACTCAAGGGAGAGAGAGGGGAGTTTGCATTGAGGCAATACATGTAAGGAATTTTCAAAAAATATCCCATACATGTGTTGCCTCAAGGCAAACCCCCCTCCCACTCCCTCGCCAGGCCATCTGTGTTTTGTTCTTGAAGTTGCTTCTTCTTGTTGCTGGAATATTGTGTATTTATTTAAAGAAGGATGTAAATGAAGTTCAGGGAACTTTACAAGCCTAATACCAGGAATAGGGAGAGGTTGGGCAGGCTAGGCTTGTATCCATTGGAGTATAGAAGAGTAAGAGGTGATTTGATTGAAAGCTTTAAAATCCTGAGGGGCATTGACAAGGTGGATACGGAGAGGATGTTTCCTCTTGTGGAAGAATCTAGAACTAGGAGCTTATTGTTTAAAAATAAGAGGATGCTCATTTAAGAAAGATGAGGAGAATGTTTTTTTTTCTCAGAGGATCTTGAGCTTTTGGAACTCCCTTCCTCAAGAGGTATTGGAAGCAGAATCTTAAGGCAGAGGTAGCAAGGGGAGTGAAAGGTTATCAAGTGTAGGTGGGAGGTTACAATCAGATCAGCCATGATCTTATTGAATGGCGGAGCTGATTCGAGGGACCAAGTGGTCCACTCCTGCTCCTAGTTCATATGATCCTAAAAGGGGATTTACACATGAAAGCAGAATAAGAAGATGCTGTCCAGGTCATGACGAAAGAGAAGATAATTCTAACGCTTGAAGGTGTTAAAATTGGTAAGGAGGAGACACTGGATAGTCTGCCTATACTTAAAAGTTGATACAAGGACCAGATGAGATGGATCCAAGCATACTGAGGAAAGTGAGAATGGAAATTGCAGAGGCTCTGGCCATAATTTTCCAATCTTCCTTAGACTCAGGGATGATGCTCGAGAATGGGAGATTTTCAATTGCTACATCCTTATTCAAAAAAGAGTGTAAAGATAAGCCCAGCAACTACAGGCCAATCAGTTTAACCTGGCTGAGGGGGAGGCTTCTGGAAACAATAATTCGGGACAAAATTAATAGTCACTTAGGTGAATGTGGGTTTATTAAAGAAAGCCAGCATGGATTTGTTAACAGCAAATTGTCTTTAACTAATGTGTTGAAACTTTGAGATGAGGTAACAGAGAGGGTGAATGAGGGTAATGCTGTTGATGTGGTGTACATGGACTTCCAAAGTGCCACACAACAGACTTGTGAACAAAGTTAGAGTTTGTGCAATAAAACAAACGTGAGCAACATGGATATGGAAAGGAACCTGTGATAGAAAACAGAGACTAGTGGTTAATGGATGTTTCCAGACTCTAAGAAGGTTTATTGTGGAGTTCCACAGGGTGTTAGGACCTCTGCTGTTCCTGATATATGTTGATGACTAAGGCTTTGGTATACAGGGTTCAATTTCAAAATTTTCAGACAACTCAAAACTTAGAAGTGTTGCTAACTGAGGAGGATAGTTTAGAACTTCAGAAGGATATAGACAGGTTGGTAGAATGGGTTGCCAAGTGGTAGATAAAATTTAATGCAGAAAAGTGTGAAGTGATTCAGTTTAGTAGGAAGAACGAGGAGCGACAATATGAAATAAAGAGAACAATTCGAAAAGGAGTGTAGCAGAACCTGTGCACAAACCATTAAAAGTGGCTTGGCAGGCTAAGAGAGTGGTCAATAAAGCATACAGGATGCTCGGCTTTCTTAACAGGGGCATAGAGTACAAAAGCAAGGAGGTAATGCTAAATTTATATAAAATACTGGTTCATCCTCAACTGGGGTATTGTGCCCAGTTCTGGGCACCACACTTTAGGAAAGATGTCAAGGTATTAGAGAGGGTGCAGAAAAATTTCACAAGAATGGTTCCAGGGACGATAAACTGCAGTTACAGATTGGAGAAGTTAGGACTGTCTTCCTTTGCGAAGAGAAGGTTGACAGGAGATTTGATAGAGGTATTCAGAATTGTGAGGGGTCTGGACAGTGTCTCAAACTCTGGACCTGTTGCTGACATAACTCCTAATCCTGACAGTCCCATCCCATTCAACACTGCATGAATGGGTGACAAGGTAACTAAAGCCCCAACATACTCCACCTGCTTCCCTCCTTCCTCTTCCTCCGTCTTATCTTTTTAAAGGTTTATTTATTAATGTCACAAGTAGGTTTACATTAACATTGCAATAAAGTTGCTGTGAAAATCCCCTACTCGCCACACTCCGGGGCCTGTTCGGGTACACTGAGGGAGAATTTAGCATGGCCAATGCACCTAACCAGCACACCTTTCGGACTGTGGGAGGAAATCGGACCACCCGGAGGAAACCCACACATGCAGGAAAACGTGCAAACTCTATACAGACAGTGATCCAAGCTGGGAATTGAACCCAGGTCCCTGGCGCTATGAAGCAGTGGTGCTAACCACTGTGTAAACGTGCCATGGAGTTTCTTTCAAGGAGACTTTGTTTGCTTACAAAATTCAATTTTAAGGATACTAGAATTAAGAATGCACTCTCTGTCCCCACCACCTACCCTCTCTTCATGCCTCTATCTCTCGATAGAGTCACTTTCATACAAGTATAAACTATAAACAATTCCATTTTCTCAGTCAACAGAACACTGGTGTGATAATTAGTTCATATCAAAATTCAACTGCAGAATGCTATTGAAAACTGAAGCAATGTTAGTACAAGCAGACATTTTCTCAGTTAAATAAGCTTTCTGAAGTTTACAGAGCACAAAACAAAGGTGGCAAGTGGTGTGGAGCCAGTATAGTATCATTTTTTTCTCACCTTCCTGCACTGAATAGCCACTCAAATGCACTTGGCCTGTTTGCTTTAAGATAACACATTTAGAAACATAGAATCCCTACAGTGCAGAAGGAGGCCATTCAGCCCATCAAACCTGCACCAACAACTATCCCCGTAACCCCACATTTTACCCTGCTAATCCCCCTGACGCTAAGGGACAATTTAACACGGCCAATCAACCTAACCTGCACATCTTTGGAGTTTGGGAAGAAACCGGAGCACCCGGAGGAAACCCACGAAGACACAGGGAGAATGTGATACTCCACACAGACAGTCACCCAAAGCCAGAATTGAACCCAGGTCCCTGGCGCTGTGAGGCAGCAGTGCTAACCACTATGCTGCCCCAAGGGACAACACCACAGGACCACCTCTCAACCACTAACTACCCACCCCCAGGTCTGACCCAACCCCACCTGCCCCGTACTCCCCACCTCCAACCACTCAAACCTCCCATCCATCTGTCCAACTGTATCCCGTTCCTAAAGAACATTACTGCAACTTCGCTTGAGAAATGTATCCAATAGCTTTTCTTCAGGTTATTTTTAGAAGCAACTGATCAGAAACTACAAGAAATGAAAGAAAAACTACTCCTTCAGTAGAACTGGGTGAACAGTACTAATGTAACCCTGCAGAATGGGTTATTCCGCACAAGGCAAATTGTGCTCACACTGACTCTACCATGAGCAAAACCCTAACTTACAAGCTCCAGGGCAATGTAGCTGGGAGGGAGGGAGGGGGAGGGGGGAGGGTACACCAAAAGATTCACTGGGGAACCCTCGCCCCATATCCCCCCCTCCTACCTGGGAAGTTCCAAGGTAAGAATTGCATGGCAATTGCCCGGATGCGCAAACTTCCGATGGACAATTGCCTTGCACTGGCAAGCATCTCAAAATGTGATTTTCGGATGGTTCTGACTCTTTTACCCTAATAGTTACCCTGAAAAAGTTCAAAGAATTAAAAACAATTCTAGCTTCTGGGTAACTATTGTACAGGCCCACACCAACCCTCCTCAGGACTCTCTCCCACACCCTGAACCCCCGGGGACTCCCACCACCTCCACGACTACACCCCTCCTGCCAAAGGACCACACCACAGGACGCCCTACAACCACCAACTACCCGCCCCGAGGTCTGACCCATCCCCATCCACCCCACCTCCTGCCTCCAAACTCTCAAGGCTCCCATCCATCTGTTCAACTGTGTCCCACTCCAACTGTCTGACCCACCCCCTGGACTGTAGCCCCTTGCTGATTGTCACACGACCCCCAATTGTCAGATGCCCCCCTCCCCCCACCGACTGCCAGACACTTTAAACTAACTCTCCGATCCCTGCCGACTGCTCGCCTCCCCGGTTGCAGCCCAACCCTCCTGGAACTATCAGACCCACAACCCTCAACTCTCCAACACCCCTGACTGGTGACCACAACTCCAACTGTCTGATCCCTTTACTCAACTGTCCAAACTTCCCCTGTTGTACCGACCTTCCCCCTCTGACCAACAGCCCTTCAACTGTCTGATCCCCCCCCCCCACCGACTGACCCAGTCCCCTAACTAACCCATTCCCTCTCAAACTATCCCATCCCATCCCTGAGTGTCCCACCCCAACCCTCACCTTCCCACCCCTTCCCAAGAGTCACGCCCCCTTCTCCATTGACCCATCCCCTCCCTGACTGACCCAACACCCTAACTGACCCATCCCCTCTCAAACTGTCCCACTCTGTCCCCGAGAGTCACGCCCCAAACCCCACCTTCCCACCCTCTTCCCCGAGAGTTACACCCCCTTCCCGAGTGTCACACTCCTTCCCTGACTGACTCAATGTCCTAACTGACCCATCCCCTCTCAAACTGTCCTACCATGTCCCTGAGAGTCACATCCCCTTCCCCACCATTCCACCCCCTTCCTGATTGTCCCACTCCCTCCCCAGGTGTTCCACCCCTTCCTCAACTGATCTACCCCTTCCCTGGGAGTGATCCCGGGGGCATTATACAGACATCCCCTCTCCCCCTCCATCCCACGCCATGTACATCATTCCTGGGAAAGACAATGAAGAGAAATAAATCTGGCCAATAGGAGGAAAACTCTGGAAAATTCCTCTCTGATCCCTTCAGGAAAGTGGAAACATTCAAGGAGATCAGGTGGATCATGAAATTTCCTAATTTCAACAAGAATGGCTGTTGGCTTGAAGCAGAAGTTGCATCCTCTCCAAGTGGACGAGCAGATAGTCCACTTGGAGAGGATGCAATTTCTGCTTCAAGCCAACAGCCATTCCTGTTGATATTAGCTCAGATCAAGTGTTGGATCAAGCCCAAGATCAGATGTAATGTTGTATGTCTCTCTTATGGGGACCATGACTTGGATTAAATTTGAATTTGTTTTCTGGAGCAAGAAAGGAGATGGATCCGGGTCTACCCAGCCCACTCTGAGCATTGGTTTTGTAACTTTAAGAATGGATTAAACATTTTCAAAAAACATTGCAACGGCTCACTAATTCCTTGGAAAAGGAAAAGCCCTCTCTCACTTCCAGACTATTCCCACGACTACTAAAGTATCTGTTGCTGTGTCCCCGCTGAAATAATAACTCAATAAAGCTCGATTCCGGCCCTGTTTCACACACTTCGATCAACACATAGCTGCTGTTAAGTAAATACAGCCTGTTCTTTCCTTATCTGAGCGACTGTTTCAAAGAGGAATCTTTCATAGTTCTCCTCTGAACTTGTTTCCATTATATCACCCGCTTACGTTTTATTTTCTGCCAAAATATAACTAGTTAGTTTTTAATAAATTGTTTTGTTTTTAAAAGAAAAGCGTTTTTCATTTCCAAATAAACTGTTAGCTTCATCAAGTGTTTTGCAATAGGGGTTGTTTGAAAACATCCCAGATCTTCCCACTGCTTTAGATGAACGCGAGGTGCTTTTGCTCTCAGACTATTTCCTGAGTGTGTGTTTTTATAAACCAGCCGAGTCTCTTCAAATCGCTGCAGCTTTCTGTTCGCTCTTGTCCCAGAAACAAGAGACTTTCCTTACATGGGAGTCCTGACGTCAGGCTTCCTGAGGAGTGTGGGCTGCAGTAACTTCCTCAGCAGCCTCAGTGGAGAGAGCTGCCTTTAACGTGGACACTGATGAAAGCCAAGTTCAGCCCATCTGAAATGCCCGAGAGCCACCAGTCGGCCGAGAGAGCGCCCCAGGCCAGGTAAATGAGTGCCGTTTGTCTGACCCCCTGAGCCACCTCCTCAATGATTGTTGATGTGCTGCTGTAATGTGTGGCGGAGGGACAAGGGTAGACCCCCCTCTTGGAAATGTCAGTAACATGTTTCCTGTGACTGACGAGATCAGGAAAAGAGACGAACTGCAAGAGGAGGCGGGACAGCCAGGATTGTGAAAGCTCCAACAAGCTCATCATTTTGCAGAAAGTCACGTAAGACCAATATACTGCAGATGTTGGCAATCTGAAATTAAAAAAAACAATGTTGAAAATAGTCAGCAGCTTAGGCAACATCTGTGGAGAGAGAAACAGTTATAAAGTTTCAGGTCCACAATCAGGTCAGATGAGTTATTGGCACGGTGGCACAGTTGTTAGCACTGTTGTCTCTCAGCGCCAGGAACCCGGGTTCGATTCCCGGCTTGGGTGACTGTCTGTGTGGAGTCTGCACATTCTCTCCGTGTCTGCATGGGTTTCCTCCGGGTGCTCCGGTTTCCTCCCACAGTCTGAAAGATGTGCTGGTTAGGTGCATTGGCCATGCTAAATTCTCCCTCAGTGTACCCGAACAGGTGCCAGAGTGTGGCAACTCGGGGATTTTCACAGTAAGCTCATTGCCGTGTTAATGTAAGCCTACTTGGTGCACTAATAAATATATAAATAGACTGATGAAAAATCCCTACGCAGACTTATTATTTTTTCAAATGCCAATTCTGCAGGAATGAGGGTAAAAGAAACCTGGCAGAAAGAAATATTTTGCTTCCATCTAACATTTTACCATGTGCCTCGTTCACTCATGAATTATTTTGAAAAATGTAAGGAAATTTAACAGTTATTTTGTGCACTGTGCTACGCCACAATCAGCAATGAGGTGATTCAGATGATGCTGCTTGGGGGAAGAATGTTGATCATAAGGACAAATCTTTGATCCGCTTCAGATATTGTCAGGACAAACCTGGTTCTTTCTTAAATACCCTGGAGTCCCAGTCATTGCAGCTTTCCCTCTCTACAGGAACCATATGAGAGATTTCTGTCAGCATTTCACCTTTTCACACAGTCTCAGCATCTCTTCCCTCCATCCATTTACAGTCAACAAAACTCAGCAAACAAGCCCTGTGTGCTGCACCCTGAGAACCAGAATATCCAGCCCTCACTGGCTGGGCTGGTTGACTTCCGCATGCGCAGAAACCCTTCCAGCCAATGCCGTGGGCAAACTTCATTCCCACCGACTTGGGCTGGTTCTCAATGTGACAACTTTCCACTGCCCTGATTCGTCATTCCATCAGAACATTCGGATTGGCCAGTCATGCATTCCATGGAGGAGGCCAGTGGGGGAGAACAACAGGCCAGTGAGAGAGAGTGTGGGAGTGTCAGAGGCCAGTGAGAGAGAGTGCGCGAGTGTCAGAGGCCAGTGAGAGAGAGTGCGGGAGTGTCAGAGGCCAGTGAGAGAGAGTGCGCGAGTGTCAGAGGCCAGTGAGAGAGAGTGCGCGAGTGTCAGAGGCCAGTGAGAGAGAGTGCGCGAGTGTCAGAGGCCAGTGAGAGAGAGTGTGGGAGTGTCAGAGGCCAGTGAGAGAGAGTGCGCGAGTGTCAGAGGCCAGTGAGAGAGAGTGCGGGAGTGTCAGAGGCCAGTGAGAGAGAGTGCGCGAGTGTCAGAGGCCAGTGAGAGAGAGTGCGGGAGTGTCAGAGGCCAGTGAGAGAGAGTGCGCGAGTGTCAGAGGCCAGTGTGAGAGAGTGCGGGAGTGTCAGAGGCCAGTGCGAGAGAGTGTGGGAGAGTCAAAGCTTTAACAAAGGGTCATCTGGACTCGAAACGTCAGCTCTTTCCTCTCCTCACAGATGCTGCCAGACCTGCTGAGATTTTCCAGCATTTTCTCTTTTGGTTACAGAAATAGTGATGTTTTACTGCAATTATATAGGGCATTGGTGAGGCCACACTAGAGTATTGTGTGCAGTTTTGGTGTCCTTATCTGAGGAACGATGTCCTTGCTATAGAGGGAGTACAGCGAAGGTTTACCAGGCTGATTCCTGAGATGGCAGGTCTGTCATATGAGGAGAGATTAAGTCGGTTAGGATTGTATTTATTGGAGTTTGGAAGACTGAGAGGGGATCTCATAGAAACTTATAAAATGCTAACAGGATTCAGAAAGAATGTTCCCGATGGTGGGAGAGTCCAGGAGAAATTTCTTCACCCAGTGTGGTAAACGTATGGAATTCACCACCACAGAAAGTAGTTGAGGCCAAAACGTTGTGTAATTTCAAGAAGAAATTAGGTGTAGCACTTGGGGCTAAAGGGATCAAGGGATATGGGGGGAAGGGGGGGGATCAGAATATTGAATTTGATGATCGCCATGATCATATTAAATAGCGGAGCAGGCTTGAAGGAAATATGGCCCATTCCTGCTTCTAGATTCTATGTTTCTATGAGAGGGAGAGTGTGGTCGGCTCAGAGACCAGTGAGAGAGAGTGTGGAAGAGTCAGAGGCCAGTGAGAGTGTGGGAGGGTCGGAGGCCAGTGAGAGAGAGTGTGGGAGAGTCGGAGGCCAGTGAGAGTGTGGGAGGGTCGGAGGCCAGTGAGAGAGAGTGTGGGAGAGTCGGAGGCCAGTGAGAGAGAGTGTGGGAGAGATGGATGCCAGTGAGAGAGAGTGTGGGAGAGTCGGAGGCCAGTGAGAGAGAGTGTGGGAGAGTCGGAGGCCAGTGAGAGAGTGTGTGGGAGAGCCGGAGGCCAGTGAGAGAGAGTGTGGGAGAGTCAGAGGCCAGTGAGAGAGCGTGTGGGAGAGTCGGAGGCCAGTGAGAGAGTGTGTGGGAGAGTCAGAGGCCAGTGAGAGAGAGTGTGGGAGAGTCGGAGGCCAAGGAGAGAGAGTGTGGTCGGTTCAGAGGCCAGTGAGAGAGAGTGTGGGAGAGTCGGAGGTCAGTGAGAGAGTGTGGGAGAGTCGGAGGCCAGTGAGAGAGAGTGTGGGAGAGTCGGAGGTCAGTGAGAGAGTGTGGGAGAGTCGGAGGTCAGTGAGAGAGAGTGTGGTCGGTTCAGAGGCCAGTGAGAGAGAGTGTGGAGAGTCAGAGGTCAGTGAGAGAGAGTGTGGTCGGTTCAGAGGCCAGTGAGAGAGAGTGTGGAGAGTCAGAGGTCAGTGAGAGAGAGTGTGGTCGGTTCAGAGGCCAGTGAGAGAGAGTGTGGTCGGTTCAGAGGCCAGTGAGAGAGAGTGTGGGAGAGTCGGAGGTCAGGGAGAGAGAGTGTGGGAGAGTCAGAGGCCAGTGAGAGAGAGTGTGGTCGGTTCAGAGGCCAGTGAGAGAGAGTGTGGGAGAGTCGGAGGCCAGGGAGAGAGAGTGTGGGAGAGTCAGAGGCCAGTGAGAGAGAGTGTGGTCGGTTCAGAGGCCAGTGAGAGAGAGTGGTCAGTTCAGAGGCCAGTGAGAGAGAGTGTTGGCGAGTCGGAGGTCAATGTGGTAGATTTGGAGGTCAGTGGGAGAAAGTGTGGGGAAGTGAGGAAGTGGGGAGAGCTGGTGGTCAAGGTGGAGGTATTGATTTATAGGAAGGATAGGAATTAATTTATACAAGTTACTGGTGTGATTTACAGGGGTTGGGAGCGATAAACCCCCATGGCAACCTATAAATCAGCCTCATGACAACCTGGCAGCTGCGAAGGAATCAGTATCTGGGTGGCAATTGAAGATTGGCAAGGGAGTTCACCAACTGCAAGTCATACTTAAAGAATTATTGGATGGTGCCCATCAGCTTTCCTGCTTTCTGCCCTGGTGGTAACAAAATCTTCCAGACCTGAGGCACATTTGCTAGTTTAAAATCCATCTTTGTTTGAAAGTATCTATTGCTAGAATCCAGGAAATGAAAATAAACAGGGCTTTTAAATGAAGATTGGCCTTACTATTTTACATTTTCAGAGTGAGATCAGAGAACAAAGAGATCTAGGGGTACAGGTTCATAGCTCCTTGAAAGTGGAGTCACAGGTGGACATAGTGGTGAAGAAGGCATTCAGCATGCTTGGTTTCATTGGTCAGAACATTGAATACAGGAGTTGGGACGTCTTGTTGAAGTTGTACAAAACATTGGTAAGGCCACACTTGGAATACTGTGTACAGTTCTGGTCACCCTATTATAGAAAGCATATTATTAAACTAGAAAGAGTGCAGAAGAGATTTACTAGGATGCTACCAGGACTTGATGGTTTGAGTTATAAGGAGAGGCTGAATAGACTGGGACTTTTTTCTCTGGAGTGTAGGAGGCTGAGGGGTGATCTTATAGTCTATAAAATAATGAGGGGCATAGATCAACTAGATAATCAATATCTTTTCCCAAAGGTAGGGGAGTCCAAAACTAAAGAGCATAGGTTTAAGGTGAGATATACAAAAGGGTCCAGAGGGGCAATTTTTTTACGCAGAGGGTGGTGAGTGTTTGAAACAAGCTGCCAGAGGTAGTAGTAGAGGCAGGTACAATTTTGTCTTTTAAAAAGCATTTAGACAGTTACATGGGTAAGATGGGTATAGGGGGATGTGGGCCAAATGCGGGCAATTGGGGCTAGCTTAGGGGTTTTAAAAAAAAGGGCGGCATGGACAAGTTGGGCCGAAGGGCCTGTTTCCATGCTGTAAACCTCTATGACTCTATGATTCTGGCTGGGATCTTGTGATAAACAAAGTCTTTTTTCAGTTTTTCTGAGAAAATGAGGCAGAAATGTAACTGAAACAGAAAACTGGCTTCAATAATTGCATAAAGGGTTGCCAACGCTGGTTAGAAATATTCTGGGAGATGTCACCAAATGCCCCTCCCCTGGGCTCCTACCATTGGTCACCCAACATGTCAATTATTGCAGAGCCCTGCCTTCCCAACATGTTTCAATGTGTCCCAGTTTGGATTTTTGAAAATCTGGTCACCCTAATGGAGACTCAATTTCAGTAAAAGAGCAATAATATGGTGCTAAAATATCACCTAAACTATCTAGCCAGGAACAAATTTTGAACTTCCAGTCTTATAGTTTAAAGGGAGGAGTGTTTGTCATGTTAATTCATTTCTATTTCCTCTCATCCGCTTTACTCTGCTACAAATCCACTTTGTGGCTGGCTGCTTGGGCAAATCCTCAGGAATTCAGGGAGCAGCAGTTGTCAGCTCTCCTTGCCCCAATAGGTACTTAAGCCTTTGTGAAGAGTCCTTCCAGGTAATTTCCCTCTCTCTAAATTCACTCAAAGAGGCTCTGTGACAAGATGGGTTTCCTTTGTGTCTTTTCATGAGTCAACTAAGTTTGTACTTTTAATGGACAGACAATGCTGATAGCAGGCCAGTGATTTTCTGATATATGCCACCAGCAGGTAAGATTCCATTCCTGTGATATGAATTTGGATAGATATTTATTTTGTTCAGTTTTGAGTTTTAGTATTTTGTTACATTCTTTTACTTACGTTATTTCAGATTGTAAATACATTTTACCAAGTGGAAAAGCCTGTATGTATTGGTCTGGCAGCATCGGAATTAATGGAAGGATGTGGTGGACATCCCAGGTAACTGCCAGTAATTGATATAACATGATTAGGGGGGATTCATTGTTAAACTTGCAAGATCTTGTGGCACAATAGTAGTGCCCTTATCTCTGAGTCAGAAGCTCTGGGTTCAAGTACCAACCTAGGACTTAATGGCCAATGAAGGTGTGTTCGTAATGCAGGCAAACAGATTGAATGTCAACCTGCAATTCCTTCCTACACACCAATGGCTGGCAGTAAAAGTGGAAGAGACTCCTGGTCAGCCAAGCTTGATGTGGAGTTGCACCCATCAAGCTATAATCCACTACTGACAGATTTGTCCCCTGTTCTGGGAATTACTAGCTATGGAAACAGATGAAAATCTGCCTTAGTGCAGCACGAGGTGCGGGGAGAGAATTGGAATGGAATTGTTAAACCTGGGTACACTTACATGACTGAGAATAAAGATGGCAGCATTTGTTTTACAAAGGACTAACACATTTATGTAAAATGCTCTCCATCAATGAACATGAATAGAAATGTTGGAAAAATGAATAGGGTTATGTCATTTAGCACAATTGGCACTCCAACACATTAAAATTCAGCCCAATGCTTCACAGCAGCTTAATCAGTAGTCAAAAAACATACAAACATTTCTGCTCAAATTTGCTTGATTTCCCAAATCCGTTACTTTGGAAATAGCTCCTTTCAGTGGCACCCTGGTAGGGGCATGTTCCTCAAGGCTCTATCTCAGTGCTTAATAATTCATAATGAGATCATTGGCCATGACAGTGATCAGTATTTCTAATTACCCATAAGTCATTTATTCAATTGAGTAATCTTCCTCGAATAGCTCAGGGAAGGCAAAATCCCTGAGGATGAATGGATCTGGGTAATTATTTGCATTTGGTTGCCTCCGATCTGAACATTTAGAAAACTGAGGCATTGGAAAGCTAATAGAATGTTATTGCGCATTGCAAGAGGAATTGAATACAAATGTAGAGAGGTTATGCTTCAGCTATACAGAACATTGGTGAGGCCACATCTGGAGTTACTGTGTATAATATTGGTCTCCTTATTTAAGGAAGGGTGCAAATGCAATGGAAGCAGTTCAGACTAATACCTGGAATAGGTGGGTTGTGTTAAGAGGAAAGGTTGAACAAGCTAGGCACATACTTGCTGAAGCTTAGTAGAGTAAGAGGTGACTTGATTGAAACATATAAGATCATGAGGGCCCTTGGCAGGATGGATGTGGAGAGGACATTTCCTCTTGTGGGAGAATCTAGAACTAGGGATCACTATTTAAAAATAAAGGATTGTACATTCAAGATAGAGTTAAGGGGGAATTATTTCTCTCAGCGGGTCGTGAGTCTTTGGAACTCTCTTTCTCAAAAGGTGTTGGAAGCAGTCTTTGAATATTTTAAAGGTAGAGTTAGATGGATTTTTGATAAGCAAGGAGGTGAAAGATTATCAGGGATAGGCAGGAATGTGAAGTTGAAGTTAGAATCAGATTAGTCATGAGTTTATTGAATGGCAGAGAGACTTGGGGGGTCGAGTGGCCTACTCCTGCTCCTAATTCATATATTCATGGTTGGACACTGACCTGGCACCTGAAAAAGGGGTGCAAATGAATTTCTACCCCATCAGACATATTTGCTTTTAAGGACAGCGATGTATTTGCAGTGACGGTGAGAGGTCAGTTGATCACAACAGCATACTAAGAAAGTAAGGGATTGACACTAGCTTTACATTGGGATGTTTTGCCATGTTAAAAACACCATATAAATGCAAGTTGTTGTTAACTGAGCCCAAAGAAACATGGTTTGTTCACTCTCAAACCATTTGTGGTTGGAGCAAAGATACTGTGTTAGAAACTGCCTATAATTTCACACTGATTGGTAACCTCAGAGGCCAAAAAAGGGATTGCTCCTGGGAAGAGAATTGCAACAATAGGATTGCTGTATTTACTCTAATTGGTTTGAGATACCTGTGCAACTTGGAAGTTCTATTGTCATTGGAAAACAGCTGACAGCAAACTGATCATCTGCTTCACACCTCGCTTGCTTTCCCTTTCTACAGAATTCAATGAAAAGGTTTAAGCAGTGTGCATGTTTACCACAAGTCTACCTTCACTGGTCAAAATGCACACTGGGATTCTTAAAGTTTCACGCTCTATAAGATTGATCTTATCAGTAATCACATAAATAGGGCCCGAGACATTTGCTCATGCAAGCTTGATGCTGAAAAAAGACATGTCAAAGGCATCCTGCGGGATAATGGCCATCCTGATCAGATCATTTTGTACTGTATACCACACAAACCATCACAAAAAGAGCTGACCAATTCACTATCGCTGTTTTTTGCTCTACAGTAAAAGTTAAAATTATCCCTACATGGGGAAGATTTCATAGAATCCGACAGTGCAGAAGGAGGCCATTCAGCCCATTGAGTCTGCACCGACCACAATCCCACCCAGGCCCTATCCCCATAACCCCATGCATTTACCCTAGCTAGTCCCCTTCACACTAAGGGGCAATTTAGCATGGCCAATGCATCTGACCTGCACATCTTTGGACTGTGGGAGGAAACCGGAGAACCTGAAGGAAACCCATGCAGACACGGGGGGAACGTGCAAACTCCACACAGACAGTGACCCAAGCTGGAAATCGAACCTGGGTCCCCGGCACTGTGAGGCAGCAATGCTAACCACTGTGACACCATTGCTCTATTTGAATTTGTAGTGAACTGTAAATATGGATTGAACAAATCTATTTATTACTTGACTTCAAATAACAAACATTGGAAATGCTGCTTGATCGTTAAAGTAGTATAGAGGGAGTTTTATTCTCCATCTCAACCATGCAATAGCTGAACTGGGAATACTTAGTGCTGGTTTAGAAAAAAATGTTCCAGTTACCATTACTGAGATCTGCTTTGATGAGTACAATATGTACTTTACTAATTAAAAAGTGTAAATTGTGGAAAGTCTTTGGCTACTCCATATAGAAGTACTTAGCTTCTTTCAGAATTCGCAAAATATTTATCTTGCATCATAATCATTTCAATCCTCATTTTATCTTAATAAATGTACAGCATTATTCACCAAGGTTTCCCGGAGAGCAAATCCCATACCCATGACCTCTACTACAAAGAACAATACAGCACAGGAACAGGCCCTTCGGCCCTCCAAGTCTGCACCGATCATGTGTTCCTAACTAGACCATCCTTTTGTATCCCTCTATTCCCAGTCTGTTCATGTGGCTATCTAGATAAGTGTTAAATGATCCTAGCGTGTCTGCCTCAACCACCTTGCTTGGTAGTGCATTCCAGGCCCCCACCACCCTCTGTGTAAAATACGTCCCCCGCATATCTGTATTGAACCTTCCCCCCCTTACCTTGAACTTGTGATCCCTTGTGTTTGTCATTTCTGACCTGGGAAAAAGCTTCCAACTGTTCACCATAGCTATGCCCTTCATAATTTTATAAACTTCTATTAGGTTGCCCCTCAACCTCCGTCTTTCCAGGGAGAACAACCCTAGTTTACTCAATCTCTCCTCATAGCTAATACCCTCCATACCAGGCAACATCCTGCTAAACCTTTTCTGCACTCTCTCCAAAGCCTCCACGTCCTTCTGGTAGTGTGGCGACCAGAACTGGACGCAGTATTCCAAATGTGGCCTAACCAACGTTCTATATAACTGCAACATCATATGCCAACTTTTATACTCTATGCCCCGTCCAATAAAGGCAAGCATGACACATGCCTTCTTCACCACCTTTTCCACCTGTGCTGCCACCTTTAAGGATCTGTGGACTTGCACACCCAGATCCCTCTGTGTGTCTATACTCCTGATGGTTCTGCCATTTATTGTATAGCCCCCCCTGCATTAGATGTACCAAAATGCATCACTTCGCATTTATCTGGATTAAATTCCATCTGCCATTTCTCCGCCCAATTTTCCAGCCTATCTATATCCTGCTGTATTCTCTGACAATGTTCATCACTATCCGCAACTCCGGCAATCTTTGTGTCGTCCGCAAACTTACTAATCAGACCAGCTACATCTTCTTCCAAATCATTTATATATATCACAAACAGCAGAGCTCCCAGTACAGAGCCCTGCAGAACACCACTAGTCACAGACCTCCAATCAGAAAAAGACCCCTTCACTGCTACCCTCTGTCTTCTATGGCTAAGCCAGTTCTGTACCCATCTACCTAGTTCACCTTTGATCCAGTGAGATTTAACCTTTTGCACCAGCCTGCCATGAGGGACCTTGTCAAATGCTTTACTAAAATCCATGTAGACGACATCCAAGGCCCTTCCCTCGTCAATCATTTTTGTCACCTCCTCAAAAAACTCAACCAAATTTGTGAGGCATGACCTCCAAATTTGTGAGGCATGCTTAGAGGTACAAGGGCAGCAGACACATGGGAAGGCCACATCCTGCAGTTTCCTTCTGAATGACACACCATCCTGACTTGGAAATATATTGTCATTCCTTCTTCTTTGCTTAGAACTCCCTCCCTAACAACACTTGGTGAGTAAATAGTGGTGAATAATAGTAAAGAACCTGAGTATTGCTGAAAAAGGAGACATTTTTGTGGAGGTTTTTTTATCTTGCATTCATCAGGATAATTCGCAAGAATACTAAATGTATTGGGAACAACACTTTTTACCAGATGGGAAGAGAGTGCTGATTGGTTGGCACATGGACTCTGGTCGAGGCCTTGCTATCGAGAGTGCACCAGTTGATGGTGACTGACAGTTAACTTCCATGCATTGTTTGAAATTTAAATCAGCAGCTTGACTCTAATTGGTCAAGGCATTGTCCTGAGGAATGAACCATAGAATGGCTATAAACTTATTGAATTTAGCTGAAAGAGGTGCAATGTGCGTACACATGTTTTCAGTCCACAAAGAAAAGGGCCTGTGTATTAAGAAATGTAGTTTCCAGTACACACAAATGTGCCACACTGTGAGTCTGACTGACAATCTTAAATTGGTTGTCAGTGTAATTCTTAGCACACTGAGGATAAATGTTGTCTAATTGCAGAATCACATCTAATGTTTTGAGTTTGCAAGCAAGGGCTGGTTGGGTGCAGTCTGTACCTTACCCATTGTAAACAGTGGAAGGGACATGCTGTTTGATATGATCCACCAATCTTTGGGAAGTACGACCTACAAACCTAGCATCACACTGACGCTGAAATTCATATACCACTTTACTCATTTGTGTGATAGGCTTTATAGGCTATACTAAGAGGCCGGGATTGTCCAGCCATTCTGCCCAAAGCGATCTTCCAATCACACTATGGCAAACCCCCTCTGTGGGTTTCCCATTGACAGCCAATAGCAGCTGCCTCCGCCACTGTGAAACACACCGTGGCGGAGCGGAAACTCCCACCCAAAGTCTTTTTGGCTTGACAGCAACATCCTGCTGGTGGTGAATACCATTCGCATTGCATAGTAGCAACGTGAAACAACTAGCTTCACCTTTTACTCATTTTTTGAGATGCCTTGCCCTTCCAGCGTAATCTGAGGGAGACAGGGCACTTTTCAGGGCTGAAAGTGATGGTCTTAGTTTGTGTGGTATAAGGCACAACATGATCTGATCAGGGTGGCTGTTATCCCGCAGGATGCCTTTGATGTGTCCTATTTCAGCATCAAGCTTATATGATGAGCAAATGGCTTGTGCCATATTTATAGATTACTGATAAGGCCAATCTTATAGCGCGTGGAGCATTTAAGAATCCCAGTATGCATTTTGACCTGTGAAGGTCGGCTTATAGTAAACCATAGCAGAGAATCCCCGGCAGACTTCTCAACTAGAACATCAAGGAAAAGGAGTTCATTTGACTATTGCTCTATTTCTGCGGTGAGTTTGAACACAGGATGCAACCCATTAAGACATGCAAGGAAATTACATACAGCTGCAGTTTCAAATAAGTGCAGCCATTCACCATTTTATTTCTCATGGCAATGCCTTGACCAATCAAGTCAAGCTGCCTGGTTTAAATTTCAAACAATGCTTGGCAGTAAGCTGCTAGTCACCATCAACTGGTGCATCCTCCATGGCAAGCCTTTACCAGAGTCCACTTGCCAATCAATCAGAACTTTCCTCTCATCTAGTATAAATTGTTATTCCCCTCACATTTAGTGTTCTTGCAAATTGTCCTGATGAGTGCAAGATAAAAAGCTTTGACAAAAAGATGTCTCTTTTTTTCAGCAATACTATGTGAGTACTTTCACCACATGGACTGCAGGAGTTCATGAAACTGGCTTGCCACCACTATCTTCTCAAGTGCAATTAGAGATAAGCAACAAATGCTGACTTTGGCAGAGATGCTCACATCCTGAGAATGAATTAAAAATTGTAATTTTGTTATCAACTTGATTTGAAGATTTCAAAAGGGATAAAGCTGAGCCAAGCTGAAACAATGCGAGAATAAAGTGATGACACAAGCCAATAAAAAAGATGGCAGATTATTGGGTCATCATTTCAAAATTGGTGGATAGTAAAAGTTTGAAAAGTATTTGAATTGGTTGCACTTCAGATGTGACATTTCAAACTTTGATACAAAAGCAGAACAACATATGAAGAAAAAGAAAGCCATTCACTTCTGCTGTTTCTTTTGACCTTGGGCAAGAGCCAGGGATTTACAAACTGATATCAAAGTACAAAAACCTTCTAATTGACTTCAGGAAACACTTGTTTCGAGTCATTAGCCCTTTGGTCTTAAGGAAGATCTTATCCTTTCTGAATTCAATGTGCGCATCCCGCAGTATTCCTTGGCTGTCCCTTAACTGTGTATTTATTTTTGATAGATTGGTAAAGAGGAACTAGCTGTTTAAAGAAGTGTAATCTTGAAATTTCACAGTTTTCCTGTCAGCTACAGTAATATCGCAACATGAACTAATTAGGGATTAACCCTTGCAATGTAGAATTGCTGCAGTCAAAACTGGCACTAATTACTCTGTGATATATTATAAGAAGTTTACCATTGAAACATAAGTAGATTTACTGCACAGAAGGAGGCCATTTGTTCATCATTTCTTGCCTGCTGAAAAGGGACATCCGGCCTATTGACAATTTTTGGCTCGAACATTATATTCTGCACCCTCTCCTTTCCTTCTCCCCTATGTACTCTATGAATGGTATTCTTGTCTGTCTAGCACACTAGAAACAATACTTTTCACTGTATCCCAATATATGTGACGATAATAAAGCCAATCAAATTAAATTGATCTGCATCCCTGTTATGGCACCATAAGTGCATATCCAAGTCTGTTCAGTCAACTTACCGAATGTTGTATGTTCAGAGACTATTATATAGTCAAAAGCATAGATAGGATGCAAAGCTGGGCTGAAAAATGGCAAATGGAGTTTAACCCTGATAAATGTGAGGTGATTCATTTTGGTAGGACAAATTTAAATGTGGATTACAGGGTCAAAGGTAGGGTTCTGAAGACTGTGGAGGAACAGAGAGATCTTGGGGTCCATATCCACAGATCTCTAAAGGTTGCCACTCAAGTGGATAGAGCTGTGAAGAAGGCCTGTAGTGTGTTAGCTTTTATTAACAGGGGGTTGGAGTTTAAGAGCCGTGGGGTTATGCTGCAACTGTACAGGACCTTGGTGAGACCACATTTGGAATATTGTGTGCAGTTCTGGTCACCTCACTATAGGAAGGATGTGGAAGCGCTGGAAGGAGTGCAGAGGAGATTTACCAGGATGCTGCCTGGTTTGGAGGGTAGGTCATATGAGGAAAGGTTGAGGGAGCTAGGGCTATTCTCTCTGGAGCGGAGGAGGCTGAGGGGAGACTTAATAGAGGTGTATAAAATGATGAAGGGGATAGATAGAGTGAACGTTCAAAGACTATTTCCTCGGGTGGATGGAGCTATTACAAGGGGGCATAACTATAGGGTTCGTGGTGGGAGATACAGGACGGATATCAGAGGTAGGTTCTTTACGCAGAGAGTGGTTGGGGTGTGGAATGGACTGCCTGCAGTGATAGTGGAGTCAGACACTTTAGAAACATTTAAGCGGTTATTGGATAGGCACATGGAGCACACCAGGATGATAGGGAGTGGGATAGCTTGATCTTGGTTTCAGATAAAGCTCGGCACAACATCGTGGGCCGAAGGGCCTGTTCTGTGCTGTACTGTTCTATGTTCTATGTTCTATGTTCTAAAATCAGTTGATCTTATAAATCAGGAAGAAAAGTGTACAACCTCCAGGCTCTTTGACATGTAAGCCTGTAGGGCACTGGAACGGATAATTAAGCCATCTTACAACATGAGAAATGGAAACACTTCGCTTCCTCCACTTGTTATGAGGTTCAAAGGTGAAGGATAGAATTTCAGAGCTATATATTCCATGACATTGCTGGAGACAGCAGTGAGGTTAATGTTTACTGTTATTTATGTGTAAATGATACAGCAACTTCAGCGAGGGGCAGGTGCATAGTTAAAATTAAAAATTCAGAAATTGCTGACTATGTTGCAATGTTCCTCCACTACCTTTGTGTAAACAGGACCATGCTGTCTGCTCCTCCATTAAAATATATTGAATTCCCTATGTTATTGCATTTGTGTGGTAGGTAGAAACTCAACTTGCCATAGAAAGACGAGACCTGCACTTCCTTTCTAAGTAATCTCTTTTTGCTTTATTCTTTTATGGGGGGCTGGGTGTCACTGGCACGGCCAACCTTTATTGCCCATCAGATCTTGAAAAGATAATGATGCGCCACCTTCATGAACCACTGCAGAACATTTGGGGTAGATATACCAACAGTGCTGTTAGGAAGGGAGTTCTAGGATTTTGACCACAGTTAATGATGTTATAACTATTAATTGCTGCCAATCCACCTTTCTGGCACTGAGTATGAACTAATAGAAATTTAGAAACTCGTTCTTTCAGGTTTTAATTGTTGTCAGAGATCTAAAAATTGTAAAAGCTAAAATTAAAATGTTTGTTTTGCTTTTCCATTCTGTCTCTTTTTCTATTTATCATAATTTAGTCTTTTTTTCCTGTTTATTTTCCTTTGTGTACCAGAGTTTACATTGAATTCACGCTTTCCAATTTGCCTTCCTTCTCAGTCATGTCTCAATCCTCCAGTTGTATTGGTTAAGGAGATACAGGGTTGCTTGCCCTGTTTACTCAGGTGCCATTTCCATGCTTTCCAAGTTGCCATGCTAAACATTAAAAATCAAAGTGTGCAATGTAAGTCTAAATAACGGCAGATGCTTTGAGAAAACCCTGCCACCTTCACGGGGTGTGGGCATTGCTGGCTAGGCCAGCAGTTATTGCCATTCCCAATTGTCCTTGAGAAGGTGGTGGTAAGCCACCTTTGTGAACCACTAACTGGGGTAGGTACACCAACAGTGCTGTTAGGAATACAAATTACGGCCAACTATCTAATAGAAACATAGAAAACAGGAGGAGTAGGCCATTCAGCCGTTCAAGCCTGCTCTGCCATTCATTATGATCATGGCAACACAATAGCCTGATCCCACCTTCCCCGATATCCTTCCTGAATCTACCCTGTCGAGTCCTGTCAGATTTTTATAGATTTTTTTGAGATCCCCCCTCATTCTTCTTAACTCCAGGGCAGGCAGTGGCGTAGTGGTATTTTAGCTGGACTAGTATCCATATACCCAAGATAATGATTTGGGGACACAGGTTCGAATCCCACTACAGCAGGTGGTGAAATTTGAATTCAATGAAAATTTAGAATTAAGGTCTAATGGTGACCATGAAACCATTACCGATTGTTGGAAAAGCCCATCTAGTTCACTAATGTCCCTTAGGGAAGGAAATCTGCCATCCTTACCTGGCCTACATATGACTCCAGATCCACAGCAATGTGGTTGACACTTAATTGCCCTCAAGGATGGGCAATAAATGCTGGCCCAGCCAGCGACATCCACATCCCATGAACGAATAAAAAAAGACTCAATCTCTCTTCAAACATCCGTCCTGTCATCCCAGGAATCAGTCTGGTAAACCTTCTCTGCACTCCCTCCATAGCAAGAACATCCTTCCTCAGATAAGGAGACTAAAGCTGCACAGAATATTCCAGGTGTGGCCTCACCTAGGCCCTGTATAACTGTAGCAAGCCATCTCTGCTCCTGTACATAAAATCTCTTGCTATGAAGGCCAACAAACCATTTGCTTTCTTCATCACCTGCCGCACCTGCATGCTTACCTTCAACGACTGGTGTACGAGGCCAACCAAGTCTCATTGCACATTCTTAATTTAGAGCCATTCAGATAATAATCTATCTTCCTATTTTTGCTACCAAATGCGGATAATTTTTTCAGTTCCACCCACCATGGGAATCATCGCAGGTGGGACAGAAGATTTGACAGATCATTTACTGGTCCCTTGACCTCAGGCGGAATTTCCAGTCTCATAGAAATCATAGAAATCATAGAACCCCTACAGTGCAGAAGGAGGCCATTCGGCCCATTGAGTCTGCACCGTCCACAATCCCACCCAGGCCCTATCCCCACAACCCTACATATTTACCCGCTAATCCCTCTAATTTACGCATCCCAGGATACTAAGGGGCAATTTAGCATAGCCAATCAACCTAACCCGCACATCTTTGGACTGTGGGAGGAAACCGGAGCACCCGGAGGAAACCCACGCAGACACGAGGAGAATGTGCAAACTCCACACAGACAGTGACCCAAGCCGGGAATCGAACCCAGGTCCCTGGAGCTGTGAAGCAGCAGTGCTAACCACTGTGCTACCGTGCCACCCGGGTGCGACCAGAAAATCTCAGGGTGGGTGCGACCAGAAAATCCCACCAGATTTGTTCAACTCTCTATAGATCAATTGAATTACATTTTGTAGGAGGTTTGTGAATAGCCCAGTAACAAACCTTCACAAATATACATACCCTGGAGTGAATGGAATTATTAACCAGTGAGAAAGCCTGCTGGCATGAATTGAAACAGAAATTACAGTACAGAATAAGGCCATTTGCCCACTGTGCCTGCACCTGTGTAGTCATTAGGTCTATATCAGAGTTAACATAGAACATAGAAAGTCACAGCACAAACAGGCCCTTCGGCCCACAAGTTGCGCCGATCACATCCCCACCTCTAGGCCTATCTATAGCCCTCAATCCCATTAAATCCCATGTACTCATCCAGAAGTCTCTTAAAAGACCCCAACGAGTTTGCCTCCACCACCACCGACGTCAGCCGATTCCACTCACCCACCACCCTCTGAGTGAAAAACTTACCCCTGACATCCCCCCTGTACCTACCCCCCAGCACCTTAAACCTGTGTCCTCTCGTAGCAACCATTTCAGCCCTTGGAAATAGCCTCTGAGAGTCCACCCTATCCAGACCCCTCAACATCTTGTAAACCTCTATCAGGTCACCTCTCATCCTTCGTCTCTCCAGGGAGAAGAGACCAAGCTCCCTCAACCTATCCTCATAAGGCATGCCCCCCAATCCAGGCAACATCCTTGTAAATCTCCTCTGCACCCTTTCAATGGCTTCAACATCTTTCCTGTCTACCCTCAACTCATTCTGTGCATCTCTTAATATTTTTGACTTGCTTACTCTTAGAGGGGGTAGGGAGGTGCCATCGCCTCAACAGGAAGGAGGCATTTTGAGGGCTTCATCACAGGATTCTCCAAGCGTGTCCTGCAGCACTCCATGTCTCCTCTGGAGTGAGCCCATTGCCTCCAGTAGGTCAGGCTGAGGAGGGTGCACCTGCACCTATATAGGAGATCCTCAGCAGGCTGGGGCCCTTTAAGCCACAGATCAGAGTTCATAAGATATAGGAACAGAATTCGGCCCATCGAGTCTGCTCCACCATTCGATCATGGCTGATATGCTCCTCATCCCCATTTTCCTGCCTTCTCCCCATAACCCTTCAACCCATTACCAATTAAAAATCTGTTTAACTCCTCCTTAAATTTCCTCACTGTCCCAGCATCCACCGCACTTTGGGGTAGTGAATTCCACAGATTCACAACCCTTTGGGAGAAGTAGTTTCTCCTCAACTCTGTTTTAAATTTGCTATCCCTTATCCTAAGACTATAACCTCTCATCCCAGAATGCCCCACAAGAGGAAGCATTCACTCCATGGCTACTTTATCCATATCTTTTATCATCTTGTATACCTCAATTCTATCTCCCTTCATTCTTCTAAATTCCAGAGACTACAGGCCTAAACTGTTCAATCTCTCTTCATACGACAAACCCCTCATCTCTGGAATCAATCCAGCGAACCTCCTCTGAACTGCCTCCAATGCCGCTACATCTTTCCTCAAATAAGGGGACCAAAACTGTGCACAATACTCCAGGTGCGGTCTCACCAATGCCTTGTATAGTTGCAACAATACTTCCTTACCTTTATATTCTACCCATTTAGCTATAAATGCCAACATTCCTTTCACTTTCTTTATTATCTGCATGCTAGTTTCTGTGACTCATGAACGAGGACACCCAGATCCCTCTGCACCAGAGCACTCCAAACTCTCTCACCATTTAGATAATAAGTCGCCTTCCCATTTTTCTGACCAAAATGCATGACCTCACACTTATCCACGTTAAGCTCCATCTGCCACATTTTGGCCCACTCTCCTAACCTATTTATATCCATTTGTAGGGTTCTTATTTCCTCATTGCAACTTACTGTCCCGCCTATTTTTGTGTCATCTGCAATTTGGCTATAGAGCCTTCTATCCCTATGTCCAAGTCATTAATATAGATTGTAAATAGCTGGGCCCAAGGACCGAACCCTGTGGCACCCCCACTAGTTACTTCCTGCCATCCAGGAAAAAAAACATTTATCCTGGCTCTCTGTCTTCTGTCCATCAGCCAGTCACCTATCCAAGCTAATAAATTACCCCTAATCCCATGTGATCTACTCTCTAGAAGATCCCTAATTATGGGGTCATCAATTAATCCCTCCTCATTACACAATACAAAATCCAGAGTAGCCAGCTCCCTGGTTGGTTCCACAACATACTGTTCCAAAAAACAATCTCCAATACATTCAATGAACTCTGCCTCCAGGCTACCCTTGCCAATTTGAATCTTCCAATCTATGTGCATATTAAGATCAGCCATGATTATTGCTGTATCTTTCTTGCAAGCCCCCAGTATTTATTGGTTTATACTGTGCCCCACTGCGGAACTACTGCTTGGGGACATATAGATTACTCCTACCAAGTACATACTTCTTTCCTTTGTTATTTCTTATTTCTACCCAGACTGATTTCACATCTTCATCTCCCGTGCTTATGTCATTTCTCATTACAGCACTGATCCCTTTCTTCACCAGAAAAGCTATACCACCTTTTTCTTTCAGTCTATCTTTCTGAAATGCTGAGTACCCTTGGATGTTCAATCCCCAGACCTGGTCTCCTTGTAACCATGTCTCAGTAATTGCCACCAAATCATACCCTTATGCTTCTATTTGTGCCATTGACTCATTAATTTTGTTCCGAACGCTTCGTGCATTTAGACACAAGAACTCTCAGGCTCTGGGGTATAACTGACAGCAGTCTGCCTCCAACTCAGCTGTGGACGTCGGGACTGTACCTCGGTGTATTGATAGGAAAATTAAGAAATTGTAAGGTGGCACATGTGTCTAATCCCTGTATATATGAAATACACTTGTGAATGTATGTTGAATTTCACAACAGACCCAGAGAACCATGCAGCCAGAGCTGAGATATTCTCGGAACTCCTTCCATAACAGCACTGTTAAGCAACATTAACTTCTCATTCTATATATTTTTTTAGGATATAACACTTTTAGGGTATGCGTACCACTAGAAAGTCATGTAGTGTACATTACAGTTATATAAAACACTGGTTAGGCCACATTTGGAATAGTGTGTCCAATTCTGGTCACCACACTTCCAGAAGGATGTGGAGGCTTTGGAGAGAGTACAGAAAAGGTTTACTAGGATGTTGTCTCGTATGGAGGGCATTAGATACAAGGAGAGATTGAATAAACTGGGATTGTTCTCCATGGAAAGACAGAGGCTGAGGGCCGACCTGATAGAAGTCTATAAAATTATGAGGGGTGTAGATAGGGTGAACAGTTGGGAGCTTTTTCCCAGGGCAGACAATTACAAGGGGTCACAAGTTCAAGGTGAGGGGGGAAAGGTTCGGTGGAGATGTGCGGGGTGAAAATTTTGGAGAAAGGGTGGTGGTGGCCTGGAATGCACTGCCAAGTGAGGTGGTTGAGGCAGATACATTAGAGACATTTAAGACTTATCTGGATAGACACATGAACAAACGGGGAATAGAGGGATACAGGTCTAGATAGGACAAGGTGATCGGCGCAGGCTTGGAGGGCTGAAGGGTTGTTCCTGCTGTTCTGTTCTTTGTTTATCTAAACAATGTGTGTTCATACTAACTGAATTACAGACTCAAAAATGAATGACTTGTGTCACAGTGGCCCTTTGAGAACAGCTTCAGTTTTCATTTTTGCCTTACTCTTAAACTGTTGTGAAATGTCTTCATGCTGCCACAGGTAGGTAGCTGTAAGCAGTCATCTGCTCACCTGAACATGACACAGACATTGAGTAATTATCCTCTCAGGTTTCAACCAGAGATATTCCAGATGGGAAAATGTGTCAGGATCAGGCTCCTCGAGCACAACAAAACCTTGTGGCTGCCAGAGATAAAAACTGTTTTCAAATGTCAGACTCGAGACATACACACATCGAGGCCCTAACACACACAGATCGAGAATGCAATGAAAACAAGTTCCTATTCTATCAAAGCACAACTTACTGCATGATACAATTCGCAATCATCGTAAACCCATTACGGGATTTATTGTGATTTAACTGAACGGAATTCTTTTTCTTGATAGGAAATTTGTTTCAGAAAACTTTTGTTAAATTTTTAATGAGTTACTTTGTATGCATAATATGAAAACACGATACAATTTGCCAGGCTTTCAATACTTATTAAAACCTCAATGCACTGTTTTTATTCCTTTGTGTGTTTTTTTAATTGCTATCGCATTGCTATCACCATAGAAACTACAGCAGGCACCAACTGAAAGTGCTGACACAAATTATATGTAGATTTATTGCAAGTGCGGTCTACAATTGAGTAATCTCCAGTTTCTAGGATTCTTGTAAAGAGAGGAAAATAATGTGAAGTTGGGAGATGAACTGTTAGCTCCACTTATGGAGTCTCTGGACTTACAACCAAGTGCCCAGGAATTTGCATGGCAATCTGGAAGACCATTTTATCTTCCCTCGTTAGATGGGTACAGCTAGTACTTTTGGCTGACTCAGGAAGTCAGTGCTCAAAAGTGAGTGTATTAGTGTGGCACAGTGGTTACCACTGCTGCCTCACAGTGCCAGGGACCCAGGTTCAATTCCCAGAATGGGTCAATGTGAAGTTTGCACATTCTCCCCGTGTCTGCGTGGGTTTCCTCCAGGTGCTCTGGTTTCCTCTCACACTCCAAAGATGGGCAGGTAGGTGGATTGTCCAAGCTAAATTGCCCCTTAGTGTCAGGGAGACTAGTTAGGGTAAATGCAAGGGATTAATGAGATAGGGCCTGGGTGGGATTGTGGTCATTGCAGACTCGATGGGCCAAATGGCCTCCTTCTACTCTGTAGGATTCTATGATTAGAAAATTATCAAGACAGTTACGATTGTAGAAAGTCCCTTTCTGGCACGTGGTTATATAAAGTGACATTTGTGAGGAAGCAATTGGCTAAAACAATTCCATTCTTTTAACTGAAGCCTGGTGGCAGTGCCAACCATGAGACCAAAAAGTGACAAATATATAAATGATAATTTTTAAAAACAAGAGAAATTAACATTGACGGTTTTAGGCCTTTTTTCGTTAGAACCTCAGAAAAGTTATGGTGCAGAAAGAGGCCATTCAGCCCATCATGTCTGCCCAAAGAAAGAGAAGAAAGAAACTAGCCTCTCATTTTAATCCCATTTTCCAGCATCTGGTCCATAGCCTTGCAGGTTACAGCACGATTTATTACTGTGAAAGAATCATTTAACTCCCTCAAATATTATTATGTCTTCATTTTTATCTACCAAAATCACCCAGCCTTCACTGCTCTGTTCTCTAGTTAGATTTTGCTACGTTAATTAATAATGCCCATTTTAAAAGCCAACTTGAAATTGGTTTTGTTTTTTTTTTCAGATATAGGTTGAAGATCTTGTATCTTTTCACATATAATCTGATACAGTTCTGTGGGTACTCCTGGATATCTACAAATATAACTGCCAGGTTCTTAACATTTGGTAAAGGTAAGGACTTTCTTGCTGTATATGCCTAGCAGTGTTTTCTCATATTGAATATTGGGGATGCTTCCTGCAGAGACCATTTCTTGAAAGCGGATATTTCAAATGAATTCTCAAAACCCTTCACAAGTAAGGTTTCAAACACTACACTGTTCTCAAGAGCCTGCACTGCCTTGTCAAGGTCTGCACAGACTCATTTGATTGCCCTGTTTGATGCTGCATGCAGTTGGCCACTCTATCCATGCAAGAAGGCATTGTTGCAATGCCCCGTGAAATCAACCTACTCATGCTCGAGGCAAACTCCTCCAATCATGGACATTTTGCTCGAGAGACTTGTCAGTGTATTGTGAATTTTCTGCTCTTCCTTAATGACCATCCCGTTCATAAATAGCCTGCAGATTGCAGCATTTGTCTCCAGCTGAGTAGAGTTTGAAGGGGGCTGTGCCCTCAGAGGTGGACTGTCCATTGCTGTTCATGGCAATAGTGTCTTCCCTTGCTTAATTGTGAAGTGTCAGTCACCAGGTGAAAGGCTAACTACCTTTCCAACTGGTAAGCAAACGTCCTGTGATGGTGGACACTGAACAGAAACCATCTCCTTTGAAGATTCATCATTTGCAGGTTTGTACAGCTCTGCTGCATGCAAGAAAGTCCCAGTGGAGTAAAAAGATATGTATTAGTACTGGTAAGGTAAGAATATTACTAACTTATGATGAAGATAATCATATTTCACTCACTGCTATAATCAAATCTACATGATTGTTGTATGATGTAAATGTGAGATATACCTGTATAACTCCTTTTTTCTTGGTAGAGTCACAGTGGGCCATAGGGTCACCTTCTGTGCTATAAGTTTTCTGTGTTTCGATTGTGTGCATGTTATTTGATTCTGTTACCAAGTTGCTGGCAGGAGACCATCTCTCCATCTATGATGGTTAGGGATATCACTGATCCAGTACTTCGTCTATGTGAAATCTATGGAGGCCCCCCTCTATGGTTCTCTCCTCTAGAGTTCTATGCTCTTTTCTCCTGCGATATAGGAAAGAACAGCTTGATGAGTGAGTTCAATGTCATAAGAACATAAGAACATAAGAAATAGGAGCAGGAGTAGGCCATCTAGCCCTTCGAGCCTGCCCCGCCATTCAATAAGATCATGGCTGATCTGACGTGGATCAGTACCACTTACCCGCCTGATCCCCATAACCCTTAATTCCCTTACCGATCAGGAATCCATCCATCCGCGCTTTAAACATATTCAGCGAGGTAGCCTCCACCACCTCAGTGGGCAGAGAATTTCAGAGATTCACCACCCTCTGGGAGAAGAAGTTCCTCCTCAACTCTGTCTTAAACCGACCCCCCTTTATTTTGAGGCTGTGTCCTCTAGTTTTAACTTCCTTACTAAGTGGAAAGAATCTCTCCGCCTCCACCCTATCCAGCCCCCGCATTATCTTATAAGTCTCCATAAGATCCCCCCTCATCCTTCTAAACTCCAACGAGTACAAACCCAATCTCCTCAGCCTCTCCTCATAATCCAAACCCCTCATCTCCGGTATCAACCTGGTGAACCTTCTCTGCACTCCCTCCAATGCCAATATATCCTTCCTCATATAAGGGGACCAATACTGCACACAGTATTCCAGCTGCGGCCTCACCAATGCCCTGTACAGGTGCATCAAGACATCCCTGCTTTTATATTCTATCCCCTTCGCAATATAGGCCAACATCCCATTTGCCTTCTTGATCACCTGTTGTACCTGCAGACTGGGCTTTTGCGTCTCATGCACAAGGACCCCCAGGTCCCTTTGCACGGTAGCATGTTTTAATTTGTTTCCATTGAGATAGTAATCCCATTTGTTATTATTTCCTCCAAAGTGTATAACCTCGCATTTCTCAACGTTATACTCCATTTGCCATATCCTCGCCCACTCACTCAGCCTGTCCAAATCTCTCTGCAGATCTTCTCCGTCCTCCACACGATTCACTTTTCCACTTATCTTTGTGTCGTCTGCAAACTTCGTTACCCTACACTCCGTCCCCTCCTCCAGATCATCTATATAAATGGTAAATAGTTGCGGCCCGAGTACCGATCCCTGCGGCACGCCACTAGTTACCTTCCTCCAACCGGAAAAACACCCATTTATTCCGACTCTTTGCTTCCTGTCGGATAGCCAGTCCCCAATCCACTTTAACACACTACCCCCAACTCCGTGTGCCCTAATCTTCTTCAGTAGCCTTTTATGGGGCACCTTATCAAACGCCTTTTGGAAATCCAAAAACACCGCATCCACCGGTTCTCCTCCATCAACCGCCCTAGTCACATCTTCATAAAAATCCAACATGTTCGTCAAGCACGACTTTCCCCTCATGAATCCATGCTGCGTCTGATTGATCGAACCATTTCTATCCAGATGCCCTGCTATCTCCTCTTTAATAATGGATTCCAGCATTTTCCCTACTACAGACGTTAAGCTGACCGGCCTATAGTTACCCGCCTTTTGTCTCCTTCCTTTTTTAAACAGCGGCGTAACATTAGCCGTTTTCCAATCAACCGGCACTACCCCAGAATGCAACGAGTTTTGATAAATAATCACTAACGCATCCACTATTACCTCTGACATTTCTTTCAATACCCTGGGATGCATTCCATCCGGACCCGGGGACTTGTCCACCTTCAGTCCCATTAGTCTACCCAGCACTGCCTCTCTGGTTACATTAATTGTATTAAGTATTTCTCCTGCTGCCAACCCTCTATCGTTAATATTTGGCAAACTATTTGTGTCCTCCACCGTGAAGACCGACACAAAAAACTTATTTAAAGACTCAGCCATATCCTCATTTCCCACTATTAACTCCCCCCTCTCGTCCTCCAAGGGTCCAACATTCACTCTAGCCACTCTATTCCTTTTTATATATTTATAAAAACTTTTACTATCATTTTTTATATTAATTGCTAGCCTAGCTTCATAGTCTATCCTTCCTTTCTTTATCGCTTTCTTAGTCTCTCTTTGTTGTTTCTTAAATTTTTCCCAATCACTTGTTTCTCCACTATTTTTGGCCACTCTGTACGCAGCTGTTTTTATTTTAATACTCTCCTTTATTTCCTTCGTTATCCACGGCTGGTTCTCCCTTTTCTTACAATCCTTGTTTTTTGCTGGAATATATTTTTGCTGAGAACTGAAAAGGATCTCCTTAAAAATCCTCCACTGTTCCTCAGCTATCCTACCTGCCAGCCTGCTCTCCCAGTCTACCTTAGCCAATTCATCCCTCATCCTATCATATTTCCCTCTGTTCAAACAGAGGACACTGGTTTGGGACCAAACTTTCTCCTCTTCCATCTGAATCAGAAATTCGACCATATTGTGGTCACTAGACCCAAGAGGGTCCTTCACAATAAGATCCTTAATTCTACCTACCTCGTTACACAATACCAGATCCAAAATAGCTCGTTCCCTCGTCGGTTCCGTAACATGCTGTTCAAGGAAACTATCCCGACAGCATTCTAAGAACTCTTCCTCCATTCCACCCTTACCGACTTGAGTCTGCCAGTCAATGTGCATGTTGAAGTCCCCCATGATTATTGCCGTTCCGTTTTTACACGCATCCCTTATCTGCTTGTTTATAGCCCTCCCCACCTCAACATTATTATTTGGGGGCCTATATACCACACCTACTAGTGTCTTTCTCCCTCTACTATTCCTCATCTCTACCCATAACGATTCCACGTTTTGTTCCTCAGAGCCTATGTCATCCCTCAGTACTACCCTGATATTATCTCTTATTAATAGCGCGACCCCACCACCTTTTCCTTCCTGTCTATTCTTCCTAAACGCCTGATACCCCTGGATATTCATCTCCCAGTCCTGGTCACCTTTCAGCCACGTTTCTGTAATGGCCACTAGATCGTACCCACTCGTGCTGATTTGCACCATCAACTCATATACCTTGTTCCGAATGCTTCGTGCATTCAGGCAAAGTGTCCTTATTCCAGCTTTTATCTGGACCCGCTTTGATGAGTCGCGAACACCCTCTCCCTCTACTCCCTTATCTAAATTACCGCCTTCATTCACTTGCACCCTCTCCTCTACCATTAATTTTGTAATTCCCCTTACCCCTGCATCCTCCACCCCATCAATTAGTTCCTTGATCCTAGTCAACTCTTCTAGCTCCCCTCCCCCCAACCTATCTAGTTTAAATTCTCCCCAGTAACTTTAGCCAACCTACCGGCCAGGATATTGGTCCCCGTGTGATTCAAGTTCCACCCGTTTTTTGTATACAGATCACCCCTGCCCCTAAAGAGGTCCCAATGGTCCAGGAACCTGAATCCCTGCCCCCTGCACCAGTCCCTCAGCCACACATTCATCTTCCACCTCACTCCATTCCTGCCCTCACCTTCCCGTGGCACAGGCAGTAATCCTGAGATTACTACCTTTGCTTTCCTCTTTCTCAGCTGTCTCCCTAATTCCCTGTACTCCCTTTTCATGACCCCTTCTCCCTTCCTACCCCTGGATATTCATCTCCCAGTCCTGGTCACCTTTCAGCCACGTTTCTGTAATGGCCACTAGATCGTACCCACTCGTGCTGATTTGCACCATCAACTCATATACCTCATATGTCATGTGCTCACCTGATGGATTTGGTGTATATCATGAGGAGGCATCAATTGACATAAGGATGAGGGGGAGTTCCAGTGGGGAGAATTTATAGGTGGTAATGTGAGGAAGTTCACAGGAAGCACAGGAACCTAATTCTTTGCCTTGTTGAAGAGGGCATGCTTGCAAAGTCATTGGATTTGAGGAGTGATGGGGTAAAGTAAGGGTGATGCGCACATCAGAATGTAGATGAATATGTGAGTCTATTCACCTTCCCTGACATGGTTAGGTTATTAAGAGCTTTTGCACGGAATCTAGGATTGTGGCATGGTGCTCCAGATGTTGACTTCCTGGGACGTCTCCAGTTGCACAGAAACAAGGAGGAGTGCAGAATGCAGACTACAGGCCATGATTCCTTCTTGATAGCTTTCATACAACTGAGGAGAAGAAGGACTTATCGCCATCTGGAAGGACTCGGGGAAGAGCCTTTCCTTGAGGACCATGGGCCAATGAGGCCCCGAAGAAAACCCAGGAGCAGAGGAAGAGGGACAAATTCCATGGAGGCATTTGTTGTGACCCAGGGTGTACCGAAGACACCTCTCATATGTGGAGATGAGTGACAGTACTGCAGATGCCTTCACTTGTCAAGGGATATGGCTCACATCTGCAACATTATTTGGGAGGATTTGATGCCACAGGGACTGGGAGAATCAGTGGTTCAAAAAGTGACCACCACGCCCAACCTCTTTGCAAGTGGCTCATTCTAGGGCTCCACTGAGATTCTCTGCGGAATATCACAATCCTAACTCATAAGTGCATACAGCAGCTCACCAATGCCCTTTTCAACAAGGCAAAGAATTAGGTTCAGTTTTACCCTGGATGAAGCTAGTGAGGCTGCCAGAGCAGCGAGATTGCCGCAATCTGCAGCCTCCCACAGGTGTAGGGTGCCATCGACCACACACATATGGCCTTAAGAGCTCCTTGGTAATAGCCAGTAAGATTTATCAGGAAAAAAAGCTTCTGCTCTCTCAATGTGCAGCTGACCTGTGATCACTGAAAGCAGATTATGCAGGCTTACGTGAAGTATCCTGCAAGCTGGCACGATGCTTACATCTTGAGTCACTTGTAGGTGTCACAGCTCTTCAAGGGCATTCAGCATGTTTGCTCATCAGTGATAAAGGCTATTTGGCCACAGAATGAATTAGAAGTGAAGTGCAGTGCTGCTGATCCTGCAACACGCTGCTTAATGGAACAGACCACTGACATGTTGAAGATGTGTGGACCAATCCAGTCCTCTCCCCAGAACGTGTCCCATATCATTGTGGGTTTCTGTGCTACAAAACCAGGCACTCCAAAGGGAGAGT
Source organism: Mustelus asterias (assembly GCF_964213995.1). Lineage (NCBI taxonomy): Eukaryota > Metazoa > Chordata > Chondrichthyes > Carcharhiniformes > Triakidae > Mustelus > Mustelus asterias. Next base: position 45,881,331 of record NC_135806.1, on the reverse strand, counting down.
AAGCTTTCAGATGGAGGAACTGTGTGTCTCCTCCGATGAGGAGGATGCCAATAGGGATGATATTGAAGAGAGCAAGGATGTTAACACCCCACAGGAAGAGCCCATAGCACAAGCCAGGTGTGTCAGACATGCACACGAGATCCTTAAAACAACAAGGTTCCAGGATGGTAAAGAAGACTAACTCATACGAGTACATTTCACCTGTCCTTTCAATGCAGGCTAGACATTAACACCTTCTTTGTAATCCTCAACATCTGAATGGAGAACATCAATCTCAGAATGAGTAGCCACAACCTTGCTTCATTATTGGAAGGTTAGGCAACCGATGGAGCACGTGACCTCTCTGTAATAGGATAAGAACCAGTGCTCACTCTGAAGCAGGTCGGCATGCTGCAGTCCTTTCAATCATTACACTAACTTTCACTGTCTATTGGCAGCCTTCAAGAGGACAGAACAGCACTGCAAACCTTGGTGTACTCAGTATGCCTGCAGCCTCAAAGAGGACAATCAAGGGTCACTGGTTATCATTTGACCATCTAAGGACGGATATGAATCTAGAGTGTGGCATCTCACCAAAGGCCATCTCTCAGGCAAGAATAATGTCAGGCCTCATCCTGATACTGAGCCCCCAGCTTGAGATCGCTCTTCAGGACGCTGTGATCTGTCACTCCACAGTGTGGAAGCGAGCCTGTGAGCTCGTGATCTTTGTGCACAGAGAGATTTCAGCAGCACCATTGTCTGAACATTGAGAAACATTCAAGACCCACCTTCGTCTGGAGCTTCTCAAGCTCACGTCCAGTATTGCCTTGGCAAATGGGAGTGAGGTTGCCCAGTCAGTCTCGACACTGCATTTAACGTCACTTAATACCTTTGTTAATATTAAAGACCAATCAATAAATGTACTGGAGCTTTGCTCTCATCCCATTAGGGTCCTCCACATTTTCACTCTAACAGATTGATATATAGATGAAGAAGCCTACAAGACACTGATGGCCTTGTCACAATCAGAGAACCAGGTTGATTGCCCTTCTGAGAGTGAGCACAGGGATTGTATCAAGCCAGAGCTCAAGACAGACCTTCAGGTGCAAACTAACATCCTTACAAGTAATAGGCCGGCATCCTGAGACTAGACACACACCAATAACTTCACACCGTCATGGCCGTCTAGCAGACATTACAGGAGTCACCAAGTGCAAACTAGGCTCATTGCTCTGCATCATGCATGTGGAGAGTGGGAACTGTTATAGAAATAATGTTCAGCTGTAAACACTATCACAACTAATATTGCAAGCTACCTTGAATGGCTCAGGCTTCTCTGACTATCACCCACACCCAAGCCTGACAGACATTACACTGGCTTTGCTCATGTTATTTCTGTGGATATGCAGGAGACTAACTGAGCTGTGATTGAAGTGAGACACCATAGGCCTGAGGGACAAATTGGGAAATATTTGAGGACAGGGTTGTGGGAGGGGAATCTGTTACACAGAGATGACCTTGGAATTACATCACATCAAACAGCCATTCAATTCCCGAGACTTTGAGGCAGAAAAGCCAAATATATTTTACACACGAGTGAACACCCATGCCACCATTGTGCTGTCAGTACTTCATAATTTTTCTAAGCCCACAGCTATGCATGTTATATCCCCGACATCCACAGCAGAGGTGGAGGCAGCTGCTGACTCCTATGTCCTATTGTCTGAGATTGGTGGGTGTCCTCTGGAGGCCTAAGGCCTGGAGGGCCCAGGTGTGATAAGGGTCTCCTGCTCTGGGTCAGGTTCACGCTCCTCAGCCTGAGCACTTGGAGTTGCTGGGGGTAGAGGGGATTTGGAACGGTTCAACACCCTTGGAAGGTCCTCCCAGATGTCATAGTCATAGAGGTTTACAGCATGGAAACAGGCCCTTCGGCCCAACTTGGCCATGCCATTCCCTTTTTTTTTAGCCACTAAGCAGTCCCAATTGCCTGTGTTTGGCCCATATCCTCAATACCCATCTTACCCATGTAACTGTCTAAATGCTTTTTAAAAGACAAAATTGTACCCGCCTCTACTACTGCCTCTGGCAGTTTGTTCCAGACACCTATTGTGTGAAAGAATTGCCCCTCTGGACCCATTTGTATCTCTCAGCTCTCACCTTAAATCTGTGCCTCTAATTTTAGACTCCCCTTCCTTTGGGAAAAGATGTTGACTACCTAGCTGATCTATGCCCCTCATTATTTTATAGACCTCTATAAGATCATCGCTAAGCCTCCTACGCTCCAGTCTATCCAGCCTCTCCTTATAACCCAAACCATCAAGTCCCAGTAGCATCCTAGTAAATCTTTTCTGCACTCTTTCTAGTTTAATATCCTTTCTATAATAGGGTGACCAGAACTATGCACAGTATTCCAACTGTGGCCTTACCAATGTCTTGTACAACTTCAACAAGACGTCCCAACTCCAGTATTCAATGTTCTGACCAATGAAATCAAGCATGCCGAATGCCTTCTTCACCACTCTGTCCACCTGTGACTCCACTTTCAAGGAGCTGTACCCCTAGATCCCTTTGTTCTATAAGGGACATGTCCGGCTGACATTCCTTCTTATTGATGCTGGAGGGACCTTCCCAGACTCCTAGAGGAGAAGGGGCACCTGGGGGAGTTTGAGGTGCCCTGTCCCCCTTTTGCCTACCTATCGAATAATCCCACTCATGACCACAGTGATGGTGTACAGATCTGAGTGCATATCCAGAAGGAACTGAGCATTTTGTTGGACTAGAATCTCCACAGAATCCTCTATCCTTCGAATTGCAATCTCAATGTGCCTTCATGTGAGAACCACGACATCAGACAGAATGTGGATCCTTCATTCTAATCTGGTGAGGGCTTCTGCGACCCCTGCCTGCTGACCCCCCTGTCATTAGAGCTCCAACATTTCTCTGAGGGCCAACTCCAGAGGCTCATCGTCAGACTTGGACTCAGCAGGGGCCTAGTCTCCAGCAATCGTCCGAGTGTTGGTGACCTTGGCTGTTGCGGCCTCTGCCTTCTGTTGTGGACACATTTCTGTGCTGCATTCATCAAAGAGTGACCCTAAACCTGCTTTAGACCGAGGTCTCACCGAGGTGTGTGTCTCTGTGCTGGTGGAGAGTGCAGCTGAACGCAGTGACAAACCTTCCTCAGGTGCTACCTCAACCTCCTCATCTGAGGTGATATGGGGCGGGGATTGGGGCTGATGGGCTGGCTGGCGGTGTCACATAGAATCCCTGCAGCGCAGAAAGAGGCCAACTGGCCCATCCAGTCTGCACCGACTCTCCGAAAGCACAGCCCCACTATGGCCCTCCCCTTTGCCCTATCCCCATTAACCCCTGCATTTACCCTGGCTAATCCACCTAACCTACACATCTTTAGGAGTGTGGAAAGAAACCAGAGCACCCAGAGGAAACCCACGCAGTCACAGGGAGAACGTGCAAACTCTACACATTCACCCAAGGCCAGAATTGAACCCAGGTCCATGGCACTGTGAGGCAGCAGTACTAACCAACATAGAACAAAGAAAATTACAGCACAGGACCAGGCCCTTCGGCCCTCCAAGCCTGTACTGACCATGCCGCCCGTCTGAACTAAAACCCCCTACCCTTCCGGGGACCATATCCCTCTATTCCCATCCTATTCATGTATTTGTCTAGACGCCCCTTAAAAGTCACTATCGTATCTGCTTCCACTACCTCCCCCGGCAGCGAGTTCCAGGCACCCACCACTCTCTGTGTAAAAAACTTGCCTCGTACATCTACTTTAAACCTTGCCCCTCGCACCTTAAACTTATGCCCCCTAGTTATTGACTCTTCCACCAGGGGAAAAAGTAAAACCACTGTGCCATCTTTTCTTGCTGGTGGCTATAATAGAGAAGGGATAATTAGTGATCAGCGAGACAGTCACCTAATGTCCGCTGGTGTGGCCAATGTGTACTGCGTTGACCTTCGCTGGCTTGTTGGAAGATGCCAATCTTGTCTTCCACACAGAAAGGGTTTCTGTCCTTGCCAGTTCTGCCGCCTGCTCCTCAAAGGGGATGAGTGACCTCAACTCCGGCATCTCCCTCGCGGCTGAGATCGCTCCCTCTTGTTGTGTGCAATCAGTCCTGCATTAAGACAGAGGGATAGAATGTGAGCAGTACAGATGGCAGAGCAGATCAGTAGCAAGCATGCCTGCTGTGTGTGCTGAATGATTCCCTGGAAGGAATGAAGGTGCCATTTAAACATGGTGCCCAGACCTTCGACCTCATGAGGTAACAGTGAGATGGTCGAATCCCAGCCTGCCCCACCAGCGGGAATCATGCTCAGTTTCCCACTGGCCCACTGTTCTCCAGAACAGCCAATTCTACCCAAGGTGTTTTTCTCCCAGTTCTATTTAAGGCCTTTAGTTGATGCACTCCTTGGTATCCATTCAAAAGCAACCAGTTATTAATAGTGGTTCCCAGAGCCGGAGCCGCTTCTCAGCACAGTTGGATCTCAATGCATGAGGCTGAAGTGCGCATCCTTCAGCTTTGTGATGCACTGCACTCGAACCTCTTGCACCAGAGCAGGTTCCCTCTTGTTAGACTCGTAGGCCTCAACTTTAATCCCCTCTTCCCTGACCCTCTTTCACCCATCCAGTGGGATGGGGATGGGAGATTAAAATATCCAAACTACTCAATCACAACCCAACACCACTCTCGTCTTTCAAATTTTAAGGTACTGAAATCAAGGCATTGGCGGCATTCCCAAAAAAGGCAGTGGGTCCGAAGATGTGCGGGTTAGGTTGATTGGCCAGGTTAAAAAAATTGCCTCTTAGAGTCCTGGGATGCGTAGGTTAGAGGGATTAGCGGGTAAAATATGTGGGGGTAGGGCCTGGGTGGGATTGTGGTCAGTGCAGACTCGATGGGCCAAATGGCCTCCTTCTGCACTGTAGGGTTTCTATGGTTCTATGGTTTCTATGGTAGCCTGATTAATCGTCCATGTCGCAGCCTGATGACATCACGTGTGAGAGAAGAGCAGGCCTGAACTTTCAGCTACCCACTGCTGATCCAAGGCAGAAGATGCTGATTCCTAACTCAGATCTAAATGCTAAAGATTTGCTCGTCAAGGCCCCATAAGGAGGCCTGGAACTGAATCCCCTTCTCCAGTAGGGGAGCATCCACCCAGGTCACCAGTTCCAGCGTCATACCACTGAGTTCCCTCCTAAAACAAAGAACAAAGAAAATGACAGCACAGGAACAGGCCCTTCGGCCCTCCAAGCCTGCACCGACCATGCTGCTCGACTGAACTAAAACCCCCTAATCTTCTGGGGACCACATCCCTCTAAAGATCGAAGAAAATTACAGCACAGGAACAGGCTTCTCCCATATTAAAATGTAAATAGTCGTGGGATTGCCTTGGGAGAGGGAGCAACCTGGAAAAGACAGGTCGTCACAACAAAAAACAGATAAATCAATTGAAGGTAAATATTTAAGATGGTTTTCTTTCGATTCAGCAGCTGGGAGAGTACTTTCTATTGAATGCACGCAACCTCGCTGTTCCTTCTGGTTAACATTGTCAGAGTGAAGTTTTTGTAATGAATGAAAATACCTTTAAAATTAAGCAGTGAAGGAGCTGTTCAGTGTGGGTAACAACTCTGTTAGAGAATGGAACAATCTTATTCAGCATCAATCGTCAGCACCTTCAGATCAGATAAGTTGCACCCTCACTACAAAATAAACAGACAGCTTCATTTCAGTTAGAGTCCATTAGAAACACATCAACTGCTAAACTGTACAGATAATCAAAGCACATCTAAACGCAAGTTAGAATATTTAACAAAAAGGGAAATTAATTGCAGCACATGGATATACACTGCATGCTAGCAGTTGGGTCAGTTAAATGTTCCTGCACATGGTATTAGGTACTAACAGTAACTATCACTTGCTCTGCTGGCCCACTGTGTTGGTGGTTAGTGGGTTTTGGTCGTGTCATAAAATCATAGAATCTCTACAGTGCAGAAGGTGGCCATTTGGCCCATTGAAGCTGCTCCTATCACAATCCCAACCAGGCTCTATTCCCATAACCCTTTGCATTTACCCTAGTTATACCCCCTGACACTAAGGGGCAATTTAGCACGGCTAATCCGCACAGCTTTGGACTGTGGGAGGAAACCGGAGCACCCGAAGGAAACCCACGCAGACACAGGGAGAACGTGCAAAACTCCACACAGACAGTGACCCAAGCCGGGAATCGAACCTGGGTCCCTGGCGCTGTGAGGCAGCAGTGCTAACCACTGTGCCGCCCATCGGGGCTTTCACAATGATGCCATTTCGGTGAGTAAGTCTCTAGAATTGCTGTGCCCAGTGAACTCAGAATGGGGACCAGATTTCAAAGACTTATTTGATCTTAGATTGAGCTATCTGCCATAATGCCTTCGTGTAGTGGCTGTGAGAGGATCTCCTATTGCCATCAATTTATTGAATAAATCAGGAATGAAGGCAGAGCTTTGTAGGAAATTGAGATAAATACTGTTTTGGAGATGACATCTTTTTTTAAGTGTGTGTTTTTCTTTATTTGTTGTTGGGACATGGGCATCGCTGGCCAGGCCAGCATTTCTTGCCCATCCCTAATTGCCCTTGAGAAGGTGGTGGTGTGCTGCCTTCTTGATTCGCTGGAGTCCCTGTGTTGAGGAAAAAGGTTCCTGGGATTTTGACCCAGTGACAGTGAAGGAATGTTAGGGATTGAAGACCTTAGGGATTGCGTGGAGGACGCGGAAAGTCTGCAGAGAGATTTGGATAGGCTGAGCGAGTGGGCGAGGATCTGGCAGATGGAATATAACGTTAGCAAATGTGAGGTTATCCACGTTGGAAGAAATAATAGTGAATTGGAATGTTATTTAAATGGAGAAAAATTACATCATGCTACTGTGCAGAGGGACCTGGGGATCCTTGTGCACGAATCGCAAAAACTCAGTCTGCAGGTGCAGCAGGTGATCAAGAAGGCGAATGGAATGTTGGCCTTTACCTCAAGGGGGACAGAATATAAAAGCAGGGAGGTCTTGCTGCAACTATACAAGGCACTGGTGAGGCCGCAACTGGAGTACTGTGTGCAGTTTTGGTCCCCTTATTTGCGAAAGGATATATTGGCCTTGGAGGGAGTGCAGAGAAGGTTCACCAGGTTGATACCGGAGATGAGGGGTGTAGCTTATGAGGAGAGATTGAACAGATTGGGTCTGTACTCATTGGAGTTTAGAAGGCAGAGGGGTGATCTTATAGAGACCTATAAGATAATGAAGGGGCTGGATAGGGTAGAGGTAGAGAGATTCTTTCCACTTAGAAGGGAAACCAGAACTAGAGGGCACAGCCTCAAAATAAGTGGGGGCCGGTTCAGAACAGAGTTGAGGGGGAACTTCTCTCAGAGGGTAGTGAATCTCTGGAATTCTCTGCCCATTGAAGTGGTGGAGGCTACCTCATTGAATGTGTTTAAATCACGGGTAGATAGATTTCTGATCGATAAGGGAATTAGGGGAGATGGGGAGCAGGCGGGTAAGTGGAACTGATTCGCTTCAGATCAGCCATGATCTTGTTGAATGGCGGGGCAGGCTCGAGGGGCTAGATGGCCTACTCCTGCTCCTATTTCTTATGTTCTGATGTTCTTATGACCTACATGTGCCACATGAATGAGATAGGAAAATCCTATCTAGAGGATATCAGGGGCTTTGTTGCTACGTTCCTGGCCCGCACTATGCACCAAGATACAAGGTAGTGCAGCCATCAGGTAGGTTAAAAGAATGTTAAAAGAATCCACTGAACTAGGATGGTATGGTGGCACAGTGGTCAACACTGCTGCCTCACAGCGCCAGGGACCCAGGTTCATTTCCAGCCTCGGGTCACTGTCTGTGTGGAGTTTGCACTTTCTCCCCCTGTCTGCGTGGGTTTCCTCCGGGTGCTCCGGTTTCCTCCTACATTCCAAACATGTGTGGGTTAGGTTGATTGGCCATGTTAAATTGACCCTAGTGTCAGGGGGATTAGCAGGGTAAATGTGTGGGGTTACAGGAATAGGACCTGCGTGGGATTGTGGTTGGTACAGATGAGATGGGCCGAATGGCCTCCTTCTGTATTGTAGGGACTCTATGATTCTGTGAACTGAGAAGATATCTGCAGCACAATCAAAGTCAGATGTGTCGTCTTGGACGTTTTACCCTTTGCCAAATCCGGACTCTCTGTCTTATTTGCCAATCCTTTGTAGAGAGGCAAAACATTTCTATCAATGTGACTGCAACCAAGTACAGGGGGGTGGGGGAATTTGAGAGCAGCTATTTTGGAGCATACCTCTCACTGCAGCTGATTGCTGTCCCGAGAAAATAACAATATTTTATTTCTTGTGGTTTCACTGAAGATAGCCTGGTGGACACGTACCATTCCATAGGAGCTGTGATGGGTTTATGCCAATTGCTGTCAATTCTGGAATTGATCCACATACTCACAGGCATTGAACAGAGCCCGTTTCTTCCCCGATTCTTACAGGTAGGATTTACAACCTAAAATAAGCCAAGCTCATTCTTTCCCTGTGCAAACTTGTGATTTATGTTTCCTTATTAAATTCAATTGACTGATATTCCTCAGATAAGCACTTTGACTGAACAATGCGATAACCGATCTCTTGGGCCCTATTGTCTTTCAGGTTTTATTTATTAAAGGAGGTGCAGGCTATAAATGCAGCTTGGGCAAGGCTTCATGAGAAAAGGAATTCCTGAAATACTTAAGTGTTTTCAGCAGGAGTCACTTGTTGAGGCAACTTTGTACACCATGATTCATCACATAATATTAAATAATATAACTATATAATAACAATAAATCAAATCAATATATTAGTCATCACATATTATATAGTATAATATTAGAATCCATATAACAATAAATCAATATAATACAATAATCAATATATTATAGTCATCACATATAATACAGTATAATATTAAAATTTATATAACAAATCATATAATACTATAATTAATATATTATAGTTGTCACATAATATTATACAATCATAGGCTCTCACTGCAGAGAAAGAGGACATGGTCTTCTTGCTGACTCTTAGAGAGAGCAATACAATTAATTCCACTCCCCTGCTCTTTTCCTAGGTCTGAAGACTGTTTTTTTAAGGAAGTTACTCCTGAATCCAGCTTCCTTTTAGGTATTGCATTTCAGATACAACAACTCGCTGAATAAAACAATTCTCCTCATCTCCAATTTGGTATTTTTGCCAATGATCTCAAACCAGTGCCCTCTGGTTACCGACATCCTGCCAATGGAAACACTTCCTATGACCTTTTCCATCATAACTCCTCGATATAATTGTCTGGCTGCTTATTTGGAACTTTTTCTTTTGCAGAAATCAGATCAATGAAACTAATTTTGAGAAACAGCATTTTTTAAAAAAAAACATTGAACATCAGTTTTAATCTGATCTGGTCTGTGGCCTGTCACAGTGAAACAATTCTGCATGATCTGTGTCCACTGCTTCAGATTTCAGCCAATTTTAGTCATTCTGATTAATATTGTGCATTATCAACTAGAGAAACAGATATAATAAATAGATAGCAGAATCTGGGATGAAATTATTGCCTTTTTTCAAATTGTCAGATCATTTGTCTGTGTGGAGTTTGCACGTTCTCCACATGCCTGCATGGGTTTCCTTGGGTGTTCTGGTTTCCTCCCACAATCCAATGTGCGGGTTAGATTGATTTGCCATGCTAAATTGCCCCTTAGTGTCAGGGGGACTAGCTAGGGTAAATGCATGGGGTTATGGGGATAGGGCCTGGGTGGGGTTGTGGTTGGTGCAGACTCGATGGGCTGAATGGCTCCTTCTGCACTGTAGGATTCTATTTGTGTGACCTTCATGTGTGAGCTCGATGAGTGGAAAGCGCACAGGTTTACAGTCCATGTTTCTGATTTCTATTTGCAGGTTACCGAGAGGAACATAATCCTTTTTGTGGTCATCACCAGCCAAGAGGAGATGCAGTCCAAACATGTTGTTTGGGCCTTGTTTTCCCTCTGGAGCACACTGGATGTAATCAAGTAAGTAACTGGAGAGTAGATTGACCAATAATAGCCTGAATGAAAGCTCTGTTAATCTTTGCATAGAACAAAATAAACTTCTACAAGGCTGATACCCAGAAAAGAAAGCTCATAAAGCACAACTCCAGAGTAACGTCTCATTTTGGCTCAATGTGGCCTTAGAACAATATTGGATCAAACATGCCAACTATTACCTCATGTTATAACACTCAGCATCTTGAGGAGCCCGTCACCCTCTCAATGATTTGCTGACAAGAATCAGCACAGCTGTTCTTCTGTCCCTTGTGTGCCAGTCCTCGCAGTGGTGGCTAAAGCATCAGAACAGGTACCTATCTCTGCTCCACAGGAGGGGCTAGGAGGGAAGGCAGTGAATGGCTGGCAATAAAAACAGGGGGGCAAGAATGAATAGAAGTGAAAAGAAGGATTAAGAATGGATATCAGTGTAGGTAAAAAATTGAAGGGGAAATAGTTTAAAATGAAGGCAAGGAGGAAGGTAGGACATGGTGACAAGAAGTGGGAGAGAAATGCATGATAATGGAAGGGGAAAGTGAGTGTGTGCATTGAAGTTAGTCAGGAAAGAAAATGCTGTTAAATGAGAAAGAATGGGGATGGCTGGGCGGAGGCTGGAGATTAAGAGGGACGGGGTGGAGGGTGGAGATCGTGAGGGACTGGGTGGAAGTTGGACATTGTGAGGAACTGGATGGAGGGTGGAGATTATGAGGGACTGGATGGAGATTGTGAGGGACTGGGTGGAAGTTGGACATTGTGAGGGACTGGATGGAGGGTGGAGATTATGAGGGACTGGATGGAGATTGTGAGGGACTGGGTGGAGGTTGGAGATTGGGAGGGACTGGATGGAGGGTGGAGATTATGAGGGACTGGGTGGAGGTTGGAGATTGGGAGGGACGAGGAGAGGCTGGAGATTGTGAGGGGCTGCGTGGAGGGTGGAGATGGTGAGGGGCTGGGTGGAGGCCACTCTGGCCATGAGCAGGAACCTTGTCCATGGCCTGGTCTATGCATCTCAATATTTAAAGGGAGGGAATTTGAGTCAGGTCACTTGATCTTAACATCTTAACTGCTTGCCATTTCCCACTCATTGTTAGAGCGGTGTCCTGGAGGGCATTAATATCAAGACCTTGTTACTTCTGACTGGCAGCTGTCATCCCCACTAGTGATGTGGAGATGCCGGCGTTGGACTGGGGTAAGCACAGTAAGAAGTCTCACAACACCAGGTTAAAGTCCAGCAGGTTTATTTGGTAGCAAATACCATAAGCTTTCGGAGCACAGCTCCTTCGTCAGATGGAGTGGATATCTGTATCCACTCCATCTGATGAAGGAGCTGTGCTCCGAAAGCTTATGGTATTTGCTACCAAATAAACCTGTTGGACTTTAACCTGGTGTTGTGAGACTTCTTACTAATCTCCATTTGTAGCAGGGAGGATTTAAGCCATTCCACGTTTCTAGCTCACATTTGCTCTGCCTTTTGGGTTTACTTAACCCTAATGTGTTGGGAATTTTTAACTACTTAAATAGGCACTGAGTAAATGATCACTTTTTAAGAATTGTGCTCAGATACAGCTGGCAATATTACAAGGCCCACTTGACCACATTTTCAACTGTTCGTTTTGTATGCTGATCTTGGAAATAGATAATTTATTTTAAACTGCATTAATACATGCATTCTAGCAAGGTGCCAGATGACACATGTGTAAGTGAGGTGATGAAAATTGATACTTTCCTGTCCATACGTTATCTTTGCCAATAATAATGTTTGTCAGAATGAAACACAGTCTGAATAAAAAGTCACTTCACTGAGTTTTGGGTCTTGCCAATTCAGAGAAAGAAGAAGAAATTTTCTCAAATGTTAGGTAATGCATCATCGAACATGTTAGAGAATGATTCTTTTATGTAGGGGGGAATTGTACTCATTTGGATCACCACATAATCCTAAATACTATATTGAGAGTTCTCTGCACGTTTATATTAGGTTTTTTTGCTCCTTCACTTAAAATTCTGAGGCAGCCCTGAAAGCTGACATTTTGTAAAAAAAAACTTCTCAAACCACGGCTGTGGTTGATTAGTCTGTGGCTTATGCATTATGCATATTAACAGAATTCATTTCGTTAAGGAATTTTAGGACGACCAACATCAATAGAATCATACACAAAAAAATGATATCAAATTTCCAGCTCAGAAATAAACCATTCAGCTCAATTTGTCTGCTCTGGTGTTATCGTCCACGCAAGCCTTTTCCTGCCACCACCACCCCGCCCCAACTTTCAGCATGTCATTCTGCTATTTTCTTCCTGTCTTGCTTCTCCTTAAATGCATCAATACGATCTGTCTCAACTGTTCCTTGCAGTAGTGAGTTCCACATATTAGCCACTCTCTCTCGTTTATTAGTAATCATCTTTAAATTTACAGTCCCTGACTTTGGTCTCTCCCACAAACGGAAACATCTTGCACAGTGGCACAGTGGTTAGCACTGCTGTCTCACAGCACCAGGGACCCGGGTTCGATTCCCGACATGGGTCACTGTGTGGAGTTTGCACGTTCTCCCTGTGTCTGTGTGGATTTCCTCCGGGTGCTCCGGTTTCCTCCCACAGTCCAAAGATGTGCGAGTTAGGTGGATTGGCCATGGTAAATTGCCCCTTAGTGTCAGGGGGACTAGCTAGGGTAAATGTATGGGGTAATGGGGATAGGGCCTGGGTGGGATTGTGGTCGGTACTGACTCGATGGACCGAATGGCCTCCTTCTGCACTGTAGGATTCTATCTACTGTATCAAACCCTTGCATAACCTCGCAGACTTCTATCAGGTCACCCTTCAGCCTTTCCTTTTGAGGGGAAAGTGCCCCAGTCTTTGCTTCCTTTCCTGATAAGCATTACCTCTCAGTTCTGCTGAAGATGAAGGGAGAGACCAGGAAGAAATGAGCAGGACTGCAGGCAAGGAGAAGAAAATGTAACAGCTGAAAACTTCTATTTCAGTAAGGTTTACAAAACAAAGGATGATAATTTACAGTGGCAGCTCATCCAGCGGCATCTGCTGCCACCCTGACACGTTTCGATTTCTACCTTTCTCGTGTGTCAAGTGCAAGAGGATAAAGAAGTAGTGAAGAAAACCCAGTACCTGAGTCCAGAGTGAACTGTGTATCTCCTTAAGCAATCAGATTGAAGGAGTTAGAAATAAGCAGCACAAGGACAGAGAAGGAAGTGTAAATCATCATTGGCGAAATTGATGCCAAGTCAGGCACAGATAGAGAAATAAGGGGAGAGCAAGAGTAGATTAAGAGAAAAAGTGACAGAGTGGAAACATCAAAAAATTACATTAAAAAAAAACCAACAACTAAAAGCAGAAGGAATGGGACCCTATATTTGTTAATATTTAATTTTCATTACAAAAGAAGTTGACTGGCAACACTTAGTGTTATTAAAGATGTATCTGGAATGAATTAGTCAAGACTTAAACTCTTTGTAATGAGTTTCATTCACAAAAATGCAGCAATGTCATGCTGCTCAACGGTGAGACACACAGCTAAATGCTGCTTTCAGGAAACTAATGCTGGAGTGTGCAACTCAAATGCCAACTTTTGGATATTTGAATTTAACCATGCATCAGCACCTAACCTTAAGTGACTGTACCATTTGCTAATGAATATTGGTGAGTGTCATTCAGCTCACTGCTGAATTTATTCAAAGTTTTGAAAGTCTGTTCAAGCTGATAGAGAGAAATAAGAGCAAGGAAATAAAAGCAGGGAAATAGGAGCAGAGATAGGTCAGTCCGTCCCTTGAGCTTGATTCATTAATAAGAGCAGGATTAATCTGATTGTGGCCTTACCTCCACTCCCCTGCCTTCCTCCCAAAATCCTTGGCTCCTTTGTTAATCAGAGATCTGTTTAACTCTGCCTTGAATGTATTCATTGTCCCAGCCTCTGCTGTCTGTGGAAGAGAATTTGAAACACTAATGACCCTCCTCTGAGAGATGAAATTCTTCCTCAATCTCCACTGTAAATCGGAGACACATTATTTTGAAACCAAAGCCTTCCCCCCCGGTTCTAGATTCCTTTACAAGGGGAAACATCCTCTCAGCATCTACCCTGGGTTGTAACTTCTTCGGAGTGGCACCCGATTGCCACTGTGTGCCCAATTACTTACATTAAGTTTGTTCCGTGCCTGTCTCACCCAACGTTCCAACTCAGGCCGGGTGAGATCCAGGCAGCACAGCTTGTCCTGAGGCCCAGTGTCAAAGTCCAGCTCCTTTTAAGTGAAGGAGGACACACCCTTTTTACAGTACTAGCTGCCAAAAACCAGGTAAGTCAAATCTTGGGAGGTTTGAGACTTTGGGGAGGTGGGATCAAGTGAGACCTGTGGTGGGCTTGGGGGGTGGGGGGGGGGGGGGTGTCAGGTCACACTTGCAAGGGGGTTTCTGGGCAATTGCTGTGCAAACCTCACTGTGAAGTTCTGAGAGGCTCCCCAGTGCAGCTTTGGGACCCCTGCCCCTCCAACCCAATGTGGCAGAGCTTGGAATTTCCAGCCTATGGGTGGGATTTTATGGTCTTGCTCGACCCGAGACCAGAAAACCTGCCCGAGGTCAACAGACATTTCCATTGTCCGCCCCTTGCCTACTCCGATTCCGTGGTGGGGTGCGGGGCAGTAGAATTTCAGTGCATATCTTTCAAAAAGATGAGTTCCCATTCTTCTAAACTCCAATGACTATAGGGCCAAACTACTCAATCTTTCTTCATCAAACAAACCCCCCATCCCAGGAATCAGCCAAGTGAACCTTCCCTGAATAGCTTCCAATGCAAGTATGTCCCTTCTTATGTAAGGTGGCCAAAACTGTAGAGGTGTGCTCTCACCAATGCCCTATACAGTTGTAGCAAGATCTCCCTACTTATATATGGTGTATAAGTAGCCTTTACAATAAAGGCTAATATTCCATTTGCCTTTGTAATTACTTGCTGTACTGTCAAGGGCAGCATCGTGGCAAAGTGGTTAACACTGCTGCCTCAAGCTTCAGGGACCCGGGTTCAATTCCAAATTCGGGTAATAGTCTGTGTAGAGTTTGCACATTCTTTCCGTGTCAGTGTGGGTTTCCTCCGGGTGCTCCGGTTTCTTCCCACACTCCAAAGATGTGCTGGTTAGTTGATTGGCCATGGTAAATTGCCCCTTAGTGTCAGGGGGACTAGCAGCGTAGATATGTGGGGTTATGGGATAGGGCGTGGGTTGAATTATGGTCAGTGCAGACTCGATGGACTGAATGGCCTCCTTCTGCACTGTAGGATTCTATGATTCCATCTCCACACTACTATTTGTGATTCATGTACAAGGACATCCTGGTCCCTCTGTAATATACATGTCAACTGTTTACATGTAATTCTGATAGGTTCATTACATGCAATGTAAAAAGCATTTCAGACTGGGTGACAGCATGATGTTTTAATGTAAAAAATCACCGTGAAACCTCAATATTTTTCTGTAAAATTGAAACTACTGATAGTTTGTAACTGAATGATCAGCCTGTGACACTGTGACCATAAATTACAGGTATCCATATCGCATGTTGTCAGTCATAGGATCTGATCTGCATATTTTATCGTGGATTCAGCATTGCGTTTGGATGCCTCTTTCCCCTTTAATAGTGCTGACTGAAGGTATGTTTGTTCACTCACCTCATTACCTTTCCTAAACCTCAATTGCGATGTTACACTAAGTTTACTAGTGCTCTTCTTAATTCTTTTTACCAATTATTTCCTTCCTTTTTTTCTGCTCTTTTATCTCTCACTGTAATCTATCTGCACCAATGATCTTTTCTCACTGTGGATAAATTAAAAGCGTGCTCTCAAGCCTCTGCCTCAAGGCCTTGCTTAAGCCTCAATTACAAAACAGTGTCCAGTTCAAGTCTCTTTATATGGTTGTTGATGTTGAAGCTTAGGAACAAGTGCAAAGGCTGGCCACAAAAATCAATTCCTAGTTTATGGTGGCACAGTGGACCTGGGTTCGATTCCAGCCTTGGGTGACTGTGTGGAGTTTGTGCTTTCTCCCTGTGTCTCCATGGGTTTTCTCTGGGTGCTCCGGTTTCCTCCCACACTCCAAAGATGCGCAGGTTAGGTGGATTGACCATGCTAAATTGGCCTTTTGTGTCCCAAAGGATTAAAGGGATCAGCGGGGTAAATACATGGGGTTACGGGGATAGGGCCAGAGGAAGAGTTGGTGCAAACTTGATGGGCCGGATGGCCTCCATCTGCACTGTAGGCAGTCTATAATTCGATGAAAACATCTTATTATGCAAATAGGCCCAAAGAGCTGGGGCTCCATACTTTAAAGAAGCACAGACTTAGAGTTGATTTAACTGAAGTTTAAAGGATAATGGAGGAGCTACATCATGTTCGTGTAAACCAGTTGTTTCAACCAAGGGCTGGGGTTACAGTTTTAAGATGCAAGGTCAGAAATAGCCCAGATGTTAGAAGTTTCATCTTTTCCCACAGAACTGTAGCTCTGTGGGATAGACTGCCTGCTCATCTGGTAAAGTTTAAAGTTTATTTATTAGTGTCATAAGTAGGCTTCCATTAACACTGCAATGAAGTTACTGTGAAAATCCCCTAGTCGCCGCACTCCGGCGCCTGTTCGGGTACACTGAGGGAGAATTTAGCACAGCTAGGGTGGTCACTTACCTGTTTTTTTTTTGTTCATTCGTGGGACATGGGCATTGCTGGCTGGCCAGCATTTATTGCCCATCCCTAGTTGCCCTTGAGAAGGTGGTGGTGAGCTGCCTTCTTGAATCGCTGCAGTCCATGTTCTGTGGGTTGACCCACAATGCCGTTAGGGAGGGATTTCCAGCATGGTCCAGTTCTCTATCGGTTGGTCTCCTGTACCGGATGCCTTTATGTCTGGCATTTTTATTTTGGGGTCATTAACAATGCAAACGGTCATTGCCCTCAACAGGATTGTCCCCCTGCCTCTCACTGACTGCTCTGTCGCAGTACAGTGCTGCCAGGGGACTGTGCCCGTGCTTTCATGGCCAGCCTGGCACAGCATATTTGGTCACCTGTTGCAGAGACTCGGACCCCAGACTGTGTTGCGACGCCCCGCAAATGTCAATGAATTCACCACAATAGTGGCCGTCTGTTTCCGGGCCCCAGCCCCTGCCTTATGGACTACTGAACACAGAGGCTCACCATGGTAACAGGGTGCAGAATTAGGGCAGCCCATTCATTTGATTTTATCCCGGGCAGTCTGGTTTTTAGCTGCTCTGGTGTCCAGTATCCTTGAGCTACATCAATGGCCGCCACACCATTTATCAACATTTAATGCCTCCAAGCTGGACCTGTTTCTAGATAAGGCAGGTATTGCCTCATACAAGAATTGTCCTGTATTGTCAGTCAGAACGAGGACGGTCTCGTTGACTAGATTCAAATCACCTTAGGGGCTGAGGAGGAGTTTTCATGGCCTCTTTCTCTTAATTGGCCTATATGTTTTTATCTGTTTTTTGCCTCCCCTAGGAGATAACAAAACTCTGCTCTGGGCGGGGGGTGGGGGGAGGGGGAGATCGTATGTACCGGCAAGGTTGAGAATGTAAACCGTTCCTCGCTGCTATAAAGTGGAGGAAGAAGAATGAACAATGCCAGCGGGCTTATTGGAAATGGTAAACTATCAGGGCTATTCTCTGCTTCACAATTAGTTAGCAATTTAGTTGTTAATTCAGTGGTGCGGCAGGAATTTGTGACTCGTTGGTGAGTAGCTTGTCCAATGTGCGGACAAGAAAAAAAACTCAAACTCTCAAGCTGTAAGACATGTTATCAGACTGATAAGAATGGCTACTGCGAGTGCACCTACTTGCAACACTGTCTGACGAATGTGACCTTGGTGGGAAAAAAAATGACAAAGTTTTAAGCTATCGTGCAAACTGATTTGAGAAAAGATACGACAGTTGATGTTGATGGTGTGACTTCCTTAATCACAGATACAAGCAGAGGAAGGAGATGACAAGCTGAAGAGAAAATATAGTAACTGAGACTGATCAAGTTACATTTCTATTGCATTATACTTACATACACTGACTACATCTTCAGTGTTATTTTGTAGTTTGGCTTTCCACTGATTCAGCTGCGCTACCCTGACCTGTCAACATGATTGCTTTTCAACCCTCGCTTCTGAGGCATGCCCTCAGCTATACAGGCATGACATTTCAATTCTCCACAGTCTGGGCCTGTCAGATGAGACTTGTCATATTCAACAGTCCATTCAAAGCAGTTTAGTAGTGTGGATTTATTTTGACTGGAAACTGGGTGGAGTCTGTCACAACTCATTTGTGACTCTGAGTGACAAGGACTTTCATCCTTTATCTCTGGCCAGGATCTTAACCGGAATCTTAAAAGGTGAAAGGCATTTTTAAAATCCACTCGGTTGCTTGGTGCCCATAATGTGTAATATGGAATTTGTACAAATCCTTTAAACTTTCCTGTGCTCAATGCCCTAAATCAGATTACTGCATCCAGCCCGGGGTGGCTCTCCCTCTGATTTTTCTGGTGTCTCCCCTGTAGGGAAATACCCGAGCCTCTACTTTGTATTTCTCCGGGGACATGACACAGATTGGTTCACCATGTGTGCGAGGGAGCAGGAATGAACTTGTATCCGATTGCTCTGTGCTACAACACATTGGGTTTCCAAACTCACCAAGCCAGGCACTAACGAGCATTTCTTCCTTCTCTGTTGTCAGAATAAACTTAGAAATTAAAAGCTCTACATACGTTCCGTGGTGTACAAATACCGCAGCAGCAGTTAGTCAAACAAAGCCATGCCCAGCCGTAGCCTCCTCATTCAAGGTTTCAGTGTTGAAGTTACTAACAAACTCTTTCTTATCCCCCAGTAATTGCCATTTACCAGTCACTGCCATATTTTGAAGCCCTAGGAACCTATTCCTTTCAGTTACGTGGACCTATTGCCATGCCAATACATTTTCCATATGTACTGCAACTTTACTGTATAATACTTGCTGTAGGTAAGTTGAAATTCTTCCTGTGTCTAATTAAAATATGTATGGAAGCAAATCAGATGAATAGCTCGAGATGGCATAAACAATGAATGATGGTACTCCAACACACTTGTCTAAGGGAATGTAGATTGGCAATTACACTTTTGATGAAAGGGAGATTATTTATCTTAATCTTGTGGGTGCTTCTGGATGGCCAAGAGTCACACCGCATTCTGCGTCCATAATTATCTTGTGATCTGTGTACCAAGAAGAGAAAAACTGATTAGAAATTAGGCATTAAATTAAGTGTAAAACTTCAGTAGCACAGTGGTTAGCACTGCTGCCTCACAGTGCCAGGGACCGGGGTTCAGTTCCAGCCTGAGGTGACTTTGTGGGGTTTGCACGTTCTCCCTGTTTGCGTGGGTTTCCTCCCACAGTCCAAAGATGTGCAGGTTGGATGCATTGGTCATGCTAAATTGCCCCTGGTGTCCCAAAATGTGTAGGTTAGATGGATTAGTCATGGGAAATGTATGGGGTTATGGGATAGGGTGGAGGAGAGGACCTGGGTAAGATACGCTGTCAGTGAGTCTACGCAAATGCAATGGGTCGAATGGCCTCCTTCTGCACTGTAAGGATTCTATTCTATGACTCTATGTGTCATTAACAATAAAGTAAGATGTATGATGGCAAAGTGAACATGCGGTGCATGTCATTCTGAATACAATATCACTTAGAAGTGTTTCAGAAGATTTATGTCTGCAGCAAAAATAACTGTGAGCAGAATTTAATAGACAGCAAACTCCTCTTTTTGTCTCTGACCACCGGCCTCCTCCTCAAGAGCCCCTATCCCACCCCACTCATCTCTGTCCATGAATCCAGCAGTGATTCTCAGGCTGGACCTCGGAGAGCCACCACCACTCCTGATGGTGTGATTTCTGGGGGGGGCTTGGTTGCATGGAAGGCTCAAACAGGTCAGCACTTAATGTCAGGCCTCTCCCATGGAAGTGACACGGGGTTCCCACCTTTTCTGCCTCCAGCTTACATCTGTAAGGTATCTAAGTAAAAAAGACCATGTGAAAACAATACAAAAGACTGAAGCAAATACGCAAATAAGTGTTAATGTTTTTTTTAAAAAAACCATAAAAATGCAGAATTTGCTGCAATTCAGCTGTGGAGTTGTTCAACCTCCCTAAACATGGACATTAAATAGACACCAGCAGTGATACGGCATTCATGCATTTTGCCCCGAAAAAGAGTTGTTGTAACCTTTTCTTATTGCTTTTTCCTGTTTAATTTAGGCCTATACAGCAGCTGCTGCCAATCCCACGAAGAGCTAAAACAGAACACAAAAAGAAACGCAACAAAAGCAAAGAAAAACTAATGAATTGGAATCACTGCCCATGTTCTTCACAGAATTGGAAAAAGCTGCCAGAAATTTGGAGTCAGTGCTTTCACCCAAGAGCCTGAGCTTGCCCACAGAACTTCTTCCAAATCACCATCATACTAAATGCACTGAAATGCTCACTGTTAGTCAGTACTGCACAAAACGGGCTGGATCTGAATTCCCAAACATGAATGGGTTGGGTGTTAGGTCAGAGGTTAAAAATTCGAAAAGAAACTTAAATAGGAATCCATCCACCTCCAACCTGCCGACACGCAGTTTTAATCAAGTCGAGGCAAGGGACATGAAACTGATCCATTTGCTGGAGGTGGGCCACTCATTTAGATATCATAATGAGGCTGGATGATGGAAAATGATAACAATTGAGAGTTTTTGTGTGTGATCAGGTGCAGCACCTGTCTGCTACTTGGCCATGTCTCCTCCGTTCAGTGAGGATGCTCACCCACCAATCTTTTGCTTCCTCTCCTTTGATGTTTGTGTTACGCTGTCAGCTCCCACCGCCTGGTAATGTTCAGCACGATGAATTGTGTGCTGCTGCCCAACTAAGGCATTTACTTTTAAAGAGAGCATCGGGTGAGTGACACTGATGCAACACGGGGCCAGGGCATAAAAATTATCTGGGTGTCGGGTTCCCAACCCTAAATTGAAAATCAAATCCTAGAAGTCAGCCTCAGTAGTTAGTCGACCCCGTCCTGAGACACTCACTGCGTGAATGTGTTTTGACTCCAGCAAGTTGCTCAGTATCCTAAGGCAACAGCAAATCGCTTCTTCGCCTTTTGGCTAAGAACAAGCATCAGATCAAGCCCAAGATCAGGTGCAATGTCTTTTCTTGTCTGCATATATCTTGCATGTCTCTCTTGTGGGGAGCTTGAATTGGATTCAATTTGAATTGGTTTTTGGAGAAAGTGATGGATTAAGGGTTTGCCTGGTCCACTCTACATATATGGTTTTGTAACTTTTTAAGAATGGAGTAAAAATTTGAAAACAAATCACCATGCAATTTGCAAATTAAGTCTTCTACGTTCACAGAAATTGCCAAAACTGTGAATTGTATAAGAATGGTTTGTTAAGAGTCTGCATAGTCATTGTTGTGGTCCTAAGCTGGAATGGGGTGTTTTTTGAATGCCTGCTGCCTTCCCATTGCAGAAATTGTTGATTCATTTTACAACATTAAGTAAGCCTCAATAGTTGCTTATGTACCAGACGTGAATTGACATTTAATGCCGGTGAAGTGAATGGTCGGATTTTATTCGTGTACAACTGAACTGGATCTCCCTGTACTTTGATCTAGCTATTTTCCAACCTCGAGTTACAATTGGTTAACTCAGCAGTGGTATTTGACTGCATTCCACTGACCATTTCCTGCTAAATTATCCAGATTTCATTATTCTCCAGACTCTAATCAGTACCCAATAGAACATAAATAGTCAAACAAACTAATTTTTTGTTTGCCAAAATTGCAGGTTGAAAGTCCAGACTTGACTTGCATAAAATGTACAGACTCAGTTGTCCTTTGTCAGGAGTGTTGGAGTGTAACGATGTGAGGAAAAAAGTCTGTTAATCTTCAGTCTAAAAAAGCACACCTTGATTTATTGATTGGAGGACTGGAAGTAACGATAATGTTGTTAGCATATCTTCACACCCATGCTGTATTTTTTACTCTGGGGAATAGTGGAGGGAAGTGGGGGAAGAATTTCTGAGCTGGTTATCAGACTGTTGAATTGCACTGAACACTCCTTCCGTGGCCATCAAGTCCTGGCGTTGGACTCGAACCTGGACCTTCTAGTGCAGTGGTAGGGGTGCTACCACTGCGCCACAAGGCCCCCTTAGTAACTGTAATTCCAAGACAAAGTTGGCCTATTGTGTCGGTGGTAGACGGTAGCACATGGAAAGGAAGGTTACAGAAATGCAGATCTTACACTGCATTTAGAACATAGAACATAGAACAGTACAGCACAGAACAGGCCCTTCGGCCCACGATGTTGTGCCGACCTTCATCTGAAACCAAGATCAAGCTATCCCACTCCCTACCATCCTGGTGTGCTCCATGTGCCTATCCAATAACCGCTTAAATGTTCCTAAAGTGTCTGACTCCACTATCACTGCAGGCAGTCCATTCCACACCCCAACCACTCTCTGCGTGAAGAACCTACCTCTGATATCCTTCCTATATCTCCCACCATGAACCCTATAGTTATGCCCCCTCGTAATAGCTCCATCCACCCGAGGAAATAGTCTTTGAACGTTCACTCGATCTATCCCCTTCATCATTTTATAAACCTCTATTAAGTCTCCCCTCAATCTCCTCCGCTCCAGAGAGAACAGCCCCAGCTCCCTCAACCTTTCCTCATAAGACCGACACTCCAAACCAGGCAGCATCCTGGTAAATCTCCTCTGCACTCTTTCCAGCGCTTCCACATCCTTCTTATAGTGAGGTGACCAGAACTGCACGCAATATTCCAAATGCGGTCTCACCAAGGTCCTGTACAGTTGCAGCATAACCCCACGGCTCTTAAACTCCAACCCCCTGTTAATAAAAGCTAACACACTATATGCCTTCTTCACAGCTCTATCCACTTGAGTGGCAACCTTTAGAGATCTGTGGATATGGACCCCAAGATCTCTCTGTTCCTCCACAGTCTTCAGAACCCTACCTTTGACCCTGTAATCCACATTTAAATTAGTCCTACCAAAATGAATCACCTCACATTTATCAGGGTTAAACTCCATTTGCCATTTTTCAGCCCAGCTTTGCATCCTATCTATGTCTCTTTGCAGCCTACAACACCCCTCCACCTCATCCACTACTCCACCAATCTTGGTGTCATCAGCAAATTTACTGATCCACCCTTCAGCCCCCTCCTCTAAGTCATTAATAAAAATCACAAAGAGCAGAGGACCAAGCACCGATCCCTGCGGCACTCCGCTAGCAACCTGCCTCCAGTCCGAAAATTTTCCATCCACCACCACCCTCTGTCTTCGATCAGACAGCCAGTTACCTATCCAATCGGCCAACTTTCCCTCTATCCCACACCTCCTTACTTTCATCATAAGCCGACCATGGGGGACCTTATCAAACGCCTTACTAAAATCCATGTATATGACATCAACCGCCCTACCTTCATCAACACACCTAGTTACCTCCTCAAAAAATTCTATCAAATTTGTGAGGCACGATTTGCCCTTCACAAATCCGTGCTGACTATCCCGGATTAATCCGCATCTTTCTAAATGGTCGTAAATCCCATCCCTAAGGACCTTTTCCATCAATTTACCAACCACCGAAGTCAGACTAACCGGTCTATAATTACCAGGGTCATTTCTATTCCCTTTCTTAAACAGAGGAACAACATTTGCCACTCTCCAGTCCTCTGGCACCATCCCCGTGGACAGCGAGGACCCAAAGATCAAAGCCAAAGGCTCTGCAATCTCATCCCTCGCCTCCCAAAGAATCCTAGGATACATTTCATCAGGCCCAGGGGACTTATCGACCTTCAGTTTATTCAAAACTGCCAATACATCCTCCCTCCGAACATCTATTTCCTCCAGCCTATTAGCCTGTAACACCTTCTCTTCCTGAAAAACATGGCCCCTCTCCTTGGTGAACACTGAAGAAAAGTATTCATTCATCACCTCGCCTATCTCTACTGATTCCATACACAAGTTCCCACCACTGTCCTTGACCGGCCCTAACCTCACCCTGGTCATTCTTTTATTCCTCACATAAGAGTAAAAAGCCTTGGGGTTTTCCTTGATCCGACCCGCCAAGGACTTCTCATGTCCCCTCCTAGCTCTCCTCAGCCCCTTTTTCAGCTCATTCCTTGCTAACTTGTAACCCTCAGTCGAGCCATCTGAACCTTGTTTCCTCATCCCTACATAAGCTTCCCTCTTCCTTTTCACAAGACATTCCACCTCTTTTGTGAACCACGGTTCCCTCACTCGGCCATTTCCTCCCTGCCTGACAGGGACATACCTATCAAGGACACCCAGTATTTGTTCCTTGAAAAAGTTCCACTTTTCATCAGTGCCTTTCCCTGACAGTTTCTGTTCCCATCTTATGCCCCCTAATTCTTGCCTAATCGCATCATAATTACCTCTCCCCCAATTGTAAGCCTTGCCCTGCCGTCCGGCCCTATCCCTCTCCATTGCAATAACAAAAGACACCGAATTGTGGTCACTATCTCCAAAGTTCTCTCCCACAACCAAATCTAACACTTGGCCCGGTTCATTTCCCAGTACCAAATCCAATGTGGCCTCACCCCTTGTCGGCCTATCCACATATTGTGTCAGGAAACCCTCCTGCACACACTGCACAAAAAGTGCCCCATCCAAACTATTTGACCTACAAAGGTTCCAATCAATATTTGGAAAGTTAAAGTCCCCCATGACAACTACCCTGTGACCCCCACACGTATCCATAATCTGCTTAGCAATTTCTTCCTCCACATCTCTATTACTATTTGGGGGCCTATAGTAAACTCCTAGCAACGTGACCGCTCCTTTCCTGTTTCTAACTGCAGCCCATATTACCTCAGTGTGCATATCCCCCTCAAAGTGCTTTTCCGCAGCCGTTAAACTATCCTTGATTAACAATGCTACTCCTCCACCTCTTTTACCAGCTTCCCTACACTTACTGAAACATCTATACCCCGGAACGTCCAACAACCATTCCTGTCCTTGTTCTACCCACGTCTCCGTAATGGCCACAACATCGTAGTCCCAAGTAGCAATCCACGCCCCAAGTTCATCCACCTTGTTCCGGATGCTCCTTGCATTGAAGTAGACACACTTCAACCCATCTTCCTGTCTACCGGTACCCACCCTTGACCTTGATACCTTCCCCAATACCTCACCACCCTCAACACTTTATATTGCAATTGCTGGTCTGAGGCACAGAGTTGCAGTTGAGGTTCCAGTTAGCTGAACTGTTTTTACATTGCTTGGCTTCTTCTTGGCTGGAAATGTAACTGTACTGTTCAGGCAAGAGCTGTGTGTGCTGGACTTGATACATGAACACACCTTCTAATAGTTGGATATTTAAACACCTAGAAAAGTTAGTTGGGACAGTTGGGGGGGCAGGCGATGCTGGAGGGATGAGAATCCCCCCTCATGTAGCATTTAAATTGGGGTCAGTGATGTTTCAAAAGTGCCCTGGAGATACAATAAATCTCCTCCTCAGAGCTTGGTTTTACAAAGTTGCACAACACACAGGTCTTGCACTCTAAACTACCATATCTTAAATAAGTTAAACAGTTTCACAAATTGTTATTCAGTTGCACCATTACAAATTTTTGGTACAAGTATGATAGTGCACCAATGAAAACTTTCTTTATTCAACTAAACAAATCTAAAAAGGGTAAGATCTTACCAGGCAACAGAAGGTTTCTGGCTATGTTTTTTCTTAATTGTCGCTACTCACTATAACACAAGAGAGAGGTTATTGTTCGCCAATCATAATAAAATTTTCATGATAGGTTTATATATAATGTCTATTCAAAACAGTAACTGTCTTACATTGCATTGAATTTTTTATGATGTGGAGATGCTGGCGTTGGACTGGGGTAAACACAGTATGAGTTTTAACAACACCAGGTTAAAGTCCAACAGGTTTATTTGGTAGCAAATGCCATTAGCTTTCTGACGAAGGAGCAGCGCTCCGAAAGCTAATGGCATTTGCTACCAAATAAACGTGTTGGACTTTAATCTGGTGTTGTTAAAACACTTATTGAATTTTTTAACCACTGTAAAATGGAAACCAGTAAATAAAATCAGTTATAATATTGAACAATTGCCTTTATGAACACTTCTTTCTAATATATATAAAGTTATTAATACTTTTTTTGGAAGTCAAACATCTAGTTCATGTTTTAGAATGTGTTTTAAACACAGAAATGATATGTGGGTTGGAAAGCAACCCTTTTAAGGAAATAAAATGCTTAATTTTCAACGGAAAATGTCAAATTGATTGAAGCATTTGAATTTGATGGAACAAAGTTTTGACTTCTTATTGGTGCTGACTGAGTTGAGGAGGAATTTCTTCATTCAGAGAATGGTAGATGTTTGGGGATTCTCTACTCCAGAGGGCTGTGGAGGCACAGTCATTGAACATGTTCAATAGATATGTAGATAGTAAAGACATCAAGGAATATGGGGATAGTTTGGGAAAATGGCGTTGAGGTAGAAGGTCAGCTGTGATCTAATTAAATGCTGGAGCAGGCTTGAGGGGTTGAATGGCCTACTCCTGTTCCTATTTCTCCTATGTTCCTCTTTTCTATACTAGATGCCACATGGCTCTCGTTCAATATCATTCTGTCAAATCTGAGACTAAAGTTTGAAATGAGGATTTATTATCAAGTACTTTCCTTCCTCTGATGACTGGCTAAATTCACTTTAGTTAAGATTGGTAAGTTAACATTAGTAAGTTAATATTATTGAGCTCCTTTGAAAGATAAAACGAGCAGCAGAAAGCTGTGCAGAATAAAACAATCTAATCCAATATCATCCGAAAGACGTGCTGGTTAAGTGCATTGGCTATGTTAAATTCTCCCTCAGTCTACCCGAACATGCACCAGAGTGTGGTGACTCGGGGATTTTCACAGTAACTTAATTGCAGTGTTAATGTAAGCCTACTAGTGACACTAATAGAACATAGAAAAACTACAGCACAAACAGGCCCTTCAGCCCACAAGTTGTGCCGAACATATCCATACCTTCTAGACCTACCTATAGCCCTCCATCCTATTAAGTCCCATGTACTCATCCAGGAGTCTCTTAAAAGACCCTATTGAGTTTGCCTCCACCACCACTGACGGCAGCCGATTCCACTCGCCCACCACCCTCTGTGTGAAAAACTTCCCCCTAACATTTCCCCTGTACCTACACCCCAGCACCTTAAACCTGTGTCCTCTCATAGCAGCCATTTCCACCCTGAATAAACAAAAAACTTACTGAAACCCATGTTCGTGATGATGGGTTGAGGTCTCTCTGAATGGATGTCTTGTTGAAATTGTTGCTTCTCATTGGGATCCTTCCTATACTGTAATATGCAATATGTCAAAGACACAAGCACAGATTGCAATTTAAGGCCTGGATTTTGGGTCAGTTGCAAAACAAGGAGAATCACCACTGATGTTAAAGAAAGCTGCCCATAAATATCTAGGGATTTTTATTCCAGGAGATTCTCCTTTCCCCCTCTTGACCGTTTAATTTTGGAGTCATGTCAAAGGGAATTTCCAAGCATGCAGTAGCAGTAATGTTAGCAGTCAGGGTAAGCAACCAGTCTAATGGAAATATTTACATATAGCAAACTAGGATGTTAAAAGCATTTGAAACCATTTAAAATGTTCAGTTAGCAAAATAAATGTATGACTAATTAAGATAGAAGTTAAAATTAAGGCAAACAAACATTTTAAAAACCTTTATTTTAACTTCTATCTTTATTTATTTTTATTATGGAAAAGATTTGCATTCCGCAAACATAAAATGAGCTTTTCGGGATTAATAAAGGGTGTTTAGCAGTAATTATGAATTTAACATGCCATTAAAAACCCACTTACACCTTAAAGAACAAGGGGCAAAATTCTCCTATGTTGTTCATACCCACCTTGCTACCAGCGAGAACGGAGAATTTGGTAATTAGCAAAAACTCCATTCACTGCAGCGGTGCCGGAGAATTCCAGCCGCGGACGAGGTTGGAGGTTTTCGGTGAAGATGTAACTTTTTCGGCAGTTTTTACAGCAAGACCAGCCATGTAAAAGTGGACCATTTAGTCAAATTATCATTGTAATGGTGATAAGCCCTGTGTGGGAATCAATAAAGGTACCCTCTGGCAGAACATAAACTCATTGCAAGTTTGGGACTTCACACATGTGCAAGAGAAGACGGAGATCCAGAATCCGCCGTCAACACTGACAGCTAACTCCTGCTGAACTGTAATGTTAGCCAAAAAGAAGATTGTGGACTCTGTACCTAAACTGGGAATGGCGTCTCTGTTATTTAAAAGGGAACATGACAGTTACCGAAGGAGAACGGCCAGTGTAAATCAGGAGTTGCAATGACGAAGTACGGGACACCACTGCCTCCTGAGGCTTTGCTATAGGTTGTCTTAGGGAGTCAGAAAGGAATTTCCCAGAGCTTTACTTGAATTGGCACTGACATTTATTTGGCAGGACATAACGATGTGCATTATGTCCTGATGGTGTGGGCTTGATGGACCTTTTACTGCCCTACTTTTTCTTTATAAATCAATGGAATATACTTAACCTGGATCACATTTAGGGTTCAGTCAGGGAAAAGTTCCAAAGTGCAGTGAAAGATGCTGCATGGCAAGGCTTTGTCGGATGCGACGGAATATCGAAGTACCACGCTAGAACGGTAGGTGGTGCTCTTGGGCTTAGACAAAATTGAGAAACTTCAGGTTGTCTGAATGATTCAGGAACTTGTCCAATAAGTGGTATAATATATATTTTAAAAGTGGTTTCCATTTCATCTTGCCTTCTACTTTTATGGAGAGGGGGTGGGGGGTTATCAGAAAAATTCTGTACCCCAGTTAGGTTTTCCTTAAAAGCAGATGCACAAGAGAAATATCTGTTTAAGAAACTAGTTGATGTTTTTAGTTCAATTTGGAGTATTATTATTCTATTATACTGAACAAATGTGTCTTTAATATAAAGCAAGTGCAAATACTGTTTACATTTTTTGGCACCTTTCACTAAGACTGAAAACGAATGTGTATTTGAAAAGGATATATTCAGTTTAGGATTGATTCAGGGCACAGTGCTTGGCAGTGCTTATCTCAGTGCTGCAGAGAGAGAGTCATTACTGTAATCCCCCACTGCTTACTGCCTACTACAACTCTGCTGATGGCTAATGGAGTAAACCCCGACAAAGACTGAGGCCTAACTACGTCATCGTTCCAGCAACTCCTGCATCAAACCCAGTGCCAAATATTGTGCCTTGCATTACTTTGGACTCAACTGGGAAAGTGATACCAAGATGTTTGGGCCGTGCAATGTCTCCATAAATTGTTCCCAGCTTTTTCCATGGTGAGCACACTCCAATTTCACTGCAGAGTGTTAACAAAACATAGCAGAAAGCAGTTACAATTGATAAGCCCAGCTCAATTATAGAGAACGGGTGATATGGGCTGTCCCTGATGGCGAGTTGGACCATTGAGTCTCAGTGAATCAGCCATCATCCTTCCCAAGTCAGGCAGTCTCCAACTAGTAAGGTACTGACCCTCCACATTCTGCCTGCTTCAATGGATACTCAGAGCTTAGAGTCTGCTCAACAAGAGAACGAGATCCATCCTGGCAGACAAACAGACAATAAAAAATGCCAACACTTTGATTGTCAAGCTGAAAAGTCAGGAACATGTGCACCACATTGACAGATGACTTGAAGCTGATCAATAATATGAGCAAAGCAGCTGTAACCAACATGGAACCCTGATAGGCTGAACATTGACATTGCATCAACGCAAGAGACCAGACTCGACGAGACTGGATCACAAAGAAAAATATTTCACATTCATCTGGCTGGAGAAACAGTTCAGGGGAAATGTGGGAGTGAAGTGCGTGCTTTGCTGTAAGGAACTCCCTACTCTCAATGATAGAACCTCCCACAAATGGTTCAGAACATGTTCTCACCACCCATCTCTCAACTCAAACAGGATACGAATCTAGTTCCAATTCCATGCTTCCACCAGAGATGAAAGACTAGCTCCATGAAGAACTTGATAATGTTATCAGCAGAATCTCCAAGTCAGAATATCTTTAGTGGGGATATCAATGCAAGAGTGGCCATAGACTATAAGCATGGCCCATACATCCTGCCTCAGACATCATGGCCTGGGTAAGACAAATCAGATAAAAGCAAAACACTATGGAAATCTGAAATAAAAACACTAAGTGCTGGCAAAGCTCAGCAGATCTAGCAGCGTGTGTATTTGTAGAAAAAGAGTTTACATTTTGAGTCCAACATAATCTCCTGGAAAATGATGAATGAGAGTTGAACACCAAATTCACAAAGAACTCAGAAACCATCCTTTCAAGCAGGGAACTGGTGGCCAACTCCATTACATTATAAATGCAACTTTATAAAACGGTTATGTTTTAAACTGTTTCTTTTAATTTAAGATAAAACAGGGTATCTTGGAATGGTGATCATACTACTTCTTTCCCGAGACCTGTGAATTACAGGTTCTGTAATCAAAACCTATTGTGACAAAATGGCACATTACACGCATTTTACAAATGTGTGGGTTGCACGTTGGAATCATAGCCATGTGGTCAGCAGAAACCCCGTGTCACTCAATAGTCACTCTTTTTGCTGGTCGTGGTGGCTCTAATGCAGATTTTCCACAGGCTGCAGGCATCATCGTGGCTGCTGCCAGGATACAGGACATTGGACTACTTGTTTCACTTTGATTGTGGGCGGCACGGTGGCACAGTGGGTAGCACTGCTGTCTCACAGCACCAGGGACCCGGGTTCGATTCCTGGCTTGGGTTACTGTCTGTGTGGAGTCTGCACATTCTCCCCTGCATGGGTTTCCTCCAGGTACTCTGGTTTCCTCCCACAGTTCGAAAGACGTGCTGGTTAGGTGCATCAGCTATGCCAAACAGGCGCCGAGTGTGGCGACTAGGGGATTTTTGCAGTAACTTCATTACAGTATTGATGTAAGCCTACTCATGATACCAATAATAAATAAACTTCAAAATTGACATGCAGCACTCATGAAGCAACGTGCGTGCAGTCAGTCCTGCACCATGGGGAAAACCTGTAACCCTCTCAAACTCGCACACTCATTCTATTTGTTTCTTTATGGGAAAAGAAAATGAAATGCAGTTGGTTCTCTTTGAATAGAGGGGGTCACTTACACAACAATAAACTGAGACGCGCTACAAAATATCACCACAGCACCTTCACAACCACTGGCAAACCAGTCCTCATCCTGCATGAGATTGCAATTGTGGTTGCAGCACGTGGCAGCTTTCAGTGCGATCTCCGTAGTGAAGACATCTCGCACACACCTCATCACAGAGGGTCAGGTAGGACTCTTGCCGAGAGCTATTCTCCCCTTCCTCCATACTCTTCGACTAGCTTGTCCTGCTCTGTGTGCTTTCTGTTCATTCCCTCAGTCATCCTGCATTCCAAGAGGAGTGCTTACTACTCACCCAATTTTCTGAACAACGGGCTTATGCCAAAACCTTGGTGTCAGGACCAAGTCTTTCAGCATCAGTTATTCTATTCCCCACAGACTTTAGCAACTCTTAATAACTCTCAAATGCATCAAAGGCTTGTACAATCATGTCAACTGTGTGCAGAAGTCAATCAAAGTGATGATCCCATTAAATTGTGCTGGAAAAGGGGAGGCTGATGTTCATCATGATGAGCTGGTGCACCCGGCCTTAAAATGGCAGCACAAGTGTCAAATCATGTATTAACTGGACTTCATGCCATACCACTGGGTGGGAGAGCGCAGGAGAACCTCTGTCAAAGCCAATGCCATCACCAGTACTGCATTCGATGTGATGTGCACCAAAATAGTGCATGCACATGCTGGCCACAGATGCCATTTTGAACCTCTATGGAGTGCCCAAAAATAAGATACCAAGCATCCGCATTTTCTGCTTCAATTCTTCATTTTGTAATCTCTGGTTTGACTTTGATGAGCGAAAGCCCACTTCAAAGTCCAATATATTTTCTGTGTAATTGAATATGGCGTTAAAGAGCGTGAGCCCTCTTCTTTCACTGCTTAACAAATAAAAGTGCAATGCACTGATCAAATGCTCCCACCTGCGCTCATCTAAATTAATGTTTCAATATGTGTACCTTTGCTGGTCTTGAGAGGGCAGCAATGACAAAAAGCACTGTGTGAATGCAGGTTGAGTATAAAAATTAACAAAATAGCTTCACATGGTTTAATTTAAAATGGGATCCTGAAACAATGAAGGAGATCTCGGGAAGGGTGACGGAACGGTGGGCTTGAGATGGGTCCTAAGAGGTGAAGAGGCAGAGTAAGGGAGTTCAAGAGCATTGGGTTTGGTGAACCTGAAGTCACATCTGCCAGTGGTTAGTGAAGGGAGGCAGATGCACAATTAGACAGAGTCAGAGAAATGGGAGAGTTTGGGGAATTTATAGGGCTGGAGGAGGTTACAGAGCGATCCCGTTAGACTTGAAGATGAAAATGTTAAGGCGTTAGGGGATCAGTGTAGATCAGGGAGGACTTGAGTGATGGGTGGGCAGTCCCAATTGCCATTGATCCCAATTTCACATCTTGTAACAGAGGTATTTATGATATCAGAGGTCAGGAGGCCATTTGGTTCAACGTGCTTGTGAAAGAGCTGAACCAATTAGTCCCACTGCCCTGCTCTTTCCTGCTAGCTCTGTAATTTATTTCTGAATCCCAAATCCCCTTAAAACATTCTGTTGAATCTGTTTCGAGCACCCTTTCAGATAGTAGATTTCAGCCCCCAACAATTAACATCTAATGATATTTAAATGTGGATTTTAGCAAGAACAGAATCATTTCTCAACTTCACACTCAGAGCTGGACAATGATATAACAGTGCTGTTCTGAACTGATCAACATTGCCCGAAGTGGACAATGACAGGTTTCATTTCTATTTGGGCGGCGACTGATCCTTTTCAGGAGAAACTTTAATTGCATCTCCGTAACAACGAGAAGCATCCATCTGTATGCTGCATGTTTCCGCTGAAGTACACAATGTGAAACAGTGCAGTGCACAGAATGTTTCAGCATGAGACAGCCTTTAATCATAGTTCAAATCAACATTCACACAATAACTTCAAATTTAGTTTCTGGACATGAATGGATGTGTTTATTTCATCAATCTGATTTGCAGTGGCATTTCTTCTGTGGCAAACAAAATGTTGGCACAAAATGGTCAGAGTCAAAGCACACTGTTCTTACAGGAATCCAAACTTCAAACCACGAGATAAATGTGTCTGTCTTCCTTATATTTTGGTGATGCCTTCAGAAACACAACAGATCACATTAATATCATTGTCATGCTATGCACTGTCGGTGCTGACTGGCTTCTGTACACAAATGGCATAAGATATCTCGGACATATGCTGAGGTATGTGATAGACATGCATGTTCCAGAGCTACTTATGCATTGTTAGTAGCAAACAGCTCGTCTTTCAAGGCTTTGGAATACATTTGGCTTCTTGCCACGTTGAGTGCATTAGCACATCTATACTTCCTTTCCACCCATGGAGTCTTAGCTTGCTGGCGAAGGCAGGCCCCTGCTTAAAGCTGATCAGATTAGCCGCCAAATATTTGGCAGCTACCATCCATATGCACGAGTCCAGATGGCTTTCTTCCTGTACTCGGGCAGAAATCGCAGTGCCAGCAGCGTAGCTATGGGAAACAGAAGAGGACACTTGTTACAATGCACGAAAGATAAAAGGCACAACTTAACCTAAACCCATCTCCCAAGGAGCGAGTGGAGCATTTTGAGCACTTAAATGTGTCAGAGTTGATTAATCAGCACAAAAATACACATTTGTCAATATCTGACTAAATGAAAGAGCACAAATATTCTAAAAATGAAAAGATTACAGTTCAACAATGGCATTTTTACAATATAGTGAGTTGATAAATCCTATCTAGCACACCGGCAGTCAGTAATTATTGTTTGATAATTACTGTTTAATATTGATAAAGTGTAGTCTTATTTGATCCAGATATATTTGGCGTGCCAGTGGGTCATTTTTGCAGTTTCTTGCAAATGCATCAGCATTTTTATTAAGGAGTTACCCAATTTAGCTGAAATACTTGGTTAAACATCACACGCAAAGCTTTACACCGTGCAAAATCACACATTATAAATACTTGTTTTATTACTGCAGTTGCTCTGGTTGGTTTCTGTGTCAATAAAACCAGCAGTAAGTTCCACCCACACAATCAATACACCTGGTACTTTGTTCACCAAGATCACTAACCAGCAGTTCACCCCAGGTAACAGCTCATTTTTGATGAACTCGAGACTCAATTGATTGTAAACTCAGTTTTCGCCTGATCTTCATTGTGTAGACTAAACATGATTTGTGACCGGAACAGAGTGGGATATCCATGCGGCAATGATCTGTCGAGGACTCTCACTAACTACTCAACCTTCCAAAGCAGATGAAGAAACACAGGTAAAAGTCCCAAAGAAACTCTGAAATTGCTATGAACTCCAAACACCATTAAGTACTGAATGGATGTAAATGTAACACCATGATCAATGTTACTGAACTGTAACCAGCTCCACCTCACAGTAGCAGCAACTGAGTGACAATGTTCCGGGCAGTTATCAGGTTATGTCTGAACTTGTCACCATTAACTTTAACTGGTTCTCCTAGAAGTTTATAGCCTGGATTGATACTCCCAATCTTCAGCCCCATTTACCAATCAGCTCCTGTATTCATTGGTCCTTGATCATAGTCTAATTTCTTTTCAAGGGCAATTAGGGATGGGCAATAAATGCTGGCCGAATCAGCGACACCCACATCCGGTGGAAGAATTATAAAAATTGGTACTGCTAATCACTCATCTTATAATATGACAAAATAACCAATTTCACCGACAACCCAAGTTTATTCAGTAAACAGCCAGCACATTATACAGTATAATTACTTGACTATATATATTTCAAAAGTAATCACAAAATTTCATAATTTAATCCACTGAAAGGACTTTTTCTCGGATGACATAAGTTTACGTTTATTTATTATTGTCACAAGTAGGCTTACATTAACACTGCAATGAAGTTACCGTGAAAATCCCCTAGTTGCCACACTCTGGCGCCTGTTCGGGTACACTGAGGGAGAATTTAGCATGGCCAATACACTTAACCAGCACATCTTTCGGACTGTGGGAGGAAACGGCAGCACCCAGAGGAAACCCACGTGGACACAGGGAGAACATACACACTCCGCACAGATAGTGACCCAAGCTGGGAGTCAAACTCGGGATCCCTGGCGCTGTGAAGCAGCAGTGCTAACCACTGTGTCACCATGCCGCCCTCAAGCATAATTAGCAGCGGTGTCAGTATCTCACTGTCCCAGTATATTTTAGGAGCTTTCTCTTCTGTCACCTGATCCATGAAAATGTACATTTATAACAGTGAATGTACTTTTGGTGTTGTCAGTTGCCAAGCTTGAGGAATGGATATACTGTGACGAACACAGTATCAGCTTTCTGTGGAGCAGGCTTGACAGACTATAGAGTCTTTTCCCGTCTGTCATTGCTCATGACACCTGCTGCTTGTGCTCATTATGAAGAGAACCCTTTTTTAAAAAGAAAATCATTCACTAGATTTGGGCTTCACTGGCTGGGTCAGCATTTATTGCCCATCCCTAATATCCCTCGAGAGGATGGTGGGGAGTTGCCTTTTTGAACCATTGCAGTCCATGTAGTGTAGTACACCCACAGTAAACCCCACCCCGGTGCCCGAAATGGAAACAAAATAGTTTTGAAACCCCAGAAATGCTGCAGAGAAGCCACACAGAAATGTTCAAATCTTCTAAAAATTGTTTTAAAAAAAGGCCAAGGAAGAGCAAACAAAAACCCAAGGCTGCAAACAAAATACTGGACGAGTAACATGACTGTAAACCTAACCCTCCCAGCTCCAGTTGAAATGAAAGGTGCCGTGTGGCAGAACTGACAGTTTTCCACTTGCAACAGCAAAACTACGAGCTGGCAATTGATTTAAGTAACAAGCTGGAGTTGATTTGAATTGCCACACTTTTAACACTGCTGAGGGGGAGGGTGATGGCCTAGTGGTATTATCATAAGACTATTCATCCAGAAACTCAGCTAATGTTCGGGAGATCTGAGTTTAAATCCTGCCACGGCAGGTAGTGGTACTTGAATTCAATCAAAAAATATCTGGAATTAAGAACCGACTGAGGACCGTGAAACCATTGTCGATTGTCGGAAAAATCCATCTGGTTAACTAATGCCCTTTAGGGAAGGAAACCTGCCCCCTTACCTGGTCTGGCCTACATGTGACTCCAGAGCCACAGCAATGTGGTTGACTCCCAACTGCCCTCGGGCAACTAGGGATGGGCAATAAATGCAGGCCAGCCAGTGACGCCCATGTCCCACGAATGAGTAAAAAAAAAAAGAGGGACAGTTGCTAAATCTATCCCATGAACAAAGGAAATAGATGACAGGGGTTCAGAAAGCCTTGAATGCACATTTTGAACCCAAAGGTTACTTATGAATGCTATGTATTCAATATGCGAGCTCAAGGTGAAAATTAGCCCACTGGTCAGTACATGACTGCAGTGACACAGCTTGCAAATTAATGTGGATTTGAGAAACTAAAAGAGGATCTGATTAAGGATCAAATAATTTTGGGCTTACAAGACTCCTCGAATAGAGCAAGTCTACTGAAAGAAGAGAAGCTTACACTCAGGAAATCAATACATCAGCAAGAGCACATTGATGGCAGAACAGAGCAGGCGATACATTATGCTGAGATAACAGGCCAACAAAGCAGAACAAAGGATGCAAATACTGTCAAAGGCCTCATATAAAGGAAAGGGAGGACTGCCCAGCATGGGGAAAGCAGTGTTTACCTGCAAGAAGCAGAACTATTTCGCACACAAGTGGCTGGTCAGAAAGAGGCAAAACCACTCGATACAAATGGCTACTGGAGAGATATCAGCAGAAGAGTCTGATGAAACACTATACACCATACAAAAGGTTAGTCAAGTCTATCGGCGATAAGTGGTTTGCGACTGTTACAATGTTAATCACAGGAGGAGTGTTTTAAGCAAGCACAAAGTGTCAGGTAGACACTGGTGTGTTATGCAACATCATGACCTTCACAGAGGCCTGTGCAAAGTGGCTAAAAATGATCAAAAAATGAAGTCTTCGAAAGTAAGGTTGAGGTTATATGGTGGCATCATACTCATGCCGAGAGAACAAAATAGTCCGAGAGCCAAACGCAAAGGCACAGAGGAAGATCTAGGGTTTCGTAGACGGTATGCAACAGCCACTCACCTCAGCTGACGCAAGTCTAAAGCTTGGACTGGTAACCCTAAACGCAATGTGCCACAGCACACATGACAGCTGGACAGATCCTCGAGGAGTACAAAGATGTGTCTATAGGGTTTGGATCTCTACCTGGAGATGATCATCTTGAATGAGATGGGAGTGCAGGGCCAATTCAGCGCCTGCTGAGAAGTGTTCCAAAGCCGAGTCTAAAAGTTAAGATCGAAGGGCTGGAGAAGTGGAGCGCAATCATGAAAAAGACAACTCAAATAGACTGGATTAACAGCACGGTAACAGTGAAACAACCCCGCAAAGTTGAGAGTGTGCTTAGACCCAAAGGATCTGAATTAAACACAAAGAGATTTCACTGCCCCGTGCCAACTATCAAAGGAATTTTTCCATTTGCAAGTTATTTAGGATTTTATCAGTGAGGGGGTAAATAATAATTTATTGCCTACCATGGAAAAATGTATAATTGTGACACCAATCGTCACAACTTGCACAAGAACTGACAAGACAACTGAATAATTTACCTCATTTCAATTTTGTATAGTGCTTAATTTCGTATGAACAATAGGTATCAGGGAATGACGACAGGAATCTTTGGGTTGTATTATCTTCTGAGCTTCTCAATCTGATTACTGCCTCACAATCAGTGCCTGGTATTCAATGTTTCTCTGTGTACAAACACGCACACGCATGCAGTCTGGCAGTACTGTAAGGATATATTTGCTGGGGAATGAGAACATGCTTTTAAGAAGGCTTCATTCTACTTCATTCAGAAGCCAACTACCAAGTGACCACCTGATCAAACAACAAACAATTCATCCCATTATAAAAGGTCCAACAGCTGCATCGATAATTTAAGTATGGGAATAGTTTTAACTTAACCCATGAGATAGGAAGTGGGTGAGTTCAGGTCGGGTGGCTATTCTGGTTTTACACTCTGTTGACTTTAACGGAATGTGAAACTAGACAAGGTGTAAAATGCAGGGCCCAGGATAGGGGTTTGCACAAGGTGCAAAGCACAGGTGCTCGGGGTAGGGAGGGTTAGTGGGGCTCATGTTCATTGTTGTGAATTATGGAACTTGCATTGTTGCCCAGAGTCAGACTGAGCGGAGAGCTGATCCAGGACAAAATGCAGCACTCTCGGCTCCTCCAGTGAGTCTCCTCCTCCGCCACTGTTTAAATAGGAAGACACCTCGGCCGAGAGAGGAGCAGTGTTTCTGTTGAAGGTGCTGCAATTTGGCATGCGGCTGCGTGTGTTAATGTCAGATTCTGGAGGAATCAAACTGTGGAACAACTGCTGACAAGGCACCCAAACAAAAAACTCACATTTCACCCTCCTGACAGTAAAATGACGCTTAGCAATTTCCCAAAGGAAATGAAAGATGAGTGATAATGGGAAAATTAGGAGACTAGATACAAAGCTTGCATTTTTGGCAATAATCTCGAGGAAGATGTTTTGAGTAAATAAACGTTACCATTCAGGCTAATCTTTTCCTCTTGCCTCACGTGTTCTTTGTGAATTGGCAAATTCCACATAGGTTACTGAGTCAAACAAGAGAGAACCCTTACCCTCAACTTGAACATTCTATATTGGATCTAATCAGCACATACACATCTGGTTCAAACCTTCAATTGAATCTGAACAGGTGTTTTTGTATTGTAGAATGTTGTAGATATTCTGGGAGTTTTGGTACTGAACATGCATTCTTAACACAGTGGTGAATAAATACCGGAGTAGATTAGTCCACGTCACCCCAGGTTACTAATTCAGTTCCGTGGAAAATATAAGATATCCTGACATAATGAGCTTTACAAGATCTTTAGGAATCAAAACACCCCAGTGGTGCAAAAAAGTGGACAATAATTGAAAGTTTAATATTCCACCAGGGTTCCACTCTATGTTGGTGAAGGGCGAGCTTGGCATTTTTTATTAAACAGGACAGACAGAGAGCGAGAGAGAGAGACAGACCGAGAGACAGGGAGAAAAGGAGGGAGAGAGAGAGAAAAGAAAGGCCAAGCTTGAGAGAAGTGAGGTGAAATCAGATAAAGGCAAACGGGACATGGGAACGGAGGGTATAGGGAGGGAGGGAGCAAGGGAGAGAGGAAGGGTTAGGGGGCAGTGAAAGAAGAGGGGGCTCTGTGGTGACCATCAATCCCTGAGGGACCAAATTCTTTGACACTGCAGAGCACCCCATTCCCTGTTGATAAGTAGCCATTCTTTGTCTGGGAGTTTTGACCAGTGAAGGACTTGTGGGAACGGGCGGATGCTGCTTCGATTTCCTATGAGCACAAAACCTCCACAGACAGGCGCCCTCACGCTCATTGTTAAAGGCTCCATATAGTAGACCTGAAGTCTGCAATTCTGTAAGTAACTAGGTTGGAGTTGATGTACATAATTTGTAGCAGGGAGCTATCCTTCAATTACTGGAGAAATAATCCTGTTTCTTTGCTCAAGGGTTCAAAGGTTACCAAGTAGTGGGGCCTGCTTCCACGTCACTGACGGACACAGCAGAGTCAATGTATTCTGCTGGAATATTAAAATAACCCCTTCCCGGGGATTTTGGATGTGGTCAACAGCCTGAACAGCTGGCAGACAGAGATTTCTCCCTCTGTTCAGGTAGCAGAGTGGTAACCCACATACTTACACCAGGGTACAGTGCTG
The DNA here is from genome assembly GCF_964213995.1 of Mustelus asterias. Lineage (NCBI taxonomy): Eukaryota > Metazoa > Chordata > Chondrichthyes > Carcharhiniformes > Triakidae > Mustelus > Mustelus asterias. The sequence continues at coordinate 45,841,220 of NC_135806.1, read as the reverse complement.
CTCTGTTCTCAACAGTGCAGCCAACTGGAATCAAGGGTGAGGAGTTCACAGCCCAGAGGTGGGAGCATCTCAATTTGCTGCGGTGTAGTTCTCACAGGCTGAACCCAATTCATCCTCAACGCAAGATTTCTCACTCTGATCGAGGTGGATGAGAGTTCTGTGCATCAAATATTACAAGGATATTAAAGTGCTGACCCTACCCAGGTCCTGACTGAGCGTCAAACAACCTGGAACAATTTAAAGGCAGAGCACGGAGTGTACAGGTGTGGAAAGAGAAAAGGCGGGAAAATCTGGGGTGGGATCAAATCAGGGGAATGAGTCCCAGAGTAGGACCCTGAACCCAATGCAGTGTTCAGCTCCTGGCAGACAATCCTGAGGCCAGGGGTAGGCCATTCGGCCCTTCGAGTCTGCTCCACCATTCATTATGATCATGGTTCATCATCCAACTCAATAGCCTGATCCTGCCTTCCCCCAATATCTTTTGATCTACTTCACCCCAAGTGCTATATCTAACTCCTTCTTGAAAACATACAATGCTTTGGCCTCAACTCCTTTCTCAGGTAGCAAATTCCACAGGCACACCACTCTCTGGGCGAAGAAATTTCTCCTCACCTCAGTCCTAAAAGGTTTACCCGGTATTATTAGACTATGACCCCTGGTTCTGGACTCCCTCACCATCGGGAACATCCTTCCTGCATCTACCCTGGATGGTCCTGTTAGAATTTTATAGGAGTTTCTATGAGATCCTCCCTCATTCTTCTATATTCCAGCGGATATAATTCAACTGACTCAATCAATCCACAAAAGTGAGTTCCACTGTCCCAGTAATCAGTCTGGTAAACCTTCTCTGCACTCCCTCTATAGCATGAACATCCTTCCTCAGATAGAGACCAAAACTGCACACAATATTCCCGGTGTGGCCTCACCAAGGTCCTATCTAATTGCAGCAAGACATCCCTGCTCATGTACTCCAATCCTCTCGCTATGAAGACCAACATACCATCTGCCTTCCTTACTGCCTGCTGCATCTGCAAGCTTACATTCGGCGACTGGTGTAGGAGGACACCAAGTCTCATTGCACATTTCCCCTCTCTCAATTTATAGCCATTCAGATAATAATCTGCCTTCCTGTGGATAACCTCACATTTATTCACACATACCTCATTTAACCTCACATACATTGCACAGTGGCTAGCACTGCTGCCTCAAAGCACCGGGGACCTGGGTTCAATTCCGGCCTTGGATGACTGCCTGTGTGAAGTTTCCACGTTCTCCCTGTGTCTGCGTGGCTTTCCTCCGAGTGCTCCAGTTTCCTCCCACACTCCAAAGATGTACATGTTAGGTTGACTGGCCAAGCTAAATTGCCCCTTAGTGTCAGGGGGGCTAGCAGGGTAAATAGGGCCTGGGCGGGGTTGTTGTCGGTGCAGGCTCGAAGGGCTGAATGGCCTCCATCTGCACTGTAGAGATTCTGTAATAATTATACTGCATCTGCTGTGCATTTGCCCACTCAGCTTATCAAAATCACACTGAAGCATCTTTGCATCCCCCTCACAACTCACCCTCCCACGCAGCTTTGTGTAATCTTCATATTTGGAGATATTACATTTAATTCACTCATCTAATTGATTGATAGATTTGTAAATAGCTGGGGTCCTAGCACCAAAACCTGCGGTACCCCACTAGTCACTGCCTGCCATTCAGAAAAAGACCCGTTTATTCCTACTCTTTGCTTCCTGTCTGCCCAGTTTTCTATCCAGATAAAGATGATCAGGTATGAATGGTTCTAGCAGTAGAAACAGATTACTTGGATGACTGCGACATAAATGTTAAGTTCCCCAAGCAAGAACAGTTTACCTAAATGACTGGGTGACTCTTGACTATGGAAATGCTAAGCTCCACAAAAGGAAAAAGTTTGAGATATGTAGAGAGCTGACGCTCAAATTTGAAATAACAAAAGGGGAAACAGTATAACTGTTAACCCCCTCAGATGCAGATAGACTAGTCCAGCACTCACAGCTGGAGCCAGTCTGGCACTCTCAGTCAGAAAGCTAGGACCCATTTCACAGCCTGTAACATCTTTCACTTCTCAGAGATGCTACAGTGTTCCATCCAAGTCTTACAACCAAGGCTGTGCATGAACACCTTTGTAAAGGCAGTTTAAATACCTTTGCTGGGCCAGGAAAAGACCTTTCCCAGACTTGATCATCAGCCCTGTATTGTGTGGTAACTAGCAGCTGGATTTGACTTACAGCTTTAATTAATTTGGGTGCTGTTTGGGAAAGGGAAGTCTTGTTGAGTTAAAAGATCGTAGATATACTTTGGAACAAGGGGCGATTTCCACATAAACTGTGTGTGTATTTAGCTATTCATGCATTTAAACGCCTTAAGAGTATTGTAGTCCTTTTCATATGTATTTTTCTCTTCTTTTAAGTTCATAAATCTTCTTCCATAATTGTTATATGATGACTGGATTGGTTCCTCATTGGGGTTTTACACGACTTCTCACAATATCCAAAAAAGTAGACACCGCCACAAATTGGTGTTTCAAGTTGGAACACCCTCACAGGTAACATCAGCATGATTTATAACACTAGCAAATCCTGAGTGGGACTCAAACTCGGAGCTTCTGCCTCAGAGAAAGGGATGCTACCAGCTGCGTCACAAGAGCTCCGTGCATAGTTGCAGTGGGATCACTTGTACGACACACACAAACTAATACTGCATTCTCTCCTTACTGCTCTTAATATTAATAGCCCATGCTACATTTATATCAGATAATAACTGTAACCAGATGCCGACAATGGGCATCATCATTTTACTAGAACCTTCCTGTGATGGTTTAGCAAATTGATAAATCTTGAAAGTGGAAAAAATGACATTTATGTTTGGGGAGTGGACGGGTGGAGTTGGAAACAGGAGAAGCAACAGGGTCCATGATTTATCTTCCTGGCCGTGGCAAAATGAGCATCCAACTCCAAACCACCCGTTTCCCACTCAGCGGATTAGGTTAAAATGAGCTCTATACTTCCCAACAAATACATAACTCAATCAATGTAGATGATAGAACCATAGAATCCCTACTGTGCAGAAGGAGGCCATTTGGCCCAGAGTCTGCACTGACTTTCCAAAAGAGTATGTTACCCAGGTCCACATCCTGCCCTATCCCCATAATCCTGTGCTTTTACCATGGCTAATCCATCTAATCTACCCATCTTGGGACACTAAGGGGCTCTTGTGACGCAGTGGGTAGCATCCCTTTCTCTGAGGCAGAAGCCCCGAGTTTGAGTCCCACTCAGGATTTGCTAGTGTTATAAATCGTGCTGATGTTACCTGTGAGGGTGTTCCAACTTGAAACACCAATTTGTGGCGGTGTCTACTTTTTTGGATATTGTGAGAAGTCGTGTAAAACCCCAGTGAGGAACCAATCCAGTCATCATATAACAATTATGGAAGAAGATTTAGTAACTTAAAAGAGAAAAATACATACGAAAAGGACTACAATACTCTTAAGACTAAGGGGCAATCAACCCCCTAACCAACCAACTTTAAAGTGTGTGGGAGGAAACCAGAGCACCCGGAGGAAACACACGCAGGTAAGGGGAGAATGTGCAAACTCCATTCAGTCACCTGAGGCCAGAATTGAACCCAGGTCCCTGGCACTGTCACCGTGCTGCCCTATTCATATACAGATCCCACTTGATATTATTAAAGATAGTCCAAAAGCTCCTGGTGGTATAACATTAGGCAGCACGATAGCACAGTGGTTAGCACTGCTGCTTCACAGCTCCAGGGACCTGGGTTCGATTCCCGGCTTGGGTCACTGTCTGTGTGGAGTTTGCACATTCTCCTCGTGTCTGCGTGGGTTTCCTCCGGGTGCTCCGGTTTCCTCCCACAGTCCAAAGATGTGCGGGTTAGGTTGATTGGCCATGCTAAAATTGCCCCTTAGTGTCCTGAGATGCATAGGTTAGAGGGATTAGTGGGTAAATATGTAGGGATATGGGGGTAGGGCCTGGGTGGGATTGTGGTCGGTGCAGACTCGATGGGCCCAATGGTCTCTTTCTGTACTGTAGGATTTCTATGATTCTATGATTAGTCAAACACGAGTTTGAACATTTAACTGGACCCCTCCTCCCTGGTGAGTTTTAATTATTTTCAGCCTCTTTTAAGCATGGAGCTCCTCGTTCTGAGACTGGGGATAAAGGGGGGGAAACTAATGACACTCAGCAGTAGAGAGACATTCTTCATCACTTGTGTCAGTGGCGGGGCGGGGGGGGGGGGGGGGGCGGATTTGATTGGGACTGCAGGTATGAGGGATCTGCAGTCAGGATCCACACTCTCCCTGTTTAATAAAAATTTAGGAACACATCGATAGAAAAACGACCAATTAAATACAAAAGCTTCTGGGGCAGAAGCAATGAAAGTATTTATTGATGCACCCAGTCTGGTGACAGCAGCCTCAGGTTATTGAAGGCACACTTCCTGTTGCGTCATGTGCCTATAAATTGTCACTAGATACGTAGCGCATTAAATCATATTTATTTACTTTGACGGTTCTAATAGAGGCTTTCCCTCTGGTTTGTTATGGAATTTGATGAATTTTTAGCACTGGGAATGAGGCAAATCTCCACCAAGCAGCTCAAAGATGAGGAAAGCAAATGAACACGGCCAGTCCATCAAACCTGCTCCATACACGAAGAACCTTCTCTCCAACGCTGCGCTTCGCTTCCACTGGCACAACATGATCTGGGTGGTCTTGGCATCTAACCAGAAGGCTTATATGCTCACAGTGGAATGCAGCGAACAGCACTGATTATTTCATGCTATTGTACATAAATGCTTTGTGTATGCATGACCATAGTGAATACCAGATGGTGTTTTTTGACTCTGGTTTTGAGCTTTCAGTGTTATTTTAATAAGGGATATATTCTTTATACAGCTTGTGTGTCCCTGGAGGCCAAGGGAAAGGGGGCAGGGATGGGAGAAAGATACATTTGGAAAGAAAAATTTGCGCTCTCTCTCTAATCATGTCATATTGCTAGTGTACAAGGTAAATAAAATCTGCGACAGACCAAAATAAAAAAAACCTGACGTACGAACCTTGTTCCAGAGTTTAATCCTAATACTGAAGTGATAACTATACCATTGAAAAAGAAAAGCTTAAAAACTAGCTTTCCGATTTCGTCTGGAAAATGGATGTAATTGGTAATGAGGAGGAACAAAATACTGCAGACGCTGGAAATCTGAAATAAAAACAGACAATGCTGGAAATACTAAGCAGGTCAGACAGCATCTGTGAGGAGAGAGAGAGTTAATATTGCAGCTCTTTGAACTTCTGTCAGAACTGGGGAAAAAGTTTAAAGATATAACAGATTTTAAGCAAGTGAAAGGGGAACAGGTGGGAAAGGATTATGACATGATGGAAAGCAGGAGAGACAGAAGGGCTGAAGGGAAGTCTTGAAGACAGGCAAGACCAAAAGGAGCAGTAAGAGGACAAGTAAAGAAACAAAAGATTTGATCAGAGGAGGTGCGAGTGGCAGAATCACAAACATTGGGTCTCCCAAATTAAAAAAAAAAGAGAAAACCAGAGAAAATCCAAAACCAGCCAAGAAAAGGGAAACAAGATGTGGCCACAGCTAACTGATGACCGATGAATTGAATGTTGAGCCTGGAAGGCTGTAAAGTGCCGAATCAAAAGGTTGAGGTGTTGTTCTTTCAGCTTATTTTGAGTTTCACTGGAACACGACAGGGGGTCAAGGACAGAGAGTGAGAGTAAGGTGGAAAACTATAAATGACTCGGAGGAATGCTTGTGGACTGAATGGAGATGTCCTGCAAAGTGGATAATCAACATGTGTTTGGTTTCTCCAATGTAGAGGAGACCACATTGCGAACCGCAAATATGGCAGTAATTCAAAAGGCAAAATGGTTGTTTCGCATGGAAGGAGTTTGTAGAACCCTGAACAGTCAGGTGGATGGAAGTGAAGGGACAGGTGTTGCATCTCCTGTGTTTGCATGGAATGGCACTCAAGGGAAGGGAAGGGGTGTTGGGGGTGGGGGTGAGTCATTGAGGAGTGGCCCAGGTTGTTAAAGAGTGAATAGTTCCTACATAATACTAAAAGGTAAACGAGATGTGTTTGGTGGTGGCATTACAGCAAAGGTGGGGGAAATGGTGGAGGATTAGCTATTGTATATGGGGGCTAGTGGGGTGGAGGATGAGGTCAAGGGGAGTCCTATCATGGTCTCGGGAGGGAGAGGAAAGCAGAATTGTGCAAAATAAACAGACACAGTCGAGGACCTCGTCAACTATGGTGGGATCTGGGTGGGTGGGGGGAAAAGTTGAGGAAAAAGGGAAATGAAAGAGAAATACTAGTGCAGAAGGTGCCATCAGCTTCATGGAAATGAAGAAGTTGGGAGGATGGAATAGAGCCCGTACAGGAAGCAGGGTGCGATCAAGTATAGACAAGGTAGCTGTGGGAGTCAGAAATGAAAACAGAAACTGTCAAAAATATTCAGCAGGTTGGGTAGCATCAGTGGAGAGAGAAACAGAGAATGGTACTTTTGATCCTAAACAATTTCAGATTTCAAAAAATCTTCATTGACAAAGAGGCTTCATTCCTTCAACTCTAAAATACTGGTTTGGTAAATGGAAGACCCCCTACTGATAGAAGATAGTCAATGTACTTCCTAATGATACCTTGCCTCCTCACTTACAAAGTATTTTGATGGACATCTGTTCCACTGTTCCATTGTGCAAGCAGTGTTTCAGCACTGCTGTGAGTAGGAGAACAGTTACCCTGCTTACAGACATCACTGTGAAGCAGCAGCAGTGGCACTCGATGGATGCATGCCCAAGGCACACACACAAAAGCTGTTTAGTTGGTTTTCCACTAACAGCAAACCTGCAGCATAGTCGATGTTTTCCAACCACCTGAAGTGAATCTGTTGAATAAATACTACCCACATTAGATTTTTTTTTTAAAGTGAGTTGAAAGATGCAAAACCAGCATCTGCAGGTAGAGTTCTGATGAAAAGACCATTGACCTGGAATGTTAACTGCTTGACCCTCTCCACGGAGGCTGCCTGACTATTTCCAGCATGTTCCATGGTCTAGTTTTATTTCACATTTTTAGCATCTGCAGTATTTTGCTTTTGCACCATTGCAGGCTGTCTGGTTTACTGTACTGTATCGACTGCTCTGAGCTTAGGCTCTCAGTGCATTTCAAGTCTTGATGTAGCTTATTCCTAGAATCATAGAATCCCTACAGTATAAAAAGAGGCCATTTGACCAATCGAGCCTACACCGACAACAATCCCACCCAGACTCTATCTCTATAACCCCACATTTTTACCCTGCTAATCCCCCGACAATAAAGCATGGCCAATCAGCCTAACCCACACGTCTCTGTAGTGTGGGAGGAAACCAGAGCACCCAGAGGAAACCCACGCAGACACGGGGAGAACGTGCAAACTCCACACACACACACACACACTCATACCCAAGGCCGGAATTGAACCCGGGTCCCTGGCATTGTGAGACAGCAGCGCTCACCATTGTCCCACTGTGCCTTGCTGCCACGGCACTGTGTGGCCTCTTTAGTATGGGCTAGGAAACTCTGAAGCACCATGTAATCTTGAATAGCAGATTAACATTCCGAGAAGTTCACTGGTTTTATCACCAGCAGCTCCCTTTAAGCATCTAGCAAATATATGGTGTTAACATTTGAGGAGCCATGAAATGTGAATAGCACGCTGAATAATTCAACACGTATTGCATTTCATTTCCTCCAAGTATCATCCCAGGACATAAAACTCAATCCAGTGTGGGGTACGGCTCATTTAACGATGTGTGGTCCATGCTGGACTTGTGTATTTTATTCAGTCTCACATTTCAGAAAGTTAGACGTGTAATGCCTGACATTATTTCAGCTTTGTATGAATCTAGACATTCCCGATGAAATAACAGCTGTAGCCAGCACAATGACACCCCGGCTGGATCCTCCTCTTCCTGACAGCAGGACCTCCACCTGCTACTGTCCCCACACAATTCCCAGCTGTTTCTATATTTATACTTGTATTTTTAAAAATTCCTCTCTTTTCATGGATGTGGCCCCTCGAACTGTTCCCAGTTCTGATGATAGGCCAGTCCCAAATGCTAACTCTGTTTCTCTCCCACGACACAGATGCTGCCCAATCTGCTGTGTTTTCCCCCAGCATCCGCAAGTATTCCGCTTTTCCAAACTATTTTTTCCTGGGTTGCCGATCACGTGTTATGTGGGGTAGGCTAGTGTTTAGCTGGGTGAAGTTGGAGCTTGTACAACATTGACTGTCAGAGAAGCAGTCTGAACACATGGGCAGAGAAAGGTTCAAACAGGCATTGGAGAGGTGAAGTTAAACATTGGCGTGGGGGCGGCACGGTGGCACAGTGGTTAGCACTGCTGCCTCACAGTACCATGTTCCGGGTTCGATTCCTGGCTTGGCTGACTGTCTGTGCAGAGTCTGCTTATTTTCCCCGTGTCTGTGTGGACTTGCTCCAGGTGCTCTGGTTTCCTCCCACAATCTAGAAGACATGCTGGTTAGGTGCATTGGCCTTGAGGGCGGCACGGTAGCACAGTGGTTAGCACTGCGGCTTCACAGCTCCAGGGACCTGGGTTCGATTCCCACTCGGGTCACTGTCTGTGTGGAGTTTGCACATTCTCCTCGTGTCTGCGTGGGTTTCCTCCGGGTGCTCCGGTTTCCTCCCACAGTCCAAAGATGTGCGGGTTAGGTTGATTGGCTGTGCTAAAATTGCCCCTTAGTGTCCTGAGATGAGTAGGTTAGAGGGATTAGCGGGTAAAATATGTAGGGATATGGGGGTAGGGCCTGGGTGGGATTGTGGTCGGTGCAGACTCGATGGGCCGAATGGCCTCTTTCTGCACTGTAGGGTTCTATGATTCTATGATCTATATTCTCCCTCATTGTACCTGAACAGGCAATGGAGTGTGGCGTCTTGGGGATTTTCACAGTAACTTCATTGCAGCGTTAATGTAAGCCTACTTGTGACACTAATAATAATAATAAATAAATAATAATAAATAAGTCGAGAGGGGAGGCCTATATATGGGTAAGTGAGTTCAGGTGGATGGAGAGGTTTAGGTTTATCTGTAGAGCAGTGAATACAGAGGAGAGAGCGAATGAGTGAGTTGGGATTTAGATTGAGATCACTAAGGATGATGAGTTGCTCAGTGTGAAGGTCCAGGTGGTAGTCTGAGGGAGAAGTTCTTGCTGAGGCCCGAGCAGCAGACAGGAGGGTTTTAAAGGAGGCGAGAAGGCTGGGACAAGGTGGGACAATCGAGGAAGGTACTAGCACACAGTGAGACAGAGAGTCCAAGTTGTGACTTGGTGATAAGGGCAATACTATCAAAGTAGGGGATAGGTAAGGGGCAAGGCAATGAGCTAAATTTCAATCAAAGACAGGTTGTCAATATAATTGTCCGCAGTAAGGTAATGAAAGGCAAAGGCATTGCTTTGAGAGTGAACAAAATTCTGAAGGAAGAAATGAGGATGTTTGTTGATCAGTCAGGAGAGTCCAAGGGGGCAGTGGTGAGCTGCGATTAGCAATGTTGGCCCCAAGGGGCACACTGGTTTAAAAGATTGGCAGCAAGGAAAGATGAAGAAGTTAGGGTTCCTTCTCTTGAGGAGGCTGCAATAGTTAGCTCAATGGGCACTGGAGAATGTGCTGGCAGGACAGAGGGAGAAGTGTCCAAGAGGTGAGAAGAGTAGCTGGAAGCGTAGGTGACTGGAACAAACAGACAGAAAGGCCGAAAGAAAGGTGATCGAAGCAATGGACTTTGGTTTGAAATGACAGCTAAAATGTACATGAAAATGGACACAGGGAATTCAAGTTAAATAGGCATGTTAGAAATTAAGAGAAACATGTCCTGGTCATGAACAGAGGATATTTTTCCAGTCCCTTGTACAATATGGATCAAAACCACACAATAATATCAATAAACATTACAAAGTTAACCAACTATCAACCATCCTCACTTGATCAACAATCCCATCAAGACAGTTTTGTATATTGCCTGCTCCTTTGGCACAAAAACAAGAGAACTCTTTCAAGGGTTCGTTTACTTGAGGAAAATGTTAAAAATCAATTTACCCTGTTTAAGGTAAAGTTATAGAATTGAAATCCAGCAGAAAGACATTGCCCATTCTAAACACAAAGCAGTTCTGCCTCCTTAACCTGCAGCAAACATCAGCATTTCCAAAGTTGACTTAATCTCGTTCTGCTGGAATTAAAACAACTCTAAATTTGTACCCTGACTGGTTCAAAGTCATAACCATGCTATAGCAATGAAACAGCCCTCATCAAAACCAATGGAGTTGTTCTGAGAGTCACAGGATTGCTCTCCAACAATAGCGTTGCCAGGGCAGCTCCTCGGCAACAAGGTCCAGTATCAAGTCATCATCTTACTAATATTAGTTTTTGGATAGAACCCTGGAAAAGAAGAGCAAATCCTTTGAACAAAAAAAAAATCAAGCTTCCAGCTTGCCTCTTTAACGCTAACACGCAACACTATAAAACTGACCCCAATATGATATTAATCCAATAACTAAATTAAGTTTAAGGATTAACTGTCTCGTATGATTGAAGAACACACCAGTACAAATGTTCTGTCAAGCATATCTAAAATTTTAGATAAAAGCAGGAATCATACCTTTGATCATATTCAACTTATCCAATGATATTGCCTCATGTGGACTTTCTGCTATGGTAAAGAGCCAATCAATGAACTGCAATGGAAACAGAAATATAAAACTCAGTGTAAGATTCGGATGATCATACTGCATCAATCAGCTTTGTTTATGAACAAACATTTACTCAACTTCTGTGGGGATATTTTAATAGATTTCAATTTTTTGTGTATAATTTGTTTTATTCTGAAGCAATGAGTGCTGCAATTTATTTAGTTATTTGCGAGAAAATATAAAGGCCAGCAGGAGAAAATTATTTTCTGGGGACACAGTAAACAGGGATTTGAGCTCTAAAATCTACTGGCTCATAGAAATGAGCTGCTGGTCTTCAATAATAATAGCTCAAAAATAAATAAAAACAGGCATTTTGCTGGGATTCTTTCTGGCTATCTATGATTTTGTACTACATTTAATATCTTCTAAATCTTACACGCAGACTGATGTGTTGCCCTTGTAAATCTAAACTGTCTACATCAACGGGGATGAAGTGGAAATTGTTGAGAGCTTCAAGTTACTAGGTGTCCAGATCATCAACAACTTGTCCTGGTCTTCTATTCTGATGCTATAGTTCAGAAAGCCCACCACTTTCTCAGGAGGCTAAGGAAATTCAGCATGTCCGCTACAACTCTCACCAATTTTTACAGATGCACCATAGAAAGCATCTTTTCCAGATGTATCACAGCTTGGTATGGCCCCTGCTCTGACCAAGACTGCAAGCAACTACAAAGGGCCATGAATGAAGCCCAGTCCATCACACAAACCAGCCTCCCATCTATTGACTCCGTCTACACTTCCTGCTGCCTTGGAAAAGCAGCCAGCATAATCAAGGACCTTATGATCCTGGACATACTTCCTTCCACTTTCTTCTGTGGGGAAAAGGACACAAAAGTCTGAAGTCATGTACCAACCAACTCAAGAACAGCTTCTTCCCTGCTGCCATCAGACTTTTGAAAGAACCTGCCTCGTATTAAGTTGATCTTTCTCTACACCCTAGCTATGACTGTAACACTACATTATGCACCCTCTCCTTTCCTTCTCCCCTATGTACTCTATGAACGGTATGCTAGCGCGCAAGAAACAATACTTTTCACTGTATCCCAATACATGTGACAACAATAAATCAAATACCTAATTATTTATTATACTCACCTTTGATTAAGTCTCCCCAGCTCCATTACTAGATAGATGTTGCTGCACCTTCTAGTTTTCTTTACTGAATCCAGCCCACTTCTCTCCAACTCTGAATCCAAGTTGAGTAGTGATTATCTTCACAGAACCACCTATCTGAAGCCTCTTCCCTGACTCTCCACCAATCACATTCCTCGATCCTGCCTCATTTCCCATCAGCCCTTGAGGAACACCCCTCAGAAAGCAAACATAAGAAGCGCTTTAATAAACTTGCGGCTGGTTCTCAGGTCACAGCCAGGGACATGGCCATGCATCCTTGAAGGGCATACTTGTACAAATAGATTTCCCAGTACTGAGCAGAAAGCCAGGTGTAATGTGTTTAGTACATTTACTCTGTAAAATAGGAAACTCCTTACCAAACATCTGAAATAATTAAAACAGAATTCCCAGCTTAATGCTGGGAAACCCCCTAGGGGTGGCGGTTTCCCAGCATTGGGTGAGAAAATGTGTGGAGTTTGCACATTCTCCACGTGTCTGCGTGGGTTTCCTCCGGGTGCTCCGGTTTCCTCCCACAGTCCAAAGATGTGCAGCTTAGGTTGATTGGCCATGATAAAATTGTCCCTTAGTGTCCTGAGATGTGTAGGTTAGAGGGATTAGCGGGTAAACGTGTAGGGATATGGGGGTAGGGCCTGGGTGGGATTGTGGTCGGTGCAGACTCGATGGGCCGAATGGCCTCCTTCTGCACTGTAGGGTTTCTATGATTTCTATGATTTCTAAATGGTTAACTCTGGAACAAAACAGGTGGCATCTGTGCCCCATTGTCACCATAAAGACATTCCTTATTGTCCTACAAAACATTAACAGCTACAAGAATGATGTCATATTCCAAGTCCTCCTCTCTATCTCATCAATCCTCAGACACCACAAAATGTCTCCAGAGTTATCCCAGAACGAAACAGCCAGCTCTCCATTCAGTAACCACTGCTGCAATATCTCACTGAGTCACAGATTAACTCTCCCCTCCCGAATCTCAAATCCTTTCCAAATGCTCCTACTCAACCATTGTCTGCAACGTACACCTTCCACTGCTCACAGACATGAGGCAGTACTCTCAATGCTGCAAAATTCCACAGGATATTTTTCAGCAACCCACCCAGAATTCCCACATCCAGAATTCCTAAACCTAATAAGGACACCCCCAATACATGCCCTTCACAACATCAACACTCCCACATCACCATCACCTTTAACACCAACACCAATGCCAGTCTCGCTGTTTAGTAACTTCACTTCAATTTTTCCTTCTGGAAAAATGGTAAATAAATTATCTGTGGGTATTTGGGCACCTTGGATAGTGCAGGGAACCTGTTTACCTATTAGTATGTGAACATATGCAGTAGATGGGCCCTGTGTGTGTCCTCTGCCTGGTACTTGGCTCTGGTCCGCTGCATGTGTGTTATGGAGCAGCAACATAGTGCCTGGTGAGGGTCTCTCGGTCTCCATCACTCTTGGGCACAGAACAATTCAACAGCCAGTTTTTCTTTTCAGCTTGTTTTCTGTTTTTTTTAAATCCTGGGATTTCAAGACTGACACTTTTTTCTATGTCATCTGTTCCTTTCTGGTCTCCCATCACCAGTCCCCTAATGCCTGTGCAGGCCATGACTCAATGCACTAACTCCATACACCTTGTCATCCCAAGTGGATAGTGTTGTGAGCTAAGAACAGAGGGAGATTAAACCAAAATGAAGTAAAAACTGCTGCCAACACATTTACATCTTTCCTTAAACAAAGAGACCAAAACTGTACACAGTACTCCAGATGTGGTCTTGCTAGTGTCCTGTACAAATGAAGCACAACCTCTCTACTCATATTCACTTGCCCTTGCAATAGACGATAACCTTCTATTAGTTTTCCTAATTACTTGTTGTATCTGCATTCTAGCCTTTTGCGATTTATGCACTAGGACACCCAGAACCCTCTGCATCTCAGAGCTACACATGATATGGTAATATAATTCCAACTGAGACAATATGATATATAACTGCAATTCTTAAGTAAATTATGAGCATAAGATTTTAAGCATTAATTTAGCCAGGGTTCTGATCACGCAGTATCCTCTGCTGGCAAGTGCAAAAGTGTTCGTTTTTTAAAGGATAGAATTGGTACCAGCTGCGACGACCTTTGTTGTCGAGGCTCACACATGAAAAATAAGGACTTGTGGGACGTGAAGGAGCAGTCCTGGAATTACACCTCAAGGATGAGTCGGGGGAGGAGGAGAGGAATTGGAAGAATGGGGAACTATTATGGTGGTCATGAAGGCCACAAGGGATCATCAATGAATCTCTTCACAGGCTTCATGAAGCATAAGCTGTCTTATTGAGCAAGCAGAGAAAGCGGTCAGCGGGGGTTCTTAAACCTGTTACTCTACCCGCACTGTTGTTGTAGGTCCCGAGACGAAGACTACCTGACTGGAAGCCACAGGTGTAGCACTTTCCTTTGGCGCACAATAAAGGGTGTTGGTGACGGGAAACCGGTGTTTGGCTGAATTACGAAAGCAACCAAACAAATTCTCGTTTAATTTTCACTTCGTCAGCACCAACACAGCTAGTTCTTCTTTTAATCCAGTTTTGAATAAGAGTTTTGCTCACAAGCCCCACATTAATTGCTCAGTTATTATGTGCAAGTCTAATCCTGAGCCACTGCTTTTAGTCTCTCCCAACCGCAGCTTGACATAGCCTGAGCACTGACTCACCTTTTGTCTTTGGTCTTTCCATGGATCCTTAGCCAGTAATAAGAGAATGCTTTGTGGTAGGAAATGAAGACATTGTTGCACGGACAGGGAATCCACTGAACTTCCACCAAAAGGAGCTTGCACGTGGTCGGTGAAACTTTTCTCTCCTGTGCATGGCAACCAGCTGGCTCGGACGCCCAGCATCAGCGGTGTAGTGTGGTCACTCCACGCAGCAACCGCAGCGGCAAATACACCCAGCAGAAAATCCACTGCCTTCAAAAAAGAAATAACAAGTAAATCTGCTGGACATCGCGGGCCAAAGATTACTCATGACAAACCTATCAAACATTTTAAACAGCATTTTCAATTGTTATGTTTTGATTTATGAGGCAAATTTCCAGCGTGTCTTTCATTCCATCAGCGTAGGCATTTTCACTGCAGGAACAAATGGCATTAAAAACTAAAACAAAATCAACTTGCTGTCTTCCAATATAATTATTGTAAGATATTTGTTTTTATAAAGTTAACTAAATGGTGCTCAAATATAAATTCAGGCCACATTAATTGCACATTAGCATATTCTGGACTTTTATTTACTGAATGACATAAGAAACGTATTTTGCAAACACAGCCAGTGGGATTTAACGGCCTCACTCATCCTGAAACTGAAAAATCCCACCCAAGGTCAATGGATCTTTCCATGGTCCGCCCCTCACCCGCTCTGATTCCCGTGGCAGGCAGGCTGGTAAAATTCCGGCTAATGTGCCATGCTACAGAACACACCACACACACTTCCACTATTTTATCAGTTCGTAATGTATATTGGTAATTTGACAAATGGCTACGTTTCCAGAATCATAGAATCCTACAGTGCAGAAGGAGGACATTCGGCCCATCGAGTCTGCACCGACCCAGGCCCTATTCCCACAACCTCACGCATTTACCCTGCTAATCCCCCTGACACTAAGGGGCAATTTAGCATGGCCAATCCATCTCACCCGCACATCTTTGGAGTATGGGAGGAAACCGGAGCACCCGGAGGAAACCCACGCAGACATGGGGAGAATGTGCAAACTCAGCACAGAAAGTGACCCAAGCCGGGAATCTAACCCAGGTCCCTGGTGCTGTGAGGCAGCAGTGCTAACCACTGTGCCACCGTCAGTGGACAGAGGAATAAATCTTTTCAATTTTACATCTACGACATGTTCTAGCAGGTCCATGATTGACTTATTCTAGCACAAACTTTGCTTCAGTGAATGGTATTTAATCACTTTGATGTCCTTTGGTTATCAAGATTGCTAAACAATGGATGTATTGGCAATTTCCAACTAATTCCCACGGTATTGCCTTGGAACAGAAAACATTTCCAATTTACAAAGTAAACCTTGGAACCAGGATACCTCTATCGGATCAGCATTCTGCATGGGAGCTGACCCATGAGCAACGTTTCGAATGTGTCCCATCAGCTCCAACAGCCATTCCATCCGCTTTATTACACCTGAGCAAAAAGCAGGAGAAAATGTCAGCAGCACATTTGTTACTTTGCTTCTTCACGATCAGCGCAGCCTGTTAACCATTGAGAGGCATTTGCTTCCTTCCTCAGACCCAATATCCAAATAAAATCAGCGTGCGACCTGCTCCTGGGGATACTGGCGCTGCCATTCTGTTTAAAATGTAATATTAGTGTCACAAGTAGGCTTACATTAACACTGCACTGAAGTTACTGTGAAAATCCCCTAGTCATCACACTCCGTCGCCTGTTTGAATACACAGAGAGAGAATTTAGCATGGCCAATGTATCTAACCAGCTTTCGTACTGTGGGAAGAAACCAGAGCGCCTGGAGGAAACCCAAGCAGACAAGGGGAGAACATGCAGACTCCGTCCAGACAGTGTCCCAATCTGGGAATCGAACCCGGGTCACTGGCTGTGAGGCAGCAGTGCTAACCACTGTGCCTATTGTGTCTATTGTAACAGGTATTTTGATGTGAGGAATTGTGAGTTAGCTCTGGCAACATGTCATGCTGCAATATAGTTCAAAGCCAACATACTGTGCTACACCAATTAAAATAGAACTTCATATAATTATTAGCCATAACTGGCGTGACTGCCCTCTGCTGGATATTGGAAATTACCTAATTATCAAGAGTCTGATAAATTGGGGACAATACAAAACCCATCTGGCACATACCTACTGCCACTCTGGTAAGAGCAAGGGGAAAAAGGACAAAAATTAAGGTGAGGTTTCCTGGAGTCATAACGTCACATCAGAGCTTCCTGCCAGCCCTCAGGTGATAGACTCACCACCTGCCCAAACAAGGGTCCGCTTGAGGCCTTGTGTTGGGAGTTCCTGCTGGCATCCCAGAGGTCTGGCAGGGTATTGACGTGGAGATGCCGGCGTTGGACTGGGGTAAACACAGTAAGAGTTTTAACAACACCAGGTTAAAGTCCAACAGGTTTATTTGGTAGCAAATGCCATTAGCTTTCGGAGCGCTGCTCCTTCGTCAGATGGAGTAGAAATCTGCTCTCAAACAGGGCACAGACACACAAAATCAAGTTACAGAATACTGATTGTTGAAGAAGCCATCCCCTACGGACAAGCCCTCTGGATACACAGGATCTGCTCGGATGAGGAGGATCGCAACAGACACCTCCAGACGCTGAAAGATGCCCTCATAAGAACAGGATATGGCGCTCAACTCATCGATCGACAGTTCCGACGCGTCACAGCGAAAAACCGCACCGACCTCCTCAGAAGACAAACACGGGACATGGTGGACAGAGTACCCTTCGTCGTCCAGTACTTCCCCGGAGCAGAGAAGCTACGGCATCTCCTCCGGAGCCTTCAACATGTCATTGATGAAGACGAACATCTCGCCAAGGCCATCCCCACACCCCCCACTTCTTGCCTTCAAACAACCGCGCAACCTCAAACAGACCATTGTCCGCAGCAAACTACCCAGCCTTCAGGAGAACAGTGACCACGACACCACACAACCCTCCTCTGCAAGACGTGCCGGATCATCGACACGGATGCCATCATCTCACGTGAGAACACCATCTACCAGGTACACGGTACCTACTCTTGCAACTCGGCCAACATTGTCTACCTGATACGCTGCAGGAAAGGATGTCCCGAGGCATGGTACATTGGGGAAACCATGCAGACGCTACGACAATGGATGAATGAACACCGCTCGACAATCACCAGGCAAGACTGTTCTCTTCCTGTGGGGGAGCACTTCAGCGGTCACGGGCATTCAGCCTCTGATCTTCGGGTAAGTGTTCTGCAAGGCGGCCTTCACGACACACGACAGCGCAGAGTCGCTGAGCAGAAACTGATAGCCAAGTTCCGCACACGAGGACGGCCTAAACCAGGATGTTGGCTTTATGTCACACTATCAGTAACCTCCACAGCTTGCCTCCTGGACTTGCAGAATCTCACTGGCTGTCCTGACTGGAGACAATACACATCTCTTTAACCTGTGCTTAATGCTCCCTCCACTCACATTGTCTGTATCTTTAAGACCTGGTTGGCTGTAGAGATTCACATTCTAATCAATATTCTGTAACTTGATTTTGTGTCTCTGTGCCCTGTTTGAGAGCAGATATCCACTCCATCTGACGAAGGAGCAGCACTCCGAAAGCTAATGGCATTTGCTACCAAATAAACCTGTTGGACTTTAACCTGGTGTTGTTAAAACTCTTACTAGGGTATTGACAGCCAGTCAGCCGCATAAGCCCAGGCCACTGTCTTACAAGGCTAGGATTATGGCCCACTCCCAGAAGAGGGACGGTAAGATACTGGCCATTATCTTTTCCCCCTGTCACAAACTGTTCTCTTCTGCCATTGACTCCATCCCTCTCTCCCTGGCAACTGGCTGCAGCTGAACATGACGGTTTGCCACCTTGGCCTTGTATCTGACTTCAAGCTGAACTTCCAATCACATATCCACAGCATCACTAAGGCTGTGAGTTTCTAGCTCCATAACACTAACTAACTTGACTCTGCTTCAGCTTAACTGTCCCTGAAACCCTCATCTATGCCTCGCTTACCTCGAGACTTGACTATTCCAACGTGCACTTGGCCATACTCCCATTGTTCACTCTCCATAAACTTAACATTATTCAGACTCTATCTATCATATCCTAGCTCACACCAAGTCCCATTCACCCTTCACCTCCAAAATGCACCCCCTCCCCACAAAACCATGCACCCTTCTCCAACCCTCCAAGATCTCTGTGCTCTTCCTGTAATAATAATGAAAAACTACTGGACTTGAAAACTAATTCTTGCAATTGAGAAGGCAGATAGGTAATGTCCCAATGCATAAAAACAAAACCTCAGCGTGGTGCAGGGAGATGAAATGTAAGATATTTTACCACCTTAAAAAAGGCAATGGAACTGTTTATTTGGAATGTGTCAGCACTCAGTGAAGTCCACAGTGATAACAGCTGCCTCAGAAGGGAGCGCAAGAAGATGAAGCAATATTTTTAACATTGGATTTTCGAATAACTTGAAAGCCATGCATCAGAGACCTTATACCTGCCCGAGACAGCAAAGTCCTCAAGCACCCCTTGTTCCATTAATCCCAGTTTACCTGTGTTCTGATGGCTGACAAGTCGAGACTGGTAAAAACTCTGCAACATAATCCAGGTGACAGTCTCCATTTGACAGCTGCCGACTGCAGTAGCGATAAGGTCATTAAAGCACAGCAGAGGAACCCGGCCATGGGAAACCAGATATGCTCTGACAAATGTGGCCTTTGCAATTGTACTCTGCAAAAAATTTCAGCCAAAGTAACTGAGTTAAACGAGAGTCAACTAAACTGAAATCTTAAATGGCTAAGTCATATTAGTGCCCAATATCTCACCTTTGCATCTCAATGATTTCACATCGATTTAATCTTGCACTCAAGCTGTGATCTATTAAAATATCATGCGCTGCAAAATAACTGCAATCACCTTGAATTTGGACTCCTGCAGTCTATTTAACAGCATGCAGACAAGTTAATAAGGTGATCCATTTTATAAAGCAAGGTGAGCTGACAGCCTCAGTCACAAAAGGTGAATACAGATTCCAAAGGCAGCCAGTGCCATCTGATAAGGTTGTGCATTTTATTACAGTAGCGGCTGCCTTGGGTGAAAGCTCAGAGGTTGCAGCCATGGACAACAACAATAGATAGCAATGGCAACATTTACTAAATCAAAACGTGTACCTTATTGGTTGGGTGCACGTAATTATCGCCACTAAACTTTGCCCTTCTGCTCTCCAGAACCCAAGTGGATGTTGGTGGAATGTAGGGAAGAGGGTTACCAAGATTATCCTGATGGACAGGGGTCAGAGTGATTCGCAAGCTGAAGGTTGAAAGGTTTCAGCTAATAGCGACATGCAGAGAGGTTTGCCGGATCAGGCAGTTTCAGATGACGGGTCATGAGGCTGGAGATAAGTAAACTCTGTGGGAATGTGAAGTATATGGAAGGGAGCTGCTAAAGGTACGTCACTGATGGTGCTGAAAGCCACACTGATTATCAGTATTGTGCGAGATTGGAGTCAGGTGCAAAATGCTCAGTCCAGAACCTCCCTTGTTTTTGCTTGCTTCTGTTTCTAGAAATTTCTTCAGGTTGGTCAACTTTGTGTCCAGAGATTCATCAAATCCCTACAGTGCAGAAGGAGGCCATTCGGCCCATCCAGTCTGCACCAAATCTCTGACAGAACATCCAACCCAGGCCCTCTCCCTTGCCCCATCCCTGTAATCCCACACATTTACCATAGCTAATCCTCCTAACTTACAAACCTTTGGACACTCAGGTGCAATTTAGCATAGCCAATCCACCTAACCAGCACATCTTTGGATTGTGGGAGGAAACCGGAGCACCCGGAGGAAACCCACGCAGACATGGGGAGAATGTGCAAACTCCACACAGGCAGTCACCCAAGGCTGGAATTGAACCCTGGTCCCTGGCTCTGTGAGGCAGTAGTGCTAACCACTGTACTACCGAGTCCTGTCAAGTTTTGCCCATTCTTGCATTTGCCTCCATTTTCAACAACGTGCTATTGTGTGTACTTCTGAATAAAGATGTTCCTGCCCTTGACATCACCCATTCTGTTCTGGAATTACTTATTCCCATTCGTCCCACTCATAGTCAGGGTTTCCACACCTCAAATTACAGATTAGAAAAATGGCATTGATGGGTCGAAAGAAGAGATTGCATTTGACTGAACACGTAGCAAGATTGCAAAGGGATTATAGTGAACAAATATAGCGACGCCAAGAACTGCAACTAATTGGTTTTGCTTGGTTCTTTGTGGATTTTGTGTTAGCAATGTTTCACTTTGAAAATATTTTCATTATCACTCCATTTCTTTCAAAACGGCCTGGGAATTATTATAAATTTAAGATAAAAATAAACCACATTTCCCAATAAATTTTCCAGAAAGTACCACAAGAGAAAGTGCCCAGAACCTTCAACTATTTGTATGCATTCTTTTTTATTTTTTTATAATGGGATGTGGGCATCGCTGACAAGGCCAGCATTTGTTGCCCATTCCTAATTGCCGTTGAACTGAGTGGCTTGTCAGACCATTTCAGAGGGTAGTTAAGAGTCAGCCTCATTACCGTGGATCTGGAGTCACATTTGGCCAGACCAGATAAGGGTGGCAGATTTCCTTTCCGAAAGGACATTAGTGAATCAGATGGGTTTTTACAGATTGGCAATGGCTTCACGGTCACCATCATTGAGACTAGCTTTTCAATTCCAGACTTATTAATTGAATTTGAATTGGTGAATGTGATCTATGATTTGTCAATGCTCCCCACTGTTGAAATGGCGTACTGAGATGCATTAAAAAGTATTACACTTGTCATCTTCCACAATTAACAGATAAATGTTAAAGTTTATTTATTAGTGTCACAAGTAGTCCCAAATTAACACTGTAATGAAGTTACTGTGAAAATCCCCTAGTTGTCAAACACTCCGGCGCCTGTTTGGGTTTCTGAGGGAGAATTTAGCATGGCCAATGCATCTAACAAACACATCTTTTGTACTGTGGGAGAAAACCAGAGCACCCGGAGGAAACCCACACAGACACAGGGAGAATGTGCAAACTCCGCTCAGGCAGTGACCCAAGCCAGGAATCGAACCTGGGTCCCAGGCGCTGAGAGGCAGCAGTGCTAACCACTGTGCCACCATGTCCCCCATGCACCTGTAATTCAGACCTACCTAAATAGAAAAATATTTTTAGGTTATGATTTTCATGCATTCCAAAAGAAGCATTACCTTGGTAGCCTGGGTTATTCTGTCAACCTCAGTATCACCTAGTTCAGAAAGGCACTTGGCAATCCCAACATAAAAGTCCAGCTCAGTGACCTGAAAAGGAAATAAGGAATTATGAATGTGATTAATTGATAAATCATTCAGAAAAAAACCTCAAAACCGGTGACGCTCCTTTTTAAAATGTCCTTTCAAATTATAATTAACATTAATATAATTCTGCTTTTCTATCAATAAAATTACATCCAACCCAATATAACAGAGGGGCACTGATAATGAGGAGAATCGGCTTGGAGAAGAGGCAGAATTCAGTGGAGGAGCTAAAAGAATCGTAGTAATAATACAATTGTTACACTCCTTTGCTGGGTTGCGATTCACTGCTTGGATGTGCTCAGGCAATTACAGTACCCCCACTAACATCCTGGTTATCATTAGCTAGCTTGGGTGCTAAGCAGAATCAAAGAATATCAGACATTATTAACATCTTATCTGCTGTGGAACCAGGACATATGCCATAGTCTGGTTCAATACTGTTGCAAATTGTGCCCTCCAAGCCAAATGTTCCAAGTAGTCATGAGTTTAGTAACGCTTAAGAACACGCAAAAGTTCAGCACGTAACTGAGCTCAAAAGACAGAAGTTACCTGGTCTAATTGCTGCTTAGCACCTAGCTGGCTGATCATAACCAAGATGTTAGCGGGAGTGCTCTAATTGGCCCAAGCACATCTAAGCAATGAATCGCAACCCAGCAAAGGAGTAACGTCTTTAGAAGAGGAAAGTGGAAAACTAGAAAAATTACATTTTACAATATGGAAAAGACGGTGCAATGTTTTCAATACACTGTGTGACAGCTCTGGATAACATACAGAGTTGCATTTATGCTTTTGAATAACAAAAAGACATTGCAATTCATGGGAACAAAGTGGTCTTGGTGGTTACTTTATCAATGAATAATTAAATTCATTATGAAATATCAGAATGTTTGTGTGTTTGGGCCATACACCAAATGCCCGATCACAACCATTCCATCTGGAGAAGGAGCCAAGCAAAGCTGCAGATAGTCTTCCACGGGAAGGAAAGGAAAGCATATCAAAAGGAAAGTTGAATCAGACAATGGCAAATGTCCTGTTAGCTGGTTACACAGCAGAAAAGATATGTTAATAGTGTCCGATCGGCAGAAATCTGAAAAGATAGAAATAATTTTACAGGGTGACAACTTTCCAATTAAAAATTGGGATTTCAACAATTGGTGAGAGCGAATTTATATTGTTCATTTTTAAAGGCAGTACCGATGATAAAACTGCCTGGTTTATGTTTTTAATACCCATTCAGAATTTCCAGCAGTTCACAATTTTTCTGTTTAAAGATTGTGGGTGTGATTTTCTGGATCTTTCTGCTGGTGGGATCTTCCAGTCCCGCCAGCGGCGAACCCCCACCGTGAGTTTCCTGCCGGTGGAGGTGGTGGAATCAATAGGAAATCCCATTGACAGCGGCGGAACCAGAAGACCCCACTGCCAAGAACCACACTGCGGGGCCGCATGGAAACCCCACCCCCAATATCTTGAAGAGATAACATAAACTGATGGATTGCAATAAAGCAAATTTTAAAAAAGCAAAAGTATAACAAAAATGCTACCTTCTTTCTTATTATTTTTGCCATTTGAGAAAATAAACTATCCAGTTAAGTTCTTCTCAATTCTGGAGAACAGGTACCGTACTGAACATCTGTTTGATAAATCACAATACAGAATCACAGAATACTACAGTGCAGAAGAGACCCTTCGGCCCATCGAGTCTGCACCAACACATGAAATGCCCTGACCTGCCCACCTAATCCCACTTGCCAGCACTTGGCCCATTTATTATGAATGTTCTGGTGTGCCCGGTCCTCATCCAGGTACTTTTTAAAAGGATGAGAGGCATCTCGCCTCCACCACCCTGCCAGGCAGTGCATTCCAGATCATCACCATCCTCTAAGTAAAAAAAGGTTTTCCTCAAATTCCCTCCTAAACCTCCCACCCCTCACTTTTAACTCGTGTCCCCTCGTAACTGACCCTTCAACTAAGGGGAACAGCTGCTCCCTATCCACCGTGTCCATGCCCCTCATAATCTTGAGCACCTCAATCAGGTCGCCCCTCAGTCTTCTCTGCTCCAGAGAAAATAACCCAAGCCTATCCTGTAACCCAAGACACTCAACCTCACTGTTGACCACCCGGCCAATGCAGACCTCATTAAAATGATATAAAGTCACAGCTAAGTAAAAAGACCAGTGGCTGCCAGCTACAGCACGATTCAGATGGAGCAGAATCATCAAGCAGCATCACTCTGAACTGATTTCACTGCTCAGCTTCACAATTGGCTTCCAAAGAATACACATGACAGCTGTGCTCCTGGTTGTCATTATTCTTATTTTTAGAGATCGAAATCGCTGCATCAACGTGGAATATCGTGGAAGCGGATTAAATGTCCTGCTGCATTATCCTCGGAGGAAAAGGACTGCTCTGTCTGTCAGTTATGGGATGAAAACACACAATGCAAGAACAGTTTCTTCCCTGCTGCCATCAGACTTTTGAATGGACCTATCTTATGTGTAAGTTGATCCTTCTCTACACCCTAGCTATGGCTGTAACACTATATTCTGCACCCCCTCCTTTCCTTCTCTATGCACGGTATGTTTTGTCTGTACAGCGTACAAGAAACAATACTTTTCACTGTATGTTAATACATGTGACAATAATAAATCAAATCAAATCAAAACAATCCATTAGCTGTACTGAGAAAGGCTGATGTGGCCTGCCCCATTCCACGGAAATAACTCAGACTGTCCCAGAACATTTGGATTCTATGATTCATCCACAAGAACTTAAAAAAAAACATTTTTTCCCCTCATCTTGCCTTCCATCCACAACCCACAGCTTTTTAAGAATACAAGCTTTGCATCACCACAACAATACTTCTTTACTTAGCCTGTCTTCTCTTCCATACTTTTACATCTTGGATTTGATTGGTTCTAGAAAACTTGATCCTTCTTCTAGTACTGAATGCCTGAACTATTAAATAGAAGGAAAGCCTCAAAGACTGGAGCTAGCCATGAACAAAAAGGGTATGGGCAGCCTCATTGTTAAATTACTGGACTACTGATCCAAAGATAAAAAGAGGAAATGCTGGCAATACTCAGCTGGGCAGGTAGCTTCTGTGCAGAGAACAGACATCAACCTGAAACATTAACTCTGTTTCCCTTTCTGAAAGAAATGAGAATCGGAGTCACGTTTTCAGAATAAGACATGAGATTTTTCTTTCTCTCAAAGGGTCATTCTCTTCTCCAGAAAGCAGTGGTGGTTGGGTCATTGAATTTATTCAAGGTGAGTTAGGTGGGTTTTTTTTTACAGACAAGGGAGTCAAAGCTGGAGGTTGGACAGGGGGCAGACTGCAAGATGGAGTTGAGACCACAACCAGATCAACCATGGTCTTATTGATTGATGGAGCAGGCTTAAAAAGCTGGCTGGCTCCTAATCCCATGTTTCTATCTTTGCAAGGTCAATAAATGCTGGCCTTGTCATTGCTGCCCGCTTCCCATGAATGAATAAAGAGATACATGCAAATTTCTCCTCACAACTTAGCCCTCATCCTTTTATTCACAACTTCCCGCTACAAACTACATTTTCTCTCCCATTGATCTTCCTCAGCCCTCATCAAATTAATGTCCTTACCTTGCTCCCTCAACTCCTTCGAAGCCAGTTCCTGACTAACCACGTTTCAGTTCAAGGCTATCCTCACCCTTTCAAAACTGCTACAAACACTGCCTATCTGAAGGAATCAATCTCTCTATTTCTACTCATCAGTGCCTCATCTCAAATCCCTACAAGATTCTTGGACATACTGCTCCTCAGCTAATTACTGACCTCTCTCATCATTTGCTGCTTTTTTCCCCAACCACAGGATCTAAGATGTCGCAATCAATGTTGCCATCATTCCGTGTGACTGTGGTTCACAGTGCCACTCTTTACTGCCAATCTTTCCACAGGGATCCAGTGGTATGGGTGGCATGGTGGCACAGTGGTTAGCACTGCTGCCTCAAAGCGCTAGGGACCCAGGTTCGAGTTCCAGCTTGGGTCACTGTCTGTGCGGAGTCTGCACGTTCTCCCAGTGTCTGCGTGAATTCCTTCCGGGTGCTCCGGTTTCCTCCCACAATCTGAAAGATGTGCTGGTTAGGTGCATTGGCCATGCTAAATTCTCCCCCAGTTTACCCGAACAGGTGCCGGAGTGTGGCCACGAGGGGATTTTCACAGTAACTTCATTGCAGCATTAATATAAGCCTACTTGTGACACTAATAAATAAACTCTGCCTTCAACATCCCCTAAAATCCATCTGAATGTGCCTTTCAGTTTCTGCTCATTGTGCCCCAGAATACACCCTGTTGATGGGTGTCTGTCTCATTAGGTAAGTTGTTGAGCCTGTGTTAGCCGGCAGCGTAAATGGCAACACAGGTGCAAAATCAGAATCTCGTTTTCCCATTTTCCACACCCCTCATCGATGATGTAACGAGATTCCCGCCCCTCATTCCAATACACTTATATGTAATTAATGGGCTTCCCTGCAATATGGTCCCCCTTAACCGAATATTCGTACCTCGCCAATGTGAAGTCATATCGACGAGGTTTAGTTTTAAGTTTATTTATTAATGTCACACATAAGCTTACATTAGCACTGCAATGAAGGTACTGTGAAAATCCCCTGGTCGGCACACTCCAGTGCCTGTTCGAGTACACTGAGGGAGAGTTTAGCATGGCCAATGTACCTAACTAGCACGTCTTTTGGACTGTAGCAGGAAACCGGAGCAACCGGAGGAAACACACACAGACACAGAGAGAACATGCAGATTCCGCACAGATAGTGACCCAAGCTGGGAATTGAACCCGGGTCCCTGACGCTGTGAGGCAGCAGTGCTAACCACTGTACCAGGGTGCCGCCCAACAGGTTTTTAAAAATTTGAAGGGGTTAAGAGGAACCCGCAAGGGCCAAAGGTAATTATAACCCCCAGGGGGAGAGGGACATACTTGGACAATGCCCTGATAACACCCTGGGCAGTGCCAACCTGGCACTGCCAAGAGTGGGCCCACCAGAGAGCCCCATTGTTTGGGATGAGGGGGGACCTCTTATGTGTGTAGGGTGGGTGTCGCCCCGATGCTTGTGGGGGGAGGGGGGTCCCTGTGCCTGTTTGTGGGGGTTCGGTGGGGGGTGGGGGGGGAAGTATTTTTTAAAATGCAGATTGGGGTCTCTCTTTAAATATGGTGCCCTAATCTCTGTGGAAGCGGCCTTGCCAGCTCTATCAGGCCACGCCCCACCAGAGCGACGGCGGAAACCTTGCCCCCTGATTCTCTGTGAGCAGAGTGCCAGAGAACCTGCAGAGAAAACTCAGCTGTGAAGCTGGAGAGCTACACGCCGGTTTTCTCACTAAGACTGACACTCGGGCGATTCCATCATCTCATGAAGCGCTCTGAGATGTTCTTTTACATGAGACACACGGTACGAACGGTACCCGTTGTTGTTGCCGAAATGCTGTACCTGGATCTCATTAGGTAACATCTGGAAAATCATCTCAACACTCTTGCACAATATGCTCCAGCTGTGCGGGACTTGAGTTGGAATCTTCATCGCTTCGTTCAGGCCTTGCAGAACAGAACGACAAAGATCCGGGCTTTTCTGCCTGTTCTCCGTTGTAAAGCACTGGATTGCAAGGACTTCAACAAAAGTCTGAAGTTTATCTTCTGGCACATGTTTCATCCAGGAAGCAAGAGAAGTAAAGAGGTATTTTCTAGTCTCCAGCTGAAGGCAAAACAAAAACACAGAATATAAATCTTGATTGAAATGAAGTGGCTACTAGCCGAGAGAAGGAGCTTACTTTTAAGTTTGAAATTTATTGTACACTCTGGAGGTCGCATGTGGAATTCCTCACCGCAAGTTAAATGATTCATTGCTGTAGAACAATAGCAGAGAAATATCTTGGAATACACAATGTGCCATTCTGTTACTGCAGCAAGGCTGTGCACCATCAGTAATGGTTGGGTTCTTGATGAATTTAGTTACCATCTAAGCTGCTGGTTTGACGTTGCCTTGGGAAAATGCAATCGGTAATACTCGGGGTTGTGGGGATGGGGCCTGGATGGGATTGTGGTCAGTACAGACTCAATGGGCCGAATGGCCTCCTTCTGCACTGTACGGATTCTATGATTTCAAAACATTTTTTGTTAGTTGTGATGTAGAGGCTTTATCATGCCGGAAAAAGTATAAAAGAGGAGAAATGTGCGTCAACATATTGGGGGGAGAATGTGAGGCCTAATTGCTAGTGGGTGCAATTACTGTCCAGATCCCACTGTAAGGTGCACAGAGGTTACCGGAAACAACTAAAATATCTACGCAAGTCGGGCAATATGGTCTTTTTAACATGTGAATTGGGGTCCTATGGCATACAAGGCACCTACTTGTTATTTCAGGATAGTCCTTGGCAGAGTATGCACCACACGGTCTGAACCCAAATCAACAGTTGAACTGAAGAGGTGCCGACCACTATGTTTTATTGTATATTGCAGGGCTGGGAGGGGCAAGAAAAGAGTTCCTTGGCGACCCCACAAAATATGCCGGTGGTGGCTGATCTTGGGTGCCCCCCTTCCCTGTCCAAGATCAGATTCCGCTCCCATTATCCTTAATCTGGCCCCAAAACCTGCTGGGGGGGCTGATACTGTGACGGCCTGGAGAGGGTGGCACGGTGGCACAGTGATTATCACTGCTGCCTCACAGCACCAGGGACCCGGGTTCAATTCTGGCCTCGGATGACTGATTGCATGGAGTTTGCACATTCTCCCCGTGTCTGCGTGGGTTTCCTCCGGGTGCTCTGATTTCCTCCCACATTCCAAAGATGTGCGGGTTAGGTTGATTGGCCATGCTAAATTGCCCCTCGTGTCAGGGGGATTAGCAAGGTAAATATGTGGGGTTACGGGTGGGATTGTGGTCGGTGCAGTCTCGATGGGCCGAATGGCCTCCTTCTGCAGTGTAGGAATTCTATGATTCTATGAGGTGTTGGGGGGGGGGGGAATGGGGCTGGTATGTTGATATAATAGATTATATTCTGCCAGCAGCTGAATGTAAAAGAAAGCCTGGTTCCCAAAATGGACCAGATTTCTCACATGGGCTATTGGACAACCAGCAGGCCATCATTGAAATATCTGCACCGGAGCAAAATCTCATTGTTTCTTTGACGGAGAAGGGTCAGAATCACAATATGAATTCTATTTTTGTTCAGGAAAGGCAGCACTCATGTTCCAACACAGCAGTAAACGTCCATCATTAGACACGTTCATGTGTGCTGTGTCTGAAGGCTGCTCCCTTGGCTCATTGTCTATTAGCTCTTCACCCTGAGCCATTTACTCGGTGGTTTTTGTCAGCGGTGGTTTGCCATTGCCTTCAACTCGCAGGAGCAGGCCCCAAGTCTACCTCAGCGGGAAGGGGAATCAAGCCCGTTAACCTGACCCACACACTAGCCATCTCACCAACTGAGGTAACCAGTCTCACCGACAGGCAGCAGAACAAAAAGGGGAGAAAAAAAATCAAAACCCTTTGAACAAAAGTGTTTATATCTTTCATAAATCTACCATCCATCACTTCTGGAATTTAACCAACTTACAGACAAATGGTCAACCTGAGCTAAAGTTGAAGAAACAGCTCCTGTCTGAAAACGGCTGCCAATTGGAATTGTAAAATGTAGGCCTCAGAAACTGAGGAGACATCAGCAGTGAAAGGTGAGGGTGGGAAAGTGACGAGAGAAAGAGAGAGAGTGAAAATGAATGAAGAACTGAAAGCAGACTGACCTAAAATCAAATGAATCAGAATGAACGGAAAAGCAGGACAACAAGAATAATGAAAGTAACTTGGCAAACTCAGCTCAGTTCTTTGTGGCCACAAACCACAGCAGAAAGCTGCTCAATGTGGGACACAACCCGATTAATATGACTCATAGATCTTATTTGGTCTGCCAAATAGAAAAGAGAAACTGTCCCTCTGAGGTTAGGCATTGCCCATACTGGGGTCAATTTTTCCCTCGTCTTCTTGGCTAGTTACCGAGTGGAGAAGATTCCTGCCTTTAAGAGTCCATCCAATAAGTTGTACTTTTCTGTAACAGACAGTCGGTCCAATCCACCCACACAAAGGCAAAGCTCTACCTCACTGTCTCTGGTCCTGCCACACATGATGTGGAGATGCCGTTGGACTTTAACCTGGTGTTGTGAGACTTCTTACTGTGCCACACATAAGCAGATGATGCTTTGTGGATGTCTGAAGCTGGAAAATGCTTCCTTCACTTGAGCAGCAACAGCACCCTATATTTGTGCAGTGCCTTTGGGTGATAAAATGTCACAAGGCACTTCACAGGACCATTACAGAGCAAACCTTGACACCAGACCACACAAGGAGATGTGAAGGCAGGTTACCAATAGCTTGGTCAAAGAGGTTCAATTTGCAGGAACCTTTTAAAGGAGTTAAGTGAGACAGAGAGGTGAAGGGAGGGAAGTCCAAAGCTTCAGGCCTAGGCAGCTAAGGCATGACCATCAATGGTGAAGTGATGAAAATCAGAGATGCTCAAGTCACTATCGATATAGGGGTTTGAGGCACAGAGAGATTGGATAATAAAGGATGAGAACTTTAGAATTGAAGTGTCAGTTAACCTGGAGACAGTATATGTCAGTGACTGTGGACTGAATTTTTAGGGGAAGCGATGGCCAAGTGCTATAATCGCTAGACTATTAACCCAGAAACTCAGCTAATGTTCTGGAGACCGGGGTTCAAATTTGAATTTGAATTCAATAAAAATATCTGGAATTAAGAATCTACTGATAACCACAAAACCATTGCCGATTGTTGAAAAACCCATCTGGTTCACCAATGCCCTTTAAGGAAGGAAATCTGCCGTCCTTACCTGGTCTGGCCTACATGTTTCTCCAGAGCCACAACAATGTGGTTGACTCTCAACTGCCCTCTGAACAAGGGCAATTAGGGATGGGCAATAAATGCTGGCCGGCCAACGACGCCCATGTCCCATGAATGAAAAAGAAGTGTCACAGGTAAGAACGTGAGAAGCATAGTTTTGGATGTACTCAAGTTTAAGGATTTTCGAAGTCCCCAAGAGTGTGGAAGAATAATCAAGTCTGGAGCTAACAAATGGTGTTTGTTCCTGAAACAGATAAGTCGAAGCAGAGGTGGGGTCCAGTACTGGATGTCAGATAAGCAATCTGATAATTTAGAAATAGAGGAGAGGTCAACAGGAGTGGTGGCGAGGCAGAGCTGGGTGTCTGGCTAGCTTTCATCAGCTCGCAAGTAGTATCTATGCTTTTATTTTCAGGTGATGTTGTCAAGCTGTACACAGCATCAGTGAGATCACAACTGGAGTACTGTGCACAGCTTTGGTCTCCTTATTTGAAAAAATGTATCATTGTGTCAGAAGTAGTTCAGGGAAGGTTCACTCAAACTCATTCCTGGAATGGGCTTATCTAAAGAAAGATTGAGCCTATACCCACTGGGGTTTAGAAGAATCAGAGATGATCTAATCGAAATAAATAAGATCCTGAGGGGGCTTGATAGGGTAGATACCAAGAGGATGTTTCCACTTGTTGGAGAGACCAGAACCAGGAGACATAGTTTAAGAATAAGAGGTCTACCATTGAAGTCAGAGGTGATCAGAATTTCCTTTCCACTCAAACGGTGGTTAGTTTGTGAAATTCTCTTCCCCAGAAAGTATTGGAGGCTGGCTCATTGGATTTATGATGTGGAGATGCCGGCGTTGGACTGGAGTGAACACAGTAAGAGTTTTAACAACACCAGGTTAAAGTCCAACAGGTTTATTTGGTAGCAAATACCATTGGATTTATTCCAGACAGAGTTGTTCGGACTTTTTGACAGATGAGGGAGTTGAGGGTTATGAGTGGCGGATGGCCAAGTGGAGTTGAGAGACAGTCAGACCAGCCTTGATCTTACTGAATGGCGCAGCATTCACATAGCATGTCATTGATGACTGATGAGTGCCATTTTGACACTCTGTTGGGGGGAAGCATTATTAGAGAGATTGAGGCATGGCACACTGGGAAAGATGAACAAGTACTTGGACGGGGTGCCAATTCATTCAAGGGCTCTGGTGAGGAAAAGGAGACTGGTGATGGGACGGTAGTTTGCAAGGACAGATGGCTCGAGATTTGTTTTTTTGAGAAGGGTTATGCCAGCAGATTTGAAGGAGACAAGTACTATATCTGAATAGCAGAACTTGACATGCGAGTAATGGCATGAGGGGAAACAGGAAAGAAATGAAGGAGCAATGCTCCCCCGCAGGGGGCAACCTGAGAAAAATCTTGTCCAGTAGGCTGGAGGGAAGTGGCGGAAGCAGATGAACAGATAGTTGCAATCAATGTGACAGAGAAGTCAACAAGCTCCTCGCACGAGTTGAAGGTGAGGGCATTGGAAATAGAGAAAGGAATTCAAGAAGATGGTTTGCAGAAAGGAGTGGGGATAATTTTTACTTTCCAGGAGTTATTTGGCTGACAAGAGCAGTGCTTGAATATAACACATTAATGAACCCTACAACTACAGTCAAAGGAAAGGAAAACTACAAGTGACTTTTCATTTAAGATTATCGCCAACATTTTCTATGTGTGCTGTACAGACTGAACAAGGTAAGTAAAAATACAGAACAAAATGTCATCTATGGACTAAAAATCAATACTTACGTTAAGGGTGTGCACTAATGGTGGGGCCACCCACATTCCTAAAAACATTGCAGCACTTTGTGATGTCTGAGCCTGGGTAACTGCTAATTCAATGCAGTGCTGCTGAATATCTTCACCTACAGTGAAAGAGAAAACACGGTATTAAAGCTGGAATGTTACAGCATGACCACTGCATGGCACTGTTTACTTTACAAATGGCTCCAGAGTCCAAGCTGTTTCCCTCCACAATTAGAACCCGATACTGACAAATCTCGATCTTTCCTCAGTTAATTTAAGACGAGGCCACAGCATCATGACGGGGAGTGCGATTTCTCACCAATGACTCCAGCACCCTTAAGAACTTAGCAGTGCAGCTAGTAAGTTGCAGGACAGTGGTGCTTAAAGTAGCATAACATGATAGAACTGGTGGGGGGAATATTATAAATCATCGTCGCAGCCAAGCCTTGCCATAACTTACAAAAAAAAGGCTAATGTTAATTTACTCCTGAGAGACAAATCTGTTCTTTCACCGTGCAGGAACGACTGAGGCACAAATCAACAAGAAGTCCCAGTGCCCACAGAAAGTTCATTTGACAGGAGGGGTTTCAGTGTCAAATTTGAAAGGCTAACTAGCACGTCTGACACAGAAGCTAACCTCTTGTGACCTTGGACTGCTGGACCTCTCATCACTTCAGATTTTTTTTCCCCAGGTCAGAACCTATAAAAGCTGGCAATGGATTTATCAACTGAGGCTTGGCTTCGTTTAAAGCTGAGTTTTATTAAAAAAATAATTCGTTAAAAGAATTGTTTGAAGGAATATTCTAATTTAAGATAGAATTATCACACCGTTGGACACTTGGGGGGACGATACACCGACACTTGTTTAAAACACTGGTTAAATTCACCATCTCGTTGTCAACAGAGATGGGTATATCTTTGGAACATTTCTAAAGAATTTTAGCAGAAATGTAACTTTCCTCACTTCATAGAATCTCCCTGTAATCTCTCCAGCATCAATCCCTGCTGTACGTTAAAAGCAGCTAAGACACAAGACGAGGTGAAGAATATATGTTTGTGTGCCCAGCCTTAGAAACCCAACAAAGATCCTGACCCTGATTGAAAGACCAAATATTTTAGACGGAGTTTTAAGTAAGAATGAAACTGTTGTGTATTTCTCCCACGATTTAAAGATAAGGTTGTTGTCGGTAGGCCATTGGCTTTGAACACTCCTTTAAAAGGGAAGAAAATAGCCATATAACCTCTTCATATTCCCAGGTGATGGGCATTGTGCAATATGCATGTATACACTTAATGGCTATTGGCACTATTTTATAATGGCTACTGCATTTGCTTTTTTTTCTTTGTGTCTTGGGAGCCTGCAAGCTCACTTTTCGTTGCTTTTCTATTTGTGCATTATACAATAACAATTATGTTGAATTGAATTGAATTATGAAATAATGGACTTTTTAACAGCACCGTTTTATAATCAATCACTGTATCTTCTAGAATCTGTAGGACTCACCAAAATTCAGTCTCATAAGTGGAGAAAGTATGGAAGCCCAATTGACAGGGGGATATTGACTGTTTCCACATCCAGCGATAGGCCCCAACAAAACTTTTACTAACTGGGGAGGAATTCTCTCAGGACCTACAAATCAAAGAAGAAAACCAGATGTAAGAAAACATTACAGTGATAGCATGGTGCGATCATGTGGGTTATAGTGGTGGACTGATTTTGAGTTCATTCCGAGTTCATTTATGCTATTAGAAATAGCACAAGACACCTAATCGTATTTTCAATGTGTAGCAGATACTCCTCATTTAACTTCATGCTTGCTTACAGTCCCAGGTGCTTAATAGTTTTTAACAGGGGTTAAAACTACTCCAAGGGCATCTTGTTGAAATCTATATATAGGATTGTCCCAGTAAGCGGGTTAATGACTATCAGACACTTGGAAATATCTGATTTACACAGTGCTCATGCATCATTTAAGAAAAGCCCAAGGGAGCATTTTCACCAAGCTAAAAAAAACATTTTTTTACTTGCTGCTACAGAAGCACCATGATACATGGGGTTTGGGTATATCATATATCTGTCCTGGAGAAATTCCATTGGTATGCACAAAAGTCAGCGGCACAGTAGCACAGTGGTTAGCACTGCTGCCTCACAGCGCCAGGGACCCAGGTTCAATTCTGGCTTCGGGTCACTGTCTGTGTGGAGTCTGCACATTCTCCCCGTATCTGCGTGGGTTTCCTCTCACAGACCAAAGGTGTGCGGGTTAGGTTGATTGTCCATGTTAAATTGACCTTAGCGTCAGGGGATTAGCAGGGTAAATATGTTAGGTTACAGGAGTAGGGCCTGGGTGGGATTGCGGTTGGTGCAGTCTCAATGGGTCGAATGGCCTCCTTCTGCACTGTAGGGATTCTATGATTCTATGGGCAGATGTGGGGGTGCTATGGCTGAGTATCATTGTGTTTTTTGCTCCACGTTGTGGTGACGGGAGCTGATACTATGAACAGGGACTGTTGGTGCCATTCTCAGTTTCCAGGTCCTGTTCAAACTGCACAATTTGACGACTGTGACAATCGTATCCCAACACACTCATCTCGGGATCTGCCTTCCAGCTGAGAGTGTGAATAGAGCTATTGAGAGAAGCAGGCATTCTGCCCAGTAATCCAGATCAGACTCAGCTGCAAGTGTGAGCAGCACTGAGACGGGAGTTTCCACGGGAGTGTAAGAAGTCACAATAACTGATGGAGCGCACAGATACCTGTGGCTTCATTTAGTAAATTAGCTAAAGGCAGGAGGGAGCACCTTGAACTCCCCCAGGCTTCCCTTCTCCTTTGGATGACACAATCAATCTGTTTATGCATAACACACTGCAGTACAGAAAGGTCGTGCCCAATGGGTTCCAATTGTCAGGCTTCTCCTTATAGGGTACGATACAAAGAAGGGAAGCAATCTCAAATCATCCAGTCCCAAAAAGAAAACCTTATCGTACCCACTGCATCACCCAATTGGGTCTTGAATAAGATTTTTAACCATGGGTGCTTCTTGAAAAAAGAGACATGTTGTCAAAGCTTTTCGTCTGCACTCATCAGGATCAAGATGACCAATTTCAAAGGGAACAACAATTTATACTGCTTGAGAGAAAGAGTGCAGTCAGATTGGCAAGTGGACTCTGATTGGTCACAGTGTTGCCATGGAAAATGCACCAGGAAATAGATATTTTGTTTAATTCATAAAAGATGCAATGCCTGGACATTTGACGGCTTTTACCACACTTTACTTCATGGAAGTTTATTCCAAGGTTGGATTAAGAAGATCAGTGTTACATTTACATAGCACCTGAGCCTTTCTCATTTAATGCACTTTAGGTACAATGAATTACTTTCAAGAATAATTACTGTTGCCATGTGGATAAATGTAGTGGCCATTTTACACTCAGCAATATTCTCCAACTCACAACGAGGTAAATGGCCAATTAACCTCATCTCAGAAATGCTGCTTAAAAGGAGGAATGTTGGCCAAGACAATTTCAGCAGGGATCTTTAATTTCCAGAACAATTAAACTGAGGCTGTTTTTGCCTGTTGTAACAGCGCAAGTCCAGCAACTCCAACAATGCAGCACACCTTCAATGCTGTAGCCACAACTTTGTTCAAGTCCCAAAGTGGGGTTTGAATCCACAATTTGCATCTTTCGATGATTATGCTTCGCTAGAATACATTTTTCCTGACAGTTCTGGATTTACCCTTCACCAGTTTGGGCCCTGTGCCTGCTTGTGTTGATTTGTTTAAGCTTCAAATTCACAAATTTTACACCATTTAAAATTGAACTTTAATATAAATCGCCACATCCTCAGTTGCCTTCTTTAGCGTTCAACTGCACTCATTGCTCAGTTCCCCTGAATAGGGGGGATTGCCTCACGATTCTCCTCTGAACTGCGGCCAGTACAGGCATGGCAGTGACCAACGCTGACCCCACTGTACTTGCAGAGCCTAAGCAGAGCATTGGACAGTTGTAGCAGCTTTAGCTAACCATGACTGCAGTATTTGAACAATATAGTTTAGCATTCACTTCACTTGATTTAGTCGGACACAATGAATGGCTTAATTGATTTAAAATCAAGGGACAAGAGATTGAGAATGTGACTGCAGATTCTCATGTATTCATGAGTTATCCAGCACTAAGCCTCATTGTTAATTCTGACAAAGCATCGGCACCCAAAACAATCACTCATTTGCTCCCGCCATAGATGTGCCTGATAACTGAACATCTCCACTCTTTTCTGCTTTCAATTCACATTTTCAGCATCTGCAATTTTTTTTGGCACTATTTTGATATTGCCAGTGGTTTATTCAGATTAAAACGCCTAAGAATGTCAGCAACACTGGGTTCAGAAGGATAAAGGGAAGAGTTAGTGAGTAGAAAATGAGGTCTGAAGTGGTGAACATTTTTGCGAGAGTGCCACACTTCCTTTCCAAGCGTGCTTTCATCTGAAGCCAATTATACCAGGCTTCAGTTGCACCGTTACACAGGCCAACATAAGCATTTTAAAAATATATATAATCAATACTGTGTCAGAAAACAGTCAAAGGTCAATTAGAGATAACTGGGTAAGACTGAATTCATCGCAACAGTGCTTTACAAAAAAAGTTGTGTTCTCGTTTTCTTGGTATTAGGATTACTCGATCAGAGGATTGAACAGGATTTAGGACACATCAAGGTCCTGTGTTTGGTCAAGAATTTCCACATGAAACGGAATGAGCCCAATCTTACACCCAGCCTTCAATTCAGAATTTCACCCGTGCAATGTGCCGAGATGATCTTCAGCTGTAGAGCAATGCCATCTTACGACGGGCTCACACCAAATAACCCCTTGTGAAATAATGTTGGATGGCGTGAGGAAAATTATGGAACCAACCACGGATATTGGGCGGAATTTTACCAGCCCGAGGTTCGTACGATCCTGCCTGAGGCCAACGGAGAATGCCGTTCTCCGAGCCTCACCTGCCCTCGGAATCGGGGCGGGTGTGCCGGTAAAATTCCAGCCATCGAGTATTTCAAAGCACAAACCAGGATGTAGGTTTAAACAAAGTGGGCCCACCTGAGACAGCTGGTCAAGACTTTGGTTGGCAACAAAACGCCACGATCGTGCAGCATTTTGTGAAACCGTGGGTACAATTTAATCATAATTCGAGCAAAACAGAGTGTAATAAGTATGAGAAAATACCACATGAAAGGAACAACCTGGGCCCAAACTCAGATTAGTGCCAAGAACATCAGTTCAACCAGAATTGATCAATGAGAAAGTTAATCAGCAATTTTCTGTTCTGAAAGGGCAACAATTTTGATAACAATTAAATATTTTCAGCATCATACCTTTTTTCCCTGCTTCAATGATGTAATCGGCCGCGGGCCTGATGACACTCTTTTCTGGCAAATAGCCAAAATCTGGAGGCACTGCAGAAACGATTGATCTCATTAGGTAAAGAGCCACATATGTTAACTCCACAAACAATGACTGACTCCCTGTGTTATTGGTCAGCAGATCACTCACAGGTTTCAAAAAGTGTGAAACACTGCCGAGACAATCTGGAGTGCTTTGCGAACCAGCCGGCCAAGCAATTAATAAAAATAAAAGGCAAAACCACTTAGACCTGCGTGAAAACTGCTG
This sequence comes from Mustelus asterias, assembly GCF_964213995.1. Lineage (NCBI taxonomy): Eukaryota > Metazoa > Chordata > Chondrichthyes > Carcharhiniformes > Triakidae > Mustelus > Mustelus asterias. The sequence continues at coordinate 45,802,930 of NC_135806.1, read as the reverse complement.
GACTCGACACAGCACTTCACACAGAACTGACAGTTTGATTTTTTTTTTTTTAAAAAACAAAATCCCAGTCGCAATTAGATGACAGATAGATGGCGGAAAGAAAATAACACTGGGAACACATTTCAAAGTTGATGTTAGCTGACAAGTAAAACCCTGCTGTCATATTCACTTTCCATAGTCTGCTCTCCAAACTCCAGCAAAATGTGCGACTCAGTCTCCTGGCAACGGGGTAAGTAGTCTCAGCATCCTGGTAGCTTAATCACTTGAAAAATGTGGCATCTACTGATGCACAGCGTGCATGGTGTACCGCAGGTCACCCTCAAAGGAGATGCTAAGTGGAGGGGGTGGGGGGGGAGAGAGGCGAGAAGTGACCATTTTCAATATAAAGCCCTCGATCAAAACATATTTTTTAAAAGTCTATTTGGAAAGTTGTGCATCTGATAGAAGATAATTAACATTCGAATTATCGTTGTTGCTCCCACAAGGTTGTCACATCAGGTCTCCAGTACGATCTTGTGGATTTGATATTAGTTATGCGTGAGCAGCTCCAAATGAGGTAAAGCTGCTCAGAATTCTTTCCAGTCCAGCTTGCGGCTCCAGGTGCCGCCCAGAATAGGCAAGATTGGGTGGATGGGGTGTGCTTTTTTTTAAAAACTCAGATTTGAGACTTAAAGTAATCTTTGAACACTAATTTCTCCTTGAATGCATGCCTTTTGATTGCTAATCCTAAGCGAAGAAAGGTAAGGATCAGAGATTGCAAAAAGTTCCTGTAAAACATTGTCTTCAAGTTTATCAAATTCTCTGCCTTCTTCCTGTAGAGCGACACAGTGGTTGGCACTGCTGCCTCACAGCGCCAGGGACCTGGGTTCGATTCCCGGCTTGGGTCACTGTGCATAGTCCGCACGATCTCCCTGTGTCTGCATGGGTTTCTTCCCACAGTCTGAAAGACTGGTTAGTGCGCTGGCCATGCTAAATTCTCCCTCAGTGCACCTGAATAAGAGTATGGCGACTAGGGGATTTTCACAGTAACTTCATTGCAGTGTTAATGTTAATGCTTGCGATAGTAATAAATAAATAAAACAAAATTTCGATCTCCCCCACCATTGCACCAGGCGTTTCTCAATCAAACAGCAAGGCCGGAGCATGAGCTTTTGAAAAGGTTTCTACAAGGGACATTGTTGGCTCCATCACAGCAGTAAGAGTTAATTCAACATTGGGGCGGCACGGTGGCGCAGTGGTTAGCACTGCTGCCTCACAACGCCGGGGACCAAGGTTCAATTCCCAGCCCGGGTCCCTATCAATGTGGAGTTTGCACATTCTCCCTGTCTCTGCGTGGGTTTCCTCCAGGTGCTCCGGTTTCCTCCCAGAGTCCAAAGATCATAGAATCATAGAAACCCTACAGGGCAGAAGGAGGCCATTCGGCCCATCGAGTCTGCACCGACCACAATCCCACCCAGGCCCTACCCCCACATATTTTTACCCGCTAATCCCTCTAACCTACGCATCACAGGACTCTAAGGGGCAATTTTTAACCTGGCCAATCAACCGAACCTGCACATCTTTGGACTGTGGGAGGAAACCGGAGCACCCGGAGGAAACCCACGCAGACACGAGGAGAATGTGCAAACTCCACACAGACAGTGACCCGAGCCGGGAATCGAACCCGGGACCCTGGAGCTGTGAAGCAGCAATGCTAACCACTGTGCTACCGTGCCACCCTAAGATGTTTGGGTTAGATGGACCGGCCATGCTAAATTGCCCCTTAGTGTTGGGGACTAGCTCGGTAAATGCTTGGGGTTATGGGGATAGGGCCTGGGTAGGATTATGATTGGTGCAGATTCGATGGGCCAAGTGGCCTCCTTCTGCACTTTAGGATTCCATGATTTTCTTCCCTCCACCATTCCCCCTCACACCCAATTGAATACAACTGCAACCAGCAATCCAACTGGGCACTGCAAGGGTAAACTCTACATCTCTTGCCACTCTAGGCTACAGCTTGTTAAATGCACATGATCATTTGTTCAGTTCACAAGGGAGTTCATAAAAGTAAACACAAATGTTCATTTTTATTAATATCAGTCCTCTGCCAATTACACTCAATATCGAGTCACCAAGGGGCACACAGGATTAGATGGTATGATTTGTCCTCTATTTTCACACTATCCTTGTTGGGTCAATTCTTAGTTGAATATCTCCCCTTACAGGCAAGACCAGGCGGTTACTATTTGTGGAATCATGGTACACATTCACTCAAGGGTAACAACATCAGAATGAGCTAAAACAATATTTAACAAAACTCCTTTTGCCAGTACCTGGTAATTAAGGCAACTAGCTTCAATTCAAATTGATTCAGTGCCTACAAAAAAGACTTGGGGTGAGATTTCCTGGTCCTGCCCACCGCTGGACCAAAAATTCCCACCCAAAGTCAACGGACCTTTAGTTTATCCATCAAATTTTCCCCATGTTAATTCCCGCTGCAGGAGGGACCAGAAAATCCCGTCTTAATAATTGACTACAGTAGCTCTCATCAGCAAAGCCACTGATAAATTGTGCACAAAATCTTGATTCAGTGGTAGCTCTCTCACCTCAGGGTCAGAGGGTCATGGGTTCAAACCCCACTACAGAGTCTTGGTCACCTAATGCAGACAGACACATGAAGGCACAACAGAGGGAGTGCTGCACTCTGAGGTGCCATGTTCGGTGGATTGGCCGTGCTAAATTGCCCCTTAGTGTCAGGGGGATTAGCAGAGTAAATACATGGAGGTACGGGGATAGGGCATGGGTGGGATTGTTGTTGGTGCAGGCTCGATGGGCCAAATGGCCCCCTTCTGCACTGTAATAATTCTATGATTTTACATTCCGGATGGCATTATGGGTGGGATCCTCTGATCTAATCCGTGGCTGCCCCGCTGCAAGTGAGAACGCAGAATTTGGTGTTCCAGCCAAAACTCCATTGACTTTCAGCAGCACCGGTGAATCCAAGCCACGGACAAGGATGGAGATTTTCAGCCATTAAACCAAGGCCTCACTTCACCTCTCGCAAGAGCATAAAGAATTCCACAGGATTATTTCAAGGGTACCTGGGTGTTGTTCCTCTATTTAAATGATTAATTTGAAATCAACATTTATCTAACTGTTTCTGTGACTTTGCTTTGCGAAAGTGGACTTCTATGGCCTTTGGTAGAACTTTCGCTGTCCAATGACTCCACCCTACTAAGGTCCAACATTGGAATGTTGGAAAACATCCTTTAAGGTTTGCCACCGAGACAAAAATGGCAGCAGTGATGAATCACAAACATAAGGTTCAAAATAAACAGGCAAAAATAAAATGTCCAGAGTGATACTCATATTTTGCTTATCATGTGGTTCCCACACCCTCCACTGTGGATCATGACAGATGTCTAATGTGAGTGCCTCTGGACCTCTATTCATGGCCTGTCAGTTCTGGAAATTTGGCGGAACTATGATGGAGCTGTCATCGACACAAAAAAAAATTCACATCTTTCTTCACTAGCATTCTCAAGAGTTTGATCTCAGTGTAACCCACTCAAGCTCCGCATTTCTGTGTTCACACATTTGTGTGAATAATCGAGACTTTTAAAGGATGGCACGTACTCGAGACATGGGTTACTTTATATATTGAAGACTCATGTCCATGGGAAATTTATAAATTTGTAGAATTTTTCGACCAGATGACGTTTAATTTTTCAAGTTCTCATCCCTGTTTTCAAATACTTTGATGTGGAGATGCCGGCGTTGGATTGGGGTAAACACAGTAAGAAGTCTCACAACACCGGGTTAAATTCCAACAGGTTTATTTGGTAGCACACTCCACTAGCTTTTGGAGCACTGCCCCTTCATCAGGTGAGTGGGAGTTCTGTTCTGTACAGAACTCCCACTCACCTGATGAAGGGGCAGCGCTCCGAAAGCTCGTGCCTTGCGCTACCAAATAAACCTGTTGAAATTTAACCCGGTGTTGTGAGACTTCTTACTGTGTTCAAACACTTTCACAGTTTCATGCAACTTCCCCCATCCATACAATCCTCCAAGATCTCTGTACTCCTCCATTACAGGCCTTTTCTGCATCATTGGCAGCTGCAGCTTCACCTGCCTCGGCCCTGAACTCTGTAACTTCGCTGCCTGTCTTTCTTCCTTTAGGATGCTCTTTTAAATTTGTCTCTACCACCAAGCTTTTGACACGAGTTCTCACCTCTCATTGTGTGGCTCAGTGTTAAACATGTTTGATATTCAGTCTTGCACTGTGCCTGGGTTTTTCTTTCCCTTTTGCGACCTTATAGATGCTATACAAAGGCAGGTTCTTGTTGTTGAAATTTTCACAATTCCAATGGGTAAAAAATGAAACATTTGCAGCGTTGCTGAATTTATAGAATCAATAAAGTATACACCTTCTCACAATTTGCATTAGTATTACTAACCTGATGTCCTACTCTGACAGGAAGACATGTTGGTCAAGTGAAGATGTCCTAAAGCACAGGCAGCATTGGACTGGAGTCCAATTACTCCAGAAAAGCTAATTATCTGTGATAAGGCAACATATAAAAATAGGTGGGTAAATTAAAAAACACACACACAAAATACTGCAAGACATGTAACTGAGCAAGTAATGCCTAAAACAATTTAATTTGTTGCGGATTTCACAAAAATATTCCAGCACAGCTTTACATGTAAATATATTTTTAATTTGGGTTTTTTTTCCCCTTTAGCTTCCCATCCCTGCCTCTCTCACAAGATGTTGACAAGTTCAAAGCTGGAAACAAGTCACTTAACTGCTTACTCCAATTCAGGGTCGCGGGGAGTCGGAGCCTTTCCTGACAGACAGTGTACACCCAGGACAGGGTGCCAGTCCATCGCAGGGCACACACTCTCAGATACACACGTACGCACACAGACAAACGATGGAGAATTTAGCATGGCCAATCCATCTTTGGACTGTGGGAGGAAACCAGAGGACCCAGGGGAAACCCAAGCAGACACGGGGAGAACGTGCAAACTCCACACAGACAAGACACTCAAGGCCAGAATCGAACTCGGGTCCCTAGAGCTGTGAGGCTACCCAAGCTGAAACAATTTGTCCTAATTATTGATAGGCAGGCTAGCTCCCGAAGTAACCATGTGGATGCATAGAACAGCTTTGAGCTGCTTAACCAGAAACAACAGTAGTTCATTCATTTTAAAGCAGGACAATTGAATCCTCTATCTAGAGCGTCCTTTCTGGGTCTAAACAAACAGGTCAGGATCCATTGGCTGCTATCACCAACCAATGAGGTTCACTGATGAGTAGTTCAGCAGGAAATGACAACAGGTCGGTATCCAAGGTGACACTAAATGCTGATTAGGAGGCATCACAGATCCAAAACAGAATATCTTCAGCAAGTATTGGCCTTATGAATTTAGCATTGTACCCAGCTTTGGACCTATGGTTGAGTAATTTTTTATTATATATTATATCTGCGTGGGTTTCCTCCCACAGTCCAAAGATGTGCAGGTTAGGTGGATTGGCCATGGTAAATTGCCCTTTATGTATCTGCAAATGTCCTAACGAGGGAGAAGCAAGACCTGCACAGTGAGAGATTTGGCATCACAGCTGCTCGACGTAACAATATAGCAATACTATGTTCCAAAGATGTCACATTCCATCAGTGCTACACATACAGTTTAAATGAAATGGGTATGAATTCAAATAAACTGATGCAAGATTAATAAGTTTTCATTTGACATCAAGATATTCTGTTCAACAACAGAGACAACTCTGATCCCTTCTGATTCATATTTGTTTGTTTGTATTTTGACAAAATGAAAAGTGGGCTGTTCATACTGACCAACTGCTCCAAGAAAAAAAAAGTTTCGGGAGACCAGAATCAGGGTTCCCGCATCCAGGATTATGCCAACGTCACTCACAGGGATATAAAAGCAATTTCGTGGTCAGAATAGGAGAGCAATTTCTCACCGCTCCATGTGCGGAGAGGTTGGACTCGATTAAACCATAAATTTGTTCAGACTGAAAGTTGCCATGTGGAGAACTGTGGGGGCATTCTGTGCCAATACGCTTGTCGACTGAAATTTCAACCAGATTTATTTACGACTCTCCAACAAGCAACTGAACATAATGGACATCGCAAACATTCCAAAAGATAAAAATGTGAGTTCCTTTTCTAGGAAAAATCAAATACACAGGTAGTTGATAATTAAACTGATGTTTTTTTCTTGATTGCCTGTACATAACTTTGCATTGCATTAAGATATGGCAACACATCTCAGAATATGAACTCATCTGTTGCACGGCAGATCAGAAAAGATGACAGGTAATATCTGTAACAGAATTGGCTGCTTACCTCAACAAATTTCTGTCAGTTGTTGGCGTCAGGTAAAGTAAGGAGCCATATTTTCATTGGCAAAATTTTGACAAGTCTACTTTTTTTTGCTTTTATAATTTGACATGTTACATAAACAGTGAAGCAAAATATCAGTTTCTACATTGTATCATCACCTGAAATAGTCATCAGCATGCTTACGAGTCAACAACAGTATTGTTGCTAAACTATAATTTTGTATAAGTACAAAGGTAAAGTCGCCATAGTCCCTGATGATCATTGGCTGCTCTCCCCTTTGAGGGGGAGAGATGACTGGTGGTGATTTAACTGAAGGATCACCAAACCTCAGGCGAGGGGCAAGGTGAGAAAGTGGGGCCTTCGTGAACAATTTATGTAAGTAGACTAAAGTCGATTACCAGGCTTATGTATAGACCCAATAAAGCACGAGACACTTGGACGCATGAAAAAAGTACCGTGTTAGTGAGCTCTGCACTAAAAATGAATTGGCAAACGTTCAACTCTGGTCATTTGTGGAGTTCTGTTCCCACGAGATCTCGCAAAGGGCGAAATCGCGAACGCCATATACAGTTTATAATGCGACTGAATTAGACACATTCCAGCCATCCCCAAATTTCACATTTTTACATTAATGGAATCAATAAAAACCATTTTGTTTATTAAATTTAAGGCAATTTTACGGAAGAAATCGCTTGTCAACACAAGAAAACAAAAACAATTTAATTTAAAACTTGTCAATTATAGAATACAGCACCACCAATCTGTAGTACAATTTACAAATCACACTATTGTATTTAAAAGCAAAATACTGGGATGATGGAATCTGAAACAAAAATAGAAAATGCTGGAAAATCTCAGCAGATCTGACAGCATCTGTGGGGAGAGAATAGAGCCGCTATAGTACAGCTATCATACTTGAGAATGGAGGTAGAGGCAGTGGGTGATGTGGCTAACATAGGCGTCGATGTGGATGATTTGGATGAGCAGAACTATGTTATTGTTGACAGTTTCGCCTTTTGTTTTTAAATTTTGTAAAGTTCTCTGAGGAACAATGGTTGTATCAATCGCTCTACAAAAGGCAATGCTTCTTTCCATACTTGTAGCATGGTCTGTTACCTGTTGCTTTCAAATTTTCAGTGGGCCTTCTGAGATCTGCCGCCATCTTGGTTTCCATCACCTTCCCGCTCCTGCTCAGGCTCATTTAATCCCATCAGTTCAACCAATTGTTCCCTGGAGAGTTCCTCTGGATTAGACTGAAGCAACTCATCCACGTCAGCTGTGCTGCTGCCTTCAAATCCCTTCCCTCCAACTTGTTTTGCCAGGTCAACATTCCTGGCCACTTCTGCTTCTACAATGGGGGAACCCTGTGAAATCATTCACAGCCTGAGGCCAAACTATTTTCCAGCAGGCATTTATAATTGAGGCCTTCACTTCCTTAATTATGCCTATTGCTACGAGGATGTTGAATTGCTTCCAGCAATCAGGAAGGGTCTGCTTGCAGAAGATGAGGGATGTGACTGAAACTTTGTCGGGTGCAGTAAGCCTCGAATGAGGCAATAACTCCCTGGTCCATTGCTTGAATACGTAACGTCATACTTGCAGGGTAAAAACAATTTTTACTTCAGCGAGAGAGTGTGGATGGCTCAGGTGTATTATCAACAATTAGTGAAACCTTGAAAGACAGATTCTTTTCCCTCAGATAAATGCGGACCTCTGGTCGAAAGCAAGTGAGAAGTTTAACAACACCAGGTACTGTGTTTACCCCAGTCCAACGCCGGTATCTCCACATCATGAAAGCAAGTGGCCAACCAGATTTAAAGATGGCTGCTGTAAGCAAGGCTGCTAGTCTTCGAAAAAAGACTGGCAGATAAGGTTTATTTTTCCTTTTGAAAGCTCGAAGTTTTCTGACTTATAAACCGGCAGTGTATTAAGTGTTTAAAGCCAATCACATTGGCACATAGCAGAACTGTCAACCTGTCCTTTGCTGCTGTAAGACCAGAGCTGCCTTTTCCTCCTTTAAAATGAACGTCCTACTTGGCATCTTCTTCCAGACTTCTTACTGTATTTTCTTCCAGAAAGGCCAATGTCACCTGCGCTAAAGACCTGCTCTGCCTGGTAGCCTCTTCCCTCAATGTATCCCTGTGGCTGCTCTCTTCCCAGTCCAAAACACTTTTCAAAGTGATGGAACCATCCTGGCTGAGAATCCTTTGGAAGCAGGAGAGGCACCTTCTGCATTACATTCATTGTCACTGGTGACACCAGCACTACTCTCCTCACTCCTCAGATCTGTGTGGGTGAAGAAAATCGCAATGGAGGAGGGCGTGGACAGCGAGAGTTGACTGTATTTAGAAGTACTGATACAGATCTCACAAAAGGGGTTGACAGGAAGTTTGGAAATTATCTTGAAAGGAATTAAAATAGCACAAAAAGAAGTGCACACAAATATTAACCCAAATGGAATTTAGCACAAATGTTTCATTTGCTTGCGAAATACATTTGCGCTATTGAGTAGTTATTTGAAATCCATCTGGCCTTTTTCATTTGAAATATGTTCATTAGTCCTGCGTTCCTCTGCTGTACTTTTCTTTGTTCTTTCGAACTGAGTAAGAGCAGAAGGTTTTATTTTTGTTTAGTTAGGGCATCGTGGTTGGCCCAGGCTTGGAGGGATGAAGGACCTGCTCCTGTGCTGTACTTTTCTTTGTTCTTCGTAGTCGCAACGGAGTTGAGTTCATGTTAAACATGTACCAGCGGCACGGTGGCACAGTGGTTAGCACTGCTGCCTCTCAGTGCCAGGGACCCATGTTCGATTTCCGGCTTGGGTCACTGTTTGTGTGGAGTTTGCACATTCTCCCCGTGTCTGCGTGGGTTTCCTCCGGGTGCTCCGGTTTCCTCCCACAGTCCAAAAATGTGCGGGTTAGGTTGATTGACCATGCTAAATTGACCCTAGTTTCGGGGGGGATAGACAGGGTAAATATGTGGGGTTACGGGGATAGGGTGGGATTGTTGTTGGTGCAGAATCGATGGGCTGAATGGCCTCTTTCTGCACTGTAGGAATTCTAAACTGGTGATGGAAATTGATAGGTGACTAAGAATCTCCCCAAATTTCCTTTCTGATTCCACTCTGAGCTTTGAATGAACTATCTTGTCCCTAAATCCTCTCGAGTGATAAGCCACTGCACTGCTCCACTAGTCAGGAAGACCAAGTGACCCACAGGCTCCACCACATGCTCAGTCATAACTCCAGCAACCAGCCCCACCACAGATTGGCAATCTCAACAGACATCAGTGTTGCACAGCTTTCAACTTTGAAATCAATAAAGAGACTTCTGCATAAATGAGTTCCTGGGCTGGGAAGCAGGTTCCACGTTGAGCATGTCATCAGCTGCTACTAATCCACTCACCGAAACAAACCCTGTTTAAAAGGACAGGCTTTGTACGGCTTTTAAAACTGACAGCGCCACTGAAATCAGAGTTGCGGAGGCTGCTGAAAGGGTCATTGGAGGCAACGGCAAGCTGCCTTTAGTGCTCAGCCTTACAACCTTGGCTGGCACTGGCCAAGTGTTTTTTCCCATCCCCCGGTGGCTGGTGTTGCAAATATACCAGAGGCAGAACTTTGAGATGCAAGGTCGACTGAAAGATCAAACTTTCGATTACCAGTCAATGCCCCTGGCTGGTGCAGGGCAAAAGAACCCAGTGACGAACCAAAATAACACTTGTTGGCCTCTCGTTTCTTGTGGAAATTCTCTTGGGTAATCGAGAATGCAGTCAATGATGGAATCATAATGGTTGCACTGTATTTGCTGCAGTACGATACAAATTTAACATTAAACACAAGGGGTTAAATATGAACCTGCACATAATGCCAGTGGCCACAAAGCTAAATAGCTGAAGTAGTCTTTCTCTTCACTGAGTTTCACTTGCAGCCCAGACTGATGGTTAGATTTATTTTGTCTCTGGGCATTAAGGAGTTGACACACAAAAAAAAGTGTACTACTCAATACCATTTCGATAACGGGCCATGAGTATTTTGCTGGTAATTGCATTGCAAGTGCCTATAAGAATGGCCGGGGTTAGAATAAAGTCAGAACGTAGCGGTGGTGGGACATTGGCAGGGCAAGACTTAAAACGAGATTTACCAATAACTTTTCTTTTATGAAGATTTTTATTGAGGATTTCCATTTTACCACAAAACGCAAATCCCAAAATCTAGTAAAATACAGAGTAATCATTATTCCACATAAACATAAAGGACCAGCAAATATTCAGATAAATAGTTCAAATTATCATTATAATTGTTGTAGTTTGCATCTCTTCGAGTACGGATAATGAAAGGATACCAAAAAGAGTGGGGGATTTCAGGATAAAACAACGGGCCCCCATGTGCTCCACAGGATAACAGGGACAGAGCTACACAATATACGGGCTCCCTCATGGGGTTATATACAACCAACTGGGGCCTAACTCAACATCCCAGGATCTCCAAGCAATGAGAGGATAACCCAGAAAAAAAGGAGCATCAGGATACTGCCATTGGTCCAAGATGTGGTATGTCAGCGTACGCTCTCATGTACAGGAACCGTTAAGACAAGGATTCAGACACCTCACCTCAGCTCACAACACAACAAGCCTTCTGCCTCTCTGTTTAGGATATCTTGCACTTTATCAATGTGAGCACCAAAAATCTGTGCCGGGAGCCAAGACCGTCGTCGAAAACTTCACTCAGAATAGCAGCCATCATCTTGATGCCAACAGCATCATTGAATCACAGGCCCACTCACCAGCGAAACCGCCACCGCAAACTGGGTCCCACCCTGGCCTCCTCCGACCACCTTGGTCAAAGAAGGACTTTCTTGACCTTAATTGGTTCCCTTTCGCCTAAATTTGTAGTGCATCAAGATAAAAATTGCATTAAAAGATGAGTAACGCTGGAGCTCGTGAAAACACAGCCGCTCCTGCGCTTACATTACACGACGCCCTTCTTTACCAATATCTGGCCTGCCATCCATCTAACTGCGAACCTTCTTGTTGATGCTGGCTAGAAAAATGTTTGATGCCAATTCACGAAGTTTCTCATTTTGATGTGCGCCAAGAGAACACAAAATGTCAAAAAAAACTGAGCAATAAAGTTAAAACAGCACCATTTTGCCAAATAAATATAACAGTCTTCAAAAAGAATCTGTGCAAACACTGATGTAATGTTTGAGTTTGTGATGGTGATAATGGCAGCAATTGGGAGTGGTTGCTGATGGAATCGTTCATTAACTCATGAACAAAAAAATAACATGAAATCTCATGACAACTTTGACTTTGGTGAAAATCTAATTTAGAAATTGCAAGGTATTGAAGTAGTAAGAAACCGCTCCAAGGTCTAGCCTGTTACATTGGAGAAGCAGCAGAGGAAATAATTTTAGTTCAATAAGTCATTGCGGTGACTCTTGCCTCTCTGTGGAGTGTATGCGCGGGCAGATGTGAATGCACCAACTCAGAATGGAGCCAAATGTCAGATGGCTGGAGGACATTTGTGCAGTTGGTTTGAATTGTGTTTCTTAAAGTTATTGATATGACAGAATCGTGTTCACAGACAGACAGCACTAACAAATCTGCCGAGCACAGTAGGGGAGTGGAGAAAGGGCACAAAAAGACAAACTCGACCTATGATTCAGTGATAGTTTAATCTACTCCTCTGACTGTTCAAAATTAAAATTATAAATTAGCAGGCATCTGAAACTTACCTGAGTCATTGCTCTGATAACTTCATTCATCTTAGATTGAAACTGGGATGACTGGATTGTTTCCGACTTCAGCTGTACATAGAAGAGTCATGAGCAGATGATTAGATGGCATTAGATACACAGGATCAACATATACCAAACGTTTGCCAAATAAATACCAGTGCTTTGAGTTCTATTGCGCTTGCGTTTCACAAACTAGGTCTGCCAACTTTCTTTAAAGACATTTCACATGTACTTTTATATTTAAAAAAGGTATTTTTGCTTATTTTGTTTAATTCTGAAAATAAATGTTAATGTGGCATCAATTTGTCAGAAGTGAAACAGCCACTCCATCTCACGCTGTTCAAACATACTGGCTTACTGAAAACGGTTACTGGAGAAAACATGAACCTTTAAGAGACTGCTTCAGATTTGTTTTATAATCATCATGAAGGTGTAACATTGCAATGGACTACAACAAATAAATTTGCTCAGCCTGCTTCACTCCGACATGTGTCTGAAAGCAACACACATTATATTCACACTCTCTCTAAACCATATTTACCCAAGTACAACTGATCAACATTACAACATCATCCAATTTTCATTAGTTTGCTGCCATTACATTAAACCTGCAGTATTGGCGAAGGAAGGCACTTTATCCATAAATGAATGCTTGCCATTCTTCAAATGTGAGCCTGCTACAGCCTATGCTGTACATTCCTATGCTTATACCTATCAATTGCTTTATCGATACTGATCAAACTCCTTTACCATTACCCAAACTTACAAATTGAGTTGACAATAGGATGACAAATTTGAAGTTGACAAACATACTCCACTGCTACTCCAAACACCATCAAAAGGTTATGACCATGAGTAACAGCATTAATGATCTCGTGTCTTCTTCAAGTCTACCTTCTAATATACTCCAAATGCTGAAATAAATTTACATTTTGAGTAACTGCAACCAAACAGATCATTTGGGAATTGACAGATCTTTGATTATCTGAAAATAATGCATCTACCTTACAAACAGAAAAACGTCAAAATAGAAAGGAAGACATTCCATTCAACATTTCCTATTTATGTAGTCCTTTTACAGGATCTGCAGTTACTTAGCTCCTTGCTGCCTGATCTAACGCGATTATTATTTTTTAAGACAAAATCTTTCTCTTCCTGTAAATTTGTCCAATTGTTCATTAAGCCCAGTTACCCTTCCTTTAATATTCTGCCGGATAATGATTTGAGGATGACTGGTGGAAATGTTCCACCTGAGATTCCTTCTGAGCCCTTAGTGTCCGTGTGTGTGTGAGCCATTCAACTGATGAAGATTCAGGGAGGACTTAGTTTCCGATTACATTGAGGAAAACTGGGCAAATCCTGTAACAACAAACTGTCCAAGCTGGGGAGTGCTAGGAGTTTGGCAGAAGGTTCAGATGAACCAAGTGGGGAACTTACACATGAGATAGAAAGTCTATGCTGAACCAAAAGAACCTTGGTCGAATTGGATACTCCTTGGTGCTGTTTGCTGAGCAGTTTTCTAGGGCAGGCAGCCGTGTATTGAAATTGTTGGCTTTAATTTTACGTAGAACACTACCCAACCAATCACTGACACATCAGTCCCCAAAATTCTTCTGGGTTCAAAACAGGGATAATATCCCAATCAAACTTTCTCAGCTGTAATATTTGAGACCTCATGACCAGGTTACAAATATCCTTTACGTCCCACTAACAGGCGCTTATTATCAGATTACTCTGGAGACTGACCTTAAAGGAACTTTCTTTCCTTCTTTCCCTATTGATCAGATGATTTCAACTTCTCTCCACCCACCTGCCCTCGAATAGTCTGGCCAAGCTCCTTTCTAGAGTTTGGACTGCCCACTCATTGGTTAACCTAAAGTTTATCCCATCTATTGTCTCCAACTATACCTTAAACAGGACAAGAAACTTATTTGAAATGCATGGCGACTTCAAGTCACCACTGACCAAATAGTTACACTGCATTTTCTCTCCAATAAACAATTAAAATGGCTTAATTTCATTGCTTTATTTGGGCTCCTGAATGGTTCATTTCAGACGTTGTTTGTGTTGGTAAATAATTGCAGAGCAATAAAGCATACCTGTATCAGGGAACTTTCAGATCCGACCAAACCAACCAGACCATTGACCGCAGCTAACCGATGCATTGTGGGACAACCCTTTGAAAGATGCAAGGGAATGAGAAGGATTAACTAAACTGCTTTGAGAGCTACCATACAGGAATACAGTGAAAAGGTATCGATAAAAAACTGACTTGTAAGGACACTCGTAATTGATAATCTGTAAATATTGTACTCAGGCACATGGGGCAATAGGAGACTTTAAACAATACAATTTATCATGACATCAATACACTATCAGCATCAGGTAATGTGTTCTTTCAAACACTCTCTATTAGAATATGTACATCTGAAAAGGAAAGAGATCACCAAAGTTATATTTCAAGACTGGCATTGTCCGATGAGAGGTCAGAAAGTCATTTTACGTTGGATACGCACTTGTCTTTAACCACAGTTATTACTCAATCATTGGAAGATAAAATTACATACTGATACCAACAGCAAGTCGGTAGAGTATGCTAATAAAAATCCCTTATTCAACTGTCATCAACCATTAACTCTGACAATCATAGAAACCCTACAGTGCAGAAGGAGGCCATTCGGCCCATTGAGTCTGCACTGACCACAATCCCAGCCAGGCTCTATTTCCGTAACCCCTCATATTTACCCTGCCAATCTCCCTGACACTATTTGGCATGGCCAATCAACCCAACCCGCACATCTTTCAGACTGTGGGAGGAAACCGGAGCGCCCAGAGGAAACCCTTGCAGACACATGGAGAATGTGCAAACTCCACACAGACACTGGTCCAAGCCGGGAATTGAACCCGGGTCCCTGGCGCTGTGAGGCAGCAGTGCTAACCACTGTGCTACCCCAATATACAATGTATTGCACATTATTAGGAATAAAACAGCATATCCTCCAACGCATCATAAGCAATGCCATGGGAGATCCCTGATAATGTTAAAAAGAATATGTATACTCTGCCAACATATACTTGCTGATATGCTTCTCCGTACACTTCCTGTAATCTGCTCACACATTTAAACATCAGGAAAATTTATGCAGATTGCTCACCTTATCAAAATTCAGCACAATGGGTGCAGTTGACATGCAGTCAACAAGAGCACAAAGGCACAATTGATGTTTTAATCAATTTACAGCCAGTTCCTGGCATTTTAATTTTGTTTATGACTGAGAAGAAGATTGAAGACCATCAGAATCCATTCTGATAAGCCTACTCCATTTAAATATATTAACTTGGCCCTCCAATGCTCAAACTCCTGTTTCCCAATACTCCCACTACAAGCATTTAGAGTATTTGGGGCACCAGGATGGCAAGCACTGCTGCCTCATAGCGCCAGAGACTTGGGTTGATTCCCGGCTCGAGTCACTGTCTGTGTGGAGTTTGCACTTCTCCCCATGTCTGCGTGGGTTTCCTCCGGGTGCTCCAGTTTCCTTCCACAGTCCAAAGATGTGCAGGTTAGGTGAATTGGCTATGCTAAATTTGTCCCTTAGTGTCAGGGGACTAGCTAGGGTAAATGGGATTATGGGAATAGGGCCTGGGTGAGATTGTGGTCGGTGCAGACTTGATGGGCCAAATGGCCTCCTTCTGCAGTGTGGGATTCTATGTCTATGTCTAAGTCAAGCATCTCCAACCAGCCCCACCTTGTAACCACTGAGCCTCTTCAAAATCCTCAAGAACTCTAAAACTTATCACCGTTTCTCCTCGGTCTTTCTCTCCCGCCCAGCAGTCCCACATCTACAGATGCTTTTTTTAAAAACTGCTCCCAATGCTCCAGAAATCGTCTGATCATTATTGCTACACCATAATCAGAAGACGGCTCTATTAGATTTGTATCGCAGCATGCAAAGAATTGAACTGGTTTGAATTATATCCAGAGTTGCTAACGAACAGGTTTATTTCTTTATACAAGAGGGCTTCTTTATATACATAAGCAGTGTGTATAAAGTATGGTTCTGGCTTGTCACATGTAAAGATACTATAAGATCACAGATACAGCAGAATGGCATCATTCCCCCAGTGTTCCTGTGTCAGCACTATTCAATTTGTCCCATTGCCCTACTCTTTTCTCAAAGGCCTGCAATATTTTTCCCTTCAAGAAGTTATCCAATTGTCTTTTCAAAGGTATTATTTGATCTGCTTACTTCACCCTTTCCAGCCTTGTGTTGCAGATCATAATAACATGGTCTGCAAAATAATCTCTCCCCCATCTTAACTCAAATTCTTTTACCAATTATATCTGTGCCCTCAGGTTACAGACCAAAGAACAGTACAGCACAGGAACAAGCCCTTCAGTCCACCAAGTCTGTGCCGACTCAGATGCCTCTCTAATCTAATATTTTCTTGCCTCGACATGGTCCATATTCCTCTATTACCTGCCTATTCATGTATCTATCCAGATGCCTCTTGAACGTTGTTACAGGATCTGCTTCCACCACCTCCTCCGGCAGCACGTTCCAGGCATTCACCACCCTCTATGTGAAAAACTTGCCCCTTACATTTCTTTTAAACTTTCCCCCTCTCACTTTCAACCTATACCCCCAAGTAATTGACCCTTCGACCCTGAGAAAAAGACTCTGACTATCCACTCGATCCAAGCCTGTCATAATCTTGTAAACCTCTATCAGGTCCCCCCACCATCCTCTGACACTCCAATGAAAACATCCAAGTTTGTTCAACCTTTCTTCATTCATTATCCATATCCTCCAAACCAGGCAACATCCTGGTAAGTCTCTTCTGCACCCTTTCCAATGCATCAAGATCCTTCGATAGTGTGGCGACCAGAGCCACAGTACTCCAAATGCAGCCTAACCAAAGGCTTATGCAGCTGCAACATGATTTTCTAATTTCTATACTCAACGCCCTGACTACTGAAGGCCAGCATGCCAGGTGCCTTCTTGACCACCTTTGCTCACCTGGGTTGCCACCTTCAGGAAACTGTAGACCTGCATGCCTAAATCCCTCTGAATGCTAGTATTTCTAAGGGTTCTACCATTTATTGCACACTTTCCTTCTGCAGTAGACCATCCACCTTGGCTACTAGAGATAGTTTCTCCCTAATCTTATTTATTTATTTATCTTATCAAAACCTTTCCTGATTTTGAATACAATCTCCCATGAATCTCTCTGTTCTAGGTAAAACAACAGTAGCTCCTCTAGTCTCTCCACGTAACTGACGTACCATATCCTGATAGCACTGTGGTAAATCTCCTTTGCACTCTCTTAAAGGCTTTGACACCCTTCTTAAAGTGTGAAGTATAGAACTGGGCTCTAACTAGCACTTTACACGTTTAGCAAAACTTCCTCGCTTTGTACACTATGTGCCTTTGCTTACAAAGCCAAGGATCGGCATGCTTTTATAAATAACCTTCTCAACTTGACCTGCCAGCCCTGAAGATTTATGTACATAGGTCTTGCTGTTTCTGCATCCCTTAAAAATTGTTCCTTTTACTTTTCCTTGATCTTGTCCTTCTTCCAACCAAAACGCACTATTTCATTTGTTAAATTACATGTACATTCTCCTGAGATTTGTAATTATCCTCCTCGGTTTACTTTTTTGATGCATTGGGGATCCACTAATTTTAAATAGAGATAGAACTAGCATCAATTCATTGAATTGCCGATCACTTTTATAAACAGCATCCTACCTCGGCAAGAAGAATCTTCAGCCATGCAGAGAGTAGTCGGTTATTCAGGTCTTCGGCCTTGCCGTGTCCACAGACCGCCAGACCATGAGCCATGTTCCCTAAAGCCATGGCAAAACCTGGAGTCTGAGAATAAAAGAGAATCAAATTTAGACCTTGAATATTCAAAGCAGCACAGTGCAAGGATATGCCCACGAGTGGGTGGGTGTGTCTGAGGACTTGGCCCAGTTAACAAAGAAGCAGAATTCATGACTCTGTTGAATCACAATCTCTCAGAATCATTATTTTCTATCCTGTGATTAGATTCCTACACTTCCACACAGCTGGTAGCGACCCACTCATATTGCATCTGGCGAATTGAAGGCACATATAATCAACATACATCAACACAGATGTTCTGAATTTCTACAGAGTGATGTTAGTGTAAACTACGTCATGGTCCATTGACATAGAATTCCCACACTCTGCATCAGACATGGCAAGGTTTCCCAATATGAAAGCTACAGTCCTACCCCACAGGATCGCGGTCAATGACTTCTGATTGCTTGATTGACTGGCCTAAATACAAGCATTCACATTCCTGCCAGATTCTCATTTACAGAAGAGGTCAAATCCTGTTTTGATCCATTTGGACAGGTTTTGATCATCTGAGATTGTCAGAGGGGAATTTTAGAGTGGACTTTTCCCCCTTTGACCCAGGATATTTTTCTATGTATTTTTGTTTCCCACATAAAGAATGACAGAGCTGCATGAGTGGAGCACGGGGGCGGGAGTGGGAGTATTAAGTCACCATAGTTGATGGAATAGCTGGTCACTTCCTGCTCATCAAGTGAATACATAGCCGTGAAATGGAAATCTTGTACTATTCTGTATTTAATCTCAAGCTTTTATTGGAATATTGGTGAGGCTTGGATTTGCAACAGTCTGGCAAAGCTAGTTCCGCATGGTATGAGCAAGATATTTCTTTTCCTTCCTATCAACATGGAAAGCATTAGGAATCAAAGCTGCATCCTGATCCATCTGGCCCCCCACATGGATAATAGTAATTATTACAACTTTATCAAACCACATTTCCTATTGCTTTCACTAGCTGGCTTGCACACTTTCAATTTAATAATTGACATCTCCTGGCATTAACAAATCACAGTTAAATTTATTGGCTGTCATGACAAGCTGTATGTATTCTCTTTGTGGGCACCAACTCAGGAAAGAGAGCTAAAAATGAACTTACTTAATTGTGCTATATCATTGGGGGGAATCGTGAATATGAGTAGTAAGAATGCAGACAAGTGAAGTTAACTCAAATCTTCATTCTTCTTTTAACTCCTTGGTGTCCTTAATTTAACTGTACTTCAGCGATCACGTTACCAAGCCGAGAAAAACACCTGACAAATGGTGGGATTATTGAGAGTCCGAACGATGGTCTGCTGAGCGGTGAACAGGGCAGGGAGGTCCTATTCACTAGTGCGCTGGTTGATTGCAGCAAGGGCTCTACTAGGGGCTGCAGCCACTGACAGCAGAAGAGTATAGGAAAAAAAAGTAATTCATCCTGCTTTTGATTATTGTCCAATGACCTTTGCTGGGTGTGTGTGGATGGGTACGCGTGTGCATGAGTGTGGATGGGTACGCGTGTGCATGAGCGTGGATGGGTACGCGTGTGCATGAGCGTGGATGGGTACGCGTGTGCATGAGCGTGGATGGGTACGCGTGTGCATGGTTTCCTGTGTCCCGAGGCATGGTACATTGGGGAAACCATGCAGATGCTACGACAACGGATGAATGAACACCGCTCGACAATCCCCAGGCAAGGCTGTTCTCTTCCTGTGGGGGAGCACTTCAGCGGTCACAGGCATTCAGCCTCTGATCTCCGGGTAAGCGTTCTCCAAGGCGGCCTTCACGACAAACGACAGCGCAGAGTCGCTGAGCAGAAACTGATAGCCAGATTCCGCACACATGAGGACGGCCTCAACCGGGATATTGGGTTCATGTCACACCATCTGTAACCCCCACAACCTGCCTGGATGTGCAAAATCTCACTAGCTGTCCTGTCTGGAGACAATACACATCTCTTTAACCTGTGCTTAATGCTCCCTCCACTCACATTGTCTGTATCTTTAAGACTTGATTAGCAGTAAAGACTCACATTCCAATCATTATTCATGTAAATTGAGTTTGTGTCTTTGCGCCCTGTTTGTGATCAGAACTCCCACTCACCTGACAAAGGGACAGCCTGTTCCGAAAGCTTGTGTGGCTTTTGCTACCAAATAAACCTGTTGGACTTTAACCTGGTGTTGTTAGACTTCTTACTGTGTTTACCCCAGTCCAATGCCAGCATCTCCACATAATAAAAATAGTCGCATAGTTGGATACCATAGGGCAGTCAGAACCTGTGCAAGTCTCCACCTAAAGAAAGATCTTTCATTTTTTTCAACAGTGTCCAATTAGATGCTCAGGAAGTCTCAAAATGGTTTCAGAATTATGAATTAAAACATAGAAACTAAGAGCAGGAGGAGGTCATTTGGCCCTTCGAGCCTGCTCCGCCATTCAATATGATCATGGCTGATCCTCTATCTCAATACCAGAATCCCCCTTTCTCCACCCCTGGATGCCATTAAAATCTAAAATAATATCTATCTCTTTATTGAATATAGTCAGTGACTTCGCAGCCTTCTGTGGTAGAGAATTGCACAGGCTCACTATCCTTTTCGTAAAGCTTTTCCCCATCTCAGTCCTAAATGGTCTACCCCATATTCTGAGATTATTTCCCCTGGTTCTAGATTCCCAACCCGGGAAAACGTCCTCCCTGCGTTTATCCAGCCCTGTTAGAATTTAATTACTTTATTAATATTGTGGCAGTGCAGCAATGGGTGAGATTAATCTGTTTGTTTTTGGTGCTATTGGTTTGGGTAGTAATGTCATCCGCTCCTTTTCCTAGTACTGCCAATAAGGAACATCTGAGTTTAACTGAATAAGCAGATGGATCTTTTGTTTCATGCTTCATCCAATAAATGGAGTCTCAGACAAGGAGGTAAGGAGGCACTGAAGTGTGAACCAAGAGTGTGTGCTGAAGACTCAGAATCAAGCTTCTGAGTCAGAAACACACGTCTGAACCAAGCTGAATTAAACATATCCAAAAACCCTTTGGCGCATTGCCCGAGAGCCAAGCTGAATAAAATGTATATAAAAACTCTTTGGCACATTACCTCCAGAGCCGAGCTAAATTAAACATACATAAAAACCCCTTTGGCACATTTACTTGAAAACACATCAACTTTATGTTACCTTATATTAGCACACTGACCTACACGGAAAATATTTGAGTTGAAATATGCAATGTCTGCAAGTGGTCTTGTATGGTTTTTTTCTTTAATTTTGACCATTTTTCCCACTAAAAGCATTTGGGAATAAAAGAGTCGCTCAAGTGCCGGGTTTTAAAACAAGCAGATTTACACAGCTTTAAAAAGGAAAGCCACAGGGTACAAGCATTTACAGAAACTGTATGAAAGTTAGACAAAGCTACTCTGAGCCAGAACAATCAGGGACAACAGGGGAGTCATTAAGTCATGCCAGGAGCTAACGACAAACATTCACATCTTAAGGTGATGGAATGCCACCTCTTCCCAGGAAGGTTTGGGAGCTAATTTAAACGAGGAGGCGCTGTGCCTGGTTTGATTAGCAGTTCTTTGGACAAGTCCGACCGGAAAAAGAAAGAACGTTAGAAACAAAGTCCCGTGAGGAGAAAATATGGTGAACAAACACTCACAGGATAGCAATCTGGTTTTGAGGGATACGAGAACTTTAAGCAAGCTCAGAAACGTTGATCTTTCTTTGCACCCTAGCTCTGATTGTAACACTACATTCTGCGCACTCTCCTTTCCTTCTCTATGAACGGTATGCTTTGTCTGTATAGGGGCAGCACAGTGGCACAATGGTTAGCACTGCTGCCTCACAGTGCCAGAGCCCTTGGTTCGATTCCCGACTTGGGTCACTGTCTGTGTGGAGTTTGCACTTTCTCCCCGTGTCTGCGTGGATTTCCTCCGGGTGCTCCAGTTTCCTCCCACAGTCCAAAGGTTTGCGGGTTAGGTTGATTGGCCATGATAAATTGCCCCTTAGTGTCCCAGGATGTGTAGGTTAGAGGGATTAGCGAGGTAAATATGTGGGGTTGTGGGATAGGGCCTGGGTGGGACTGTTGTTGGTATAGACTTGATGGGCTGAATGGCCTCCTTCTGCACTGTAGGGATTCTGTGATGATTTTATGATAGCGTATAAGAAACAATACTTTTCACTGTATCCTAAATACATGTGACAATAGTAAATCAAATCAAATCAAATATTGTTCAATAAAGTTGCATTTCTGAACTTGGGGCATTTCAGCGTAGACGACTGATCACCAACCTGTTGACTCTGTTCTGCCAGGGTTCGCAGCTTGCTCATGGTCTCTTCAGCCTCATTTGCTTGTATGATGCCAGCACTGAAAGCAGAAACACTCACGCATGCCACTGAATAGGCCAACACCTGAAAAAGAAGAAGATTATGACCATTGTGTTGCTCTAATTGCCTTGCATCTTAAAGACAATTGTGCACGACATAGAGAACAGGCTGTCAGTATACGGTCTATGGATTTGGGGCAGCTTGTTAGCTTAAACTGAGGAAAATTGAAAGGTTACTTGACCAAGGAATGCTCCAGTTTTCCCGATTCCTGTGCCCTCCGCAGCAAATGAAGGAGAGTTTTCACTATTTGTTACAAGTGTGAGGTTTATATGTTTAGTGTGCTTTAAGACTATTTTATTTGGTTTATAAGATTATCATAGCTTTGAACTGTACTTTTAAACCTAGGTTAAATTGAAAGAGTTATGAGACAAAGGGATTAGTGGGGTAAATGCGTGGGGTGACAGGGGAGAGGGCGAGGGATGGATAGGCATGGTGGCAGTGGTTGGCACTGCTGCCTCACAGTGCCAGGGACCCGGGTTCGATTCCCGGCTTGGGTCACTGTCTGTGTGGAGTTTGCACGTTCTCCCCATGTCTGTGTGGGTTTCCTCCGGGTGCTCCAGTTTCCTCCCATGGTCTGAAAGAGGTGCTGGTTAGATGCAGTGACCCGAACAGGCGCCCGAGTGTGGCGACTAGGGGAATTTCACAGTAACTTCATTGCAATGTTAATGTAAGCCTTACGCGTGACTAATAAATAAACTTTAACTTTAAGATGCTCTATCAGAGAGTCGGTGCAGACTCCATGGGTCGAATGGCCTCCTTCTGCACTGTAGGGATTCCATGATTCTAACCAGGGTTATTTACATGTCAAATAGTGGAAAGGGCATGTGATAGATGGAGCTGAACAATCCCGCAGTCAACAGATCTAAGCCGTGCATCCAGTCGTAAATGGTGGCGGAAAATTAAACAACTCACTAGAGGAGGAGGCTCCACAAATATCCCCAACCTCAACAAAAAGGGAGGGCCCAGTACATCAGTGCAAGAGGTAAGGCACTTTCAACTCTCTTCAGCCACAAGTGCTGAGTGGTTGATCCATCTCAGTCTCCCCCGAAGGCACCAACATCACAGAGGCTTCAGCCAATTAGATTCACTCCATGTGATTATCAAGAAACAGCTGATTGGACGGGATATCACAAAGGCTTTCGTGCCCATCAAAATTCAGCCCCAAAGGCAGAGCTGTAAACTGCTGATTCATGTTATTATGACTCCACTATTCCAGTTGAGAATCAGGAGAATTGACAGGATTTTAGTTGTGTCATCACTTTACTGGACAGCTAACCGGGCGGCACGGTAGCACAGTGGTTAGCACTGCTGCTTCACAGCTCCAGGGACCTGGGTTCGATTCCCGGCTTGGGTCACTGTCTGTGTGGAGTTTGCACATTCTCCTCGTGTCTGCGTGGGTTTCCTCCGGGTGCTCCGGTTTCCTCCCACAGTCCAAAGATGTGCGGGTTAGGTTGATTGGCCATGCTAAAATTGCCCCTTAGTGTCCTGAGATGTGTAAGTTAGAGGGATTAGCGGGTAAACATGTAGGGATATGGGCGTAGGGCCTGGGTGGGATTGTGGTCGGTGCAGACTCGATGGGCCGAATGGCCTCCTTCTGCACTGTAGGGTTTCTATGATTTCTATGATTTCTAAGTCTTTAACAATGACAGTCTGATGTCGGAGTGAGAACTGCTTGCCCAACCTTGCGACCTTAGTGCCGCGATTCGTGAAGAAAGATTTAATGACTTCAGCAGAGCTATTACTGGGTGCTCTTCAGAGTTATTGTAATTTCAAATTCAAACATCATTCTTCACTTAAAGCTGCGGTGGCACAGTGGTTAGCACCACCAGGGACCCGGGTTCAATTCCCGGCTTGGGTCACTGTCTGTGTGGAGTGTGCACATTCTCCTCGTGTCTGCGTGGGTTTCCTCTGGGTGCTCCGGTTTCCTCCCACAGTCCAAAGATGTGCAGGTTAGGTTGATTGGCCATGCTAAATTGACCTTTAGTGACAGGGAGATTAGCAGGGTAAATATGGGGTTACAGGGAAAGGGTGGGATTGTTGTTGGTGCAGACTTCATGAGCCAAATGGCCTCCTTCTGTACTGTAGGGATTCTATCATAAGTGCCCTTAAGACCCATCTTAAGTCAAAGGTATGTTATAAAAAAACACTTCAAAGCCAAGGGGAGACACTGGCAAAACTCATGCACGATCAATGACCTTAGCCTGCAGTAGGGCCTCAACTGAACATGCATCCCAGCCCTCAACCAAATGTGTGCATCAGTTCTCAACTGAAAATGCCAACAGCCCTCAACCAAACACACACCAGCCCTCACTTGAACAAACCAGCACTTATCCAAACGTGCCATCAGAAATATGAGCTGCCATTCTCCCAAAAGCACTGAATTGGCAGGAAAACTGTTCGAGATCAGGACTGTTTTCTCAGTTCAGCTTCTGACCTGAATCTTCTCACTCTGTGCAATGCAGAGGTCACAATCGTGAATCTCATTAAAAGCTTGGGGGGGTGGGGCCTATTCGCGCCGGAGTCTGACAGTTCTGGAACTCTGCGCATGCGCAGTGGCCCCGATCTGTCAGACTCCCCGATCGCTGGCCAGCTCGGAACCCCCCAGAGTGCTGTCCCTCCAGCCCCCCACGGCCTGATTGCGGCCCCCACAACAATTCCCGGGCCAGCCCTGACGCCTCCCCCCCCCCCCCCCCCCCCCCAACCAGGGAGGCAGGCCCGATCCTGGCAGACCACCCCCCTCTCCCCCCAGCCCGCCCCAATCGCTGCCCTCCCTCCATCCCAGACCAATCCCAATGCAGAGTGATAACGGGACCCACTCATCCTCACCGATTGCCCCTATGCCCTGCCCACAATAGGCCCCACCCCTTGGCACTGCCCCCTGGACATAGGCACTTTGCCCCTTGGGCAGTGCCAGATGGCATAGGCTGGCACTGCCAGGGTGCCCAGAGGGCACACCCCCCCCAACCCCCTGGGGGGCCCCGATTGCCCCCCCTTCACTCCGGCGTGGTCTCCCGCTAGTTCCGAAAACATAGGGAGCTAGTCTGAACCCTGCTGGAATGAAGTACTCCCAGCGGGGTGGGAGATTCAATCGGGAACTTAAGTTCCCGATAATTACATTGAAAACATATTTAAAATACATTTAAAACAGATTTAAATTACTTGCCTGCCTTCCCGCCGGTTTCCAGCGTGGCCTGACCGGCGACTGTCCACCGGCTCCGGGAGATGCGCATGTGTTCCTGGCGCATGCGCAAATCCCGGAACAAGGCCGACAACGCGCATCTCCCACCCTGACCCGCCAGAAAAGTTGCGGGTCGGGATGGGAGAATCGCGGCCATGGCTTCTGGCAGGAAAAGGGACAGACTCCTGGCGGAATCCTGCTCCATCTTGGGCCTGATCAGGATTGTGGGCCTGTGCGTAGTTACTATTTGTCCGATTTAGTTGCTTCAGTTCAATTGCAACTCTGATAAAATGTGTAAGATTCTGTAAGATTCAAACCATTCTTTATTCACCACGTAAACATGATCCTTCCTGAAGCAGCCTACCTCTTGCAATACCCTGCTCTGAGTCACACTTTCATCCAAGCTGCTGCAAAGTTTACCCAGGGTGACAGAGACGTGCACACGGGACTCGGTTTGGCTGCTTTGGCTCATTAGGGACAGAACCAGCCCCACTCCCAGGATGCATCCTGTGCTGCAAAAATAAAAAACAACATGCATCATGAGGATCCTCAGTGGAGCCTGAGAGACTGTTTATTCTCCATCCTCCGCCTGGCTGACATCGGTAATTCCATAGTTACACAGCAGAGTAAAACAAAACCTACTACTGACAGGCTAGAAAATTAAACTCAGGGATTGTTGTATTTAATCTACCCATTCACATAATATTATATTGGCAAGTAGTCACTCGGAATTCCGGTCCCAAAAGGGATGATGATTAAGTAACTTTACACAAATGTTTCACTGCAAAACATTGCTGGATGTTGGAGGTGGAGGAGCAGTGGAGCAGAATGTACACTCCCGAGTCTCATTAGAGAGGGCAAGGAGTAGCTGTTCTGCTTTCAGGCTGATGAATCCCTGTAAACAACGTACTGCTCGTCAGCACTAAGTGTTTTGAGTTGGGCGAAAAGGGACCAACAGGTGAAAAGGCGGATATTTTGGAAAACAAAAGTGAGGTCCACGTTCTGACGTGTAAAGCTCCATGGGCTTCAAACCGCTTTTGCTGAGCTATGACGTGTCAGTAATGCTCCTGTTAAAATCTCCAATCCAGGCTGTTAGGCAAGAGTTTGGAAACTCTTAATAAACACTAATAGCTAAATCTGCAGCACTGCCTCAGCTATCGTTTCGTCTGCAACTGAGTGATGGTGGAAACAAATTGCCCCCGGGCTTGAAGTAGGAGGGCAATCAATAGAGGGGGAGGGTGGCAGGGTGGGGTGGGGGGCAGATTGTTCCAGTTGTGTTGCTAATTCGCCACCTAATTTTCACCTTTCTAATGTTGGTGCGACAGCAGCAGGTATGAGGGCAATGGGAAAGTCTGATCTCTCATTCCTGAGCTGTTGGCTTGAGCACGGCCTGACCTTCTCTGCTCAGTGCTATGACCCATGAGTCATGTCGGAACATGGTCTTTTAAATTATTTTCTCAAACATTAAAATATCTATTCGCTGGATAAGTGACATTGCCGGAAATGTTTCTGTTCAGTGCCGGCCAAGTTAAATGGCCACTCGAGTACAGAAAATCCAGGTAAACTCAAGGTGATAATTCAGTATCACCAGCAACAAAAAAGTTTCTGATAAATACCACTTGCCAGAGGTAAAATTGTGCAGCCAGATTATCACCGAATAAAACACTTCCCACTTTATAAAATTGGGGAATAATTTTTTATTCACATCAGGGGCTTATTTGTTATCTGCATCGCATGGTTTGCAATGGTGGTTGCCACATTGCGATTTCCACATCTATACGTTCTGGAAACTCAATGTGCTGAATGCAGCTTTGTAAAAAACCTGATTTGTCTCGCCGACAAGATCATTATTATTTACGGATTCTAAAACTATTCCTTCAAGGTAAATTAACAGAAAGAGAATCAAACCGCACTTGTATTCCAAGGTAGGATCAAAACAGCATTGCTCCAGAGCATCGAGAGACTTCATGAGCAGCAAGTTCATCTTCTGCCCCGAGACATCACTGCCAAACAGATAATAGAAGACGTCAAATTTACATACGTCACCTCATGCTCCAAAACTGGTTTTGTATATTCTGCAAATTCAAGCATGAAACAGTTGAAAATAATGCATGCTGCACTCGAGAACCTCAAATGGGCCGATATAAATTTTGACAAAGCAGAAGGGGATTCTATTTGGCTGCTCTTGCATACATCACTTAATGACACACAAAATTCCCATACATTCATGCATTGTTGAATATTTTGCCCGCAATACCCCCACAGGGGAGAATCTATTACAGAAATGTGGTGTATTTAAGATGTTAATTTCCTGCTGATTTTCAAAACGACAATTTTGAAGATTTATTTTATCTGCGTTTTCCCAGTTACCAGAACAGTCACATGTTTTTGATCTTCACTTTCGGTGTGTTTTAAGCAAAGAGTGATGTTTGAATTTGAAATTACAATGACTTCAAAGAGCGCCCAGTAATAACTCTGCTGAAGTTATTAAATCTTTCTCCGTGAATCGTGGCACTAAGGTCACAAGGGTGGGTAAGCAGTTCTCACTCCTACATCAGACTGTCATTGTTAAAGACTTAGCTGTCCTGTAGAGTGATGAAACATCTAATATCCTGTCAATTCTCCTGATTCTCAACTGGAATCCTGCAGTCATAATAACAGGTACATCCCTCCCTTAAACCCAACCAGGGATAAGGGGCTCGAGTTAATATTTCGTGTTTTCACAATTGTGGATGTGGGCTTCGCTGGCGAGGCCAGCAGTTATTGCCCATCCCTAATTGCCCTTGAGAAGGTGGTGGTGAGCTGCCTTCTTGAACGACTGCAGTCCATGTGGTGTAGGTACATCCACAGTGCTGTAAGGGAGGGAGCTCCAGGATTTTGACCCAGCGACAATGAGGAATGGGAATATATTTCCAAGTCAGGTGGGTGACTTGGAGGGGAACGTCCAGGTGATGGTTCTCCCGGTATCTGCTGCCCTTGTCCATCTAGAAGCTCGCAGTCATGGGTTCAGAAAGTACTGCCTAAGGAGCCTTGGTGAGTTCCTGCAGTGCTCCTTGTAGACAGTGCACACAGCTGTTTGTTGGTGGTGGAGGGAGTGTATGTTTGTGGAAGGGCGACCAATCAAGTGTATTGCTTTGGCCTGGATGGTGTCACGCTCCTTGAGTGTTGCTGGAGTTGCACTCATCCAGGCAAGTTACACTTTTGACTCGGGACTTGTAAATGGTAGAGAGGCTTTGTGAAATAAGGAGCTTAGTTAGTCGCCTCAGAATTCCCAGCCTTTAACCTGCTGTAGTAGCCACAGTATTTATGTGGCTGATCCAATTCAGTTTCTGGTCAGAGTCAGAGGTTGTTGATAAGTGGGGGATGCAGCGATGGTAATGCAATGAATGTCAAGGGATAATGTTTAGATTCTCTCTTGTTGGAAATGGTCATTGCCTGGAATTTGTATGGCAAATGTTACTTGCCATTTGTCAGCCCAAGCCTAGATATTATCTTGGTCTTGCTGCATTTGGACATGGACTGCTCCAGTATCTAAGGAGTCGCCAATGGTGTTGAACATTGTGCGGTCATCATCAAACATCCCCACTTCTGTCCTTATGATGGAAGGAAAGGTCATTGATGAAGCAGCTGAAGATGGTTGGGCCTCGGACACTACGCTGAGGCTCCTCACTGCGCCAGGGACCTGGGTTCGATTCCAGCTTTGGGTGGCTGTGTGGAGTTTGCATGTTGTCCCCGTGTCTCTGTGGGTTTTCTCCGGGTACTCGGGTTTCTTCCCACAGTCCAAAGATGTGCAGGTTAGGTGGATTGGCCATGCTAAATTGCCCCTCAGTGTCCCAAGATGTGTAGGTTAGGGGGATTAGCAGGGTAAATGGGGGGAATTATGGGGATGGGTAAGATGCTCAGTTGGAGAGTCGGTGCAGACTTGATGGGCCGAATGGCCTCCTTCTGCAATGTAGGGATTCTATTCTATGGATTCTAACTCCTGTTGTAATGTCCTGGAACAGAGATGATCGACCTCCAACCACCACAACCATTTTCCTTTGTGCCAGGTATGACTCCAACCAGTGGAGAGATTTCCCCTGTTGTTACGGATCTCAATTTTGCTAGAGCTCCTTGATACCATTCTTGGTCAAATGCTGCCTTGATGTCAATGCCAGTGACAGTGACCTCACTTCTGGCATTCAGCTCTTTTGTCCATGTTTGAACCAAGGCTGTGATGAGGTCAGGAGTGGAATGTCCCTGGTGCAACCCAAAGTGAGCGGGTTATTGCTGAGTAAGGGCTGCTTGATAGCGCTGTCGAAGACCTCTACCATCACTTTACTGATGGGGCAGTAATTGGCCAGGTTGGATTTGACCTGCTCTTGGTGTACAGGACATAGCTGGGAAATTTTTCACATTGCCGGTAGATGTGAGTATTGTCATACACGGCAAGATCTGGTTCCATTTCCATTTTTATCTGCATACACCTCTGTTAATTTGAATCTTTTCCATGCTAAAGGTACCATATAAATGCAAGTTGAAAGGACTGCCTTAGTTCACAGTAGTTTTTTAGTGCACTTTACATCGACAAGATGCACTGCAGAAACTCACCAAGTCTTCTTGGACAGCACATTCCAAACTCACAACCACTACCATCTAGAAGGACAAGGGCAGCAGATGCTTGGGAATATTACTACCTGAAATTTCCCTTCCAAGCCACAAACCAGCTTGACCTGGAACTATATTTCCATCCCTTCTCGTGGCATTATTGCTAGACTATTAATCCAGAAACTCAGCTAATGTTCTGGGGACTCGGGTTTGAATCCTGCCATGGCAGGTGGTGGGATTTGATTTCAATAAATAGTATCTGGAATTAAGAATCTACTGATGGTCATGAAATGATTGTCAATAAAACCCATCTGGTTCACCAATGTCCTTTAGGGAAGGAAATCTGCCGTCCTTACCTGGTCTGGTCTACGTGTGACTCCAAACCCACAGCAATGTGGTTGACTCTCAACTGCCCTCTGAACAAAGACAACTAAGGATGAGCAATAAATGCAATTTAATGAAGCCAGCGATGCCCATGTTCTACGAATGAATAAAAACCCTGAAACTCCACCACTAACACACTGTGGATGTCCTTACACCAAATGGACTGTGCTGGTTCAAGAAGGCAGCTCGCTACCATCTTATCAAGAGCAATTAGGGATGGGTAGTAACCATTGATCCTTGCCAGCAATGTTCAAATCCCATGAATGAATAAAAGTGGTTCTCTGATGGCCTATTTAAAGTAAGGAACCAAGCAGAATGTCCAAAGAGGCATGCTGCTACCCGCTTGTGGGTAGATTTGAACAGACCAATGTAGCCTGTTAATAGACCATCATATGAACTATATAGAAACAAATCTGCATTTACAATCAGTCTTATTGCAAATCAAAACTATTGCCCAGTCCTGCCAAGCTGTGGAACAGTGCATGGTCTTGTGAATGCTTGAAAGTTGAATATATTTCAATAGTTACCTCATTCGTTCCTCATATAAACGGGACAGGAACATTCCCGTGGCCAATCCCATGTGAAACTGAACAGCTTGGGAAGGATCAGCATTCGGTTTTCCTGGTAAACCTGCAACAAGAATGCCAAGGACCTCCTGGATGCTTTCTTTGCGTGATGTGATGAAGACAGGTACAAGAAGCGTCAATGCGGTAGCAGCGCAGGAACGAGCAATGGCACTGGCTGTGTTCTCGCCAGAGTAGGATTTCTGTGAAAGTCATCACTCAGTATTAGTGACCCACACATTGAAGACTGCTCCCTCCAATAAATGACTGAGCTCCCCTTCTTTGTCTGGGCAACAATTTCCATCTGATTATGTCTCTCTGCACAACCTTTTCTACATTAAAGGAATTATATAAATGAAAGTTGTTGTAAATGTATCATTGCAGTCACCCTCTGAACTCTGAATCAAAGAGGTTTAGAGGACAGAAGGAGACTAATGCCAGGATCCTGGTCTCTCCCCTTAACCAAACATTACTATTTGTGACATTACTTCTCCAGCCTAACGTTATTTGGAACACCTTTCAACATTTAATGAAGGCAAGAGTCAAGCAGCAAGATCTCTGCTGAAAAGGAGATGCACAGAAGTGGCCACGACCCCTCAAACTACACAAAATCTATCCATTTAGCTCAGTTCTCAGCACTTTTACACCATTGAGTCAAAACCTGAGATGTGGGCTGGCACTTCAGTGCAGTGCTAAAGAAGGGTTGTATTATCAGAGGTGGGGTCTTTTGGATGAGAGCTTAAACCATTGTCTTGTCTCCCCGCTTCGAGAAACGTAAAAGTTTTCATGGTTCTATTTAAAAAGCACTGATCATCTCTATGCTCACTGACCCAGGTTGGCTCCTGGTCAAGGAACACTTCAACTTTAAAATTCTCATCCTTGTTTTGAAATCCTTCCCTGTTCTTGCCCCTCCCAACCTCCTCCAGCTCCACAACCCTCGGAGATCTCAACGAGCATCTAATTTTGATCTCTTAAGGATACCTGATTTTAATTCCTCCATCATTGGTGGTCGTGCCGTCAGTTGCATAGGCCCCAAGCTCTCGAGTTGTGTCTAATTTTTGCTTCACAAAGCCCTTTGGGAACATTCATTATGTGAAAGACACGACATAATTGTTGTGGTGTCCTGGTCAACATGCCTCCCTCAACCAATAACACTAACAACAGATTATCTGGTCATTTATTTGATTTACTTGTTGCCACATTTGCTTAACTAGCAACAGAGGGGGAGGTATTCTCCAACCGTTTACGCCAGCAGGATTCTCCGACAGGTTTTGCGGCGGAGCAGCTTGACGTCAATGGGAAGTCCCACGGACAGCAACGGGACCAGAGAGTTCTAAACTCTCTCACAAGGGGAAACAACCTCTCAGCATCGACCTTGTCAAGCACCCTGAGATTCCAATGTGTCTCAATAAGGTTACCTCTTATTATTCTAAACTCCAATGAGTACAGGCCCAAACCTACTCAACCTCTCCTCATAAACAAATCCTTCTATACTCAGGATCAACCTCGTGAACCTTCTCTGGACCATCGCCAACATCAGTATATCTTTCCTTAGGTAAGGGGAGCAAAACTGTTGACAGTATTCCAGGTGCAGTCTCACGAATGCCTTACATGGTTTTAGTAAGAAAAATATCAGACATTACTTGGAAAGTCAGAATCTAACGGGAGTAAAGGAGCAAAGGGATCTGGGAATACAAATACACAAATCACTAAAAATCGCGACACAAACTAACATAGCCATAAAAAAGCAAATCAAGTATTCATGTGTATATTTCCAGAGGGATAAAACTGTTTGTCAGCACCCCATCGTGAAACAAACCTTGCCTCTGAGCTCTCTGTTCTTGCAAACTACCTCCCCAGGTCCAACCTCCATTTGCTCTCCAAAGGTCTTGAATATATCATTACTGTCAGCTTTGGTTCAATGGCAACACTCTCACCAGACATAGAACATGACGGGTTCAAAGCTCAGAACAGGACTGGAGGAACTTATCGAGGCTGACACTTCAATGCAGTACTGAGGAAGTGCAGCCCTGTCAGCTCTGCTGTCTTTCACAAGAGGCATTAAAGCAACAGTGATTTCATTTTTGGACTCTCTCATTTCATGAATTTTAAAATTCTCATTCCAGTTTTCAAATCCCCCACATCCTCCCCTATTCTTGTCTCTGTAATTTCCTGCAGCCCCACAACCTGCCAAGATATTTAGTCATTTAATTCTGGCCTTGAGCATCCTCAATTTTAAGTGCTTCATCACTGGTGGCCATCCCTTCAATTGCCATGAGTCTACAGTCTAGAGCCTCCTCCCAAAGCCTCTCTACCTCTTCCCCCTTTAAGCCATTTTTCAGAGCTTTTGCCCATCTACCCTGACTTTGCCTTTTGTAGCTTGATGTCACATTTTGTTCGAGAATACTCCTGCGAAACATATTAGAACATATTATAACACTGACGGCATTATAGAAATGCAATTTATTGTTGTTGTTGTACTTGAACAGTTCTTACTATTTATGTTTCGTAGAATCATAGAATCCCAACAGTGCAGAAGGAGGCCATTCAGCTCATCAAGTCTGCACCAACTACAATCCCACCCAGGCCCTATCCCCATAACCCCATGCATTTACCCTAGCTACTCCCCCTGACACTTAAGGGTCAATTTAGCATGGCCAATCCACCTAACCTGTACATCTTTGGACTGTGGGAAGAAACCGGAGCACCCGGAGGAAACCCATGCAGACACAAGGAGAACGTGCAAACTCCACACAGACAGTGACCCAAGCCGGGAATCAAACTTATGAAAGAAGGAACATGTTCGAATAGGAATACTCCTGATTGTATGTTTGACGGGAATAATGTATTTTTGTATAATGAGTCTCATTTCTCAGCATATGGGGTGGGGGGTGGGTCTTGTGTAATCATATGCAGCCCACTCACTGCTTTCGTCCCATGTATCAGGTCCCAGCTTCAATAACATGGATACACCAATGGTGCAAGAACCTGAACTGTTTTCTTTTAAACTGCTCAGGTACTCTGACCGGATTTAGAATCATAGAAACCTACAGTGCAGAAGGAGGCCATTGAGTCTGCACTGATCACAATCCCACCCAGGCCCGATCCCCATAACCCCATACATTCACCAAGCCACGAAAGGGCAATTTAGCATGGCCAATGCTCCTAACCCACACATCTTTGGACTGTCGGAGGAAACCGGAGCACCCGGAGGAAACCCACGCAGACACAGGGAAAATGTGCAAACTCCACACAGACAGTGACCCAAGACAGGAATCAAATCTGGGTCCCTGGCATTGCGAGGCAGCAGTGCTAACCACTGTGCCACCATGCCGCCTGATTTAATGGAACAGCGACTAGTTCTTTAACAACGGTGATGTGGTACTTTGCAGCTGAATGTGTGAGAATACAGGTGATGTACATTCAAACATATGAAACAAGAACAGTAGACCATTCGGCCCCTTGAGCATGCTCTGCCACCGTTCAACAAGGTCATGGTTGATCTCGTTGTGTTTTGAGTTCTATGCTCTCATCCACCCCGTGAAAACCTTTAATTCCCTTGCCCAACAAGAATCTATCTACATCTGTCTGTCTTAAAAATATACAGTGAGCCTGCTTCCACAGCCTTCTGAGGCAGCGAGTTCCAAAATCGCACATACCTCAGAGAGAATAAAATTCTCATCTCTATCCTAAATGAGCGACCCCAAATTTGAAAACATGCCCCCTAGTTCTGGGATCAATCATAAGAAGAAACATGTTGGAAAAGGAATACTCCCGAGTGCATGGCTGGGCAGACTCGATGGGCCAAATGGTCTAATTCTGCTCCCATATCATATGTTGTAAATATATTGTAGTGTTAAACTACGTGCTTTTACACTAAAGGATCTCATTTTAGGCGGGACTGGTTCTTAAATTAATAATTTCAAGAGGTCAGATTTTGCCCTTTTGCCTTCTGCTCACTGATGTAATCGAATTCGCATTATTTTGCTACAAAATGCTCAAACATGTAATAAAAATGTTACACAGCCCTGTCTGTTTCCGTGCTTTTGCAAATGCTTTATTGTCGGTTTCAGAAATGGAACTTACATGTTGGAACCATGGGAAGATCCGTCCCTTTGGACGATAGTGACTGTCAACAATGCTCAGCAGCGTCTGCACCACCATTGATATCCAGTGCTCTGTTGGTAAAATATCAGCCCCAATCTGCAGAGATAACAAATGAGAGTGTGACCAGCGGACAAGAATAAAACACAACATCCCATGTCTCTTGTCTCATTTCTTTGCATCTTTCTGACTGGATCAGTTGAGCTCAGGACAGCACGTCCAGCAGTTTGAGAAAACATTTTTAAACACAAGACATTTTTCCAAGGTTTCATGTAAGAAACTTGAAGCCTGTGTAATATCAATTCCGAGCACGTTATCCTTTATCAGAACAGTTTTAGTGTGGGTTGATTTGAAGAAACAGGATTTGCACTGCACTACAGCTAGCACTCTCAATGCAGTCTTACTCAAGCCTGTCTCACTACCTTTTTTTATTTGATCATGGGATGTGGGCGTTGTTGGCTGGGCTACCATTTACTGCCCATTCTCAGGGGCATTGAACAGTCAAGCACATTGCTGTGGCTCTGGAGTCACATGTAGGCCAGACCGGGTAAGGACGGTAGATTCCTTTCCTAAAAGGGCATTAGTGAGCCAGATGATTATTTTTAAACAACAAACAACAATGGTTTCATGGTCATCATTAGACATTCAATTTTACTGAATTCAAATTTCACCATCTGCCATAGTGGGATTCGAACCTGAGTCCCCAAAGCAGTACCCTGGGTCTGGATTACTAGTCCACTGATAATACCACTCCCGCATGAAGGCCCATGATCATTACCATCATATGCTGAATGCAGAAAACTTATTAGGATTTAGGAGGCATGAAAGGGTCAAGTGCTCAGTTTTTGCCACAAAACACTGGCATAATCTATCCCAGTAAGAAGTTTAACAACACCAGGTTAAAGTCCAACAGGTTTATTTGGTAGCAAAAGCCACACAAGCTTTCGAGGCTCTGAGCCCCTTCTTCAGGTGAGTGGGAATTCTGTTCACAAACAGAACTTATAAGACACAGACTCAATTTACATGACGCAGACGCTGCGACAACGGATGAATGAACACCGCTCGACAATCACCAGGCAAGACTGTTCTCTTCCTGTTGGGGAGCACTTCAGCGGTCACGGGCATTCGGCCTCTGATATTCGGGTAAGCGTTCTCCAAGGCGGCCTTCGCGACACACGACAGCGCAGAGTCGCGGAGCAGAAACTGATAGCCAGGTTCCGCACACACAAGGACGGCCTCAACCGGGATATTGGGTTTATGTCACACTATTTCACATAAATATTTCTGCTTTTTTCCTCCTGAGTCTTTATCATGCGATCCTAGAATCAGAATTTATGTCACACTATTTGTAACTCCCACAGTTGCGTGGACCTGCAGAGTTTCACTGGCTGTCTTGTCTGGAGACAATACACATCTTTTTAGCCTGTCTTGATGCTCTCTCCACTCCCATTGTTTTGTTTCTTAAAGACTGGATTAGTTGTAAGTATTCGCATTCCAACCATTATTCATGTAAATTGAGTCTGTGTCTTATAAGTTCTGTTTGTGAACAGAATTCCCACTCACCTGAAGAAGGGGCTCAGAGCCTCGAAAGCTTGTGTGGCTTTTGCTACCAAATAAACCTGTTGGACTTTAACCTGGTGTTGTTAAACTTCTTACTGTGTTTACCCCAGTCCAACGCCGGCATCTCCACATCATAATCTATCCCAACACACTGACAGTTGGCACGTGCGGAAGAAAATGAGAAGTTAACAAAGTAGATCATGGCATGAACCTACCTCAGGCGCATCATTAGTTTCTGATGGCAGGCTGTTCTCATACTTGGCCACTGTCACAGCAAGTCCAGTCAAAGCGAGGATGGAATTTCCCTGCACAACAGGGCTGTCCCTGTTAACCAAACAGAAGATCAACAGGAAATGCACAATTCTGTTTTTCTAAAGCTGCTACCATCATATAGCAACGAAAATACAAAGTGCCAAAACCATCACAGTCATCATGAAACAACAGATTGATTCCCACTTTTGAAAAACACACTGGGGGCCTTGTGTCACAGCTAGTTAGCACATTAT
Source organism: Mustelus asterias (assembly GCF_964213995.1). Classification (NCBI taxonomy): domain Eukaryota; kingdom Metazoa; phylum Chordata; class Chondrichthyes; order Carcharhiniformes; family Triakidae; genus Mustelus; species Mustelus asterias. The sequence goes on along the minus strand of NC_135806.1, from coordinate 45,765,725 downwards.
TCTTTCACCTCGTCCTGTATTCAGCCACACAATAAGGACTGACAGCATCTTATCTGCTCAAGCTCCCAGGCCCGTGTGAACTAAAAGCAGATAGTTTACATTCAAGTCACCAGTGGTTATGAACCCACTGAACAGAATGTTCTGCTATTCAAATATTCAGAGATCATAGAAATGGCAAAGAAATGGTTATAGAATCATAGAATCCTACAGTGCAGAAAGAGGCCATTCGACCCATCGAGTCTCCACCAACCACAATCCCATCCAGGCCCTATCCCCACAACCCCATGTATTTGCCCTAGCTAGTTCCCCTGACACTAAGGGGTAATTTAGCATGGACAAAGATGTGCGCATCAGGTTGATTGGCCATGCTAAATTGCCCTTTAGGGTCCCGGGATGTGTGGGTTAGAGGGATCAGCCAGGCAAATGTGTGGGGTTGTGGGGATGGGGCCTGGGGTGGGATTGTTGTTGGTGCAGACTCAATGTGCCAAATGGCCTCCTTCTGCACTGTTGGGTTTCTATGATTTCAATCCATGTAACCCGCACATCTTTGGGTTGTGGAAGGAAACCAGAGCACCCGGAGAAAACTCACACCGACACAGGGAGAACATGCAAACTCCACATAGACAGTGACCCAAGCCGGGAATCGAACCTGGGTCCCTGGCGCTGTGAGGCAACAGTGCTAACCACTGTGCCACCATGCTGCCATTACCTTGGCAGGGACTAAGGTAAGATACATTGTTCAGATAAAGCAGATGGAGCCATCTGTACCACAGCCCATAGGATAACTGAACCAGGCCCGTTGATATTAACAAGAGTTACTCCAGATAGAATTTCACAAATTTAGTCATCCACCCGCATATCGGAGGGAATTTTATTTAATTTGTTCGTGGGATGTGGGTGTCGCTGGTAATCATTAATTGCCCGAGAGAAGGTGCTGGTACACCTTTTTGAACTGTTGTATTTGTGGAGCCTCCTGTTACTGATGGACCACCATTCATGATTGGATGCGTCATTGGATCCATTATCGTGATCCAGTGAAGAAGGTTATCTAGGATTAAAACCAGATCTTGATCAATTGGGCCAGTGAGCTGACTAATGGCAGATGGAGTTTAATTTAGATAAATGCGGAGTGATATATTTGGTCGATCGAACCAGGGCAGGACTTACTCAGTTCATGGTAGGGCGTTGGGGAGAGTTATAGAACAAAGAGATAGAACATAGAACAGTACAGCACAGAACAGGCCCTTCGGCCCACGATGTTGTGCCAAGCTTTATCTGAAACCAAGATCAAGCTATCCCACTCCCTATCATCCTGGTGTGCTCCAGGTGCCTATCCAATAACCGCTTAGATGTTCCTAAAGTGTCTGACTCCACTATCACTGCAGGCAGTCCATTCCACACCCCAACCACTCTCTGCGTAAAGAACCTACCTCTGATATCCTTCCTATATCTCCCACCATGAACCCTATAGTTATGCCCCCTTGTAATAGCTCCATCCACCCGAGGAAATAGTCTTTGAACGTTCACTCTATCTATCCCCTTCATCGTTTTATAAACCTCTATTAAGTCTCCCCTCAGCCTCCTCCGCTCCAGAGAGAACAGCCCTAGCTCCCTCAACCTTTCCTCATAAGACCTACCCTCCAAACCAGGCAACATCCTGGTAAATCTCCTCTGCACTCTTTCCAGCGCTTCCACATCCTTCTTATAGTGAGGTGACCAGAACTGCACACAATATTCCAAATGTGGTCTCACCAAGGTCCTGTACAGTTGCAGCAAAACCCCACGGCTCTTAAACTCCAACCCCCTGTTAATAAAAGCTAACACACTATAGGCCTTCTTCACAGCTCTATCCCCTTGAGTGGCAACCTTTAGAGATCTGTGGATATGGACCCCAAGATCTCTCTGTTCCTCCACAGTCTTCAGAACCCTACCTTTGACCCTGTAATCCACATTTAAATTAGTCCTACCAAAATGAATCACCTCACATTTATCAGGGTTAAACTCCATGTATTAAACTCTGTATTGTCGCCTCACCAGATCTAGGGGTACATGTTCATAGCTCCTTGAAAGTGGAGTCACAGGTGGACAGCGTGGTGGAGAAGGCATTCAGCATGCTTGGTTTCATCAGTCAGAACATTGAATACAGGAGTTGGGACGTCTTGTTGAAGTTGTACAAGACATTGGTAAGGCCACACTTGGAATACTGTGTATAGTTCTGATCACCCTATTATAGAAAGGGTATTATTCAACTAGAAAGGGTGCAGAAAAGATTTACTAGGATGCTACCGGGACTTGATAGTTTGAGTTATAAGGAGAGGCTGGATAGACTGGGACTTTTTGCTCTGGAGCCTGGGAGGCTTAGGGGTGATCTTATAGAGCTCTATAAAATAATGAGGGGCACAGATCAGCTAGATAGTCAATATCATTTCCCAAAGGTAAGGGAGTCTAAAACTAGGGGGTATAGGTTTAAGGTGAGAGGGGAAAGATACAAAAGGGTCCAGAGGAGCAATTTTTTCACACAGAGGGTGCTGAGTCTCTGGAACAAGCTGCCAGAGGTAGGAGTAGAGGCGGGTACAATTTTGTCTTTGAAAAAGCATTTGGACAGTTACATGAATAAGATGGGTATAGAGGGATATGGGCTAAAAGCGGGCAATTGGGACTAGCTTAGGGGTTAAAAAATGGGCGGCATAGACAAGTTGGGCCAAGGGGCCTGTTTCTATGGTGTAAACCTCTATGACTCTATAGGTATGGGATTGCTTAGGTCTGTTTATTTCATGCTACTTCCACTGTTTGGCATTCAAGTAGTTCTGTATTGTCGCAAATCTGGTGCTGTGCCTGGCATGCCCTCCTGCACTCTCCATTGAGCCAGGCTTGACCATGGAATCAGAATCCTACAGTGCAGAAGGAGGCCATTCGACCCATTGAGTCTGCACCGACCACAATCCCACCCAGGCCCTATTCCCATAACCCCATGCATTTGCCCTAGCTAGTCCCCCTGACACTAAGGGGCAATTTAGCATGGCCAATTCACCTAACCTGCACATCTTTGGAGTATGGGCGGAAATTGGAGCACCCGGAGGAAACCCACGGAGACACGGGGAGAATGTACAAACACCACACAGACTGTGACCCAAGCTGTGAATTAAACCCGGGTCCCTGGTGCTGTGAGGCAGCAGTGCTAATCACTGTGTCGCCCTTGATGGTAATGGTAGAGTGGGGGATATGCGGGCCATGAGGTTACAGATTGTGGTTGTATACAATTCTGCTACTGATAATGAACCTCGGCGCCTCATGGATGCCTTTTTTTAAGTTACTAGATCTTTTCATAATCTATCACCCCTGCCACACGACACAATGGAGGGTATCCTCAATGTGAAAATGGAACCTTTTCACCACAAGGACTGTGCAGTGGTCATTCCTACCTATACTGTCATGGAACTATGTATCTGTGACAGATAGACTGGTGAGGATGAGGTCAGGTAGGTTTTTCGGTCTTGTTGGTCCCCTCACCGCCTGCTGCAGACCCAGTCTCACAGCTATGTTTCTTTAGGACTCAGTAAGAAGTCTCACAACACCAGGTTAAAGTCCAACAGGTCTATTTGGTAGCACAAGCCACAAGCTTTCAGAGCACTGCCCTTCATCAGGTGAGTGGGAGTTATGTTCACAAACCGGGCATATATAGACACAAACTCAATTTACAAAATAATGGTTGGAATGCGAGTCTTTACAGGTAAACAAGTCTTAAAGGTACAGACAATGTGAGTGGAGAGTATCATTATTTTGTAAATTGAGTTTGTGCCTATATATGCCCTGTTTGTGAACAGAACTCCCACTCACCTGACGAAGGGGCAGCGCTCCGAAAGCTTGTGGCTTGTGCTACCAAATAAACCTGTTGGACTTTAACCTGGTGTTGTGAGACTTCTTACTGTGCTTACCCCAGTCCAACGCTGGCATCTCCACATCATGACCTTTAGGACTCACCCAGCTTTGGTCAGTAGAGGTGCAACCAAGCTATTCTTGTTGATGGACATTGAAGCCACCCATCCAGAGTACATTCTGAGCCCTTGCCACCCTTGATGCTTCCTCCAAGTGATATTCAACATGGAGCTATACTGATTCATCATCTCAGGGTGAAGACAGTAGGTAGCAACCAGCAGGAGGTTTCCTTGTTCATATTTGACCAGACGCCATGAAACTTCATGGGGTCCAAAGTTGCTACTGAAGACTCCCAGGGCAACTACCTCCTTACTGTACACCATTGTGCCACACCCTCTGGTGGGCCTGACCTGTTGGTGGAACAGGACATTGACAGAGATAGTGTTGGTGGTGTAGAATCCATCGAATCATTACAGTGCATAAAGAGGCCATTCAGCCCATTGAGTCTGCATCGATGTTCTGAAAGAACATCCTACTCAGGCCCTCCCCTTCACCCTATCCCTATATCCACATGCATTTAACATGGCTAACACTATGCTGCTGTCTACCCATAACTGACAGTTTAGATATTCCTAAATTTCAATATACCAATATTCTTCAGTAATTATTTAATCAAAATGTGCCCCAGTTAACTTGGATTTCCAATTCCGCATATTAATTACATCCTGCTGTCAGGATCACTATATTTCTCAAGCCTCCTGCTACACCAAGAGCCCCCAACTATTTAAAACAAACAACAACAAAAACTAAAAGTCCAAGTAAGCAAATCAGATGCTGAGAATGAGTATTTAATTAAAAGACCATTCCTGATAACCATTTATTTTGGAAAGGGGGTTTCCTTGGCACCGTGCCTTCTTTATAGAATTATGTGGTTCACAAGTAACGGACTGTTCAGTGTAAAAGGGATTTACATTCAGAGATATGCAAAAGAGCACAGTAATCCATTAGGGCACAGCAGTGGCTAAATAACACAAGCATCACTTACTTTGAAGCTGATTTAACTACATCAGTCAGCAGGTCCCTGACCCTGTTGAAGAGAAGCAACAGGGTTAAGATAATTTATATGCATTAACCAGGTGGTTACTTCTTGAACTGTCAAATATAACATTGAAATGATCTGTTCTTTCTTTTCACGACACCACTACGTATACCGCTCTATTAAGCTGATTTTGGGGTGGTGGTGATCTTCAAAGCAGCAGGAGTCCTGATTTCTCACATGCTGGCATTTGAAAACATCTTATTTGGTGGCGTGTCTTCTCATGTTTTACACTTGGAGACCAAACAGCACAAAAACAAGTGCTCACTGGAGTCTCTTAAAATGTTGAGTATGACAGCCATGAAATCTTTTGAAAAGACCTAAGATAAAGGACATGGCTGACTACCAAATGGTCCCGGGTGTTTAACAATTCATAGTCAACATAAATGTTATAATTTGGACGATGGGACCCTCAGAACTAATCCCCCTCACACCAGAGTATTTGCTTGTTTGTCGGCTTGTTCTAAAAGATGTAAAGAATTAACTGGAATAGGTTTGAGGAATATAACTTCTGGGAATTCTACAACAAATTAAATTGCGATGCAAATATCAGGAAGCAGATGGGTATTGCTGTTTAATACTCAAAACAAAGGTGGGCTTTTAAATTCTTCTTACCAGAGCCAGGATATAAACTTTTTGTACTGCAGCTCCTCAGGATCATCTTTCCCATGCTTCTGCTGCATCTCCAGTTCAGCCTGTCTCCCCTACAGACAAAGACATCAATCAATGACACCATCCCACAATGAAGCTATTAGCAATCAGTGACTGCAGACAGGAGGAAACAGTACATCAGTTGACACCGAGGGAGGCAGACCAAATTTAAAAGCAAGCAACTGCTTAAAAAAGAAACCAGCATGTGGCCCTTTCCAAAAACCCTCCCTTCGCAGACATGTGCCATTTCCCCAGCTGGAAGTAGGGAAACCAACCTGCTCGTGCCAATGCCTGCAATTGGCAACGCAGAGGTGGATAAGAGGTTCTGCCACAGCTTTTCTGAGCCTGTGTGGAAGCACCGTACACCATACCGTGGGATCTTTCCAATGACACAATTCTGGTTTGGAAGCCAGAATGGCCCTTTCTTCAACACTGTCTCAAAGAGACAAAACAGGCAAGCACCTCCCCAGACACGCTTGTGAAAAGAGGGGTTCAGAATGAAAAGTGGGGTTCAGAATGAAAAGTGGGGTTCAGAATGAAAAGCGGGAGATATCTGAAACCAAACAGCTTCAATTCTTTGGCACTAATAATGGTTTTCTTCATGTTCTTCAGCACTCCCCCTGGCAAAAACACCTGGATTCCATGAGGTTTCACTCAAGAAAGCATGATAATATTGACAGCCAAGAGGACTCAATTAGTCTGTGGCAAAACGATGTACCAATGTCCCCGGACCAGTTACAGCAGGGCAAACATCACTTATTTTTTGTAAGATTAATTGTTGGACTGTAAAGGTGAAGCCTTATCCAAAGCTTCCTTGCTCCTAAGTTTGATTCCATACAAACTTACTGCTTTTAATGAAATACAAGCAAATGGTTGTTGATTGCAAGTTCGACACACTTAAAACTTACTTTGCATTAAGTCGCTGAATAAAAACTGATGTAAATATGTGATATTATTTTTCAAATGTTAAACAGGCACTCAATCTGAAGCGAAGATGTGTCAAATCTCATGTCTTTTAAAGGAATGAACTGCTGTAATTCAGAGTAAACATTTCTGTAGTCCTCTTAAGGACTTGATGACAATTTAGCAAATAACTCTCAGAATCGTGATGAGTTATGCTGCAACCTTGGCCTCTGACTTGATCCCGAGTTGAGTTTCTAACTTCATGTCTTGTTCATCACCAAGATTGCCTCGCTCCACATACAGAAATATCATCTGTCTGGAAATACCCTGCTAAACCACTCCGACAATCTATTCTCTTGCCTCCTTTAAGATGCTTCTTAAAACCGACCCCATTGACCAAGCTTTTGGTCACCTTGAACAATAGAAACGTTCCAGCACAGGAGGCGGCAATTCGGATACCCAGGTGTCCTTTCTAACCCTACCTTCCTGCACTTGACCCATAGCCCTGAAGCTTACATCACTTAAGATGCAGATCCAGGTACTTTTTAAAAGAGTTTAGGTCTTTGCCTCCACCATCAACTTGGGCAGCGAATTCCAGACACCCACCACCCTCTGCGTAACAAAGTTCTTCCTCATGTCCCCTCTACACCTACTGCCACTTATCTTGAATCTATGTCTCCTTGTTCCAGAATTCTCCACCACGGAAACAATTTTATTCCCGCCCACTCTTATCTCTTCCCCTCATAATTTTGTACACCTCTATCAAGTCACCCCTCAATCTTCTTTGTCCCAAGGAAAATAACCCCAACCTATCCAATCTCTCCTCATAGCTACATTTTTCTAGTCCTGGCAACATTCTCCTATTATCTCATCAAAGTAGCTCTGTCAAATTCCATTTAATAATAATTAGAACATATTACTGTGACCGGGATAATTACGTTATATAATTACAAGTTATGATTATTGGTGAATTCAGTTTCACAAGCCACAACCTGCATTTTTAATTGTTATCCATTGGAAAGCAAAAGTGTTAAAACATCCCACCCCACATGAAAACAGGTAACAGGTGATTTTATATATATATATATATTATATACACACACACATAACAAAAAAACAACGAAAAGAAATAGGGAGGCTAGACCATCTCAAAAACAAATCTGCGACGAGTTCCTGGAAACAGCTACAGAAAAATCAAAACTGTCCACTTTAGGATTTGGGTTATCCAGAAATCAACCTCTGGCAGGTATCACATTAACTGATCTCAGCAGCAATGTTACAATTGCCCACAGTGCTCCTATGGTTAAGAAGGGAATATACAACAAAGACTTGATCACTGCCGAGAAAGCCTTGCTGAAAATACATGCAGTCTTTGGATCATGATTGCCATATTTATGTAGCCTTTGACCTTGTCATGGCTCACATACAAACAGAGGTCAGTGGGGGAGCCACCAAGAGAGATGACTGGCAACTTTGGATTCAAACACCCAGAAATAGTCAGCACCTTGAGGAGATGGGAAAATAAAGAAAAACCTGGAAGTGTCTTAAATGTTTTTAATCAATCAACTAAATCAAAAGGTCCTTAAAGAGTGGAAACAACTGCCAATTAAAGTGTACAGAGGACCATGCAAATACATATATTGTAATCAAAAATGAAGCAAGGCTTTTGTGAAGCAGAGGGTGTATATGAAGAGAAAGTCTATACATTGAACCAAGAAAACAGTAAGAACAAAAAAGCAACATCAGACTAAATTTACTGAACCATTTTTCGCGAACTCTTCAAAATGGACTCAACCATTAAAATAAGCAAAGCCAGCGCAGATAAAGTAACTGGAGAATATTCAACGCAGTGTATAGTTACTTAATTAGAAAACAGCTACAGTCCGTAGACTAGGTTAACACATTTTCACTGACCTACATTTAACTGCTGCGAGCAGTGCCACAATATGATTTGTAGATTACTCCTGCTAAAGAGTCTCAACAACCAGAATAGAAAATACAGAATGAACTACAAAGGCAATCAGCCAAGACCGAGAAACACTAAAACGAAGCTGAACACTTCAACCACAACCTCAAATACCCAGGTCCCTTGGTTGGCAACATGCTAAATAAATCATCAAGCATGATTACAGTAACTCTCTTTCTGCTGCAGTACATAATTAGCATTCATTCATAGTTACTTTGCTATCCAAATTAGTACAGGACATAAATTGAATACCATATAGGTCCCAGTGTGGTACCACATCGAAACAAATCATTCAACTGATCCCTTGCAAATTCATTTCTCGTACGTTATACAGTCAGGTCGCCCACTGTTGATGTATGCTTTTATATCACGATCAGTGTTCTATTTTCCCTGCTCAATGATTAAAATTGGTGTCAATTATTTTGCAGCAAAACCCGCCTGATTTCCTGTACTGTAACATATTTTAGTATGGTGCAAAGAAACTTCTCGTCAGTCTTCTATTTGCAACTGCAAATTTCTTCTGAGAAACAATGAAAATTAAGAGACTCTGCATTAATCCTACTCAAAGTGTGCATGTCCCAATCAATGCATCATATGACACCCCACTCTGTGGAGTACCATCTGTCTCATCTTTCGTCACAGGATTGTTATGGTGCAGGAGGAGACCATTCGGCCCATTGTGCCTGCACTGGCTCTCCAAATGAGCATGATGGCCCAGTGCCACTCTCTTGCCTTTTCCCCTTACCCCTGCACATTGTTTCCATTCAATTCATCATCTAGTGCCCTCTTGAACAGCTCGATTGGATCTGACTCCAGCAGACTTCCAGACAATGCATTCCAGACCTGAACCACTCACTGTGTTAATCGTATATAAATGTGTCAGACCAACAGAAAAAGAATTATGCTTTGTCCATTTTTAAGAAATTTCCCTTCAAGTTTTTACACTGAAAATGGCTGCAGCCTTTGAGTCATATCGTGCGGGATTATTTTCATTGAATACTGAAGGAGAAATCATGCCATTTAAATTAGATTTTAACACATATTCCGTGCTTAACTGAAACAATGCCCCTGTGATACAATCTGTCTGCAGCCACACTGATGCACAATGTAAAATGTATTTCTGTAATTCCAACACAAGCCTAATTCTCGGAGTAAAAATGGTCCAGGACCTAATAATAAACATTTCAATGTTGAAAATAGGATTAGACCAATGAAACCATTAAAATTAGAAACAAATTGATCCAAAAGCATTTCTGCCAATAATTCTAGAAATGGATTTCATCTGTGTCTTCTCAATATTATATACTCAATATTACGGCACATCTTACAAATGGATTCCAGAACAGGGTACTAAATGCAGAGTAAAAAGTTCAATGGGCCTCACATCAACTTGGGCTACTGGGAGTATGACTACTTCCAGGGGGTGGTCTCTGACCACTTAGGCTTCACACGAGCCACAGGGATAATTGCAACATGATCTTTTACAAAGAGCGCAGGTGGTCCACTAGACTGGGCTAAGGTTAATGTTAGCAAAGAGCCAACAAATCTTTGTGTTTTTTTGCATCATTGGCAATGTAACTTAAATGTTGTTTACCAGAGCACTGCTTATGCGTTTAAGTATAAATGAACAATATTTCTTCTCTGTCTACATGGAGATCAGTACAAACCTGGAAACTGCTGAGAATGCGAACACTCTAACTGTGCATTGCCATCTCAGAACACTCCAAAATAGATACCTGGAGTATATAGGCAACATTAAAACATGTGCATGTTGGAAACTTAGGAACTATGGAGGCGATTCTACCATCCGCTGCGCTGCTTTTTTAGTAAGAAGTCTCACAACACCAGGTTAAAGTCCAACCGGTTTATTTGGTAGCACAAGCCACTAGCTTTCGGAGCGCTGCCCCTTCATCAGGTGAGTAGAAGTTCTATTCACAAACAGGGCATATAAAGACACAAACTCAATTTACAAAATAATGGTTGGAATGCGAGTCTTTACAGGTAATCAAGTCTTAAAGGTACAGACAATGTGAGTGGAGAGAGGGTTAAACACAGGTTAAAGAGATGTGTATTGTCTCCAGACAGGACAGTTAGTGAGATTTTGCAAGCCCAGGCAAGTCGTGGGGGTTACAGATAGTGTGACATGAACCCAAGATCCCAGTTGACCTGCTTTTTTAGCGCAGCGGGCCGGGAGACTCGAGTGGAGTCCGTTTCGCGAACTCCCCACTGGGTGCCACGGCCTCTGTGCGTCTCCGGCAGCCAGATTTGCAGTACAGAGCTGGTGACACATGGGGGTTGGGGCCTACTGGGGGTGATTTGTGGGGGTCCTGCTGCCACTCTGCACTCAGGCTGAGTGACAGAGGGAGGGAGGCCAGCGATCAGGGCTGGCCATCGGGGTGGGGTGAATATAATCCTCTTGGGGGGGAATCCGGAGATCGAGGTGGGTGGGAGTGGGAGGAGGGGGGTTGGGGCTGGGCCCAGACATGTTCGGGGGGCCAGCGGTCGGGCCGTGGGGAGAAGCATGGCCGGCGATGCAGGCGTCAAGGAGCTGGCCAGCGATCGAGCTGACCACCCATCGGCAGGCCGGCCGTGCGGGGCCACTGCGCATGTGCTGATCTCGGTGCTGACAGATCGGTGCACGCGCAGTGGCCCACTCAGCGTTATGCTGCCGCCCTCTCCTGCAGGAATAGGCCCTGCCCACTGGTTTCTGGAGTGAATCACGCTCACACACTCTGCAGTGCACAGAACGTGGGAGGTTCATTTTGAAACTCCCGCTGAAAATAATAGCCCGAGTTACTCCAGTTTTTACATTTTTTTGGGACAATTGCCCCCTATGACTTGAATGTCGAATTGAACCTAACCTAATCATTCCAAGATGAACAGTACCATGCTGAATATATAGACATATTGTTTGAAGATCTGCTCTAAAGAACATAGGAACAGAGAAGATAGGAGCAGGTGTAGGCCATTTAGCCCCTCAAGCCTGCTCCACCATTCAAGTAGATAATGGCTGATCTTCTACCTCAATGCCATTTTCTTGCACCATCCCCAGATCTCTTGATGTCTTTACTATCCAGATATCTATTGATCTCCACCTTGAACATACTCCATGATTGAACCTCCACACCCCTCTGAGGAACTGAATCCTAAAGATTTACAGCCCTCGGTGTTAAAAAAATTCCTCCTCATCTCAGACCTAAATGGCCTGGCCCCTTATTCTGAAACTCTATTCCCTGGTTCTACAACCCTCTCCCCTACCCCAGCCAGGGGAAACATCCTTCTTATATCTGTCAAGTCCTGTAAGAATTTTGTACATTTCACCTCACATTCTTCTGAGAAAGTATTCAATTTGCAAAAATATTTTGTAAAATTCAAGATGGGGTGTTACTGGCCATGAGAGAAGAGAGCCAAGAGGAGATTGGATCGAGATATTCAAAATCATGAGGGGGTTGGTCAGAAGAGATAGGGAGAAACTGTTCCCGCTCATAAAAGGATCAAGAACGAGAGGGCACAGATTTAACATGATTTTCAAAAGAAGCAAATGTGATGTGAGAAAAAACTTTCACACAGCGAGTGGTTCAAGTCTGGGATGCAATGCCTGGAATTATGGTGGAGGCAGGTTCAATCTAGCATTCAAGGGGGCATTAAAAATGAATAGAAACAATGTTCCGGGGTACGGGGAAAGGGCAGGGGAATGGCTGAAAGTCATGATGCTCCTTTGGAGAGACTATGCCGACACGATGGGCCAAATGGCCTTCTTTGGTGCTGCAACAATTCTGCGATTCAGTGATTATTAAGCTTTCATTTTGGAGTGGGGCAGGGATTTATTGCAGTCTCAAGAATTCTAACTGATACTTTTACCTGCAGAACTGCCTGATACGTTCTTCCCATAAATCCTAGCCATGCCTGGGACAGCAACATTGATTTATGCCATTCGGAAGGTTGGATCGGCACCTATCAGTAAAAAGATCATTAAGTGAAAAATTAAAATATCTTTATGGCGATATTAAAGATTGAGCAAACAAGCAATAATTATCATGCATACAACTGTTGTTTTTGATCATGTAAAAAATATTCATATCTTAATTTCAACCTTCACAATTTCAACTGTAACACAATCTGTTAATGAAGGTCCAGGAATACCAAGAAAAGTGACAATTAGAGTCATTCTTTAAAATTTCCCCCTTCCAATAACTCAGGAAAATGTGGAGTATTTTTGTAACAATTCAGCCACTCATTTTTATTAATGAAAAGAGAAAGCATCTCAGGTCTGTTCACGTTGGTCCCAGAACATGTTCCACAAAAGACCAAAGTGGTTGTGAAAGGCACATGTGCCCTCCGAAAAAGCTCCCACAAACATCCTGCTTTGAGGCTCAACACATCATAAAGCCCGCACATTGGAAGTACTGCAGACAATGCTGATGAAAGCCATTCCATATGTTATTTCCTGGGTGAATACACTGGTTTCTTTCACCATTTCCTTATGAGTTAAAGCATTAAGTTTTCCCCCATCTCTCCACCTTTTGCAAGGTTACTTCAGAGGCATATAAAAAAGAACAGAATTGCAGTCCACACAAAAGGGACACAAATCTTTGACCAGCATGAAAACAGCAAGCGGATAGTAAGCAGTCTCTAGTTATCCTGTTACTGGAGACTAACAGGATAACATAGACGCAGGGTAACACTAAAACATTTAATATGTGCTCTGTGTAAGTATAAGGAGAGGTAACATAGGCTTAATTGCACAGTTCTAAAGAATGTACAGGTACTTGGGGATCACGGGGTCCAGAATTTTTAAGGTGGCAAGATATATTGAGAGGTTAGTTAGCAAAGTATCTGGTATCTGGGACTTCATAAATACTGGGATTGAGTACAAAAGCAGGAAAGTTATGCTAAACCTTTATAGAGCTCTGGTATGGCCACCACTAGATTTATATTCAGTTCTGGTCACCACAGTTTAGGAAAGACCTGAGGTGCAGGGGAGATATGCCAGAATAGCAGCAGGCATGAGGGATTTTAGCTACAAGGTCAGGTTGGAGAAGTTGGAGCTGTCCTCTTTGGAGCAAAGGGGGTTGATTGGAGATTTGATGGAGGTGTACAAGATTATGATAGATCGAGATGAGGTAGACAAAGAAAGGCTGTTCTAATTACAGCTGATGACACAAGGACTAGGGACACAGATTTAAACTTTTGGGGAAGAGGTATGGGGGTGCGGGGAGGGGGGTGATGTGAGGAAGAATCTTTTTAAATGCACAGAATGGTAATGACCTGGAAGTCATTGCCTACAAGGGTAGTGGAAGCAGAGATGATCAATAACATGTGTATTCATTTGTGTAATTTGTGTAGTGAGCGAGCACTATAAGCCAACCGAGGGCTAAACTGCGAGGTTCTTTGTCACTGTAAACTTCCAGCAAATTAGAACAGCCCACTGAACCCTCAGAGGGAGACTCACTAAAGAAAAGGATGTGGCGATGCTGGTGTTGGACTGGAGTGGGCACAGTAAGAAGTCTCACAACACCAGGCTAAAATCCAACAGGTTTATTTGGAATCACGAGCTTTCGGAGCGTTGCTCCTTCATCAGATGAGCGGAGAGTTGGGTTCACAAACACGGCATATATAGACAGACTCAATTGCAAGATAATGGTTGGAATGCGAGTCTTTACAGGTAATCAAGTCTTTGCAGGTACAGATAATGCGAGTGGAGGGGGGGGATAATAACAGGTTAAAGAGGTGTGAATTGTCTCAAGCCAGGACAATAGAAAACAGTACCACTGCAGGGAAGTCCATTGTCAACTTGTCAGACTACACCACTCACCTGATGAAGGAGCAGTGCTCCAAAAGCTCGTGATTCCAAATAAACCTGCTGGACATTAATCTGGTGTTGTGAGACTTCTTACTGTGCACATCAGGGATGAGGATGCAAAGGTAAGGATGTCAAAAGAGGTGGTTTCTTGTGGAGGAGAGAAGCCTCTATTTTTATTCACTCTTGAGTATGATCCTGGACAGCAGAAGGGAGAGGCAATATCCAGGAGATCATTAGACTAGATGGACTAGTGGATGACTAGACAGCTCATGCTGGAAGGAAGCTTACGCTGACCACCCCTGGACCCGAGGTGGTGCTGGTGATACTGTAGTGGGGATAATATTAAGAAAATATGAAAGATGGAAATAAGACAGCGGTTGAAAGGGGGTAGCACCGCCTCAGCTACCAGAGATGGGGAAGCTCTGAGTGGAAGCAGATGCTGGTCAGAGAGTAGGGACTATTCAATCTGCTTTATACTGCTTTATCAAATCTTTTGAAATCCTTATGAAAATAGAGAAATATTATACTGATTAAGTCCAAATGAGGCATGGAGGGTAAACCAGCAGGAGGGCAGCAGCTAGGTAGACAGTGGAGGTGGTCCCAATGGCCCATGTCAAATTGGTCACACAGGCCAGAATTTTTGGGATGGCAGAAGCTTGGCCCCCACCATCCTAAGAGACTCCAACAGGCCCAAGACCATTACACACTCTAACGAGCATTGATTGGGAGAAGGCAGGACTTCTGTGCATCAAATTGGCCAGCATTTCCAGTCATTCCAGGAACAGCGCTCCAGTGGCATTGCAGGGAGCTGCCAAGAACTAAGTGCCGCAACTGGAAGAAAGGTAAGTGGCAGGGGTCAAGAGGTGGATGTTGAGAAGGTCTGAGGGGTTGCAAGGAGGGTAATGGGAGTCTTGGGGCCAGGTCGGATGGGGAAGGGAGGAGTGGGGGGGGGGGGGGGTAAGGAAGACCGGGGATTTCTCATGGTGGCACTCTCCCACCTGAGATCAAACTTAGTTCAATTTCAACTTTCCCCCCCCCATGATCTGTCATCCGCTGACTCGCCTAAACATTGAGGCTGGGTGGGAAAAGGCCCTTAACTGGTTACATCATGGCCTTAACTGGGACAAGGGTGGGTTTCTCCTCCATGGCCCCATCGCCCCCCACATAAAATCGCAACCAACTCAGGGTGGGTGGAATCCCGTCCTTGCAATTTTACACTCCATCCACCATTTCAGAACGGTGTATATTTGTTAAAATGTGCTGCCCTCTGCGATCCAGGCCTTGACCCTAGTCTGGACCCCAAGAATTTCTACATCCACCTGTTAAGGAGGTACAAGCGATCGACCACACATCAAGCAGCAGTGAAAGTCTGGGCTGCAACAACTCTGACGTGGAGAGAGTTCTACTGGCCAGTAGGCAATCACCTGTGAAAAATACACTCAATCAGGTGCAAATGCAATATTTTTAAAATATATACTTCACGAATGACACAAAAACTTACCTCATGGATAAGGGCTGCAAGCATCTGCTGATAGCTACGGCCTCGACTCACAAGAAAGCGATTAATAGGTTTGCCATCTTTATCTGTCTGAACATGTAGATCATAACAAAGCAACAAACCAGCTGCAAGAAAACAGTAAAATCTTTAACCAGATGACTAACTTTCAGGAGACATAAAGGAAAGTTAACTGCAACCACATTGCATCTTAATTAGCCAGTGAGGAAGCCATCGGTGAATTATTTTATTATTTATTTTTATTAGTATCACAAGTAGGCTTACATTAACACTGCAATGTCAACAGAACAAAGGGGATAGTCATTGACTACAAGTAGTGCAGTGAAGGGCATGTCCCTGTCTACATCAATGGGGACGAAGTGCAAATTGTTGAGAGCTTCAAGTTTCTAGGTGTTCAGATCACCAACAACTTGTCCTGGTCCCTCCATGCCACTGTAGTTAAGAAAGCCCACCAATGCCTCCACTGTCTCAGGAGGCTAAGGAAATTTGGCATGTCCGCTACGACTCTCACCAGCTTTTACAGATGCACCATAAAAAGCATTCTTTCTGGTTGTGTCACAGCTTGGTATGGCTCCTGCTCTATCCAAGACCGCAAGAAACTACAGAGAGTTGAGAATGAAGCCCAGTCCATCACTCAAACCAGCCTCCCATCCATTGACTCTGTCTATACTTCCCGCAGCCTTTAAAAAGCAGCCAGCATAATCAAGGACCCCACGCACCCCAGACATTCTCTCTTCCACCTTCTTCACTCAGGAAAAAGTTACAAAAGTCTAAGGGCATGTACCAACCGACTCAAGAACAGCTTCTTCCCTTCTGCCATCAGACTTTTGAATGGGCCTACCTCGTATTAAGTTGAACTTTCTCTGCACCCTAGCTATGACTGTAACACTACATTCTGCACTCTATCATTTCCTTCTCTATGTACAGTGCGTTTTGTCTGTATAGCGTGCAAGAAACAATACTTTCACTGCATACTAATACATGTGACAATAATGAATCAAATCAAATTACTGTGAAAATTCCCTTGTCGCCACACTCTGGCGCTGTTCAAGTACACTGAGGGAGAATTTAGCATGGCCAATGCACCAAACAAGGACGTCTTTCGGACTGTGGGAGGAAACCGGAGCTCCCGGAGGAAACCCACACAGACACGGGGAGAACGTGAATCTCGCATAGTCAGTAACCCAAGCCAGGAATCGAACCCGGGTCCCTGGTGCTGTGAGACAGCAGTGCTAACTACGGTGCCACCGTGCCGCCCCCCGCCCCCACCCCCCCCCCCCCCCCCCCCAAACTCTAACACTATGTCACCAAACAAAAAGCTGGGTATTAAAATATATGTAAGATATATCTAGATATCCAGTTAACATATAAGAAAAGATTAGGACTTGTCCATTTGAATATAACTGAAGTTTGAACTGCATGCCAAACCGTTCTGGCAGTGAATATTCAATTTTAATAAGTTTGCAGTCACATTCCTTCAAATTTTAATCATTGTTGGAGATTTAAAGAAAATGATTTTTTTTCCAACAAAAAATCTTGTCTCTTTCAACTCTCCTTAGTCCCATTATCGTTCTCTCACAATTGTGAAATGGCAGCAAAGTGGTACAGTGGTTAGCACTGGTGCCTCACAGCGCCAGGGACCCGGTTCAATTCCACTTCGGGTCACTGACTGCGCAGAGTTTTCACATTCTCCCCGTGTCTGCGTGGGTTTCCTCCGGCTGCTCTGGTTTCCTCCCACAGTCCGAAAGACGTACTAGTTAGGTGCATTGGCCATGCTAGATTCTCCCTCAGTGTACCCGAACAGGCGACTAGGGGATTTTCACAGTAAACTTTATTGCAGTATTAATGCAAGCCTATTTGTGACACTAATAAATAAACTTTAAACTTTGTACACTGATATCTCTCACAATTGTACACTGAAGTAAATATTCTATCCACACTTCCTGGTTCAGACCTTGTGTAGAATTCTTTAAAGTCATAGAGTCACATTGTTGCTTGCCCTGTTCATCCAGGTTCCTGATCCCCTGCAGAATGTGCCAGGCTGCATCAGATACTCAATGACAGTAAGTTACCACTCAGAAGTCCACAAAATGTCTGTTGGCAGCTGTAAGAGTAATAAAAGACAAGTGCTGTTCCGTTACCACTAACTGAAAATTCCAGGTTACTGAATTGGCGCAAAACTAGCAATTCTGACCTCTTGTTCAACAAATCCATGGCTGATCCCAACCAAAGCTTCACCAGATTCCCAAAAGTTCTCAGTGTTAACCCGCACTTAATTAAGGTTTAAAGGAACTTCAATATGTCTAAACCAATCTAGCTATACAGTGGAAGCGTTACTCAATGTGCTTAAGATGCAAGAAGTATGCGGGGAGCCTTCTTGTCTCTCGCTCTTTATACCTGTCTGGGAAACTTGAGTGTTTTTCCTGAATGGGGGACTGGCAATATGTTTTCCACATTTGAAAGGTAACAGGCAGGTACGCTAGAGTCTGAAACAGAATTTCTCAGGAGACTTTGGGATGTAATAAAGGCCAATGAGCCTGAACGCGAGATACAGCCTCAAATCAATTCATAAAAAACTACTGTTGGCGTGATGTCTTTGCAGGAGATCAAGAACCGATGACTAAAAACCCGAAAAACTATAACCTCCAAAAGTGTCCACTAGGACAATTATAACACCCTTTCTTCATCCAGTTCATCCTTGTGTTTATCAATCAACTGAGAAGCAATCCTTGCATTGTTCTCACTGAATAAGATGTGTGTGTTGAATCAATACTATATCATAGAAAGCATCCTTTCCGGATGTATCACAGCTTGGTATGGCTCCTGCTCTAACCAAGACTGCAAGAAACTACTAAGGGTCGTGAACGTAGCCCAGATCATTACACAAACCAACCTCCCATCCATTGACCCTGTCCATCCTTTCCTTCTCCTGTGTACTCTTTGAACGGTATGTGCTGTCTGCATAGCGCAAGAAACAATACTTTTCACTGTATCCCAATACGTGACAATAAATCAAATCAAATTAAGTCATCCTATAGTAGCCTGAAGTAACTCTTGCTGATCATGGAGGATAATGCAAAGTAGCCACAAGCCCCTAGTGACTTAGAGAAAGGCAGTCAACACTCAGTTTGGACAATTTACCCCTGGATCCATAGAAACCCTACAGTGCAGAAAGAGGCCATTTGGCCCATCGAGTCTACACCGAACACAATCCCACCCAGGCCCGACCCCCATATCCCTACATATTTTACCCACTAATCCCCCTGACCTACACAGCTCATGACACTAAGGGGCAATTTTTTAGCATGGCCAATCAACCTAACCCGCACATCTTTGGACTGTGGGAGGAAACCGGAGCACCCGGAGGAAACTCGCGCTGACACGAGGAGAATGTGCAAACTCCACACAGACAGTGACCCAAGACGGGAATCGAACCCAGGTCCCCGGAGCAGTGAAGCAGCAGTGCTTGTTCCATTACTGGAGTCATATCCCACTGGAGTGATCCTGATTGGGTTGGTGAGACAGCCCGGGAACTAAGTTATATCAAAACATTTTGGGATAAGCTTTCAATAGCTGACAAAACTACTTCAAGAATCCTTTATAAAATTACAGTATAAAAACAGGTTATTTGGCCCAACAGGTTTATGCCATTGCTCATGACCACTCCCAATCTACTTTGCCCACCCTATAAACATATCTTTCCATTCCTTTCTCCCTCATGTACTTCACCTAACTTTTGACTGAAAACAGCCGTATGTGTCTCAACCACTGGGCATGGTAACAAATTCTACATGTTCAACATTCTTGTGAATGCTTATTGAATTTATTAGTGGCTCTCTTGTACTTACAGCCCTAGTTTTGGACTCCCATACAAGTGAAAACATCCTCTCTATGCCTACCCAACGAGCCCCTTCATAATATCAGAGAATTCAATCCAGTCACCCTTTCAAATGTCTCTTTTCTATAGAAAAGGGCCCCAAGCCTCTTCAGTTTGCTAATGGTGTCTTGTATTTTGTTGCAACCTCAAATATTAACTATACCCTCAATCTATTTAGACTCACCCACACATATTGATAACAGATGTCTGATTCCTAAGTCCATATCACTCATATAGATGGTAAGCAACAGTAGTCACTGCATCAATCCCTGTGGAATGCCATATGCCATCTTCCAGCAGCTTCAGTAAATACATTTAATATATATTAATATATGTCCCTACTATAAGTTTTCTGTTTCATAGACAATTAGCCAAGTCGTCTGCTGCTGTCCTCCAGTTCCACATGCTCAGACAGTAATGACTCTGTGAAATACATTACCTTTGAAAGTCCATATATTCCACATCCACTGCACTATCATTGCCTATTCTCTGTTACTCTTCAAATAATTCACCATGGTTGGTCATGTCTGATCTTGCCTTTTGAAATTCATGCTGATTTTTCTTCATTATATATTTTCAGCTTCTAGATATTTTTCTATTCCATTATCATCCCTACCACTGACATTAAGCTAACTAGTGAAGAGTACCCTGCATTTATTCCATCTCCCTTTCTAATATAATAATGACATTAGCTGTCTGCCAGTCCTCTGGTACTATCTGTTCCATTAATATACACACATGCTATCACACCTGCTATCTTTTCATTTCTGACAGCTACTGCTTTACTAAACTGCACCCTCACCTCCATCTTTGATGCAGTAGTGTTCAATAAAATCATCGGTCTCTCTCAACCAGGCCACTCCCCTGGAACATCCTTCCTCTCTGCTCCTTAAAGCCCTCAGATGCAAAGTTGAAAAATTGTGGACAATTGATCAAGTCATTCAATGCCAGATCTGTCTGGAGCACGTCAAGTGCGATTGGTCCTGTTCTCATTTACTGAAACTATTCACAATTCCGCAATCATCCTGGAATGCAAAGATAACCCCTGGGTTCTTTTTTCCTACTGCAAGCTGTCTTCTTCAATCCCATCCACTCCTTCTTAACCCTCACCTTCAACAATAAGTACAAGGAGCTCACAGACTTCTTCGCCACCAAGCTTGAGAACAACCCAACAGCTAACTCTGCTGCCTTCCTCCCTTCCACAAGCTCACAGGACCAAACTTACTCAAAAGGTTCTCCCTTGCCCGCGCACTGAACTTAGTTTCTCTACTCTCCCCCTTCAAGATCATCTTGCCATGAGACCCAACTGCTTTCTTTACAATATTCCGACTAATTGCTGACCACCCAGCGTCCCCTCCTATTCCCCGTGTGACCATATTGTTCATGGCTCACTCTCTTCAGGTGCTGCTCCTCCCTCCTTTAAATCAGACATCATCACCTCTCTCATCAAAAGAGCAATGCTTGACTGCACCGACAATGCAAACCACCACCCCATTTCTAACCTTCCTTTACTCTCCAAAATCTTTAAATAGATTGTCACCTCCCAAATCCATGTCGAACTTTCCCAGAACTCGATGTTTGAATTTCTCCAGTCAGGTTTTTGTCTGTACCAAAACAGCTTTTATCAAAGCTACAAATGACATTCTCTGTGACTATGATAGACATAAACCTTTCCTCCTCATCCTGTCTGCAGCTTTTCACATGGTTGGCTACACCATCCTCTTTCAATGGCTCTCCACTGTCACCCAGCTAGGTGGGACTGTACTGACCTGGTTCCATTCTTATCTATCTAACTGTTTCCAGAGAATCACTTACGATAACTTATTTTCCTACTCCTGCACTATTACCTTCGGTGTCCCGGAAGGATCTCTCCTTGACCCTCTCCTATTTCTCACCTCCATGCCACCCCTTGATGACATCATCCGAAAGCACAATGTTAGTTTTCACATGTACGCCGATGACCCCCAGCTCTACCTCACCCCCACCTCTCTCAACTCCTCCACTGCTGCTAAATTGTCCAATTGTTTACCCAACATCCAGTACTGAATGGCGTACGCGTTTCCTCCAATTAAATATCGGGAAGACCGAAGCCATTGTTTTCAGACCCCGCTCCAAACTCCATTCCCTAGCTACCGAAACGCTCTCTCCAGCAACTGTCTGAGACAAAACCATGATATCATATTTGATCCTGTGATGAGTTTCCAATCACATATTTGCACCACCACTAAGGCCACCTGTCCAGATCTCCATAACATCTCCCATTTTTTCCCCTGTCCCAGCCCATCTGCTGATGGAATCTTAACTCTGTTACTCTAGGCTTAACTATTCCAATGCATTTTTGGCTGATCTGTCACATTCGACAGCAGCCACCCTGACCCAACCCTACCCTGTAAACATGAGGTCATCCAAAACACTGCTGCTTATGTCTTAACATGCACAAAGTCATGTTTACCCATCAATCCCTGCACACTGACCAAATTGGCACTCAGTCAAGCAACGTCAACATTTTGAAATTCTCATCATTGTTTCAAATCTCTCCATGGTCTCATTATATAATCTCCTCCAGCACCACAGCACTCTGAGATAGCTGTGCTCCTCAAATTCTGGCCTGTCGTGCATCCGTTATTTTAATCACTCCACCATTAAAGTTAAAGTTTATTTATTAGTCACAAGTAGGCTTATATTAACACTGCAATGAAGTTACTGTGAAAATTCCCTGGTTGCCACACACCGACACCTGTTCGGGCACACTAAGGGAGAATTTAGCATGGACAATGCGCCTAATCAGCACACCTTTCGGACTGTGGGAGGAAACTGGAACACCCGGAGGTGTCCCAGTGACACGGTAACACAGTAATTAGCACTGCTGTCTCACAGTGATTGGTGCTGCTGCCTCACAGCGCCAGGGACCCGTGTTTGACTCCAGGCTTGGGTCATGGTCTGTGCAGAGTCTGCACATTCTTCCTGTGTCTGCGTGGGTTTCCTCCGGGTTTTCCGGTTTGCTCCCACAGTCCAAAAGACGTGCTGGTTAGGTGCACTGGCCATGCTAAATTCTCCCTCAGTGTACCTGAACAGGCGCCGGAGTGCGGTGACTAGGGGATTTTCAGAGTAATTTCATTGCAGTCTTAATGTAAGCCGACTAGTGACACTAATAAATAAACTTTAAAATTTTAAGAAGCAGCTTCATCTACTTTTAAAGATCAACTTTCTATTATCTGTTGTAGTTTTTATTGGATTACATGGACATATGTAAAATGGCACTGCCATGATTAAACTGGTTTGATCTGTGAAACATCTGGGAATACAGATAAGGTGACAGCATTGCCCAAACGCTTTGTCAAAAAGATTGATCACTAATTCACCTGCCAGGCCAGACTTCAGTCCAGGTTGTTTGTTCTTCTCATATGTCTTGAGCATGAAGTTAGGAATCCCTGCTACAGTCTTCCCTTGGTCAGAGCGTACAGTTCCGCCTCGAAGTGCTGAATGATACACCCCACGGGGCATCGCAGTTAATTCTTGGGTCACAAGGGATGACAAAAACTCTTCAAAAGCTGCAAGGAAAAGGTCAAAGAACTACTACTTCTGGCTGTCAGGATGGACAAAATTAGTAACTGCAAGTTCAAATTTAAATAGCATGGTCAAGACAATTGCTCCCATGTGTTATCTTGACTTCAGATTCACCTCTACCTAAACCTTTATTCAGGAAGCTACCAGTAAGCAATGTCAGATGGTCCGTTGAGGAGACAAATGCATTTAACTCTTTCCTCCTCAGTGATTAATTACAAGGTTGCCAACACTCGCCTCAGGACACACAACCCATATTAGACACAGAAAAGAATGACTCCAATCTGCCTTCCAAAGCAGCCAGGATGCGATTTAGTCATAAATTTTATTCAAAATTAAAGCAAACTATGACGAGACTTAAAACCATAAGCTCAGGTCCAAGGATGTGAGAGGAAATTCCTTGCACTGTATTATTGTCAGATTATTAAGCAGAAAGGTACATGAACCAAGCACGTGACAAAAATTGGCAGATCTACTGGTGTAAATCAGCCAAACCATTTATTTGCTGCAAACTTTACTTGTGGTCACAATAATTGACATTTGATCAGAATATTTATTTAGTAAAAAGGCAATTTGCATTTAACATTACCTCAGGCTTTTAAAATATAAAACAAACTTGAAATGCGAGTCCTGTAAGGAGAGGAGGGATCCCAAATTAAAGCTTAAAGGTGCTTTTTGAGTAATTGGTCAACATTTGCGCTAAGGATGCTTCACATTTCAAAGATGAGACGCAATCTTGGGTCTCTCACAGCCGAATAACCATATGCATTAAAATAAATGATGATGATTCTACTATTCCCCATAGGATGAGCAATGGGCCATTTAGCTGTTCACGCCTGTTTCACCATTCAATGATAGCATGGCTGACCTGTGACCTATCTCCATATACCCCATGTTCCTCAATACCACTGGTTAACAAAAATCTGTCTGAGGCATAAAACTGACAATTGACCGAGTATTAACCGCTGCTTTGCGGAAGAGAGTTACAAGCCTCTGTCACCGTGTGTGGAAATATTTCCTAATTTTCCTCCTGAAAGGTCTGGTTCTCATTTTCAGACTACGCCTCTTCAGCAACCAGTGGAAATATATGTACCCCACCCACCAGTTCCTCTTCAAAACTATGATCTTAATCTTCTAAAGTCCAGAAAATAGAACATAAGTTTTTGTAGTATCCGTTCACAGTTTGGGGTCTGGACATTATTCTGATAAATTGACACTACACTCCCTCACAGGCCAATATATGCTTCCTAAAAGTGAAGTTTATTCATTAGCCACAAGCAGGCTTACATTCACACTGCAATGAGGTTACTGTGAAAATCCCCTGGTCGCCACACTCCAGCTCCTGTAGGGAGAATTTAGCATGGCCAATATACCTAACCAGCACGTCTTTGGACTGTGGGGGAAAACCGGAGCAGCCGGAGGACATCCATGCAGACACACAGAGAACATGCAAACTCCATACAGACAGTGACCCAAGCCGGGAATCGAACCCGGGTTTCTGGCGCTGGGAGGCAGCACTGTGCCACCGTGTCGCCCCTGTGTGGTGCCTGGAATTGAACACAATAATCTAGTTGTGGTATAACCAGGGCTTTATATAGCTGTGGCATAATTCCACCATCTTCGTATTCTAGTTCTATAGACATAGATCCCACATTTCCTGGCGTTAAGATTGGTGTAGAGGCTGAAACGAGACTGGCATCTCTTGCACATCTTCTGGTACTGTCCTCAAATATAATCATTTTTGGAAGTGTTCTGGGCCATTACAAAGGTCATGGCCAGCACTTGGATCCCCTAAAGTGCAATCTTTTATCTGTGGATTTGAGGGTGTCCTCAGGTGGTTGATTAGCAACATTTTCACTCTTAGTGGCAGCAAGATGCACCAACCCTGCAGTGGCAAAGCCCCAATACAAACATGAATACAACAATAATAGTGTAGGCTGTGGTACAGAGAGCCCCCAAGGGATCGGTAGCATTTCATGAGTTATTAGTGTTAATGTTCAGAAGCCTCAAAGCTTATCTACCACAATCAATGTTTGAAACCCAATTTCTTTTTAACTATTGCTTTTCAACGACAAATCAATGTTGCTGCTTAATTTTGAAATGGAATAGTTAGCAGTCGCAGAACATACCAGAGAACACAGGAAGAGGAGTCATTAAAAGCAGCTTCATGTAAGAAGCACCTGGGACTGAAAGATCTTCTTCTTTCTCCTCTTCTTCTTCCATCTCATCGTCTTCATCATCATTTGTTCTTTCTGGCCTTACCTAGACAGAAAATACAACATTGTTTCACCATCAACCTGTCACTCATTTCCAAATTATAAATTGGACTGTACAAACATATACATTTCCAGCGTTCTACCTAGCAACTTGATCAAACATTTCCACATGGTTCCTCTTTTTCATCTTTACTCACAATAGCTCATCCAAGCAAAGAAAAGAGGAAGGGTCCAATTAAAAATAAAATATAAAGATAATGTTTAAAGAACACAGAAGTCCTATTAATAGCTCAGCAGTTATTTCTGGAGCCATTGTGCTTTCACTGCCTTGCATCAGAGACTGGTGCTTCTCGACTATGTGCTAAAATATGTTTGAAAATGTTAGGTCTAACTTTTTAGTCACCTTGAGGTGGGATCACTTTGAGAAGATAATGGAGGCCCCTGGTGCGGTCAGCAGTAGAATACTGAAGAGGAGGCAGGGACCTAATGCAGAAACTTTTCTGTGAACTTGACCACTTCCTGGCTTCATCCCGATAGCTTTGAGTCAGGTGCAATTCCATTAAGTGTGACAAAATTTCTGGGAGGCCAACTTTGGGCTTCATTGAATGATTATGAAGCTGTTGAATTACTGTAAAAACCTAAATGGTTCACTAATATGGGTGGCACAGCGGGTGGCACAGTGGTCAACACTGCTGCCTCACAGCGCCAGGGACCCGAGTTCAATTCCAGCCTCGGGTCACTGTCTGTGTGGAGTTTGCACATTCTCCCCGTGTCTGTGTGGGTTTCCTCCAGGTGCTCTGGTTTCCTCCCACACTCCAAAGGTGTGCGGGTTACGTTGATTGGCCAATCTAAATTGACCCTATTAGCAGGGATTAGCAGGGTAAATATGTGGGGTTATGGGGATAGGGCCTGGGTGGGATTGTGGTTGGTGCACTCGATGGGCCGAATGGCCTTCTTCTGCACTGTAGGGATTGCATTATATAATGTCCTTTAGGGAAGGAACCATGCTACCCTGACCCAGTCTGGCCTTTATGTTACCCCAGTCCCACCATTCAGTTACCCTCTCAAGTGGCAGTACAGGATACTTGCTGTTCAAGAATTCCGACCACCACCTTTGTAGAGCAACTGGAGTTGGGTAACAAACCACAATTGCATGTACCAAGAATTTGTTCCACTATACTGCGGATGCTGGAATCGTCAGAGCTGCGAAGAGTCATCCAGATTCGAAACGTTGGCTCTATTCTCTGTCCACAGATGCTATCAGACCTGCTGAGATTTTCCAGCGTTTTCTGTATTTGTTCTACTATACTTTGGTACCGGCATGCATGGACCACTTATGACCCAATCACATCTTCTGTCTAAAGCTAATTCCACCAGAATTATGCTTGCAATTTATAACAGTTATAATTCTGACAGATCCTGCTCACACTCCAGATTTGAGACTGCAACACTTGAACTACCCCACCTTCCTCCAAAACTAATTTCCAATGTCAAGTGTTTCTCTGCGGCAGCGAGAAAGATCAGGCTATCAACAAGTGGCTCATGCTCTGGATCAAAAGGGAGAAACTTCTTGGTAAAAGTGAGAAAAAAGCTGGAAGTTTTAAATCAATGGGAGCAGAGTTGAAGTAAAGCAAAATCTGTATTTCAAACTGAAGGTAATAACGTAGAAAACCAAAATTAAATAATAAGTGATGAACTTCCTTCAAGTCCTCAGCCTCTCCCACCTTGGAACCTTCTCCAGAATTAAACACCCTCCTCCATCTTACAATTCTCTGCTTCTGCCTTTTAAATATCCTCCACAGTTTTTGCCCCATTATTGGCAGTGGGACAATCAGTCGCTCAATCCTTAAACTCTAGAATGTCCTCCCTAAATCCTTTCACCTCTCTATTGCCCTTTCCATCTCTGAAGTCTCCATCTTCTTGATCACATTATCGGTTAATTCTCACACTCTTTGTTCCTTTTTTCCTACCTTTTCCCTCTGTAAAAGTTTACTTACTGGTCACAAGTAGGCTTACATTAACACTGCAATGAAGCTACTGCGAAATTCCCCTCGTCGCCACACTCCGGCACCTGTTTGGGTCAATGCACCCAACCAGCACGTCTTTCAGACTGTGGGAGGAAACCAGAGCACCCAGAGAAAACTCATGCAGACACAGGGAGAACAAACTCCACACAGAGAGTGACCCAAGCCAGGAATCGAACCCAGGTCCCTGGCGCTATGAGGCAGCAGTACTAACCACTGTGCCACCGTGCCGCCCCCGTGCCTTCAATCAATTTTCTGTGTAAAGTGACAGAGAGCAAAAGCAATTGTTCTTTTTACTGGACATATCCAGGACTTCAAAGGATGTCAATTAAGAACAAAACCTGAATTAGTACTCTTATTATTTTCCCCAATAATGTTAACATTTTGTTCCTAACCTGTCCTCTTCAATGATACATGAGAAATGAATACATAGAACATAGAACAGTACAGCACAGAACAGGCCCTTCGGCCCACGATGTTGTGCCGAGCTTTGTCTGAAACCCAGATCAAGCTATTTCCTCCCTATCATCCCGAAGTACTCCATGTGCCTATCCAATAGCTTCTTAAATGTTCCTAAAGTCTCTGACTCCACTATCCCTGCAGGCAGTCCATTCCACACCCCAACCACTCTCTGCGTAAAGAACCTACCTCGGACATCCTTCCTATATCCCCCACCATGAACCCTATAGTTATGCCCCCTAGTTACCGCTCCATTCACCCGAGGAAATAGTCTTTGAACGTTCACTCTATCTATCCCCCTCATCATCTTATAAACCTCTATCAAGTCTCCTCTCAGCCTCCTCCGCTCCAAAGAGAAAACCCCAAGTTCCCTCAACCTTTCCTCATAAGACCTACCCTCCAAACCAGGCAGCATCCTGGTAAATCTCCTTTGCACTCTTTCCAGTGTCTCCACATCCTTCTTGTAGTGAGGTGACCAGAACTGCACACAATATTCCAAATGTGGTCTCACCAAGGTCCTGTACAGTTGCAACATAACCCCACGGCTCTTAAACTCAAACCCCCTGTTAATGAACGCCAACACACTATAGGCCTTCTTCACGGCTCTATCCACTTGAGTGGCTAATGAACGTACTAACAACTCATCTTAAGTCAGTGCCTTCGATATCAAAGACAAAATTGTAAATTGGCCGACAAAATCATTTACTCAAAATGAACTTGCAGATACACCACCGGCAGTAAGACAGCAGTTTAACTAAACAACTACCTCTCTGCTTTCATCCTTCAGTCACATTATTTAACTTGACTATTGGTAGAACATTTACAAAGGCTGAATACAAAGGAAAGTCTCAAAGGGTGGCTCATGCTTATTATTTTACAGATACCTGGTAGAGGGTCATCTAACTGCCTTTTTAGCCAGGGAGTAGGGTGAAGGGGATTGAAGAACTGAACAGCTGAAAGAAAAAGCTCAAATTTGCCGACAACAAAAGAAACAAAAATAAAGCAGGTATCACGGGGTAACTAGATACAATTTGACAACATGCCGTTCCTTGGGGCTGCACTTTATACAGTGGCGATGGCCCTGCCCACTGCCTGAAATGTCGTGGCTGAGCCTGCCTCCTCTGGTCCAAGAAGCCACAACCAGATTTTACGGTTGTCAAAGAGTTAACTGCTTGAGGTTTTGGCTTTCGCCCCCTTGAGGATGTCCCACCTCCACCAATTAGATGGATGGCAGCTCTCTAGTCTCAGCAGTGCCACCCAGACAAATGGCCACTGCTGGGACTACACCCAGTCCCCAGACATGAGCACTGCTGGAGGTCAAACTTCATAGTTAAGTGGGGCAGCCAGGACCAGGGCCAGTCAGGTATTCGAGAAGCCTGGGGAAAGGGAGGAATGCTTCAAATAAGGGCGACCCTTTCTGCTGGGGAGGGGAGTGAGCGGCTGCATTGGATACAGGAAGGAAAGCTCACCTAACTAAGCCCACAGACAGGTTGTCAGGGTTTACCTAGCGGCATCAGCAAGTTGTGTGGGGGCTCCCCATTGCTGGTAAAATACCAGTGGCAATAGAAGGAAGCCCTCAAGTGATCAGTAATTGCCTACTTAGCCTCAATTGACACAGGCGATGACCCCCCACACCCTCCCCTCCACCCTGACCCCGATGCCTAGTACAGCCCTCCTGGGGGACCTAAAGTTCCTGCCCTAATTTCTGGAGTATATTCCTCTGATGCAAAGAAAAATATATCCTTTTATTCCAATTCCAAATAAGCAAGTGCGCAATTCACTATTTTAAATCCATATTTTATAGATCAATTTCAATGTGTGTTTGGGTAACTTGCGTAAAACACTTTTAAAAAACATTGCAGCATTTCCTTCCACCTTTACCTGTATTTCTTAGTTTGATTAGCCAGCAGCACTAATAATCTGGGAGTTAAGGCAGAATGAGCCCCTGAGCTACAATCATGATTTTAATATTTGAATAGGTTCAGAGTCTTACTTTGATACAGTCGGTTTTATATGAGTTACTTTTATCATGCATTCACATGAAACACTCGAGACAGCAAGGGAGCTCAGCAAGTCCAATTGCATCACAAACTGCTGAATATTTATCACTGACCACTTCGGACAGAACCCACACAATTAACTAAGTGCCTACTATTGAAATGTTTTTATCACTCGGTCACTTTTGTCCCTTTTTCAGACTTTGGCACTACCTGACGAAGAAATCTAATGATCCAGAAAGTTTACATGGAAGTCATCTGGTATCAGCTGAAACAAAACCCATCACTTGGGAAAGAACCCATTTCTCAACTAGACGATACAGAAGCAACTTCCTTCGGCACTGCTTCCAAGAATTACGATAGCCTTGTGAAGGGGTCAGAAACCAAATCATCATCTTCCATCATTCATTAAATAACAAATCATTGCCGCGGAGCATGGACAGGACCTGTTTTCCAAACAGTCACCACAATGATAATAATCTTGTTTAAATACCACTTCAAAAGTTACTAAGGTTCCCTCAGCTTTAGAGTTCATAAGGTTGCAAAGTATACTGAAGTTCAGCAGAAGCGTAAGATGCCAGGTTTTGTCTGTGATTGCACCCCACCCCGCTCCGATCATCATCATCATTACAATTCTAACAGTGCCACCTCCAACTAGCAAACAGATGAGGGAGGGAAAAAAATTAACAGCCAGGTTGCTATGAACCAGCCCGAGAACTGTGTGTTTGCTGAGTAAGAAAACAAGATGTGGCGCTGGGAAACTTACAGAAGTACAAATGTAAAAAATAGAAATTATAAATAGCGAAACAAATTTAAAATGTAACTTTCCACTTCACAACCAACAAGATGAAAGACCGCAAGGAAAATTCTTGCATTTATATAGCATTTTGAACTGCACAGGGCACCCCGAAACTCTTCACAGTGGTAATGAAAGGTGCTGTTTAAATATAAATCCTTCTTTTTTCACAGCAAGAAAAGCATCGCATTCTTTTTCGAGTGTCACAATGGAGTATTGTATGAAGGGTAAAGGTAATTTACTCAGAGGATCTTCTCCATTCACTAAATATTATTTAGTATTCGTAGGAACACAACCTACCTGGATACATAAGAACATAAGAAATAGGAGCAGGAGTTGGCCATCTAGCCCCTCGAGCCTGCCCCGCCATCCAATAAGATCATGGCTGATCTGAAGTGGATCAGTTCCACTGACCCGCCTGATCCCTATAACTCCTAATTCCCTTACTGATCAGGAATCCATCTATCCGTGATTTAAACATATTCAACGAGGTAGCCTCCACCACTTCAGTGGGCAGAGAATTCCAGAGATTCACCACCCTCTGAGAGAAGAAGTTCCTCCTCAACTCTGTCCTAAACTGACCCCCCTTTATTTTGAGGCTGTGCCCTCTAGTTCTAGCTTCCTTTCTAAGTGGAAAGAATCTCTCCACCTCTACCCTATCCAGCCCCTTCAGTATCTTATAGGTCTCTATAAGATCCCCAAGTACACAAGTAAACAAAATTTGAAGCACAGAACCAGGCTATTCGGCGCAATTGGTCTATACCAGTGTTTATACTCCTCCTCATTTAACTGGATCCACATATCCGTTTATTCCTTTCTCCATGTTCTTCTCCAGCTCTCCCTTAAATGAATCAATGCTTTTTGCCTCTACTGCTCCCGATGAAAAGAAGTTCCACACACTCTGCATTAAGAAGCTCCTCCTGAATCCCATATTGGATGGATTGATGACTATCTTATATACATCATCGTAGCCTCAAGACATCACTACAGGAGTTTCACAGGGTGGTGTCCCATGCCCAATTTCAGCTGCTTCATCAATGACCATCCCGCCATCATAAGGTCACAAATGGTGATGTTCACGGATGAGTGCACAATGTTCAGCAACATTCACAGCTCCACAGATGCTAGAGCAGCCTGTATGCAGCAACACCTGGACAACATTTAGGCTTGGGTTGATAGGTGGCAAGTTACATTCACACCACACAAGTGCCAGGCAATGAGTATCAGCAACAAGGAAGAATCTAACCATCTCCCCTTTTCATTCAATGGCATCACCATTGCTGAATCCCCCTCTATAAACTTCCTGGTGGTTACTCGTTCAGAAGAGTGAGGGGTGAACCTATTGAAACATACAAGGTCCTGAGGAACTTGACAGGTGGATGCTGAGAGAATGCTTCCCCTTGTGAGAAAGACTAGAATGAGGGAACACAGTTTAAAAATAAGCAGTCTCCCATTTATGACAGATATAAGGAGAATCCTTTTCTCCCAGAAGGTTGTGAATCTTTCCAACTCTTTCCCAGAGAGCAGTGAGGCAGCGTCAATGACACTCGACTAACAAGGCAACCGAAGGTTCTAGGAGTGAGGTAGGAATGTGGAGTTGATGCCAGAATCAGGCCAGCTACAATCTTACTGAAAGACAGAACAGACCCGAGAGGCCGAATGGCCTATTCCTGCTCTTTATTTATAAATTCGCATCATTGACCAGAAACTGAACTGGATTAACCATATAAACATTGTGACAACAAGCAGGACAGAAGCTAGGAATTTTGTGGCGAGTAACTCACTTCCTGACTCCTCAAAGCCTGTCCACAATCTACAAGGCACAAGTCAGGGGTGTGACGGTCTACTCCCCACTTGCCTGGATGTGTGCAGCTCCAAAACTCAAAAAGCTTGACACCAACCTGCTTGATTGCCATCCTATTCACTCCCTCCACCGATGCACAGTGGCAGCAGTGTGTACCATCTGCAAAATGCACTGCAGGAACTCATCAAGGCTCCTTCTAGAACATGTTCCAAACCCACAACATCTACCACTTCGAAAGACAAGTGCAGCAGATACATGGAAACCACCACTGCAAGCTCCCCTCCAAGCCACTCACCATCCTGACTGGGAACAAAATCATCCTTCATTACTGTCATTGAATCAAAATCCTAGAGCACCATTCCTAACAGTGCTGTGGATGCGCTTGCACCCCATGGACTGCAGCAGTTCAAGAAGACAGCTGCCTGCAATCTTTAGCTCTGTTCATGTTCTTCCTGTCAGTAAGCCGCTCTGTAGATCCTCCAACAAAAGGCCAGGTTAGCAGAGGTGAGCTCCTCCACCAGCAGTAACTGAGCAGAGACAGTGGCAGCCTCCTCCCAGTTCAAGGAGGCCGCTCACCACCATCTTCTCAAGGGAAACCAGAGATGGGCAATAAATGCTGGCCTTGCCAGCGACGCACACACCCTGTGAAGAAATATGGACAAGCCACATAAATACTGTGGCTGCAGCAGCAGATCAGAGGCTGGAAATTCTGTGGCAAGTAACTCACCTGAAGTGAGTTACTCACAGGAGGTAAGTCAACTAGGCATAGGACACAAATGTTGGCTTTGCCTCTGACATCCACATCCTATGAATCAATAAAAAGACAGGGAATTTGGGAAATGGTCCTTAACTTCTTGTAGGCTTCTTCCTTGTAAGATTTAACAGTGCAAGTGCATTCAATCATCAATTGGCTTGGTTACCAGTTAATCTCTTCAGAGTGCAGGAAAAAGAGGAGCTTCTGCCAACAGCTACATCAGGGAATTAGCTTTTCAGTTCCAACTTTTGAGTAGCTGCATCTAAAGCAATGGGACAAGAATTCCTTGAACAATCGTGGAATAACTTCTGGAACTGGGAACTTTTCGGAAAAGCTATAGATCAGTCCTAGAGATTTCTTTGTCAGAATTCCAAACCAATGATATTCAGTTCAGCATGTCATGTACTGAAACTAATGTTGGCAGGAGTACAGTTTAAGCCCTGACATTTTCACAGGCTCAAGTGGCGGGTTGATCATCCTGTGAAGAACCAAATTAATTTCAATTAGTAACCAGTAGGAGCCCAATTTCCCAATAAAACCAGACTCCAATAGGTGATTGTTCATACTCATCCAAACGCAAAAATCACAAAACTCAAATAGCCCCTACTTTGAACCCAACAGAACGATATTTTCTAACAAAGAGCCAAAAGGACTCAAAGCATTAACTCAGTTTCCTCTCCTTACAGATGCTGCCAGGCCTGCTGACTCTCACCATTTTGTACAGATGCACCACAGAAAGCATTCTTTCTGGTCGCATCACAGCTTGGTATGGCTCCTGCTCTGATCAAGACCACAAGAAACTACAAAGGGTTGTGAACGCAGCCTAATCCCATCACGCAAATCAGCCTCCCATCCATTGATTCCGTCTACACTTCCCGCTGGAAAAACAGCCAGCATAATCGAGGACCCCAAGCATCCCAGACATACTCTCTTCCACCTTCTTCACCCAGGATAAAAATACAAAAGTCTGAGATCACGTACCAATCGACTCAAGAACAGCTTCTTTCTGGCTGTCATCAGACTTTTGAATGGACCTACCATATATTAAGTTGATATTTCTCTACATCCTAGCTATGACTGTAACACTGCATTCTGCACTCCCTCGTTGCCTTCTTTATGAACGGTATGCTTTGGCTGTATAGCGCGCAAGAGACAATACTTTTCACTGTATGTTAATACATGTGACAATAATAAATCAAATCAAAAATCAAATATATTTTAAATATCTGACTGTCACTGAGGATACTTCAGGATACGTGGAAAATGACTTGAAATAGGCTCAATTAAATGAACAGAACAGCATGGCACAAAATGTTTCCATTTCACATCATCAGCGTCGGAATAAAACGCCAGAATTAGAAACATATGTAGTGGAAGGAATCTATGGTGTCTCCGGGATTGTGGAAGCATGAAGGACACAAAAAAATGGGGGTGAATTCAAGATGCAGGGATAATTGCTGCTTGAAGTGCTGGTGTCTTTTGGATTAGACATTGTATTGACTGAACAATGATTCCAGATTTGCTGGCTGCCTCAAATTATCCTCCCAGAAAAGGAGGGACCAGAGAAAGTGGAGCTGCATCTATTTTTGAAAATGGCATGCGTCAAATAGGATTCGATATTATATTTGTCAACCAAAATGAGTGAAGCACTGCTGTTCCTAATAAGTGAAACTTGTAGATTTGCAATTCTGTGCCAGCAGTTTGGTTCAGGTTATTTATAACCACTACAGGGGTGCACTGGTGCAGATTTTACTTTGTATGAATTCAATCATGCCCAGATGAACTTGTAAGTATTCAGCTAAACAGACAGTGTGCGAATTCAGAACGGACAACGCTTTTGGAGTTATTTAATCATAGCTAAAAATTAGGGTAGACCAAGAAAAAGTGTACTTAATTCAAACACTGCACAAGGAGGCATCTCTAACTGCAGAACTGAAAATACGTTGAATCATTTGCCTTTTCCTTGATAATTGTGAGTCATTGTGACTGCTTATCATCCTCCTGCAGCTTAGTTAACCAGAGTTATTTTCAGAATAAAGGCCTCTAGGGATAATTTGGTCTAATTGTTCAGGGGCCAGTTAAGCACAATAGTGATACATAATCAAGACTTAACATGAACTCCACTAAAAATAGGTTGATTAAGAACATTAGAAATAGGAGGAGTGGTCCATTGCGTCCTCCAAGCTTGCTCTACCATTCAATAAGATCATGGCTGATCTCTTGGCTTAAT
Source organism: Mustelus asterias (assembly GCF_964213995.1). NCBI lineage: Eukaryota > Metazoa > Chordata > Chondrichthyes > Carcharhiniformes > Triakidae > Mustelus > Mustelus asterias. The sequence continues at coordinate 45,730,193 of NC_135806.1, read as the reverse complement.
TCCACTTTTCTGCAAACTTCACAGATCCTTTGGATTCCCTCAGAGATCAAAAGATCCATTTCTCTTGGTCCTGAATATATTTAGCAATGGAGAATCCACAACCTTGTGGGGTATAAAAGATTCACAACACTCTGAAGAAATTTCTCCTCATGTCAGTCTGAAATAATTGACCTTTATGCTGAGACTGTATCATCATGTTCTAGAATCCCCAACAAAGGAAACTGCTGTTCAGTGCCTACCCTGGCTGGATCATAAGAGAAAAATAAATCTTTTACAGTCTCAATAGTAATGGGACGAGTAAAATGTCAACTGCTCCTTCGTGACGGTTTTATGAAGTAAAGGAAAGAATGTTTGTGACACCCAAGATATTTCAACTAGATATATATGCAACTTGGTGACACATTTAATTGTTGTGACATTCCACTTGATGGAGTCTATTCGTACTTAGCACATGTGGTAAAATGGAAAATTGGAAGGCTGCTCTAATTTTCAATTTTAGTTTGCTCGACTACCAAGACAAGCTGCTGTGAGGCACCACAAGGAGGTTAGCTGTTCGGGGTGAAGGGTAGATAGAATTATAGAATCCTACAGTGCAGAAGGAGGCCATTTGGCCCACAGAGTCTGCACCGACCACAATTCCACCCAGGCCTTATCCCCATAACCCCATGGATTTACCCTAGCTACTCCCCCTGATACTAAGGGGCCATTTAGCAAGGCCAATCTATCTAATCTGCACAAATTTGAACTGTGGGAGGAAACCGGAGCACCCGGAAGAAACCCACACTGACACAGGGAGAAACATACAGTGACCCAAGCCAGGAATCGAACCCGGGTCTCTGGCGCTGTGAGGCAGCAGTGCCAACCACTGTGCCACCATGCCGCCCTTTAGATAGTGTGAGAAGGTGTGACGGGGATAGGGACGGTGAATAACAAGATCTAACAGAACTGTCCCTGGATTGCTGTCAGCTGCCTCCTAAAAACGGCCACAAAAGCAGCCAAGCTTTTCACAAAAGTACAAAAGAAAGCTCTTGAAAATAAATATATTAGTTTCCTAATTCATCACAAAGAGTACGTTGAACAAGAAGTATTCTCCCTTAACTTTTCTTTCTTTTTATGGGAGCCAAAATTTAGACAATGTGGACAATGCGTGAATTTCCTCAAGTGTAACAAAGTGCAGCAACAAAATGGTCCATGGTGTTACCTTAAGTTTAACCTTGGGGTTTTCTAAGGTTTTAAATACAAACCAGTCTGGAACATATACCATATTAAAATCAGTAGGTCACCACATATCATTTTGAAATGAAACATCTGTCAATGGGAGAATTTATTATAACCATGTACACATTTATCTGCAATACTCTTTAAGCAGCACCGTTACAACGGTTCCCAATATTAAATGTTGTACTTGTAAAGTAACGCAATATGAACAGCAGAGCTGCTTAGGTCTATGGACTTGAAGACACACAGGAGATGGAGCTAGATGAAGCCATCAAAAAGGTAAGTAGACACAGTGAGGTGTCACCTGCTATGTTCCAGTGCTGATTCCTCGCGAGTGTTTGCGGCTCAATGGGAGGGCATCTCATTTGCATATTGAAACGCCAGTCAGGCTAGAAGCTATGGCACCCAACAGCTGAGGATAGTCTTGCCCACTCCCTTTCTAAGATGTGTTTCCCTCTGTGGGAGGCCAATACAAATCCAAACTTTTCATTAGTGCAACCAAAATCGAATCCTATTGTCCGACTCTTCCCCTTTGGTTCTGCATGTTTCTGTGTTTCAAATATTTCTCTCGTTATCCCGAAGAGGTGCAATGCTCTCCACTTCAATATCCAATAGTGGTAAAATACTCATGTTCCAAAAACCCTCAGTGTAAAGAATCTGTTCCTTATTCTCCTTTAACTGATAACCACTTCTCACCAATTCACCTAAAAGAAAGAACCTTTCTTATTTTTTTAAAAAGCCTTCATTAAATCTTTTACACTTCGCTGCTCCATTACTTCCAATTGAAATGGAAATAGTCAAAGTATCTCGGGTGGCTCCTTATAACTGGTTTCCTATTCTTGTGCATCCACACTGAAATGTTCTTGACCTTCATATTTTAATGTCCATTGAGTGCTCAAAGCGGCATACTGTGACCTGATTGAGATTTTGTATACATTCACCATTACTTTTTTTTATTCTTCGGGCGAAACAGTGGCACGCTGGTTAGCACTGCTGCCTCACAGCACCACGGACCCAGGTTTAATTCTGGCCTCGGGTCACTGTGTGTGTGGAGTTTGCACATTCTCCCCGTGTCTGCGGTTTCCTCCAGCTGCTCCAGTTCCCTCCCACAGTCCAAAGGTTGGGTGGATTGCTTATGCTAAATTGCCCCTTAGTGTCCCAAGATGAAAGGTTGGAGGGATTTGCGGGGTAAATATGTGGGGTTCCGGGATAGGGCATGGGTGTGAGCCTGGGTATGATGCTCTGTCAGAGAGTCGGTGCAGACTTGATGGGCCAAATGGCCTCCTTCTGCACTGTAGGGATTCTATGATGTCCATATTTATAAAAGTCAAAATTCTACTTGCCTTTCTGATGGCTTAATCTAGCTATACCTGACTTTGTGAATTAAAAATTTGAATTTCTAACCCTCCCTAACATTCACATAGTTTAGTATCTTTCCAATCACTTATACTCATGTCACTGATTGATTTACCTCACAAAAATACTAAATTCCATCAGTCACCATTCTGATAGCCTGTCTATGTCTTTCTGAAATCTTTTAGTTTTCAATTTGACCAATATTCTACCTTTACATCACAAGCGAATCACTCATATATTTCCATCTACCCCGATGAAAGGTCATCGACCTGAAATATCAACCCTGTTTCTCTCGTCACAGGTGCTACCAGAACTGCAGAGTGTTTCTATTACGCATTTAACTTAACTCTCTAATTCTTATTTGTCAACAACTTTCTAATATCCTGTTAGATCTCCGCTCATACTATGTCTCAATCCTTCCAAAACTTTAAAAAATTTATTAGGGTCACAAGTAGGCCTACATTAACACTGCAATGAAGTTACTGTGAAAATCCCCTCGTCGTCACACTCCAGCAACTGTTTGGGTACACTGAGGGAGAATTTAGCATGGCCATTGCATGTAACCAGCACGTCTTTCGGATTGTGGGAGGAAACATTTAAGATGAGCACTTGAAATGCCATAGCATACAAAGCTAAGGACCAAGTGCTAGCAAATGGGATTAGAATAGGTCGGTGCTTTATGGTCAGCGCAGACGTGACGGGCCTCTTTCTATTCTGGAAACTCTATGTCTATGACTTTAAGCTGCAAGGTGACCACATTTGTACACATGGTAGCCACGCATCTCTTAACCTTGCACAGACAGCAGTGACACCAACTGCTGCTAAAGCTGTGAAACCAGAGTTCAAGCTTCTGTAGCTGACAACACTTCCTGGACCTGCAAAGTGCCCTGGAGCTCACAGATGGGGAGTCTTTAACCTGGTGTTGTTAAAACTCTTACTGTGCTCACAGATGGAACAGGATGCACACTCTACAGGTCCAACCTACCTGGTCTCAGCTCTGTTTGTTAGACAATAAAATCCAATAAATAAATAGTCTCAGCAGCTACTCACCAGTCAACTACTCCTCCTATACGATGTCACCTTATTTTATAAAGGAGGTCATTTTGAAATATTTTGCTCAAACACCTTAGATTTTAAGTTACTGAAAATTCTCTTCCAATTGCAATTTGAACATAATCCTCCAGATTTGGTTAATTGAACAGTGTAAATACACCATAAAAATTAAGGTGGACTTCATATTTTAGTATCTGCACTAATTAATCAGCCTAAACTTTCACAGCCAGGTTAGCCTGATCCAGCAGTGCCCCGTGGCACAAAATCCACTATTTTTCAATCTCTGTTCAGACTCTCAGCTCCCATTCTTTTTCAAACTCCGATTATAATTTTTAAATTCCCAGCTCCGAGTTTAAGTGCACCAGGTTAGGACCCAAATGTGCCCAACAGGTCAATATGGTGCATTGAGTGTGTGGGTGAAGAAAGTTAGCATGCCTTTGCTTTCGTGTGTTGGTTTTCTTCTCATTTTCAGCCTACGGTGCTGACTTGCAGTAATGTGAAAAAAACAGCCAAATGTGCAAGTCACACCTTGTCAGTACACAGCCTGTTCATCGCCAAATCCTCAGCACTGTGAGGACAGAACACTCCAGATGTGCAGCAGAGTGTTAACACAACACAGGAGGCAGCAGTTACGAGTGATATGCCCAGTTTGATGGGTAGAAAACGGGTGCTATGAGCTGTCTCTAATGGTGGAAGGGACCATTGTGTCCCACTGAACAAACAAGAAAGAAAGAAGATGCCAACTCTTCGACTGGTAAGCATGGGACTGATAGGCGACTTGCACAAGACACCTGTGCAATGGAACTTTTAAAAACTCATTTATGGGATACGGGCATCACTGGCTGTGACAGCATTTATTGCCCATCCCTATTTGCCCTTCAACTGAGTGGCTTGTTAGGCCATTTCAGAGGGCAGTTAAGAGTCAACCAAATTGCTGTGGGCCTGGAGTCACATGTAGGCCAGACCAGGTAATGATGACGGATTTCCTTCCCATTAGTGAACTAGATAGGTTTTTATGACCATTGGCAACCACCGTTAGATGTTCCAGAATCTTTTATTGAATTAAAATTTCACCATCCGCCACGGTGGGATTTGAACCCGGTTCCCAGAGAATTACCCTGGGCCTCTGGATTACTGGACCAGATTACCCCAACACCAACGCTGCTTCTTGATAGGCTGAACATTGAAATAGCATCCCTGCAAGAGTACAGGCTCGCCAAGAACAGATCACAAAGAAAAACATTACACATTCATCTTTCAGAAGGATTCAGAGGAAATGCGTGAGCAAAGTGTATGTTTTGCTGTAAGAATTCACTACTCTTGATAATAGAATTCCCCACAAATGGTTCAGAACGTGTCCTCTCCAACCAACTCTCATCTCAAACAGGGCCGGTTAACCTCATGAGCAACTTAACTCCCATGCAGTACTCCACTGCAAAGGCAAAGGACCAGTTTTATGAGGAGCTTGACATTGTATTCAGCAGAATCTCTAAGACAGACAGAACATTTTACCTGATTAGGTGATTTCAGCACAAGAAAGAACGTGGACCAAGAGACATGACCCTCCTGCCTCAGACAACATAAATGAAACTGGGCATAGACTACATGAACTTTGCTACCACCATGGGTTTTGTGTAACTCACCTTATTTCAGAACAAACCATGTCACAAGATCAGGGCATGCCGGCATTAGCTGGATCTGATCACGACTCACTGAAGAGTATTCACAAAACACGCAGCTACCACAGTGCTGCCAATGATACAGATCTTGCCTTGGTGTGTTCCAGGGTGACAATGCAACACTTGAAGGCTTTCACTCAAAGCAGAAATGTCATTCTCACTTCAACGCCTGTCATACTTCTGACCCAGATAAAAACCACCAGGTCCTGACTCGAATGAACAAGTGCATTCCAGCATTCCCTCAGAGTGGAGAAATGAATTGGAACATACTTCGAAACACCATCTGCAATATGGTACTAGGAGGCAAGAGTGAAAAAAAGCTCACTGGCTCAAGGCGAACATCGCTGCGATAGAACCTGTCACGGAAGCCAAGTAGTCCACTCTCAGCAATGACAAGAGAGATCCTAGTGAGAAAACTCTGAATACACCAAGAACCGCTCAAAGTAAAATCCAACAGACTGCAAGGCATTGCACTAATGACTACTGGTTACTTTGCCAGAATACCCAGATGTCTTTCGACACAGGAATGCTTGGGGCATCTAGAAAGAGATCAGAAGGGCATCCTGTTCATCAGCAAAGCAAACGGCTCCACTAGGGAGATCATCATCACTGACTACCGTGAACTGTGAAGAGATGGGTGGAACACCACCTTGAGGTGTACCTGAGGGACAGGAAGCTCCTGACCCCACAGAAAGCCTGCTTGTCATGGCAGAGATTGTCATTAAATCCGCAGTGGAGAAGTTTAAAGTTTAAGTTTATTTATTAGTGTCACAAGTAGGCTTACATTTATACAGCAATGAAGTTACTGTGATAATCCCCTAGTCGCCACACTCTGGCACCTGTTCGAGTACACAGAGAGAATGTAGCATGGCCAATGCACCTAACCAGCACGCCTTTCAGAGTATGCGAAATCCGCTAATCCTGCAGAATTCACATGGACTTCTCTGCCTCTGCTGCAGGACGGAGCCAATGCCCCAGGATACGTGCAACACAAAGATTGTGAGCTTATAAAAGAACAATGGAAACCACCTGATTGCAGCAACTATTGAGATGTCACCCTACAGAGCATCATGAGAAAAATATTTGCCCGCATTGTCCTCGTTAGACTACAGATCTTGGTTGAAGGCATCTATTCCAAATCACAATGGAGTTTCGGAACAGGAAGATCCACAATTGACATGATCTCAGTCTGGCAGCTGCAAGAGAAATGCTGTGAACAAAGGAGACCGCTACATAATGCCATCATAGATCTCATCAAGACATACAAACATGTTACGTTCTGGCATTGATACTCTTCAGCATATTCTTCTCTTTGCTGTGGTCATATGCCTTCAGCTCATCGACAGAGTATCCCGTGACATACCAGAACTGATGGAAAGCTGTTGAACCTTGCACTGCCCGAGATCCGAGACAAGGGTGCATCAAGTCCTCATCACAGAGGCACACTCACATTCCATACTGAGGAACATCTGCAATGGCAAATGAACAAACCCTTGGCTGCAAAGAATTTGGTTTAACTATTAGCATCAGGATAAAAAAAGTATAGTCTAGAATGTTCCTGCACCATCATATATCAGCGTTGACCATGTGATTCTGGAGGTTGTTTATTACTTCCCATCTGCGCTCCACAATCACCAGCAATCTGTCACTTGTGGAAAACACGTGCATCACAAAAGCTGCAGCCATATGTCCAAGCTAAGAGAATGTGGACCAAACAGCTACCTGGCTGAGAACATCAAACTGTGAGTCTACCAAGCCTGTGTCCTCAGTGCACTCCGCGGCAGTGGTGAGACCTGGACAACGTATGTTAGACAGGACAAAAGGCCAAAAAGTTTCCACCTTTGCTGCCTCAGGTATATCCTCAGCACCTCGACAGGGCAAAATCACCAACTCAGAGCTCAATCAGCATACACTGATTGCTTAGTCAATGAAATTTGCACTGTCACGGACAGGAGGGGTTTTAATTAACACAGCACTCATTTTGAACCAATCAACTGTAAACAAAAACGTGTTTTCATTTGCTTCCCTCTTTATTTCCCAACTTCTCAGTTTTGCTGTGATCCGTTTTATTAATAATCCCACAGCAAACTCAAGATAGGATGAACTCAAACGGTTACTTTATTTGCACACATTCAAAACATGAAGAGGGTTGACAGCATCCCCCTCACCTTCAGATAGTAAAGAAAGGGATAGAGAAAAGATTTACAGTACTGAGACTACTGAGGAACGAAGCACCATTTCATATGGATTCCAGAATCCAATGAGGTATTCCATCTCAGAGATTGGTGGGCTGAAAACCAATGCTGTGGAATTCAGTTTTCCAGTGGTTTTGACTTCACACAATGAGATAGGTATGCAGAGATGAATCAGTCTTGTAGATTGAGCATTGCAGTTCAGCAAGGCAATATTACTGGTTCCACAAGTCAGAGGTCCATGTCACATGACTCTCACCTCTCCACACTTTCTTTGATAAAGGATGCGTATCCCTCGTCTGGATCATCAAGATTGTTAAGTGTCTCAACCATTTCGAATTGAAAAGTAGGTTGTGGAGCCCTCTATCTTAGCAGATGAGGAGATTTATTGGCCAGCCTGGGTTATGAAATACAGATGGCCTTTGTGTAGCTTTCTTTAAATTTGGCCTGTGTAGCCCAAATACAGACATCTATATAGACGAGAGTTGGCAGTATAATAGTTCCTTTATTTGTCTCTCAACACATGATGTTAACCATTCCAATTCCTATGCAACTAAATCACTGATGGACACATTCCACCGTTGTCTCTTCGTGACCCTTACTACTTTTTAAATTGGCTTTCATTTGCCACAGTGTGAGCGTGTCCAAATTTCTAGGTCAGTTGGTTAGCAAAATATTTCTGTATTTTGTTTCATCTTTAATACATTAACCCTTACATTCCCACAGGGGGTCATCAGGGGTATCCCAGAGAAAATGCTGTGCAAGTTCCCCGAGTAGTGCCAGACAACTCCTTATGTACAGGAGTCAAAGGCAGACATATGCTGGAATTTTACCGCCTCATCCGCCCGAGGCTTGTAAGATCCCGCCTGAGGCCAATGGAGAATGTATTCTGCGAGCTTCACCTGCCCTGGTTCTGGGTGGGCGAGGCAGTAAAAGTCCGGCCATAGATTCATCTATTTTAACAGTCCTTGGTCAGTTTCAAAATTTTAGAAGGAGTCATGAGGCTGTCTGTATATATTTTATAAACATATACACTGTACGGTCTTAGTCTCTCACACGCTGGTTCAGCCATGTTCATCGAATAGATGATGGCCGTATATTCAGAGACCTTCTGAATGGTGAATTGGACACTGCATCACGGCCTCCTGGACGTCCATACTTACATGGACATGTGAGATATGAAGATGGCGGATATCAACACTGACAACGGGGAGACACAACCCTGAGCACCGTGACCTCTGGAGGCTGACAGTTTAGAAGGGTCCTGGAAGAGGCGAGCAGAAACAGAATACTCAGTTGGCCAAGAAGAGGAGCCAATGAAATCAGAGGTCAGCAAATTGTGCACTTTCTCAGTCCACTGCCTCCCCTGCAGCAAAGGCAGCAGGAGCTGCCATGTGAAACTGGGGATCACACCAGAGAATGCGTAAGAGTTGAGCAATAGGGACAAGCCATTGTCTGAGAAGACGGAAGGGTGGCAGTGTAGTTGAGGTAAGGGAGAAGGAAATACTCACAAACCAATCATTAGCCCGCTTTCCTCTGACGTTACACTTTGATTCTTCTCTTTTCCAAACCCACTTGCTCGTTCTCCTGCTGGATCCCCTCTGCTGCTTGGGATCTCCGAGATCCTAGACAGAGGTGCAGCAAATCCTCATCAGTCACACTGATGATGCAGTAGCAACATTTCAAACTGAGGAACACCTGCAATGGCAAAGGAACAGACTCTCTCACATCTGAAAAGAGTTTGGTTTGCCCCTTAGCATCAAGACGACAAATGTCACAGTCTAGGAGCATTGACAATTATCCATCAGCACTGACAATGTGATGCTGGTAATTATTAATTGCTTCACATATCTAGACTGTACAATTACCAGCAATCTGTCACTTGCTGCCGAAATCAACGCATGCATCATAAAAGTTGCAGCTGTTATGCCCAAGCAAGGCATGAAGAATAGCTTTCCATCAGTTCTGATATGTGAGTAAACACGCAGGTCTCTGACACTGTTCTCTTTCAAAACCATCTTTCTGTCCAAACATGGATAGAAGAGCGGAATTCCAGAGGTGAGATGAGAGTGAGTGCCCTCCACCTCAAGGCAGAATTTGGCCCAGTGCTATATCAAGGGGCTCTGGTAAAAGTGGATTCAATGGGAATCAGGAGGAAAACTCTCCACTTGTTGGAGTCATATCCAGCACAAAGGAAGGTGGTTGTGGACGTTAGAGGCCAATCAGCACAGCCCCGGGATATCACTATAGGAATTCTTCAGGACAGCGCCCTCGGCCTAACCATCTTCAACTTTCCCTCCATCATAAGATCAGATGTGGTGAGGTTCGCCAACGATTGCACAACATTCAGTACAATGTGGGGTAACTCAAGTAATAAATAGTCCAAGACCTGGGCAACATTCAGGCTTGGACTTATAAGTGGCAAGTAACATTCAGACCACACAAGTGTCAGGCAATGACCATCTCCAACACAGGAGAATCCACCCAGCTCTCTTCAACATTCAATTGCATTACCATCACTGAAACCCCCCCCCACTATCAGCATCCTGGGAGTTTTCATTTTCCAGAGACTTCAATGGACCAGCTGCATAAATATTGTATCTGCAAAAACAGGTCCAAGGCCACACATCCTGCAGTAAATGATCCATCTCTGGACTCCAAAGCCTATCTGCCAACAAGGCTGAAGTCACGAGTGTGACAGCATACTCTCCACTTGCCTGGATGAGTGCCGTTTCAACTGTAAAGAAGTCCAACAACATCCAGAATGAAACAGCCCTCCTGATTGGCACTCCATCCACCAACGTAAATATTCACTCTCTTCAACTCTGCTGCACAGCGGTAGCAGTGTGGACTGTGAAGGATTCACTGCAGTAACTCGCTAAGATTCCTTTGACAGCACCTTACAGACCTGTGACCTCTGCCACTTAGGAAAACAACGGCTCTAGTTACATGGGAATATCATCACCTTCAAATTTTGTTCCAAATTGATCATTATTTGGGAATATATCACCGTTCCTTCACTGCAGTTGGGGCAAAAGGTAGGTATACCGACACCGGATCAACTTTGCTGATTCACGAAGGAGGCTCACCACCGCCTTCTCATGGGCAATTAAAGATGGGCAATAAATGTTGGCCTTGCCAGCGACATTGCACTTTGAAATGAGACAGAACAAACTACTTGAAATTGCATGGTCATCTTCCAAGGTGAAGGTGAAAATGCAAACAAATCATCCTCAGAGGACAGCAGAGAAAGGGGCCATCGGAATCTACCACTGTCTGAGGAACAGGCATTAAAATACCAGGTGTTGGAAATTGAAACAATGGCCGCCACAGACAGACACACCCAAAACATCATGGAAATACACAATGGATGGGGTATTGCAGGGACTAGAGAGAGAGAAGAGAAGAAAGCTTTCAGCGGAGGACATAAGCTGCTCTCTCCAAGTCTCTTTTGGAACAAGTGTACTCCCCGATTCGAAAGCCAAATTTACAAAAAATCTCCCATCGAACTGAGATTCATAATAACTATAACATCTTCTTCGTAAGAAGTCTCACAACACCAGGTTCAAGTCCAACAGGTTTATTTGGAATCACGAGCTTTCGGAGCGCTGCTCCTTCATCAGCTAAGTCTTCACCGTCTTCAGCTGACCATATACACAAAACCAGCTCGATCACAACGTTCAAAATCTATGCCTCAGTGACAACCAAAGGACGGTAAACCACGTATTCTTTTAGCTTATTTTTATTGGACTCTAACCTCTCTTATTTCTGTACGGAATGGCATGTTTTCATTATTATTCCCCTCTGGTTTAGCGGTTAATACATTCGCACTTTCTTTGACCCATGAAAACCTTGTTTGATTGGCTCTTTATTGTTCACAGCTTAAATAGTTAAACCATTGAATCCCTACAGTACAGAACCAGGCAATTGGCCAGCACAGTGGCCCAATAGTTCGCACTGCTGCCTCACAGCTCCAGAGATCCGGGTTCGATTCCCGGCTTGGGTCATTGTCTATGTGGAGTATGCACATTCTCCCCGTGTCTGCATGGGTTTCCTCCCATAGTCCAAAGATACGCGAGTTAAGTGCATTGGCCATGCTAAATTGTCCCTTAGTGCCCTGGGATGCATAGGTTAGAGATTAGCAGGGTAAATGTGTGGGGAAAGGGCCAGGATGGGATTGTTGTCAGTGCAGACTTGATGGGCCGAATGGCCTCCTTCTGCACTGTTGGGATTCCATGATAATTCAGCCCATCGAGCCTGTACCGACACTAATTCCACCCAGGCTCTATCCTGGTAACCCCATGTCGTTACCCTGCTAATCTGCCTGATACTAAGGGGTAATTTTAGCATGGCCAATCCACCGAACCCACACCTCTTTGGAGTTCTTACATTCGGATTTGGAAAAAGCATATCTTTGTGAAAAAGAAACTTAAACATTTATTGCGACCAACCAAAGGGGGCAGAAAAGAGGAAATCCAGTTCACAATTTCTCACCTGGTCATAATAGCCTCAAAAACTATGATCCAACTGATTAATCCACGCAATTGTCCAGAGTTTGTGGGTGTAATGATAGCAAAACTATCAACTGCCTAAAATCAACAGTATCTCCCAGCATTCACACATGCACACTTAAATGTGGAAATGAGGAAGGTTCTTTCAGAAGCAGCCTGTTCCTCACTGCTGCAGTCTTCAGAGATGCAGTCAGCAGAAAGATCAATGAACTGCAACTTTTTATACCATATTCTGGCCAAAACGATATAGCCTTGTTGAATTTGATGTAACTTAGGTTTTTAACAGCATGGAACACCACAATTACTGCTGAACAATCCATCTGGGCCAGAAGAACTAATATTAGAAATCTTACAATCCCATTGCAAGTAAAAGTTCCACAGATGATTAAAATAATATATGATAAAAGATTTCAGCTTCTGCCTTAATCTCATGCTTAAGTCCCAATCTTCACTGAAAAGTGAATAAAAATTGAATGCCACTCATTGCTCTTTACTGTCTGTGAGAATTCTTCAATCTAATTGGCTGCTCAGCCTGCTTGATGCCTGGATGTAGAGATCCCCTACAGAGGATGCCAGAATGAAACTGACATCGTAACAAGGGAAGTTGATGCTACTGATTCAGCTAAGCCTTGGCGGGCAGCTTCCTTCGAGGGCAGTGGCGAGTGCCATTCCTCAGTTGCTGACCACAAAGGTCCTGACCAATATAGTTATCAAATCCTAACAGTACATAAGTTTCGAAGAAAAATGGACAAAAAGAAATATTACACATTTGTCGAACCCTTACCTGTTCTGGCAGGTGAAGAACTGTATATTCCTCAGAGTTGAATGCCGAGAGAGCCTTGTATGCAGAACAGGCTATGAGTGAGTTCTACAAGGGGCAAAACGGGTTCCTTTTTGTATGCCATTCAGAAAACATTGTCAAATCTGATTACACCCTGTATTTTTACATCAAGAATTCTTTCATACTGTATCAATTTTAAAACACCACGAAAATACATCAACAGAAACTCTAATACTCAGATAAAAATGCTTCACATGAAAATTATCAAACAATTTTTAAAAAAATCATAGATAGTCACTCAGATGGACACAGTAGTGTTGTGGTTAGGCTACTGGAGCAGTAATCCAGGGGCCAGGACTATGAATCAAGGAACGTAAATTTAAAATCATACCATGGCAGTTTGAGAATTGAATGACTTGACAACTGTTTCATGCTGTATTTCTAATGCAACATTATCCTGTATCAGGAGGATTTTCATTTTCTTCCTTACATTTGTACTCAATGATTTGTCATATAACTTTATGTTAGATTACAAACCAGCGATCAAAGGGGAAAAATGACAGGTAGTGTGCAATGACTTGGGGTGAGTCCTGTTAATTTGTGCAGCAAAAGACAAGTTGTCCAGTGCAGAGCTTCTGAATTAATCATGGACAGGTCAATAACATTATAATACTGGGCAACATTCTGATTAAATTTAATCTTTAAAATACACATGCAGAGCACATCTGCTACACTGATGAGTTCCTATTTAGTCAGCAGGATGTGGATAAATCATACCTTACTCTGGGTGTGACTCCACAATATGCTTATAACTTGCGCTCTAAATTTCTGTAGGGAAAACACAAAACCCTCATAAATAACTGTAATCTAGAAGTATAGAACCCTCCAAATACATCAAGCTTTGATTAAATTTATAACAAGCCAACAATGGACATTCAAAACAAGTTCTCAACAGTCAAAGCATTCAAGGTGTAAGCAGGCAGACAGGTAGTGTCAAAGCTCCTTTTAACTTTCCATTATTGTACTTATAAAAGGCACTCAAACATAATCCATTACAATATTAAATATCATTTCAGCGAGCTTAAAATAACAATGCATTTCCATTTTTTTTCTAAATAACTAGTAAAATATCAAACGTAAATTCTCCATCTAATATGTTGCTCAAACAAAACATTGGCTTTAAAAATTTCTAGCCGGTCTCTGTATCTTATGGAAAAGTGCATGTGGGTGCAGATCAAGCTGTGACGTTACCTGCCGTACCAGAAAAGCTTGGGCAATGTTTCCGAGGGGGTTCTGCACCCTGGAACCTTACCCGAGCCCGAGTCAACATGTTCAGGAGCAGAGAGCAGGAATCTCAGGATGGTGAAAGGTTGAAGCGTCACTTACAATGTCTCTTTAAGAAAGTGCCTTTAGCCAGTGCATTACGACTGCACTCACATCTAAAGATATCAATTTGCAGTTCCTTTGATCTTTAATGAATATGGATAAAGATGTCACATTATCTAACTGCAGCCACTTGTGAAATCGACTGAAGTGCCAACAGGCAAGCTGGAGATTTCCTATTCATTCTGCAGCAATTCTGGTTCGAAAAGTAATGACTAATAGATTTTAAATTCTGCATACAATAATAAAGTTTAAAGTTTTTTCTTAAAGTTTATTTATTAGTGTCACAAGTACATTACATCAGCACTGCAATGAAGCTACTGTGAAACTCCCCTAGTTGATCGGCACCTATTCGGGTACACTGAGGGAGAATTTAGCCTAACCAATGCACCTAACCAGCACATCTTTCCAACCGTGGGAGGAAATCGGAGCACCCGGAGGAAATCCACGCAGACGCAGGGAGAACGTGCAGACTGCACAGACAGGTGGTCACTGCCGGGAATTGAACCCGGGTCTCTGGCGCCAAGAGGCAGCAGTGCTAACCACTGTGCCGCGGTGCCACTCTGAACTTATATCAATACACCACCTTCTATATAATCAAACGTTCCAAGGCCCTTCACAGGAGTATTATTATGAAGTAAAATTAGACATGGAATCATATGTGGCAGTATTAGGGCAGATGATCAAAAGCTTGGTTCGGGAAGAGTCTTAAACAAAAAGAGGTAGGTAGAGAGGCAGAGGGATTTGGGAAAAAAATTCCAGAGCAGCTGAAGGCACTGCCACCAGCAGTGGAGCACTTAAAATCAGAAATGATCAAGAGGTCAGAACTAGATGATTGTGAATTTCTTAGGGGGTTGTAGGACTGGAGGAGATTACAGAGATAGGGAAAGGCAAGACCACAAAAAATTAAAAAACCATAGAACCATAAAAACAATAAGAACTTTAAAATTAAGGCTTTGCTGAACAAGGAGTCAATGTTGATCAGCAAACAAAGGGTGTTTTACTTCGAAAGCTAGTTGGTGAAGGATTATGCTCGAGCCAATCTTTACTCAATGCTAAATGTATTTACAATGTAAAACATCACACACGTACATTTCATCAGGCAACCACCACACAGCTTCACTACTTGTCTCTTCATGTGTGCTCAAATGAAACACAATTAATGCCTCCACCTACATAGAATTAGACACATTAAATATGCAATTAACACAGGAATGATAGTGCAACCAAGGACAAAGGCAACAGAGGTTTGGATTGCATTAGGTTTGGGAAGGTCAGAGTGTGGGAATCCAGCAAGGAGTGTGCTGAGACAGTCTATGGGCAGGAAGTGCATGCATGAGTATTTCAGTAACAGATGAGCGAACGGGCCTGGGATAGAACTGCACAAACAGAAGTGCAACGTGAAACTTGGATCATCGTGTTATGTGTGGACTTTTAAGAACAAATAGGGCTGAGAAAGCAACAGTAATTTTATCAAGCTTGCTGCTGCCATTGTCCATTTACAAACCACTCCATCATGGGCGTTATTCAATCTTGAGGAAAGGTTGGGCCATATTTCTGTACAACTCATTCCCCACCCACCAAACAGTAAATCAAGCAAATCTCCAGAATACCTAGATCACCTTGCTTCCTACATAATACATCCATTCTAAAACAAGTTGCTTTCTGTTTCTGGCTGGGCATTCATCCAGCTCATTCTTCAATGAACCTGGTATCAAATGCTTCATCTGGTATCCAGTTAAACACAAAATGTTGAGATGCAGTTTTAGTGGCATGAAGACCTGAGCAATTTATAATCGAACGAGAAAAACGACACTTCCCATTTCTGATACGGAGATCATCTCCATGTTGTTAAATTGCTGTATTCCCAGAAACAAGTTAGAGTATTCATTCAGAAACTGCAGTGCCCTTATCACAGTATCTTTAAATTATTTCTGCGTTTTTGCTCCCATTAGTCTATCTGGAAGCCCATTCAATGTGTTGCATATTCCTTGGGTTAGGGTAGCACAGTGGTTAGCACTGCTGCCTCAAGTGCCAGGGACCTGGGTTCGATTCGTGGCTTGGGTCACTGTCTGTGCGGAGTCTGCATGTTCTCCCTGTGTCTGCATAGGTTTCCTCTGGCTGCTCCAGTTTCCTCCCACAGTCCGAAAGATGTGCTGGTTAGGTGCATTGGTCATGTTAAATTCTCCCTCAGTGTACCCGAACAGGTGCCAGAGTGTGGCGACTTGGGGATTTTCACAGTAGCGTCATTGCAGCGTTACCGCAAGCCTACTCGAGACATTAATAAATAAGCTTAAAAGAAATTCCTCTTGTCAATCCTAAATTTGCTTTTTTTGCTGCTTTGAATGTTTTATAGCGATAGGTTATTTTTTAAGTCGTACTCAGTATTTGTCTCTTCTATTCCTTTTTTGTGCAAACTCTGGATCATCACTTACACTGACTCATACAATTTACCTCATATTCTGTGGACTTCACGTTCAGCGAAGGAACCAAGGCAAATACTTCAGTCAGGGTTTTGACGACGAGAGGTCGTGTGTCACAGCTGAGCTTTGGGGACAGCGCACACCAGGTCGAACGAATATCAACCACCTGAAAGGCAGGAAAAAACGGACAACTTCAGCAAGATGTTTGCAGTCCGACACTTTAATACGTAACTGCTGTCGATCACTTCTACCTGCTTCATCAAGCTTATTTTGGAGAAATCATTTTCCTCTCAAACCCTCCAGAAGAAAACGGAGGGGATTCCAAAGAATGCGGCGGTGGTGGTAAGCACACAAGATGAACAGGAAAATAAGGAATGCGAGCAGTTCCAATTCAGTGACTGCTGAGCAAAAACAGAGGAGAAAAGGTAGATATAAAGTATATACTGGGGAGGGAATCTTGGGAGGTGTGTGGCTCGCTAAAAGGAACACAAAAGTTGGAGTACAATTTCATTTGGAATTATTACTCCTGGCATTTGTAACTTTGCATCAGAACGGGTTTGTGCAACAATCAGAGCAAAACCTAAGGAACGAAGCTCCAATGGTCTCCAGAACATAATGTGTAAGATACTACACATTGAGCAAATGCCAACTACTCTTCCATTGGAAGAGCAGAAAGGCAGAATACCTTTCACTTCTGAACTGCTCGTAACTACCTGCAAACCATTAGTAACAACAGCTCACGAAGAAGGGGAGAAATGACCATTGTTCTTTTTAAATCAATTCTTACAAGCAAAAACTCATGCAGAAAGTTGAAAGACCATGGGGGGAATTTTCCTGTCCTGTCTGCCATGGGAATCATAGCGGGGTGGGACACCATGCAAAGGTCTGTCGACCTGGGACGGGAAGTTCCGGTTTTGGAGCGAGCACGGCCGGAAAATCCCGCCCCAAGGCTCTGTTCAGCTCTCTGCATGCGCTGCGACAACTGAAGTTGATCTTCAACCAAGTAAACCAACAAGAGAATGGAAGCTGTTTGACACAATGACTGAAAATAAAGTAAAAAGGTAAATGTTCAAAATCTAAATTTAAAAAGGACATGCCTGAAATAAGTGCACTTGGCCAGGCTGAAGCGGGGGAATTGATCCCTTCAGAGTGATTTACGGTAATATTTCAGTCAACGTTTCTCACATTTACAAGAATAAAATTCAGAAACAAATCATGTTTAACAAGGTATCAGTCTTATATAATAAAAGCAAAATACAGCAGATGCTGAAATCTGAAATAAAAACAGAAAATGCTGGAAAATCTCAGCAGGTCTGACAGCATCTGTTGAGAGAACAGAGCCTATGTTTTGAGTCTGGAAGACCCTTCGGCAGAGCTGCTATAGATATGTCAGAGATATAGAAAGATTCATCGATATAGATATAGAAAGACAGAGAAAAGAATATAGATCAATATAGAAAGCTAACCCTCAAATTAGCTTAAAGATGGTGAAAATTAACTGTAAATGAAGGTTAACTTCTGGATGACATTACTTCAAAAGGAAATCTGAAATATTCACAGTAAATTCCATGTGCCCCTCCCTCCCGCTTCAGTGTAAAACAGTGAAGAATATCGTGCAACATTTAAAGCTGCCCCTTCCGCCCCCACCATGGACCAATTTAGCCAAACTTACCTCAGCTTGACATAATGCATGCAGGCCCTGAAGTGCAAGAACGGTAGGTGTAGCCTGGTCCGGTCTCGTGCATTCATTCAGCACCTTGGAGATTGCTGCCAACATATCAGCTCCATGCTGGTAAGATCTACAAAAGTGCAAACAAAAAACACAAAGGGAATGAAAAAAAATATATGAAACATGATATTTTAGCTCCTACTTGGATTTGTCCATTAAACCAGCTCAACTTTAAGGAATTCTCTTTCTGCATCTACCAGTGACGCGCTTTTCAATTGTCATTCGGGGAAGGACAACTGACTGAGAAACTTTACTGGTTATTAGGCTTAGACCCCGATGAAATCTGCCCATGAAGACTGGACTGCTATGTTCAGATCACAGGCAATTCTATCTTACGCACTTCTCCAATCTAACCTACTCCTGTAGAAAGGCTGGATACCATGTCCCAAACTTTCACAACAAAACAAAGAATAAAGAATCTTCAGATGGGAAAAAGGCCAAGTTGCACAATGGGAATTCATACGACCAGGAGACCACACGTGTCGCTGCATGTCTGTAACATGAAGACGACATTACAGGTGTGCATGCATATGGTTTCTCAAGAACATGTAAAGACATACTATAATCCCATGGTGCTTGAAAAATAGAGAATGAAGAGCTGAACTTATTTTTGTTTGAGAGAAAGAATTAACTGAGGATTGACATGACCCAGCCGGACAGATTATTTTACATAAACTGCAATCAAACAACTTGAAAGGGTCAGTACAAAATTAATCATTCTCAAGTGAAATCCAAAGGAACTTTCCCCTTATGAAGCACTGGGCAAATTCGCAAAAAGAAAAAAGCTCAACTGATGCGGAGCTGATTAATCCTTTCAAAAAGGAACTTACTGAATAAAATAGAGGAGAAAGTAGTATCACACCAATTGGTTCCTGGAATTGTCCTATGATCAGAGGCGGAATAAATTTGATCTATATTCTCTGGAATTTACAAAACAAGGGGTGATGTCAAGCACTGCTGTCTCACAACGCAGGGACCCGGGTTCAATTCCAGGCTTGGGTCACTGTCTGTGCGGAGTCTGCAAGTTCTCCCAGAGTCTGAGTGGGTTTCCTCCGAGTGCTCCGGTTTCCTCCCACAGTCCAAAGCACATACTGGTTAGGTGCATTGGCCATGCTAAATTCTCCCTCAGTTTACCCAAACAGGCACCAGAGTGCGGCGACTAGGGGATTTTCACAGTAATTTCATTGCAGTGTTAATGTAAGCCTACATGTGACACTAATAAATAAACTTAAGAATTCAGAAGGGGCTTGAAAGGGTTGACACAGTGGTTGTTTCCCCTGATTCGGGAACCAAGAACAAAGGGTCATCATTTAAGACTGAGATGAGGAAAAGTTTTTTATTCTACTCAGAGGGTTGTGAATCTTTGGAATTCTCTACCTGAGAGGGTTATAGATGCGAATTTTCCTGTTCTGCACACCATGGGAACCAGAGCGGGTGAGGGGCAGCCATGGAAAGGTCCGTTGACCTCGGGTGGGATTTTCCCGTTTCAGGATGAGCATGGCTGGAAAATCCTGCCCTTGGTGTCCCAAGTTGTGTAGGTAAGGTGGATTAGGGTTTATGGGGATCGGGTGAGAGGCGGTTGGGAGGGAGGGGGCAGTGTGAGCCTGAGTAAGATAGTGAGTCGGTGCAGACTTGGGCTGAATGGCCACTTTCTGCACTGTCGGGATTCTATGAAAATTGCTGAATAGAGAGACAATTTTGTTGAAACTTTTCATCTTGCATTCATCAGGATAAATGCAAGAATACTAAATTTCAAACAATCACAAAAGCTTATAGTACAGGAGAAAAAAATATGATTGGTTGGCAAGTTGACTGTGATTGCTTTCTCCATGGCAACATCTCAGCCAAAGGGGAACTGTGGACTCTCCATTCTTCTAGGTAATTTTAAACAGATGCAAGGTTTGGACATATTCCTTTTGTTTGCAGAGAATAAGTCTTTGCATATGAATATATGTCACTTCTAGTAAGCATAAATGAGCTATATTACAAGGTTAACTGGCGATACTAAATCAGTTGTTAGTATAGCTATTAGTACACTCCAGAGCAAGTGCCACTCGATGATGGAATCATACCTAACAGTAGCCGCCTTGTTTAGGGTCTTGCAGGTGCAGAAAGCACTCTGTCTATAACAAACTGCCAGAAGAAAATGCAGTTTGATTCAATCACCCAATCACTGGAATGCAATTGTTTGGTAAGCAGAACAGATTTTTGGGCAAACGGCAACATCCTATTAGTGCAAAATATCACTCATGTCAACACTGCATAGTAACAGCATGACATCATCTGCTCAACCTGCGTGTACATTGTTTTGATAATTTGCCTTTCCAGAGTAAGTTGAGGTAGACTGGGCACAGTTCAGGTTTGAAAGGGGCAGCCTTTGGCCCATTCGCAAGATTGTACAATACACAACAAACAATAATCTGACCAAGATTACCGCTGTCCCACAGGAGAACTTTGATGCACAATGTTTCTGCATCGAGCTTGCAAGGTCAGCAAATGACGAGAGTCTTTTTTAAAAGATTGATGATAAAAGGTCAATCTTATAATTTGTGGAGCTACACAAATCTGAACACATATTGACCGGTGACAGCAGAGAAGGCATTGGCGGATTTCTTCATTCGTACGTCAAAGAAAGGAGTATTAGACTGCTCCATCTCAAAAGTGAATTGGAGCACAGGAGTGGGTGCATCAAGGACAGTAAGGAAATCCTTACCACAGATTTCTGTAAAAGACAGTCTCAGATTTGACTTGTCAACTAATCACCTCCCTTTTCTTCTGTAGCATAAACTGTTGTGATTGTTTGAAATTTGGCATTCTTGTGTTTATCCTGATGAGTGCAAAATGAAAAGCTTCGGGAACATGTCTCTCTTTTCAGCAATATACAATATTCAGTCTCGCAATAGGGACCAGTCTCACCTCTTTCTGCATATGTCCCTGATCGATGCTGCTTTGGCTATCATCTGTTCCCACTGATCTTCCTTAGCAAGCGACATCGATGGCACATCAACTAATGCCATGAACTTCTGTAGCTCTGGATAAACACGGTCCTAAGAAGTGAACAAAATTAAATTGTAATTGCAAAGGACTCCTCATAAATAATTAACAAAATAGCACTTGAAATCCAGAATACCATAAATCTTCAAAACTGAACACTCTTGGCATATGCTATATAACACTGTTTAAAAAAAAACTCCAGGCAGAAGAAACATTATTCTTCTAAATATTAAACATGCAACTATATTTTGATACCAAAAGAGAAAATGCTGGAAAATCTCAGCAGGTCTGGCAGCATCTGTAAGGAGAGAAAAAAGCTGACGTTTCGAATCCAGATGACCCTTTTGTCAAAGCTTTGACATTTTCTCTTTTGGTTTCAGAGTCCAGCATCTGCAGTAATTTGCTTTTATATTATATTTTGATAGGTGTTGGAATATATTAGAACTAACGACACACTTTAGGATTGTAAGACACCAATCACGATATATAGTTTTCAAATGGTGATAGAACATCTTGATCTTTATAACCTGAGAGTATGGTGTACATGAGGCCTGAGGTGTCGCATTAACAGAAAAACAGAATTACAGCAATGCACCAAAACAACAGGACACAACACTAGAGTGCTGTAAGCATCAGTCTAAATTCATAAAAAATGGAGTACCCACACTTAAATGCAAGAAAACACAATTTGGAAAAGAATGTTTTACTGAATGAAAACACTGGATTATATGAAGAACCCATTCAAAATAATTTATGCAAACCATTATCCAAATCAAGCCACATAAAACATTCAACAATTTCATCACTCAACCATCTCGCCAATTATTCTGCTCAATGTACAATGATTACAATACACTGACAGTCATGGATTTCTATTCCGTTTACAAAATGAATCATAGAAATCATAGAAACCCTACAGTGCAGAAGGAGGCCATTCGGCACATTGAGTCGACACCAACAACGCTTCCACCCAGGCCCTAGCCCCGTCACCTCACATGTTTATCCCACGAATCCCTCTACCTATGCATCCCGGGACATGAAGGGGAAATTTAGCATGGCCAATCAACCTAACCCGCATATCTTTGGAGTGTGGGAGGAAACCGGATCACCCGGAGGAAACCCACGCAGACACAGGGAGAATGTGCAAAGTTCACACAGACAGTGACCCAAGCCGGCATTCAAAACCAGGTCCCTGGAGCTGTGAGGCATCAGTGCTAACCACTGTGCCACCATGCCGCCCCAATGGTCAATCTTTACTTTTTTAAAAATGGTCAATCTTTACTTTGGTGTTTGCTGCACATTGCATATCACTGCAAGTCAACGTTGCCAGTACAAAGGGGGCCAACACTCAAAGCTAGAAAACTATGAAAGAAGTTCACCACGCACACAAGGTTTGCTCACCTGATTTTCCCATAGAACTGTCATAAGGCGCAAAGATATGGCTTTAAGTTTTGTTGTTTTCCACAGCATTTGTAAGGCACGAATTATCTGAGCAACACAAACCTAATTTCAGAAGTTAAGACAGAGTTAGAAGTCAGTTTTTCGGTTATGTGTGGACAATTTCTTTCGAAAGAAACTCAATCCACCTTTAGACTTTCAATAATGTCAGAACAGGTCATGAAAAGGGCTGCAAAATCCAACCATTTCATCCTTCTCCATTTATGAAACCTAACTGAAGCTAAGTTTCATTTAGTTACCCTGCAAGCAACCAAGTATTACCCCTAATGAGATGAATGCTGCTTCGTAACACAAACCTTGTGTGTACCCAGAGCAGGAAGTGTGTGAAGAATAGCCAGATGCAGGGTAGGTTCCAGTGGTCTTCCCAATTTAAACATCAAAACCGAAATGAGATAGGGTACCTGCACATGAAAAGGAATGGAGGGAACCAGATTATGTTAACTGTACATAAACAATTATTCATTAAATAATTTGACTCCCCCTCAAGGTACAAATAATAAATCAGAACAGTTGAAATAGTTTCTTCACCAAAGTGATTCAAATGACTCAATATGAGGGAGGTAAAGTATGACATTTTACTTATTTTTTAAACTATATTTAGTGAAGACAGAAATTTCATCTCCTAACAGTCAGCTTGAATATCCAGTGCCAATATTTGAAGGATAAATATTTCATATCTCAGCCTTGCTAAAGTGAATAATTCCTTAACTCATTCAAGGTCATAAGCAATGATTCCTGGCAGCAATGGTAGAGATGTGAAGTACTTCACCCAGCATGCGCTTTTTGACAAACCAGTTGTATTAGTGGAATCACTGTCCTGTAAACCTGTTCTTTGCTAACGTTCTTAAACTTTGTTTGGCGGCAGCAGAATCGGTACCTGAGAAGGATCGGCTTTAGCCAATTCGGTCGCAATATCCAAAGCTCTGCGAAGGCCGTCTCCATCCTCTTTTAAAATTATGTAGGAAATCAGCAGAGTAATGTGTTCAGGAACTTTGTCATTTAGAGCCAGGGTTGATTTGACAGATAACAGCCAAACAGAAGCAGCATTGACATCCACGCTGAAACCATCCAAAAGTTTCCAAGTTGCTAAGACAGTCTTATACCAATTGCTTATAGGAAAGATAAGTTCGCAAGAAGCCTAAAATTTAAAAAAAGCACGGTTCTAAGTTCGATACATATAATACAAGAATTTCAAAGATCAACCATGGTACATAATTCTTGACACTTGCAGCAAATCCTTATCAAAATGAGATGGTGAATTGGGGGAGGAGGTAGGCGAACTTTCTTCCAGGGGAATTTTCTTCCAAATTTCGTTCGCATTAACAATAAATGGACCAAAATTCTAACCTCTTCTGAATTTAGGTTTATGTTGTTCCTCCCATGGAGTGACTCCAAATTAAATCTCCAGCAGCGACGTTGTTTAACCAAATTTCATAGGATGGTTAAAGTCACCCAATGACATGCAATGAGATGGTTTTAGAAGCAACAGTAGGAGCAAACTCGCCTCTCCCAAAATGAGGATTCAGGGCTCCAGGACTCAAATATTTAACTGAAGTTGACAATTCAGTGAAGTGCAGGGGATCAGCTGTGCTGTCTAGTGTACTATATTTCAGAGAAATCTGGTGATTTTTATTCAAAGATAAGCAAGAGTCCAAGCCAACATTCATCCCCGAACTTCCCTTCCCAAAAAAATTCTTTCCATTTTGGTTTGACTCAATACTCAACCAAGCACATCCTGTCCAATTCCAACCCAAGTGGCAAAATCTGCAGGATACCTGCGCATTTGTTGCATTTGTATTTGCCAGATTTTGTTGTAAACAAGGTTTACTTACATAACAGTCACTGTAGATTAAAACAATTGGTTGAATATGAAGCACCTTGATTTGTGGTGAGGAATGTAAAATTGCAAAATTCCTTTAAACATTGTAGATATTTAAATATAAAATGTGTAACCCCTGTCTTGTTAATTGCTCTCAATGTATGAGCTCAGGACTTTCTAACTAAGTTTAGCTGTTTAAATCATGTTAAACAAACAGGGCGGAATTTTCCAGCTGCGCTCGCCCCAAGACCAGAAAATCTCACCTGAGGTCAACAGACATTTGCATGGTCCGCCCCCCCCAGCTACGATTCCCGTGGCAGGTGGGACGGGAAAATTCCGCCCACAGTATCTGGTCTCCAGCTCCAAGGCCCTAAGATCTGGAATTAATTCCCTAAACCTCTACCTTTGCATCTGTCTTGCCTCTAGTAAGATGCTCTTTGAAACCGACTTCGCTGAAAAAGGTTTTGGTCATTTGCCCTAATGTCTTTTTAAGGTTTGTGGCTTGCTATCAAGGTTTTTTTTGATACTACATTTGTATCTTTTCCCAAGTTGGTGTTGTTAAAACAAAAATATCAATTAAATATTAGATGAGTTTTCACCAAAATTTAGATAAAATAGTCTATACTTGTTACAGTATTTTATAAATCAAAATGTCACAGGAACCATCATCTCTTCCTTACCTTCCGTCTGCGAGCAAAGTCTTTTACTTCCACATTCTGTATAACGTCAAGGAGTTTCACAGCCAGTTGCTGGTTGACTGGTGTAACCTCTGCATCTGACGTACAGTTCATAATCATTGCAGAAGATGCTATCTGTAGTAATGGCATCACGAGGATCAAGGCTGCCTTGTGTAAATTGTGCACGGAAGACAGAGACAGAATCTTCAGCGCTGTCAATATGAGAAAGAACATTCTTAAATTCTTTCATTAGCTTTTACATTCTATTTTGCATAGAAAATAGTGAACAATCACAGGAACCGAGGAAAAATCCTCCAATGTGCAGGAGGTCAGGCTAATTGACTAATTTATCCTGGATGATGCAAAAAATGCTAGTTATTTATGATGTTGATTTGTGACTAGTATGGCACTTGATGTAAACTACATTGATAGTAGCATCTTTCAATGCTTTTCCTCACATTGAAGCTTTAAGCACATTGGTGACAATGCGAGAGTCATGATTATGGATATAATCAGTATCTTTAATTGAGTTTTTAAACATGGGTGAACTAGTAGAGCTCACTCTTAAAAAAAGAGCTTGTCCACACAGCCACATATAGATTTCCTTTTTCAAAAGCCACACGGATATTGGGCGCAGAGTTGACTTTGTCACATAAAAAGTTTTAATCTATGCTCCCATTAATTTCTATATACATCAAGCTAATATGGTAAGAGATTTTGGTCTGACCACAAATGAAGCAATAGTGCTCAGAACACTCCTTTTCAAACTTCCAGCCCTAAGACAATCAAACAAGACAAGAAAGAATTATAGGCACAAACATTTCAAAATTGCCTTAGCTTCGAAACTTGATTGCTCGGACTAGAACACTTGCTTGGGCAGCCTTGACTCAGTTCCCTTGACTTCAATGTAATGACACATCTTTAGGTAATAAACGTTAGAACGAAGAATCTTTTGTTATATTCTATTCATTCTTATTAGAGCAGGCACTACTACTTTGAACATATTCACCTCTCGTTCTGAAAACTAAGGGGTAAAACTGTCCTTCATTGTGTTACTGAAGAGGTTTGTCCGTCAAACAGTTTTGGCACAATGCCTCCATGAAGTATCATAGACTGCAATACACTTAAAGGTACAGTCTAACTTCTAAGTTGGTAAAGCAAACACCTCTAGTTTTATTGAGCAAAATTCTAAATTGCACATGGGAACACATAGCATTATCAACTTCTGCAGAACAACCCAGATTAAATCATCATTTGCACAATTGCACTGAGCACCGTCAATCCAGCTAACCCGCACATCTTTGTACTGTGGGAGGAAACCAGAGCACCCGGAGGAAACCCATGCAGACACGGGGAGAATGTGCAAACTCCACACAGACAGTGATCCGAGGCCGGAATTGAATCCAGATCCCTGTGAGGTAGCAGTGCTAACCACTGTGCCACCGTGGTTTAGCTCAGACAGATTTTAAAAGGTTTGTTTTTTGTGGAATGACAAGAAAAGCCTGCATTTCATATTTGAGAGGTAATTTGGTAGAGATCTAGCTTTTTGCAATCAAAATCATTAGATCCAAAGACCTGTTAAATATAAAGCAAGTCATATTTCGTACCAATCTTTTTGAAACATGAAAAGTTCAATTCGAATTACACCCCCACTCTCTGTCCATCCTTCATTGGAAAGCAATTTTCCTGCAGGTTTATAATCTAAATTTCAAAAGGTTTTGGGTTGTGGTTGCAGATAACAAACTACCATTCAGAAAATGTTTCTGCCTAATTAAATTGTCAAGGGAAATACAGGAGGCATCATTAGTATTTCATTTGGGTTTGGTCTTTGTAGTCTAAGCAACAAAACTTTTAATGAAGGACATTGCCTGGAATTTTTGATGTAAAAAAGGCAATTACAATATTTTATACACATGTACTTGTACGGGTTTTGTTTTGCAGGCAAATGGCCCATTACCATTTAATGAGGCTCATTTACTGCAATGCATGAGTGGTAAACCACAAATGTATTTTTCCCCCCTCATAGCCTTGGACAATCCTCATTTTGTAATTAAGGTCTTCACTGAATCAAACAGCAACATAAAACATTACTCAGATCATACAAGTGGATTAAATACATGCAAAGTAGCTTACGAAGTCTCAATGCATTGCACTGGAATACACGGTATTAAAATATAAACTAAGTGCTGATATTCAGTGATGATCATTTTTATCCTGTCGATAAATTCTGTATTTACGAACTTAATACTCCTATCTGCAGATAGCCCTGCAACATTGCAGCGTCAAAGGCACTGACATTCTCTATACTTCCATCGTGTATTAGCCAGATATACAGGCCTAAGTGTCTGTCAAATATTCCTCATCTTTCCCTTATAGGATCGGAGTAATACTGTCTAGTGCAACTCTAAATACCAAAAACATGATGAAGGAAGCCTAAATATGATTATGTATACTTCTCGAGCTGCACAGTTTCAACTCTCTCTCTCTCTCGAGTATTTTGCATGAGGGCATGCTGACCCACTGTTTCACTATTTGCTTTACGTACTAAAAACATATGAAACAAACAATGAAGCGGCTTCTTTACTTCAATTCAAGCAGGAATTTTTGTTTGCAAATGCAAGATTAAAATGTGAAATAAAATTACTGCTTTCTCCCACACGAGCTGCTTGCTGGAAATGCTTAGCAGGTCTGGCAGCATCTGTGGAGAGGGACAGTTAATGGCCCGTAACTTCCTGGCTCCCCAGCGTCAGGTTTGAGGGGAGGGATCCAAACATGCGCTGGGCAATCCACCTTGGAAGCTCCCTGGTACGGGTTTAAGCAACAATTGTCCAGGCGCAGAGCTGGAAACCATCCGACCAAGCAATTTAAATCGTTAACTTTAGATGATTCTGCCAGTATGTTAAAAGTTACTCCAAAAAAGTTAAAGCGCTTCTAACTTCAGAGTAACTATTATAAAGACCCAGACCAGTCCCCACATGGGGCACCTCCTTCCCCCTCAAACCTCACTCCATGGTATTCCCTCCCCCCCCCGCCCCCCCGTCCTCCTGACCCAAATCCCACCTCCACAACCTGAACTGCAACCCCCATGTCTGGCACCCCACTCCTTTCATTAGAGCTAAATACTGAATGGCATTGCCTCACAAAACAACTCCCAACAGTCTCTCATGATACAGGGGTAAATGCCATATTTCCTCGGGGACTTATTTATTTAGGACTTCTACCTCATTTATAATAAAGTCATTAAGTTTACTTGCGATATCTTTGCCTGGAGAGGGCAAGTTGCTAATCTCTTCTGAATAGTTGGGGAAATCTTTTAATATTTTGAAGTCATCCTCAGTTTCAAGTTAATTTGCAACTTTCATGGCTTTCACATCTTTAACTTCTCTCCTGCTATTGTGGAACAGAAGATTTTTTTCTACTGCAATGCTTCAACCATCCTGCTTCATCCCCCGCCCACCCCCCACTCCCTCACCGATCACACTTTAAACAGCGTATCCCAACGTATATATTAGCCAGTGAAGATGGGCTTGCAGCAGCCAATAGTTAAGAGCTCATTAGCAGATTTGGCAGCCAGCATGCTGAGGAAAGCATTGCACTGCTCCTTTTCAAAAGGTGGAGTTGAGCCCGGATAAAGTTCATAAAGGTGCCTAAGGAAATTGTTGCGTGCAGCTCAGATTGGAATAAAAGTAAAATGGATCAACTATGTAATAGAAACATGCAAGGTTGGGCTCAAACCATCAAGAACATTTCTTATGGAAACTAATGAAATTGCGAGCACTGAACCTTGAGGCGATCTCATGGTAAAACTATCTACATGGATATACACGATGTCATCAAAGCTAAAATCTCAACTGTGCGAGTTGCTAAATTCAATGAATATTGATTCAGGAAATGGCAATGCTTCAAGATTCCCACAATATGGCTCAAATGTCCTTGGCTTCCTTTAGTGGCACTTTAATGAATAGATAGCAATGTTGAACATGCGCATCGGCACATCATTGCTATCGATATACAGGTTTCACGTATTCTTCCTCCTGAAGCTGAAGGAATCCTTCACCATACATGTGGAAAACTCACTCAGAACTGGTTTCAGCAATTCAAACTGGCCAATTCATGTCGTGCAGAACCAGTTATAGATAAGGTAAGGTGCAATAGGACATCAAAAACATAGTGAACCATCAGGGCAAACCCCATCATACATGCCACAAGGCAGCTCGTTCCTCTTGCACAAGTCTACCAAATGTTTGTGTTACTTGTTCACGAGTAGGGCACTGCTGTCATGCTTGGCAGTAGGTCCAACAGATATGAGTTTGGACCCATCATTAGGAATGGCGTGCATTCTGTCAATACAGACACACTTGTTAAGGATGACCATTCCCGTCCCTTTTTCCAACTTGTAAATATGTATATCAGGTTTTTGGGGTCGGCCAGAGAGAGGATATGTCCCCTTTTCCTCTTGCTCTGCCACTTTTCGTTCGGCTCACATCCAACCCTTGTTGCCCCTTGTGATGCCTTGCCCTTATATTGTGGCTTGCTGTCTTCTTGTCCCCTGGAGCTTTTCCATTGTTATTCATGTTAGTCATTTTTGGTGCAGAGTGGTGGATGGGGGTGGTATTTGTGTGGTGGTGGGGTAAAAAAGGAAAAGGGTATGTCTGGGTTGGCCTTGTGGCCTTGAAATGCCACCAGACATTCACGGTGCCATTTCTGATGTTGGATATCCATGATTGGATCGCATTTGTTGAGCAATCCTGGGTGTGGTAAGAGCTATATTAAAAACCAAATTAAGATCGTCAGGTTTATAATCTGGCTCCCTTATGTTTGCTAGATATTACATATATTCATACACAGGAACCTGTCCTCTGCAGACAAATCGAATAAGTCCAGGCATTGCACATTTTTTGAATTAAACAAAAGCGTGGGGGAAACAAGAATTCCCTAGTACCTTCTCCATGGCAACACTCCAACTAGAGTCCACTTGCCAACCAATCAGCACCCTTTTCTCCTGCGGTATAAACGGTCGCTCCCGCTGAAAATTGGGCATTCTTGCATCTGTCCTGTTGAGTGCTCGATGAAAAGCTTCAACAGCCTGTCTCCTTTTTCAGCAACACTGAGGACAGTTCTCTTTATCTCCGTCTTAAATGGTCAACCATTTAATCTGAGATTGTGACCTCTGGATCTCCCAGTAAAGGATGAATAAAACAAGCCTGTTTAACCTTTGGAGGGAAGAGACCGAGGCTGGCGTTTTACCAGCACTCCTGTCCCGATTCCAGGCACGGGTGAGGCTCGAAGAACGGCATTCTCCATTGGCCTCAGGCGGAATTGTATCAACCTCAGGCAGACGTGCCGATAAAATTCTACCCCGAGTTAACATTTCAGGTCGGTGATCTTTTGTCAGACTTTAACTGTTTCTCTCTCCACAGCTGCGAGCAGACCTACTGAGTATTTGCAGCATTTTCTGTTTACATTTCAGATTTCCAGTATCGGCAGTATTTTTGTTCAACTGTTGGGTGGAAATGTTTCAGATTTTATGTGATCAGAGTCAGGAGCATAAAGCAATATCTGCAAACAACCCACTCTAATTCTGGCCCTCAAGCTTAACCAGAGGGAAATAAAATAACGTTTTTCTTTTCAACTATCGTTTTATCCAAGATTTTGTGGGTCAACCCTGTGGCCTGAAAAGAGTTTGTGTTTCCTCACACGCGAGCGTCTTTTACAATATTAAATTCAAGCTTACCGAGATTCAAGATGGGCTCTTGCTGACACACTGGAGTCTGCAGCAGGAGTAAACTCAGTCCAACAAGCAAAGCTTCAGCAGGAATACTCTGCAAACAGAGCAATTGAAAAAATGACTTGGAAGTTTTACTGATTTGTGTGCTGCAGCAGAACACAAATAATTGTGACAAAGATGATTGCAATACACCAAACCTGGAGTACAATCAGAATATCAGAATGACTCCAAAAAATATTTCACTGAATTATTAGTAACTAAAGCCAAGCGAAAACTTGTGATATTTGAGATGTGCAGTCATAGAACCCCGACAGTGCAGGAGGAAGCTATTTGGCCCATCAAGCCTGCACTGACAACAATCCCACCCAGGCCCTATCCCCATAACCCCACGTTTTACCTACTAATCCTCTGATACTAAGCAGCAATTTAGTATGGCCAATCCACTTAACCTTCACATCTTGGGACACTAAGAGGCAATTTAGCATGGCCAATTCATCTAATCTGCATATCTTTGGAGCGTGGGAGGAAATCGGAGCACCCGGAGGAACCCACGCAGACACGGGGAGAATGCGCAAACTCCACACAGTCATCCAAGGCTGGAATTGAACCCGGGTCCTTGGCGCTGTGAGGCAGCAGCGCTAACCACTGTGCCACCGGGCAGCCCTCAAATGATCCACAAAAATAAATAGAATACAACCTGATTAAGTTTCCCTCATTTTAAATATGAGCAAATATGAGAATACATTGCCATTTCATTCTTCATTAGCCATTGTTTTTTTTAAACTGAATGTTACTTGGACATAGGAATATTGTTGCTAGTGTGTTTTAAGTTGCTCACATTGTAAGTATGCCATTGAGTTCACTGGCAATCTGTCTGATGTAAAAAAGATGACAAGGTTAGAAAAATATACAAATTTCATCCAATGACTGAGGGGCGCTATGTATACAAGCTGCAAATATATTGTTCAACAGTTGAAAAGCCACGCATTCTAATTCAAGAATTCACATTGCACGTCTTAAAAACAAGTAGATTTATGCCGGAGCAACTTTTGGGAGCACATGAACTATTTGGCATGAAAGACTCTACTAAATTTTTCAACATCCAGTGATGCTTCTGCAGATAACAGCACACAAGAGAGCTTATTGGCACAGAGGGAAGCAAATTCATAGGCTTCAGAAGGCCTTAAGGAAACAAGAAGCAAGTTACAGAGATCTGAAGATTGGAGGCGAGCCAACAATTGTTTTATGAATGTCAACCGATAAGGAGCATTAGATTTGATTTTCTTTTTAAAGTGCATTTCAATTCACAACCAGCACCCCTTCTCTAATTAAAGTCATTTGTTTTGGAGCCAAAGAGCTGGAGAGGCAGGCATCTTGCTTTCCAGAATACAAGGAGCTAGTGGTCTGGCAGCAGGAGACTGCAAGATATTAATGTCCCAGGGCTTTTGAAACCAGTGAGTTCCATATGTGACACGTACATAGTGCAAAATGACCTGACAGTTGAAATGCCAATTGGACTAATCTGAATTCCTGGCAGCCTTAACTCTTTAGTTGTAATTCATGTGAAGGAAGTAATAACGTAATTGAATAAGTATTAAAATTACATTATATGGAGAGTAAGGCACTACCTATGATGTATCAGACACAGAGAGCATGTTCCCGCTAAGCTGCACAAATGTGCAACTGCACATCAGCTTGACAGGTACAGCGCAGTTCTTGATCTGGGAAAATAATGTGTGCGCGCAGCTGTGCAAAAAAAATTCAACGGGATTGTGCACTCAAAAAGAAAACTGCACACAAATATTTTTTATGAAGGAAATCAAAAGCAAAGTACTCCTGATGCTGGAAATCTGAAAGAAAAACTTTCTCCAATTCCATTGAAAGGTCATTGACCCAAAACATTAATGTGTCCCTCTCCAGTGATCCTGCCAGACCTGCTGAACATTTTCTAAACTTTAATGCAAACTCTTTAAGTCACGATGGATTTGAGAGGATGTTGTTACTCAATGGGAAACCCCAAGATGTTTATCAGCATTAATTCAACATCAAGGGCGGGATTTTCCGACCACGCTCACTCCAAGGCCGGAAAATCCGCCCAAGGTCAAAGGACCTTTACATGGTCCGTGTCCCACCCACTACAATTCCCATGGCGGGCAGGACGGTAAGATTCCATAGCAAGATGTATTAACGCTCTGGAAGCGGCGTGCCAGAGTAATATAATTTATATTCAAACATGAGGACATATTGCGAATCCATTTTTATAACCTCGGAGATTTTTTTAACCGATAATGCTGACGGAGAGAAAGAACATTGTTTGTACATTTTACAATAATGTGTCAGGGCAAATTTCATTTCTGGTCAATACTTGTACATTCAAAACCCGTACTGCTTACCTCTGGAACATTGCTAGCAATCATATGAACTTTATGAATAAGGGAGGAGAATTCTCCTGTGATCTTCAGACTAAATTCACAAACACATAGCAGCTGCAGAGACAGCTGGGCTAGTTCCGATTTCCAAAACTGAGCGTGGTGGAGGAAAGCTCGCGATAACTCTTCAAGAAATATCGTAGCTTCTGTAACCTGCGCCAATGTAGTTACCTGGTGGGAAAGAAACAGAAATACAACAGTGCTTTTGACATTGTTTCTGGAGTAATAATTCAGGGGCCTGGACTAATGCTTCAGGGACAGGTGTTCAAATCCCACCACGACAGTTGGGGGAATTTAAATTCAAATGAGTAACAAATCTGGAATAAAATCATCATTAATAATCATCATGAAACAACTGGATTCTCTTAAAACCCACCTTGTTCACCTTGTCTGTCAGGGGAGGATATCTGTTGTCCATCCCTAGTCTGATCTGCATGTGATCAGAGCCACAGCAATGTGGTTGATTCTTCTTAACTACCCTCTCAAATGACCTGGTAAATCATCCAGTTGTATCAAACTGCTGCAGAAAAGCCCCAGCGGATGTACTTACACCACAGGTACTGAAGTAGTTCAAGGTGGCAGCTTAACACAACCTTTCCAAGGGCAAGTGAGGATGGGCAATCCACGCTGGCCCAGGACTTGGACACACAAATGAAAACTAACAATCCACTGCAGTACTGAGAGGCTTCTGCGCTGTCAGAGGTGCTGTCTTTTGGATGAGATGTTAAACCAAGGTTCTATCTGTCTGCCACAGATATTTCTTGATGAGAAGTGGAATTATCCCCACTATCCTGGACAATATTGCTCCCCAGTCAACATCAGAAAGACAGATTATCAGGTCATTCTCACATTGCTGTTTATGGGAGTTTGCTGGGAGCAAATTGGCTGCTCTGTTTCCTACATTACAACAGTGACTACGCTTCAAAAGGTACGTCAATGGCTACAAAGTGCTTTCAGACACCTGCTGGTTATGAACCGCTACATGAATGAAAATCTTTCTTACTTTTATTCCAAGAACACTGGTGAACAGTGCAACTAACAGCCAAGTACAAACCCTGTGTGTTATAGTTTGGACTTGGTCTAAAATCTAGTTCTCGCAGCTCGATGAAAGATTAGGACATGTCTTTTGCCAATTGACACACATCTCCTTTACTCCCTGCTGCACTTGAGTGATAATAAATTGTTTCAAAGAGAAACCAGAACATGCCTCTGATATTGCTCGTCAACTTGGAAGGTGGAAAATAATGATGACATCAGCTCACTTCCTGCAGGCTAAATTAATGCCTGGATTTATTTACAAATAAAGCGACTCTCAGAAACAAACACAAGCAAAAATACAGTAGAAATAATAATTTGAAATGTAAATTGAAGGACAGCATGGACAAGTTGGGCTGAAGGACCTGTTTCCATGCTGTAAACCTCTATGACTCTATAACAATGGAGGTAACGGATTCTAATTTCATGGAAAATCAGGCAGGTTTGATAAGGGACAGACCACTTCCTCTGTAAGGTTACAGTACAGGTAATGGAGCTGAAGATTAACTTTGAAGATTTCAGATGGCAAGTATGCAAAAGGCATAGAATCCAACAATGCAGGAGGCAGCCATTTGGCCCATCAAGTCTGCACTGACCACAATCCCACTCAGGCCCTAACTCCATGCATTTACCCTTGCTAGTCCCCCTGACACTAAGGGGTAATTTAGCATGGCCAATCAACCTAACGCGCACATCTATGAACAGAGTGACCTAGCAAGCTCTCTAAATTCTACACATATAATAGTATCTAACATGGGGTGGCACAGTGGTTAGCACTATTGCCTCACAGCACTAGGGACCCTGGTTCAATTCTGGCCCTGGCTGACTGTCTCTGTGGAATTTGTATGTTCTCCCCGTGTCCGTGTGGGTTTCCTCTGGGTGTTCCGGTTTCCTCCCACAGTCCAAAGATGTGCAAGTGAGATGGATACGCCATGCTAAATTGCCTCTTGGTGCCCCAAGATGTCTAGGTTCGGAGAGTTAGCAGGGTAACTATGGCAGGGGTTAGGGGGTAGCGCCTGTGTAAGATGCTCTGTTGGGAGAGTCAGTGCAGACTCGATGGACTGAATGGCTTCCTTCTGCACTGTAGGGATTCTATGAATCATCTAGTATTCAGAAGATTCAGTTCAAGAAACTGAGTTAAAGATATCAACATGCACAATGAGCAACAATAGGCCAATTTCTTGTCATTGTTGTCTTTTCATTTTCATTGTACTGATTTAGCAAGTGGGCCAGATCTTTCTGGAACAAAGCATCTCCTGCCTATGCCATTAGTTAGACATTTTCCTACACCCTTCTTTTCAAATGTTTTTTGCAGCATAACCCAGCAGATGTGCGAGTGCAACAGGTCATCAGGGACTTACAGTGAACGATAGATCCAATGAGATATCATAGCTTATTTTAGCTGTCTTTAATGTGGGATAGTGAATACAAATGTTTGTTTTTAAATCAGGGATTAAGTACTTGAGGGGATTTAAATGTATGAATGGGTCTGATTTTTTATATAATGAACTCTATAGATATTGTGATGACCCAAAAGAAAAAAGGAATGAAGAAAAGCTTACCTTTGAATCGGAGATCGGGACCTCAGTTAAGGAACTGCAGTTCCCAGTGGGCCTTGTGGCCTATGGGCATGCGTTGACAGTAAAATGGCGCAGCTTGCTATAGCACATAGCAGCCCTTGTGACTGCTTCAATCTGCATCTGGGGGCTCCAGAGAGCCCAACTCCTCCTGTACTTGCATCCGCACCCCCACAATCAGAAAGAAAGAACACACCATTCAGGGTACTTTTCCTCCTGCAATCCAGTAATTTCCGGAATTTCCCCAGAGACAATCGTTTTCTTGGTCTCAGAAAGACATATTCAAGTCAGGAATAAACTTAAAAGATGGTTTCAGGCTATGGGCATTCACACTCCTTTATCCTGGAATTCCTTTTGTCCTGTCAAGACAGTGCTGGCAGTGTTTTCTGGAATCCACAGTCAGGTGACCATGGCAGCCACCTTTTGCAGCCTAACAATATGCACTTTCAAAAAGTGAAAAACAGCCTCAGAAGCTTCCATACGAAAATAGTCCATGTTTAAAGTTACAAACAGGATATGCCTTCACTAAGCATGACTTCAACTTACACCTCCATGATATCTCCTGATTCCAAGTCTTTTTCAGATCATTTCTTGCTGAAAACCTCAGCCATGCGGTTGTTAGCTCTGGATTGGACTGTTTCAATGCTTTCCTGGCCCATCTTCCATTCTTCATCCTACAGAAACTCATCCAAAGCTTTGTTCCCCATATATTAAATTGCACCAAGCCATATCCCTTGTTTTTGCTGACTGACATTGACTCTCCGTCCAACTATGCCTCAATTTTAAAATCTTCATCCTCGTTTCCAATCCCTCCACAGGTTTGCCATTAGTTATCAGCATAACCTCCTGCGGCCCGACAAACCTTTGAGATCAACACACTCCTTCAATTCTGGGATCTTTTGAATCCTCAATGTTAATTGTTCCATCGTTGCACCACAAGCTTTCAGACAATAGACAAGACCTTTCTTTTGTAAGCCTTTGTGCTTCTCCAGCTCTATCTGCTCCTTTAAAATGTCCAACCAAACTGAACTTTTTGATCAACCTTTTAATCAATTGTCCTGCTTCTGCAGCTCAGTGTCAAAGTTTTTGATAATTCACTTGTTAATCTCCTTCGGATGCCTTGCTACATTAAAGGCGCTATACAAAGGCCTCTTGTTATCTGGTTATCTCATGAACTTGCTGGCTACATTGCACATTAAGAATGGCATTCATACACTATTAAATTTTTCAGCACGTCTTGGCTTACTAACCACTAGATGTGAAACTGTGAATTGCAAAATGCAGCACGAAGAAACGTTTGAATCTCACTGCCTTTTTTCTCACCCCACTCGCTCTCCACCAGTAAAACTTTATTAATGAGTGAACAGTGCTTTGAAAAGCAAGATCTCTATTCCTATTTTCTTCATATTTTACCCATCTTGTGCTGCTGCTTTCAAAACCAAAACAGAAGTCGCCATTTTTGTCACATTCACCAATTCGTACGCACATACTTGTCAGCACAGGATACGCATTTAGTGATTAACCCCCATGTAAGTAGTGTTGAAGTCAATTCTAATTCCACTACGGCTGCTCAAAT
Organism: Mustelus asterias; assembly: GCF_964213995.1. Classification (NCBI taxonomy): domain Eukaryota; kingdom Metazoa; phylum Chordata; class Chondrichthyes; order Carcharhiniformes; family Triakidae; genus Mustelus; species Mustelus asterias. Next base: position 45,692,575 of record NC_135806.1, on the reverse strand, counting down.
GTAGATCAGTTAACTCAGCATAATCCAGGAATTAAACCTACAAACTCACTGATCTGCATGGCTCATGGCAGCTCGGTGACACAGTGGTTAGCACTGCTGCCTCACAGCGACCTGGGTTCAATTCCGGCCCCAGGTCACTGTCTGTGTGGAGTTTGCATTTCTCCCCGTGCCTGTGTGGGTTTCTTCCCACAGTCCAAAGATGTGCGGGTTAGGTTGATTGGCCATGGTAAATTATGCCTTAGTAACAGGGTAAATATGTGAGATTCGGGGGATAGGACCTGGGTGGGATTGCGGTCGGTGAAGATGCAATGGGCCAAATGGCCTCCTTCTGCACTGTAGGGTTTCTATGATAACCACATTAGGAAGTGCTCTTACAACTGAGTCATCAGGGGAGTATCTGTGTGTTATTTCTTGAAAGTATGTGCATGTACATACATGAACAGATGAAAAAGAAGCCAAGAAAAGATATTTGCCACATCAAACTCACTCACACTCAGCATGGTACATCATGTGCAATACTACCTTCCACTTACTCAAACAATGGCCGGAATTTTCCAGCCGTTCACTCCCTATTGCCGCTACAAGCGACGACTGAGAAATTGACGCTCGGCCAAATCTCCTGCAGCGGTACCAGAAAATCCCGCCGGCTGTAATGGCTCGAAACTTGCCCCCTCGACCTTGGAAGATGAACGAAAACAGGGAGAGGAGGCTGAAGCCAAATTTTGGAAAACTGAAAAATTCCCCTCCAATTGTAAAGCAATCGAGCAAAATCCCAGAAGTATGTTACTCAGAAATCCCTCTAATTCCGGCTAACTTGCAATTGAACCACAGAAGTGGAACAGCTGGCACTGTGATGGATACATAGAAATTTCCGTACATTTGTGCGCAGTTGGACAGCTTCAGGGATACAGAAGCAAAGCGCATTTATGAGTGGAGTATAATTTACATCTGGTGGCTTAAAACTGAAAGGGCTGGATGGTGAACATACATTTTATTTTTATGAAATTGTGGTTAAATAATTACAAAGGACCACACCCTCGGGTTCATATGTTCTTTAAGGATGCTACCAATCTTAATGTATCCAACATATTAGTTAAAAAACTCAGTATCCTCTTGTACACAGAAAACACCTTCATTTTCTGTCCTAGATTTTGAGAAAATATGCTTCACGAGATGACTGTTAACCTATAAAACTTCACAATATTGCTCCCCTGATAGTTTCGCATGTCACCTATTTTGTTGTGTGGTTCAGAACCACACAAGTAAGAAAAGTCCGAGATTTGAACTCTTTGCTTTTTTGAATAATCTCAGATAGGGCAAAGTTACACAGTTCAGTTAAGAGCACCCAGGGCAGGGGAGTGATCTCTGCTGAAAAGTGCATGTATGGACCACTGAAACTGGGCTTGGTAAAAGTGGACCAATCACAGGTCCGCTGGTTGGTACCAGATTCAGACACATAACATGGCCACTTTGTTGACGGTTGCGAGGTTCACAATGGGACAGGAAAATGCAAGCAGCACAAAATAAATTCTCAAATGAACAACTTACATTACATGTGACAACATTACTAATTATTCAAATCTTCTATCAGTTAAAAATGGCCATGATGCAGTTGGGTTGTTCCAACAAACCATTATCTGGTCGGGTTTATATATATGACTGCAGTCCTACACCAACATGGTTGGCTTTTAACTGCCCTCCAAGGTGCTCTGGCAAGGTTCCCCGCTTTAACAGACCATTATCTTTGGGCAATTACAAACCAGCAATAATGCCAGCTTTGCCAAAAAACACATTTCCGATCAGAATTTTACACATTTCAATTTGAACCCACTTCATTCTTTTAAATTCCAGCCAATGCAGGCCTATTCAAGCCAATCTTTCCACATACAACAATCCTGCCTTCCCAGGAATCAGTCTGGTGAACCTTCGCTGCACTCCCTCTATGGCAAGTATATCCTTAGAAAAGGAGACCAAAATAGTACACAATACTCCCGATATGGTCTCACTAAGGCCTTGTGCAGCTCTATTAAGACATCCTTGCTCCAGTACTCAAATCCTCTTGCAACAAAGGCCAAGAAACCATTTGCCTTCCTAACTCCTGCTGTACCTGCATGCTTACTTTCAGTAACTGGTGTACTCGGACACCCAGGTCCCTTTGTGCATCAGCATCTCCCAATTTATCACCATTTAAATAATATTCTGCCATTCTGCTTCTCCGTCTGAAGTGGATGGCATGGTGACACAGTGGTGAGCACTGCTGCCTCACAGCGCCAGGGACCCCGGTTCAACTGCCTCGGGTGACTGTCTGTGAGGAGTTTGCACATTCTCCGTGTCTGCGTGGGTTTCCTCCGGGTGCTCCAGTTTCCTCCCGCACTCTAAAGGTGTGCAGGTTAGGTGGATTGGTCATGATAAATTGACCCTTAGTGTCAGGGGGATTAGCAGGGTAAATATATAGGGTTCCGGAGATAGGGCCTGGGTGGGATTGTGGTTGGAACAGACTCGATAGACAAAATGGCCTCCTTTTGCACTGCAGGGATTCTAAGGATAACTTTACATGTTATCCTGCATCTGTCACGTATTTGCCCACTCGCTCAATCTGTCCAACTTGTCTACTTATTGGCTAATATTCTATTGTAATTACCAAAAGCCGCCATAAGGCTTTTCTTGATTCCTTCCATTAGTTTTACAGTTAATTCCATGGTTAGTAAAAAATTGGATATTTTGAGGGGATACAGACTAATCCAATCTAATCCCATTTTTGAATAGAATAAAAAGCTTACAGTGTAATATGATGCTATAGTCATTGATCAATTTGATGGGGAATGTAAAAGAGTTAATAAAATTGAAGTGCCAGTTAATAACATGCCAGACACTTAGATAGAAGACAGAATCAGCAACTTTGTCGTAGTGGGTGCTCAAAAAAGCTGGTGTGAGGCAATGATATCAAGGAAGCTCATGTATTTTGGACAGATGATATGGTACACGAGTGGAGTTTTTGGAAAAAGAGGTAATGCAAAGTACGTTTGACCCAGCTGAAAGACTTCCAGAAGCCAGAAACTCTGAGTTTGCTATGCAGAGGATGGAGCCAAGCTCGAAATAGGAAATCTGGTGGGATTTTATTTTAAGAGAAATAAAGAGCAAGAGAAGCGGAACTGGAGGCTGCAGGTACTCAATCTCTTGTCTCAAAGCTACGAGCTTTGAGAAAGGGTCATCTGGACTCGAAACGTCAGCTCTTTTCTCTCCTTACAGATGCTGCCAGACCTGCTGAGATTTTCCAGCATCTTCTCTTTTGGACGAAAAGAGGGAGTTTGGACAGGACCTAGGAGATGACGGTGACTCCAATACTTGGACTCGAGGGTCATATTGGGAATCATATACCATCGCCCCGAGTTGTGATCTGTGCAGCCTGACCCAGAGCAAAAGGAACTGCCTTTCACAGTATAAGTATGTTTAAAAGCCTATGAGAGTGAAAGCCACAGGAAAAAGCACCAAGTCTGTTGCACTGAATTTAAGGTAGAAGCTCTTATGGTTTAGAATCCTTATCTTGCTTGTTCAGTGCACCTATTTAGTCATTATTGTTCATGTTTGCTCACATATGAATATACAGGTTAGGAGCAGGAGTAGGCCACTCGGCACTTCAAGCCTGCTCCTCCATTCAATAAGATCATGACTGATCTGATTGTAACCTCAAATCTGCATCCCACCTAAGCCAGATAACCTTTCACCTCTTGCATACCAAGAATCACTCATATCTGCCTTAAAAATATTCAAAGATACTGCAACCACATTTTGAGGAAGAGAATTCCAAAGACTCACGACCCTTGAAGAGAAAACAATTCTCCTCATCTCTGTCATAGAATCCCTACAGTGCAGAAGGAGGCCATTTGGCCCATCAAGTCTGCACCGACCACAATTCCACCCAGCCCTATCCCCATAACCCCATGCATTTACCCTAGCTAATCCCCTGACACTAAGGGGCAATTTAGCATGGCCAATCCACCTAACCCGCACACATTTGGACTGTGGGAGGAAACCAGAACACCCGGAGGAAACCCACGCAGACACAGGGAGAACGTGCAAACTCCAAACAGACAGCGACCCAAGCCAGGAATCGAACCCCGGTCCCTGTGAGACAGCAGTGCGAACCACTGTGCCGCCGTGCCGCCCTGTCTTAAATTAGTGACCCCTTATTTTGAAACAGTGGCCCCCAGTTCTAGATTCTTCCACAAGAGGAAACATTTCTTCCACATCCACCCTCAGGATCTTACGTATTTCCATCAAGTCGCCTCTTACTTTTCTAAAACCTGGGATACAAACCAAGCCTGTGCAACCTTCCATGTAAGACAATCGTCTGTTCCAGTTCAGTTTAGTAATCCTTCTCGGAACTTCTTCCAACACATTTACATCCTTCTTTAAATAAGGAAACAAACACTAAACACAATTCTCCAGATGTGGTCTCACCAATGCTCTGTATAAATGAAGTATAATCTCTCTACCTTGGTATTCAATTCTCCTTTCAATAAATGGCAACATTATATTTCCGAATTACTTGCCATACCTGCATACTAATCTTTTGCATTTCATGCACTAGGGCATCCAGATCCCTCTGCACCTTAAGAGCTCTGCAATCTCTCACCATTTAGATAATATGCTTCTTTTTCATTCTCCCTGCCAAAATGGACAGTTTCACACTTTCCCCACAATTTACTCCATTTGCCAGATCTTCGCCCACGCACTTAACCCATCTATGTCCATTTTTAGCCTCCTATGTCCTCTTCACGACTGACTTTCATACCTATCTTTGTGTCATTAGTAAAGTTAGCAACCATACTTTCAGTCCCTTCATCCAAGTCATTTTTATAAATTGTAAAAGGTTCACAGCCCAGCACTAATCACCATGGCAACCACTCATGTTGCCAACCAAATTTGGTTCGAATTTGTAAAGATTCTTTTGGTATTTAGTCTTGGAAGTCCTGCCGCTGATTTTCTTACCCTTAATTCTTCCACATCTGATATTCTTTATGTGATTATGGTTTATCATGCCAGATCCTAACTGGCTTGACGAGTATTCTCATAACTGGGCTAATAGGATAAGGAACGCATTTTTATACTCTCGAAGGAGGATTTATTTTCACCACATTAACTGGAATAGCTCAATCAGAGACTGGACAGGTTGCTATCCTCCAGTTTAATATGTCTCAACAGATAAGCTGGTGCTTCAGCTCTGGATAATGCCGTAATGATTTCATTGGGGTAGCAAAGGGCATGGATTTAAATTCCATTAAGAGCCAATATGAGTGGTTATTATCCTGTGCTCAATACAAAGATCAAGCAAGCTGCTGTAGCACGGATGACATTTTACTGAAGTAATGGGGTTCCTGGGTCCGTTCAATAAAGGTGCAGCCGGAATAAAAAGTGTGTGTGTGTGTGTGGGGGGGCGGGGGAGGAGAAGAAGGGGGAGAGAGGGGCAGAAAGTGGCAGAGTGCGGCAGTGACACTGGGAGAAAGTGGGAGAGAGAGGGACTTTTGAAACAGATGAAGAGATTGTACTTTTAACTTCTTTCATGTATCTATTTAAAGACATAGTGGTGAATTTTCCCATTCTGCCCACCACAGGGATCGTAGCGGGCGTGGAGCGGACCATGGAAAGGTCTCTTGGCCTCGGGCGGGATCTTCCGGTTTCAGGGCAAGCATGGCTCAGATTTTACGACTCCCAACTGGTGCGGTTGAAAAACCTCACAGTCACAACTTACAAATTGCTTTATTCAATATGACCATTTAACAATAGCCTCAATGGTGCTGAGGGATCTTACCTGCAAGTGTGGAACAAGATCAAAGAAGAGTCGGAGAGCCTGCTGGACAAACAGAGTAGGTGCATTCTTTTCCTTTCCAGATTGGCTCTGAAGTACAATCTTCAGGAGACTAAGACGAAGCTCAGAGTTCTCTCGCAGGCAGTGTGGCTCACAGTACAGATATTTGAAAAATGGTGCCATCATTGGCACAATGGGTGCATTTAGCCTTTGATAAATAATAAAAGAAAATTGTACAGTTTAAATATCTCCACAATAGGACTCCATTCAAATCTTTTTCATCTCTTTTTATTTCTATTCAATTTTCTCCTTTACTACAGTCCCCATGCACCACACTCAATAAGGTGATGGCCTAGTGGTATTATCACTAGATTATTAATCCAGAAGCTCAGCTAATGCTCTGGGGATCCGGGTTCAAATCCGACCATGGCAGATGGTGGAATTTGAATTCAAGAACAAAAAATATCTGGAATTAAGCATCGACGGATGATCATTGAAATCATCGTTGATTGTCAGAAAAACCCATCTGGTTCATTAATTAGGGAAGGAAATCTGCTGGCCTTACCTGGTCTGGCCTGCATGTGACTCCAGAGCGATGTGGTTGACTCTCAACTGCCCTCGGGCAACTAGGAATGGGCAATAAATGCTGACCAGCCAGCAACACCCATGTCCCACGAATGAATAAAAGAAAAAGGCCAGCAACTATCCATGTCCAGTAGCTCTGGGACTGACATGCTGTAATCAATTGTTGGAAGAGGAATGGGGCAGGTCCAAGGTGATATTCTACCTTTCCCTCCTGCCAGATATACTGCTCAGCACACAAGAACCTGCTCAGCAAAAGGGAAAAGCCTGGCAAGTGAAGAGTCACAGACACCTACCACCATTGTTTGACAGAGCACATTTGTACTCTAAAGTGGTGTGTCACCTGACAACCTTCAATACATCTTTTACCTTCAACTAATGCAACTGCTCTTTTACCAATTTCATATTTGAAAGGAAGGTTACTCTTGACAATGGGTGTTTTGCTACTGAACATTTACCTCTCTGAAGGCTGTTGAAAAATAGCAGATATCTGCTGGAGGAGGAATGGCCAGCTATCAGGTTTGTTCTCCAGTACAAAGATATAAGGATGTGGAGGAGTCCTGTACAAAACAAAACACTATATTAGCAGAAGGAATACTTCATCATCTGGGTGTCCAATATCTTGGATAAACTTCTCAGTAATGACTATCTTAAAATAAAAATAAACTTGCAGTCAGATCATTTTATTCCATCTATACAAATGTATACAACAAATAACAGTAAGTATGGTCAACAAACTCTGCTTGGCTAAATTTTCATAAATGTTCCTGATTAAGTTTGCCTTTACAATATACTTAGATTGAATGTGGGTTCATAAACCTGTCCACAATTTATTTTAAAATCCTAATACTCAATAACACTGAATCAGTTATCTCTAGGAGATCAAACAGGAGGTGAGCAGAGAGCAGACACACCTCACTATTTGCTTCCCTACCAAAATCATTGCCAACATATTCCTTCTGCCTCAATTTATTCTCATACACATCTTCACATTGTCTAAAATACTATTAAATATGCCGCTCAAGAAATATTACATAATTAAGTACTTCAACTGTGTAGCTTCTTCCAATGTTTAACTACACTGAATCCATACATGCAGCTGAATCAATGTGCTTTTCCTATTCAAACAGAATGCAAGCATGATAGCCAAGCTAAAATGGTCGGTTCACATTGCCTTCAATAATTCTCTCCCTGCTGCACTGCATGTTACATTGTAATGGGGGCAGGGGAGAGGATTTAATGCCAATAATGAGGTGTTGGAAACAATAAAGTCGAATGAGTAAAAATCTCACCTTCAATACCTAAATTTATGGCTTGTGAGCACGAGGAATCATGCCTAGTGTGGCTAATTAAATTGTTCATTCTTTGATTGATGGTCACAGCAGGTAGTGCAATCACAGCATTATTGAGAGTCAAGACCCAGGAAGGTGAAGTTTAGCATTGGCTAGCCTGATGCATTTCCAGATGAAGACAAACAGGCAGCCTGATGTTAATATTTTTCTCATTCCATCTTTTATGTGCCCACTACCTCCTCTCCCTTTAATTTCCCTTAAGCGAATAATAACCCATCTGCCTTCTTACATACTGCTACTATCTCAGGCTTCTGTAACCTTAAATACATTGAGGACAAATTTTTCTGCCTCTCTCAGCTGCTAAAAAACGTCTATCAAGACATCTGTGCCTCCTTGACAGAAGCCACCCCGAATGCTCAATTTTCCTCTTTCGTTGGGACCTTCCTGTTTATCATTCCTAGTGGGGAGTTAGTGCGGGGAACCTTCTTCCCAACCCATTCATTCAATCCTACACTTCCTCCTTCAACTCTGCCAGTAGATCAATAATCACTGTCCTCTCTCAATTTAATTCCAGTTTATTCCCACACAAAGCCCCTTGTGATTCACAACTTTATTGTGGACATGAAAATCAAGATATGTTGGTTGTGATTATGTTACTGAACGAGCAATCCAGAAGCCAGGACTAATACTCCAGGGAACACAAGTTCACATCCCACCATTTCAGTTTTGAGAGCGGAATTCAGTTAAAGAAAAAATCTAAATGGAAAACAGACATCTGTAAAAGTGGCAATAAAACTGTTGGATTAATGTAAAAATACAACTTGTTCATTTATGTTCTTCAGGGAGAGGAACCCAACATCCTGAACCGGACTGGCCTGTACATGATTGCAGTCCCATTGCAACATGGCTGACTCTTAACTGCCCTCTTAAGTGGACTCAAATGCCACTCATTTGAAACAAATATGACCCCCTACCTTACAACACCTTGTGGGACCACCTTCCTCATTAATCACAACAAGATGGAGGCCTTGAGTAATTGGGGATAGACAATAATTGTCAGCACTGCCTACAGGGGAGGCTTTTTTTTCCCCATGGAGAAAGAAAGGATCGCACACAGCAAGAGATTTCACCTAAGTCAAGGTACCTAGTCTTTGGGATAAAGATGATACTTTGCATCATCTTTATCCCAGCTCCACTCACAGTCTATCCCAATGATGGTGCAGTCCTGATCATTCTGGCATCTTCCCTTACTTCTCCAGCACTCCACCTTCAAGTCCTTGCAGTTTGTTTACAAGTCTCTAATGCCTTTCAGCTCACCCCAAAATTTATCTCCCCTCCTTCCTTCCCTTAGCTACTGCACGGTGTGACTGCCCATAATGAGTTTCAGACTGATGGGGTGACATCCAAAACTGGGGCCTTAAATTTCACCAAAGCCAGGCTAAGGTAGACTGGGATGTTAAAATATAAGACAAGATGGGGCAGATAAGAAATGGTGAACATTAAAAGAAATAATTCATTATTCTCAAATATACATTCTCTTGAGAAATGCAAACATGAAAGGTAAAGTAGTCCAACCATGTCTGACTAGGAGTGTTAAGGATGGTATTAGATTAAAAGGGGCCGACAGTGTTACCAAAAAGAGTAAGCTCAAGGATTGGAAGGTTTTTTAAATCAACAAAGGATGACCAAGACATTGATGAAGTGGAGAAAATGTTCCAAAAGCAAACGGGCAACAAATAGTCTTTTTAATTTTTCGGAAGAGCCTCTACAACGTTGTAGCGAGGAAAAGTTTGGCGGAAGTAAATATGGATTTTCTCAGAGGTGAAGACAGGGGAAATTATATTGAGCAACAAGGAGTTGGAGGTAATGATTAACAATAATTTTGTATCTATCTTCATGGAAGACACAAAAATATCCTAGAAATAGAGCAGAACCAAGAATCTAATGAGTGTGAGAAAGATTAATGAAGAAAAACTACTGAAGAAATTAATGTGGCATTACAGTGGTTAGCACTGCTGCCTCACAGAGCCAGGGACTAGGGTTCAATTCCAGCCTGAGGTGACTGTCTGTGTGGAGTTTGCACATTCTCCCCGTGTCTGCGTGGGTTTCCTCCGTGTGCTCTGTTTTCCTCCCACAGTCCAAAAATGAGCCAGTTAAGTTGATTGGCCATGCTAAATTGCCCCTTAATACCAGGGGGATTAACAGGGTAAATACATTGGGTTAAGATAGGGTCTGGGTGGGATTGTTGTTGGTGCAGACTCGATGGGCCAAATGGCCTCCTTCTACACTGTAGCGATTCTATTTTATGATTCTAAAAAGCTGACCAATCCCTTAAACTTGATGGCTACATCCTAGGGTATTAAAAGTGGTGACTGTAGAAATAGTGAATGCATTGGTTTTGATCTTCCAGAACTCCCTAGATTCTAGAACAGTCCCCAAGAATTTAAATGGAGCAAATATAAATCCGCTGTTAAAAAAGGAGGGAGAGAGGTTTATGCTGAAAATGTATAAAATGTTGGTTGGGCCACAGCTGGAGTATTGTGTGCAGTTCTGGAATCCACATTATGTGATAGCATTGGAAAGGCTGCAGAGGAGAATTACCAGGATGTTCCCTGGGCTGTAGAGTTTTAGTTATGAAGAGAGATTGGATAGACTGGGGTTGTTTTCCTTGGAGGAGCGGAGTCTGAGGCGGGACATGATTGAGATACATAAAATTATGAGGAGCATAGAATAGACAGGAAGAAATTTTGCCCCATGGTGAAGGGATCAATGACCAGGGGGCATAGATTTAAGATAAGGGGCAGGAGGTTTAGAGCAGATGAGAGGAAAATCTTTTTCACCTAAATGTGGTGAGAGTCTGAAACTCACAACCTGAATGGTGGTGCAGAGACCCTCACAACATTTAAGAAACATATAGATATGCACTTGCGATGCCAAGACATACAAGGCTATAGGCCGAGTGCTGGAAAATGGGGCTCGAATAGGTGTGTGGTTTGTTTTTGACTGGTGCAGACATGATGGACCGAAAGACCTTTTTCTGTGAAGTATGACTCCATGACCATGATACCACACACTCAACAGAAATGTAGCCTGATATGTTTATCCTTCCTGGCATTTCTGCTCTCTCCATCCTGCCACGTCAAGGTGACTCTTCCAGTGTCCTTTTTAAACAAAGTTCCCCTCACTCAATCTTCTCAGCATGATCGAATCGACTTCCAGCAGCAAGGTCTTCATTTAAGAACCACGGGTCACCAGTCTCATCTTCCCCGTTTTCTTCCCAAACAAAAGATTCACTCTTACAAGCACTCTGCCCTCAAGGCTGCAGCTTCCCTGCTTTGCATTCACAGCCGCTGGAATTCTACCGCCTCGCCCGCTCCAGAATCGGTGCGGGCGAGAGGCAGACAACGGAAATGTCTGTTGACCTCAGGCAGGAATTTCCAGCCTCTCTCAAGCAAGGCCGTAAAATCCCGACCAGCATCTCGGTCTGTCTCTCTCTCTCTTTCCAGGATCTATGAATCCGTAAATTTGCCAGCAGTAAGGCAAGCTGCATTTTTCTTTGTGTAACAATGTTAAGCCTGGCACCTGATTTTCACTAAGGCTTAACCTGCCCCCCCTATTCCCATAGCAACTAGATCACATGGGCTTATCACCAGGCAGATCTCATAGGTAGTCACATGCCCCTCTCCACGACTCCATTTTACCTTGAGTTAAAGGAGAGTTTAAACATAACCACCGTATAAAGTCCCATATTTGCAACTGGACAGAAAATAGAGTACAAATAAATAGATAATTTTTTGAGTTGGCAAGTTATAATCAATGGGATTCTGCAAGGATCAGGGCTTGGGTCTCACAATTGCTGTATATATCATGAAGGAGGGCCAAGTGTGACAAAGACAGATTGGCTGATGATATAAACAGAGTAAGAAGTTTAACAACACCAGGTTAAAGTCCAACAGGTTTATTTGGTAGCAAAAGCCACACAAGCTTTCGAGGCTCTAAGCCCCTTCTTCAGGTGAGTGGGAATTCTGTTCACAAACAGAACTTATAAAGACACACTCAATTTACATGAATAATGGTTGGAATGCGAATACTTACAACTAATCCAGTCTTTAAGACTGGATTAGTTGTAAGTATTCGCATTCCAACCATTATTCATGTAAATTGAGTCTGTGTCTTTATAAGTTCTGTTTGTGAACAGAATTCCCACTCACCTGAAGAAGGGGCTTAGAGCCTCGAAAGCTTGTGTGGCTTTTGCTACCAAATAAACCTGTTGGACTTTAACCTGGTGTTGTTAAACTTCTTACTGTGTTTACCCCAGTCCAACGCCGGCATCTCCACATCATGATGATATAAAGCCAGGTGGGAATGTAAACAGTGCAGCTTCCTTACGGCCTTCTCACAGGGATACAGAGTGAGCAAAAAAGCGGTGGATGGGGTGTAACACAGGGAAAAGTCAAAATATCCACTTTGGTTGGAAGAACAGAAAAGAAGAAAATTTTTAAAAGGTGAGGAATTAGGAAAGGTTAGCGTGCAGAAGAATCTGGGCAATCTTGTACACAAGTCACAGAAAGTTAACAAGCTAGTGCAGCGAAGAATTGGGAAAACAAATAGTAAGTTAGCTTTAAGCATAAGGAAGTGTGGAATAAGAGGGAGGAAGTTTTGCTGCAAATACATAGGGCTTTGATGAAGCCATGCCTGGAGTAGTGTGCACAGATCTGGTCACCCTTCCCAACAGATGATACCTTTGCCTTAGCAGGGATGCCATGGAGGCTGACTAGATTGATTCCTCGGATATAAGGGTTGTCGTATGAGGAAAGATTTTGTAGAATGGGACTATATTATCTGGAATTTAGAGGAATGAGAAGTGACCTAATTGAAACTTACAAAAATTCTAAGGGGACTTGACAGGGTAGACGATGGGAAGCTATTTTCCCTGGCGGGAGAGTCTAGATCTAGGAGTCATAATCTCAAGGTAAGGAGTCAAGCATTTTGGACTGGGATAAGGAAGAATCTTTTGTGGAATATTTAGAATCATAGAATCCCTACAGTGCAGAAAGAGGCCATTCTGCCCATCAAATTTGCACCGGCCATAATCCCACCCAGGCCCTATTTCCCGTAACCTCACATATTTACCCTGCAAATCCCCTGAAACTAGGACCAATTTAGCATGGCCAATCAACCTAACCCGCACATCTTCGGACTTGGGAGAAAACCGGAGCACCCAGAGGGAACCCACGCAGACACGGGGAGAACGTGCAAACTCCACACAGACAGTGACCCGAGGCTGGAATTGAACCTGAGTCCCTGGTGCTGTGAGACAGCAATACTAACCACTGTGTCACCGTGCCGCCCTATTTAGAGCACAGAAACAGCCCAATGGGTCCGCACCAGGATCTATGCTCCACCTCAGCCTCCTCCCACCAACCTTAATAATATCCCTTCTGTTCCTTTCTCCCTTGTGCACCTATCTCTGCGGTATAATTATTAAATCTTCCTTGAAAACACTGTGCTTGAAAAGTAACTCAACACCACCCGGAATCTCCCCCACCAACTCCTTCCAATAGAAAACCGATTGAGAAGTCCTGAAATGGGCCAAGCCCCTCTCTCAGCAAGTGAAGTTCCATTTAAAACACTGGTTGGAGTTGATGATACTCAGCGACAGAGGTGGCCACGTTTCAATAACAAGTCGCAGATATGAACTATACCCTTCCAAATAAGAAACCAGTGTTCTGCTTGCTGAATAACTGACTGTTAAGACTTGGTGTTGAAATCAAATCATCCTGTGATTGTGATACAATATATTAAGAATAAAAATGAATTACCAAGGAAATTGGTAAAATTAAAATTCAAAACCATGATATCAAAGCGCCCAAGATAAAGAATGCATCCCAAGATTCAAAGATACTCAGAGACTTCCAAAAGGTCAACAATACAGAGTTCAAAAGGTCATGTTCATCTAGGATTTGTCACTTTGTATGACAGAGTGACCAGTTACAATCTGCCTGACCATCTCTGTCCTTAGAGAGGTTCCCATGGAGATTTGTCACATTAAGCAGTAGAAACCTATCTAATGTCATTGTGTGTAATTTGTCAGGCACACAGTTAAGGTAACTGCTTGAACAATATCATTTGTTGCCAAAGAGTACCTTTGTGAGATAAGTTAACCTTGCCCTTTCACCGGTCAAATACAAGTTAACATCCACTGCACTGACAGGGTTGAAGTGATGCATGAAATGAGGCATGAACTTCTAAAAGAATTGCTTCAGTAACTACAGAACCCATCTACTGGCCCTGCTCCACTTTAACCTGTTCCTATCCACATAACACGAAACACAACACTTATTTTTAGTAATTTGCGTTATGGAATAAAACTGTAGAAATGCTATAATACTACTCCCAAAAAAAATCCAAAATTTGCACATCTCCAACAATTGCACATCCTTCCATATTACCGAACAGATAATGAATACACCTGTCAACCGCACATCTATTAAAGGCTAATTCCAAGCAAAGCATCAGAAGATAATGGGTTAAAAAAAACAGCAAATAGCCAAGATGAAAGGGATAAGTAGGACACTATTGGTCTAACCTGAGTCAGGCCATTTGCTGGATGTCTCTCAGGACTATTTAACACAAAGGGGCAATTTGCTTTCCTCTCATTTATCCACAGGATAAAGTCGTTATAGCTTAGATTGAATGCTTCTGTCTGACAGGACCTTAATGATGCTTCAAACAGTGTCTTCTGAGAAATGGTATGGTTTTTAATTAAAGGAGGAGACACTAACAAGATAAATGTTGAACTTGATTACACTGTAAGCTAAAATCAATAGCAAACCTTACACACTATGTCTCATATTATTTCTCACCTTTCAACCTTATCAGGTCAACAAAAGAGTTCAGTTGTGTCACACCTACTTTGATTTTCTTTCCTGATAAAATAATGAGGATTTGGTCCAATACAATAATCATTTTAGGTTGCAGCAAAGCCTTTAAAAGGGCGGCATGGAGACACAATGGTTAGCACTGCTGCCTCAAGCGCCAGGGACCCGGGTTCAATTCCAGCCTCGGGTCACCGTCTGTGTGGAGTTTGCACGTTCTCCCCGTGTCTGCATGGATTTCCTCCGGGAGCTCCAGTTTCCTTCCACAGTCCAAAGATGTGTGGGTTAGGTTGATTGACCATGCTAAATTTACCCAGGGTAAATATGTGGGGTTACAGGGATAGGGCCTGAGTGGGATTGTTGTCGGTGCAGGCTGGATGGACCAAATAGCCTCCTTCTCCACTGGAGGAATTCTATGATTCTAAGATCATGGCGAGGAAGTAACACCAAGGCAATTACTGAAATTGACAGAACTAGTCAACATCTAATCTAATTTTATTAACGATGCTCTTTGGGAAAGAAGTTACGGAAGAGAATTCATAAGCCAGATGTCATATTTTATCCATCCGTGGACGCAGCCTTCATCCAAAAGTTTGCAGAGAATGAACATTACTGAGAGGACAGGAAACCATAGCAATTGCTTGGATCACTACCTCATTGAATGCTTTTAAGAACAATGAGTAACACAAGCATTAAACCATTGACAGAATAATATTTTGTTCTGTTCACTCATGCTGCATTATACGGCACATTCGAGACAGTTCTGCATTTCAGCCTGCAAAAATTACATACAACACAACGTTACTATCTCTGTGGGGACATTTAAAAATAAATTCAAACTTCCAGTTGATAACTGGAAGAATGACATGACAAGATTTTAACCTTTTACAGTAACAAATAAGTAACTACTGAATAAAACTCTTTTGTTTTGTAGACAACTTGTATTTGAAACTCCAGAAAGGAACTTTCCCCTTTGATACTTATTACCCATTGATAAGATCTGATTAGAGACTGTCTTTTCAGCATCCAGGTGTAATAGCTCGCAAAGTCAAGCAGCCTCATGCTGACCACACAGAACCTCTGCTGTCTATGTGTGTTTTTAATTGATTTGTAGGGAAGCCTGGAACCTGATCCCAAAGATGGCTTCACCTGCCCTCTTCCCCACAACTTGAAATACCTTACCTTGCATCCGGGTAGAAATGCTAATTAATTATCCTTGATTAGCTATCCCAACACCCTTTCCACCTAGAAATAAATGAACAGTTTGCAGCACAATATTTACACCCTGATACCGACTTTGGGAGACTCGAGAGTCCATACAGGGTAAGCTCAGAAACTGCTGTTGCCAAGCATAAAAAACTTGCACGTTACCAGTTCATAAGATATAGGAGCAGAATTGGGCCATTCAGCCCATCGAATCCACTCTGCCATTCAAGCATGGCTGATATGGTCCTCATCCCCATTTTCCTGCCTTCTCCCCATAACCCTTCAACACGTTACTAATTAAAAATCTGTCTAACTCCTCCTTAAATTTACTCACTATCTCAGAATCCATCACACTTTGGGGTAACAAATTCCACAGATTCACAACCCTTTGGGAGTAGTTCCTACTCAACTCTGTTTTAAATTTGCTCGCCCTTATCCCAAGACTATGACCCCTCATCCTAGAATGTCCCACAAGAGGAAGCATTCATTTCACGCCTACTTTATCCATATCTTTTATCATCTTGTATACCTCAATTTGATCTCCCCTCATTCTTCTAAATTCCAGAGAGTAAAATAATACAAATCTTCCTTTGATTTCTAACATTCAAACCACACAGGTTACTATTGGGCAGGTGGCAGGTCACGTGAGCCTTTTTATTTGTCCCAAATTTAAAGCCAGTTGGAAAAAATAGTAACCTTAGAAACCCCACATCTTTACGAAAAACTATGCTGCCATTTGGATTTGTTGACTATTTTAGTTTTTGCAAAATTGGTTCCACACCCTAGGACACATGCTATGAGTGTCAGAACAATAACATATGCACCTTCATGCATGCGTGCACACGTCAGGCCAAAAGCAAGCAAGGAAGCTACTTTGCATGACCATATGAAGGGGCAGTGAAGCCAAGCTCTAAACAATGCTACTGATTAATTAAAATAGATTACAGCACATGACAAGAGATAAATTTGAACTCCACATATCTGGTTATCATATCGCTACCCTGATAATCCATCTCAGCCCTGTAATAGTCCACGACTATGCTTCACATTTTAAGCTCTCAATTTCTTTGCTTCACTGGCCATTAATTTAATCAAAACAAATTATTTTAGCATGACCTTATTGTGAATGGGTCCTTTAACTTGTTTTAACTGGAGGATTTTTTTAAACCCCAGATCTTACTCAGACAACACTACAGCACACATTCTGCAGTAAAACCATTATTTTGCCATAAACTAACAACCTGATGTAAAACAAAACGTTCTGAATTTTAATCGAAAACCATTTCAATCTGTTCCGTCCAGATACTTTAAAACAAGAAATGCTCATCTGTGCAATTCGAACTGGAAATAGGTAAAGTTGCACAGTCATAAGTCAGTCTATACTTCTAATGGAAATATCTTATTTTAAAAAGATGGGATGCAGAATGGTAGCCAGGAGCACTGAAATATTCAAACAGAAAAATGACACATGATATTCACACTTGCACGGTGGCACAGTGATTAGCACTGTTGCCTCACAGTGCCAGAAGCCCGGATTCAATTCCGGCCCTGGGTGACCGTCTGTGTGGAATTTGCACATTCTCCCTTCGTCTGCGTGGGTTTCCTCCGGGTGCTCCGGTTTCTTCCTACAGTCCAAAGATAGGCAGGTTAGGTGGACTGACAATGCTAAATTGTCCCTTAATGCACAAAGATGGGCAGGTAAGGGGGATTACCCTTGATAAATGCATGGGGTTACAGGGATAGGGTGCTGGAATGGGCCTGGGTAAGATGTTCTTTTGGAGAGCCAGTGCGGACTCAATGGGACGAATGGCCTCCTTCTGCACTGTAGGAATTTTATGGTTCTAACGTTCAATTGCCGGAGAGAATGACTGAAGCTAAAAGAAAGAAGAATCAGATGCACTCCAGGTATTCCAGCATACAGACTTACCCTGACACCAGCAGAGACCTGTGGCCAAGTCAAATTCTTGCCTGATCGCAAAGTTTTGTGGAGACCAAGGGGATGGGGGTGACGGTGGAGTTTGGGGTGGGGGAGGTTGATGGAGAAGTGGGTGGAATTAACATTGGGACATGCAGAAAGCTGTTCCAGAAAATTATTCTGTTTTCCTGAAACACCGTCCAAGGTTAGATCCTTCAGACTAATAACATCGGGGTGCTGACACAAAACAGCACCATCATGATGCAATAAATGCAGGGTGAAGGGTGTGCTTAACCTCCTGTTCACCTTCACCTCTGGTTAGGATCGCCAAAGCTTCTTAGGAGCCTGAGTTTGATTTATGTTCACAGTGCCCACAATAAATAACCATCAGTGGGGTTTGAGCATTATTTATAATACAGCTACTGATGCATAGAAGGAAGTACAGTTTCACCAAACAGCCAAAGCCTTTGGTCACAACCCCAGGTGTGTGTTCTATTAGAATAAATGATTAGAACAAAAAAATTTTTTTTTTTGCTTTTCAACATTATATCAAGCATGCATAACATTTAATATATACATTCAAAATTATATGCTGTAAAATAGTTTGCTGCTGCATTTCTTTCTTTAAAGAAATGGCCCTGGAATCACTGCTGTAATTGATTCATCAAAATTAAATTTAAAAAGCTCTCAAGCTGAATAACCGGCGACAAAAGGTTCTGGCTCACTGGGCTTAACCCTAAGTTTTAGTGTTCACCATCTGGTTACTTGCATCTCCTGTAATCCAAATACTGCCTGTCAAATCCAAAATATGCCTGACAATCCAATGATATTCCCTCATAAAATGTCAATAATCCTGAAGGCTACAGACCTCTCAAATATTATTTCAAGTTTATTTCAAGTTTTTTTGTGTCACAAGTAAGCTTACATTAACACTGTAATGAAGTTATTGTGAAAATCCCCTCGTCACCAAACTCCGCCGCCTGTTTGGGTACACTGAGGGAGAATTTAGCATGGCCAATGCACCTAACCAGCACATCTTTCAGACTGTGGGAGGAAACCGGAGCACCCGGACGAAACCCACAGAGACACGGGGAGAACATGCAAACTCTACACAGACAGTGACCCAAGCCAGGAATCGAACCCGGGTCCCTGGCGCTGTGAGATAGCAGTGCTAACCACTGTGCCGCCCACAACTTTATACCTTGCAAGTTATAAATATCATGAATTTCTACAGCTACAGGAGGAAGCAAATTGGCCCATTGTGCCTATACCAACTCAGAGTGCTATCAGTATAGCACTTCCCTGCTCTTTTTCCAGAAATCCTGCGAACCTTTCCTCTCCAATTTACACGAACAATTCCATTCTGAAAGATATCACCGAATCTACTTCCAAAAGTCTTTGCGATAGTACATTCATTATTCCAGATTCCAACAAACAAGTTCTCCTCATTTCCATCACTCCTACCTCCCCCCGTTCCCCAAGCCCTTATGGTTCTGGTGCCAATTATCTTAAATCTGGTATTGGCCCTTCAGCCAGCAGAATGTTTTTCCTTATTTACTCTCTCAAAACCATTCCTGGTTAAGAACACCTCTATTAA
Source organism: Mustelus asterias (assembly GCF_964213995.1). Classification (NCBI taxonomy): domain Eukaryota; kingdom Metazoa; phylum Chordata; class Chondrichthyes; order Carcharhiniformes; family Triakidae; genus Mustelus; species Mustelus asterias. Next base: position 45,673,296 of record NC_135806.1, on the reverse strand, counting down.
ACATTCTCTGCTCCAGGTTTCCCCGAATCACTGGGTATAATTGAAGTCTCTCATATTTGGCATTAATCCAGTCAAGTGAATCTCCTCATGCTTTTTCCGAGGTCTTGCCATCCTTCTGAAAATGGCACAATATTGGAATTGGGCACAACATAACAGCTGAGGTCTAACCCGCGATTTGCAAAGGTTCAGCAACACTCTCTTGCTTCTGAACGCTAAGAGCTGAAACTTAAACCCAAAAATTGGGGTTTTTGGATTGGGCAAGCAGCCAAAACTTCAAAAATCTCAATCCCAAACCTCAAAACCCACTTCTGGATTAAACAGAGTGGGACAGGAAGCAGGGAGCCAATCTGCTCCCAGTAGCCAAGTTAGTCAATTCAATATTTTACTGATGCTGGCAACCTTTGATTTAATCTGCTTTACATGTTTAACCCAGTTTCATGGGTTGCCAAGGCATTCGGGAACCTGGGGCCAAAGGACAATAAGGGCAGTTTCGGGGAGAATACAAGTGCTTTTGTTCCCTTACCCCCTTCAAGCTCCCCTACCATCAGTTCCAATGTCCAAGCAACTTACCTGCATGCCAGAGTGCTTTCTGCCCGTCTGGAAGCCAAGCCTGTAAATCAGGCTGACTACTAGTCACAAATCCACGGGAAGGGGGAATCTAAACCTCCAGGTTTCCCGACATCTGCGCCATCACCCACCCCACCATCCACACAGCCAACTCTGGCAAGATTCAGTGCTAGGCTTCTATTTGCAGAGCCAAGGATCCTGTATGTTTTTTTAATATCGCTTTATCAACTTCTCATGCCACCTTCAAAGATTTGTATCAGTAAATATACACAATCGCATTAGGGCCAATCAAGTTTCATCAACAAGTGAAAACATGACATTGTCACAGCATATAATGGCTGGAGTTTCTTCATTATCTTGTAGAAATTCAAAATCCGTGCCGAATACAGACATTCAGAAAAAGTAGAAATTAGAACAATGTGGTAGTTTCTATTGATGAGGCTGTTATATAGAAAACAGGAGAGAGATTTAGGTGGTATTTCCGAGACTGTTAAGTACAGAATTATACTTCAGCTAGATAAAGACACTGCTACATTCACACTTTAGAGTACCAGTACCTCATAATAGTGGATAGCATGACTGGAGAGGTTCTGGTGGTGAAGGCGGGGAGGGGCAAACAGGATGACATGAAATCAGAGCTGCAAGTTATCACTGGAGGCTCCAAGAGTTAGGATTATTTACTGTGGAGCAGTACAATTCTCTACAATTGCAAAGTTTTTTTTTAAATCGGGAGGATTAGATGCAGATTAGATTGAAGGGTTATTTGAAACTAGTTAGAATGGAGAATTGAAGATTATTCCTGTACAATTTGGAGATAGAGATTTAGATGAGATACAAGGATGCAGTTTGTTCTATGGATTCATTATCCTCAAGAGAAAATTGCCAAGACATGTGACGAGTATGAAGCCAATGCAGTCCTTTAAAAGGAAACTTAGCAATTCCTGCCAGGCAGCTGCATGTCCAACTGGAGTAGGGAAGCTGCTATTTCATTGTGATGAGAAGGGTTTCGAGTTCTGGTTGACCATATTTCAGATGTTTTCAGCTTATTATCTCACATCAGCAACCACCTGCCTCCATGTTCCTATCACTGGTCGCCCAGCATATCCATCCTCGTGCTGCACGGTCTTCACACCTTAATGGGAGACTTAACAGAGGTGTTCAAAATCCTCAACCATTTTGATTGAGAAAAGAAGAAACTGTCTCCAGTGGCAAAAAAAGGACACAGATTGAGGGAAACTGACAAAAGAACCAGAGGTTACATGAGGAAGAAAAATGATACAGCAAGTTGTGATCTGGAACACATTTGCCGGAAAGGGTGATGGAAAGAGATTCAGTGAACACTTCCAAAAGGGAAATGGATAAATATTTGAAGAAGAAAAGAAACTGCAGAGAGATGGGTTAAACACCAAGAGAGTGGCACTCCTAGTTATGTTCTGATTTCTTACATTCTGATGTCACGACTACCTGTGGAAACATGACTACTGCCCGAGAAATGAAATTAACTTGCTGTGTGGTGTCATAGCTAAACTAGCTAAGAAAGCCCACCAACGCCTCTACTTTCTCCGAAGACTTAGAAAATTTGGCATGTTAGCTTTGCCTCTCATCAACTTTTACAGATGCACCATAGAAAGCATTCTTTCTGGTTGTAACACAGCTTGGTATGGCTTCTGCTCTGCCCGAGACCGCAAGAAACTACAAAGGGTCGTGAATGTAGCCCAGTCCATCACGCAAACCAGCTTCCCATCCATTGACTCGGTCTACACTTCCCACTGCCTCAAAAAAGCAGCCAGCATAATTAAGGACCCCCATGCACCTCGGGCATTCTCTCTTCCACCTTCTTCCGTCAGGAAAAAGATACAAAAGTCTGAGGTCACGTACCAACCGACTCAAGAACAGTTTCTTCCCTGCTGCCATCAGACCTTTGAATGGACCTACCTCACACTAAGCTGATCTTTCTCTACACCCTAGTTATGACTGTAATACTACATTCTGCACTCTCTTGTTTCCTTCTCCATGTACGGTATGCTTTATCTGTATAGCGCGCAAGAAACAATACCTTTCACTGTATACTAATACATGCGACAATAATAAATCAAATCCAATCAAATCATCAGGTCTGTAGGCAGTTTTGTGCTGTGGGAACTGGATTGACAGTGCTGAAGATTGATCCAAGTAAAGACTTTATTTATTTAAATATATATATATTTAAATAAATAATGTATAGCTGACAAGAGAGCATTTATCCTGTTGATGAATGCTGAATTCTGATCCTGTGTAATATGGAGATTTCATTATTTTGGCACAGTTGATGTATCTCAAAGCTATAGTGTTCACCATGGCACTGAAACAAGCAATACAACAAAATTAAAATATTATGTAACCCAAAGATTTACCTGATGGCATAGGGGCACGAATACACCGTTTTTTTACTTTGTTCAGTTCCCTGTGCTTGCATTTGTAGCAATTTACCGATACTTCTAATCAAACCTTGAACATTACTGCAAAAGGAAAATTAGAGTTACTCCACGTGTGACATTGTTGAGGCAAAATTAACACCCTGAACAACCTGCAATGAAATTTGAATTCTTAATTTCGACATTGGGATCTACCAAATTGGAAAGCGTGAGTGGAGAATGGGACCTTCTGAAGACTTGGAGCCAGTCTGAAGAAGTCCAAATATGTGCAGGTTAGGTTGATTGGTCATGATAAATTGCCCCTTAACGTCAGGGGGATTAGGAGGGTAAATATGTGGGGCTACGGGGATAGGACAGGACCTGGGTGGGATTGTTGTCGGTGCAGGCTCGATGGGCCAAACAGCCTCCTTCTGCACTGTAGATTCTATGAAGCCCACGTCACACAGCCAGACACACAGCATTGATCAGTTTATTTACATGGGTACTGCAAATACTGGGACTTTTTTTCTATACACTGTATAAAATCAGAAGGGATTTGCCAATTACAATCAGTATTTTTCCAGCATGTAAGCATACGATGCTGGAATTTTAACTGCTTTGAACAAGCTCAATGATATTACTTTCATTATTTACAATGGTGTGCTTTGGGACCAAAGTCTGCTGCTGTAGATTTTTTTTTCTATTCATCCATGGGACACGGTGATCGCTGGCTGGGTCAGCATTTATTGCCCATCCCTCGTTGCCCTTGAACTGAGTGGCTTGCACGGCTGTGTCACAGGGCAGTTGAGAGTCAACCACATTGCTGTGGCTCTGGAGTCACATGTCGGCCAGACCAGGTCAGGACAACAGATTTCCTTCATTAGTCAACCAGTTGGTTCTCTGCAATGATTGTCAAAAAGCCTGATTCACCAAATTCTCCAGATGGCCATGGAATCATAGAATCACTACAGTGCAGAAGGAGGCCATTTGACCCATCAAGCCTGCACCGACAACAATCCCACCCATTCCCTATCCCCATAACACTACACATTTACCCTGCTAGTCGCTTTGACACTAATTTCGCATGGCCAATCAACCTAACCCCCACATCTTTGGATCTTCAAGAAAGTTTTAACATTGCTGTTAGATGAACCAAACATCAACACCACTGTCTTACTAATGAAGATAATTACATTTCAATATAGTGTAGGGATTCAGAAACAGTGAAGAAAATAATTCAAAATTCAAAACAGTAAAGGTATGACATTCAAGGAAAACTGATCAAGATTTTATTGACTGAAAAGAGATTGGGAAAGATTCTCCAAAATATTTGTCTTAATAGCAAGAGTGGTTTGTGATTTTACTCCCTAGAAATGTGGCACAGGTTCAGACATTGAACATTACAAAGTTCTTTATCATATTTCTCTAAATAAGGGAGAAGTCTCCTTCTGGGGATCAAGTGTTGGTGAGACCACATCTGGAGAGTAGTGTCCAGTTTTGGTCTCCTTATTTGAGGAAGGATATGGTGGCATTGGAGGCAGTTTAGAGGAGGTTCACCAGGTTGATTCCGGGGATGAAAGGGTTGACGTATGAGGAGAGATTAAACAGTTTGGGCTTATATGCACTGGAGTTTAGATGGTTGAGATGGGATCTGACCAAGGTATATAAAATTTTAAAAGGGATTGATAAAGTAAATGTCGACCAAATGTTTCCTCTGATGGGGCAATCTAGAATTAGAGGCCACAGGTATGGGTTGAGGGGCGGTAGATTTAAACCTGAGATGAGGAGGAACTACTTCTCGCAAAGGTTGGTGAATTTGTGGAACTCGCTGCCCCATAGCACGGTGGAATCTAAATCGTTGAATGGTTTCAAGGAGGAGATAGATATATTTCTAATAAAAATGGGGAGAAGGGAATATGGGGAACAGGAGGGGAGGTGAATTTGAGACCAGGAAGAGATCAGCCGTGATCTGATTGAATGACGGAGCAGGCTCAAAGGGCCGAATTTGCTGAGTTCTGCTCCTAATTCCTAGGTTCCTAAACTTAAAGAAGTTTAAAGTTTATTTATTAGTGTCACAAGTAGGCTTACATTAACACTGCGATGAAGTTACTTTGAAAATCCCCTAGTCGCCACACTCTGACACCTGTTCGGGGACACTGAGGGAGAATTTAGCATGGCCAATGTACCTAATTAGCACGTCTTTCAGACTGTGGGAGGAAACCGGAGCACCCGGAGGAAACCCACGCAGACATGGGGAGAACGTGCAGACTCCTTACAGACAGTGACCTAAGCAGGGAATCAAACTCACGTCCCTGGCGCTGTGAGGCAGTAATGCTAACCACTGTGCCACCGGTAGTTACTCACTTCCAGGATCTCGGTTCCAGTTCAGCCCAGAAAGATAGGAATCTATCTGCTGGTTGCAAGGATCCTCTATGAAGCGAATTGTGTCTTAAATCAATTGAGAAATTGGGAGTAGACATGGGCCGACATCATATGAACTGTCCCTAATTTGGCATGATTGACATCTATCACTAAGACAAGGCACAGGAAAGTCCAGTGGAGGAATGGAAAGAAGTATCACATACGGCTGCACAGTGGTTAGCACTGCTGCCTCAGTGCCAGGGACCCGGGTTCGATTCCCAGCTTGGGTCACTGTCTGTGCAGAGTTTGCACTTTCTCCCCGTGTCAGCGTGGGTTTCCTCCGGGTGCTCCGATTTCCTCCCACACTCTGAAAGACATGCTGGTTAGGTACATTGGCCGTGCTAAATTCTCCCTCAGTGTACCCGAACAGGCGCCAGAGTGTGGCGACTAGGGGATTTTCACAGTAACTTCATTGCAGTGTTAATGTAAGCCTACTTTTGACATTAATAAACTTAAGATTTAAATTGATGTAGTAGGGGATGATGTTCTGAAATTATGTCCAGGCACACTGCCACTGCAAAGGAGAGCACTTTGTTCTTTTACCCTGCAGCCACGAGCTTCATCGACTATGGAAACATGATGCTCGAGGAGAGTTTCAATCCCACGGTGAGGGGCAGAGGTTTGGGAGTGGCTTTACATATTTTTTTTAAAAAAGGGTTCGCAACATGTTTCAATGTAGAACCTACTTCAGTTTTAATCTTCAGAAAAGCTGGGAGGTAAGAATCATATTTAAACGAGGCTCCATTCCTCAGATTTTGACAGCCATTTGAACTTAACGTCTGTCAGCCAAGTTTCCCCCAAGGGTTGGAAAACTCAGCAGCCGAAAGGAGGTGGCAGCTGCCAGATCCAGAGTTAAGTGCTTTGCCAACACTGCTTGTGGGTCAGGAAGAGCAAGAGTGCTTCTCCTGCCCCTGAAGCAAACCTACTGCTGCGAATCTCTCCCTCCCAACGCTACGACTGCCAATTTTACTTGCCACTGACATGCGCCCTGCTCGTGCCCGATAAATATCAGGACTGTGGTGGCTGGAATGGGATGAATTCCATTTTCCGGTACTTACACCCCTCACTTTGATTCACAGAGAAACATTTTTTAAATGTATCCAATCTCAAGAAGACTTGAATTTAAGGCTTTATCCTCAATTTTAATAACCTATCGCCCAAATTCAATCATTCCACTCTCATTATATGCTCACAGCAATCTCTCTAAAATGTTATATGCATTGAATTTTGATCTTACATTGTTTTAAAATGCTAACTATTGCATGTCGAGTTTTATGAGCAGCAAATCCATTCCTTTTTAGAAGTACATAGTTACTTCTGCTTGTAAATTTGACGTAACATTTAGTCCAGCTCGGTTTTAAGCATTAAACTGGCCTTCCTATACTCAACAACAGCTAGTTCCAAGTGAAGGAACAGCCTCATAGAAACTAGAAGCAAGAGTCAGCCATTCGGCCGTTCAAGCCTGCTCCACCATTCATTTTGATCATGGCCAATCATCAAATTCAATATCCTGATCCCCCTTCCACCTCTCTCCCTTGATTCCTTTAGCTATATCTAATTTCTTCTTAAAATCACACAATGATTTGGCCTCTACTTTCTGTGGTAGTGAATTCCACACATTCACCACCCTCTGGGTGAAGAAATTTCTCCTCACCTCAGTCTGAAAAGATTTACCCCTTATTCTCAAACTATAACCCCTAGTTCTGGACTCCCCCACCATCAGGAACATTCTTTCTGAATCTACCTTGTCTAATCCTGTTAGAATTTTCTAAGTTTCTATGAGATCCCATCTCACTCTTCTAAACTCCAAAGAATACAATCCTAACCAACTTAGTCTCTCCTAATATTCCATTTGGAATATTGTGCATAATCCTCGGCTTTGCAAACTTGTACATGGGAAGTGTACAGACAGTGCAACAAAAGTAATCTGATGCGTAATCTGGGTGTAACTAAGTGAAAATGTTGGCAAAGCTAACAATCAAGAGAAGGAGTTTGCAATAAAGTAAAGCTGTCTTCAGTAAGGTATATTCTAAAGTAGCATCAAAAAGGAAAACGCTGTATATTATTTTGAATGTCAGGTAGTTGATAACAAGTGAATCAGTGGGAGAGCATTTTTAAAATTTGAACATGTAATAAAGACTTGGAATGAATCATCAGGTAAGGTGGTGGAAATAAAGACATCCACACAACACAGGTTGTCGTAGGACGAGTACTGGAGTGAAACTATTTTGCATCCATTAGCTTCGGCTGTGGCACTCCGCCCATAACATCCATTCCTCTAGCTAGCCCGTGGGGCAGTAGTTCTGTATTTTCAAAATAACTGTTTCAGTTTCACCCCAGAAATATGTTCACTCCGTTCTCAAAAAGCAAGCAAGAGGTTCAATCATGGCTATCCACTTGCACAGGTACAGAAGAGAACCCAGAACTCCCCAGCTGGTCAGCTGCACATAGCTGCTAGGTCATGCTGCAGCATCCAGCCCGACCGAGTCTTACGCACCCTTTAAATATTTTTCTGTCAACAGCAAAGTCAACGGGATGTATATTTTTCAGTAATTCCCAAAGAGCTAGCAATATATAAAACAGAAACATCGGCGAGGTGGCACAATGGTTAGCACTGCTGCCTCACAGTGCCAGGGACCCAGGTTCAATTCCCAACTTGGGTCACTGTCTGTGTGGAGTTTGCACACTCTCCCCGTGTCTGGGTGCTCCAGTTTCCTCCCACAGTCCAAAGTTGTTGTGTGAGTTAGGTTGATTGGCCATGCTAAATTGACCCTGAGTGTCAAGGGGATTAACACAGTAAATACATGGGCTTACGGAGATAGGGCTTGGATGGGGTTACGGGAATAGGGCTTGGATGGGATTGTGGTCAGTGCAGACTCAATGGGCCCAATGACCTCCTTCTGCACTGTAGGGATTCCATTCTATTTTTATCATATTCCATTCTATAGTTTCAGGATGACAAAGTGTCAATTCCCCAAGCTATAAAGAGGCCTACCCTCCCTACATCTGGCTAAAACTGATAATAAAGGATTGGATGAAATGCAAGCACCTTATGCTCTTCCAAATGTTATCCTCATCCACAGCTGGTTTTTTTTGCCCACAATAGACTAAATGCCTTCCCAAACTCACATAGGTCGTGAAGGTGGATTGACATGGAATATAAACTTTTACAGTCAGATGCAATGCTATGGCAAAGGATATTATCTGTGAAAGCAATTGAAATGTCTCGGTCCAACGAAAATGTTACCCAAAGCTCGCTTAATGATTTCTGGTACCTGGCAGAGGGAATTAGTTTCAAAATTCCATTGAGCACGTAATTAAAATCAGCATGGTTCTGTCCAACAAGTGCAACCAATGCCTCACAGCAGGCTGTCCGAACCACCACATTGTCACTGCAGCACTTCTCCCACAACAAGTTCAATGCAGGGCTCTGGAAAAAAATAAGGATAAGAACTGTATCACAATGGTCAATTAAAATGCCTGGCTTATCACTCCAGCATACTCGCTAAACACTTCCATCAGATAAGCAAAGAAATTGAGACTGCCCTCAAAGTTTAATTAATCTTGCTCACTTAATTAACATTAGCTTCCTATAAAGAAAAATCATAAACATAAGCTTTGTCAGATTTTCAGAGAATGCTCAAAAACTCCAGTCGCACATTCACTTCATTTTCAAAATCTTCAACATTCTCTGATTATTTATAGACCCGAACAATATCACAAAACATTGTTTGGAGCTGATTTTGTGTGACCTGCTTCCACCAAGTACCCATACCCTAAAAGGTCAGGTAAAGGGGACAAAACTCTGAGATTTGAGGTTTCACAGAGGCTTCACAGACTCCCAAGCTTTTCAGGACTTTCCCACTTACTTCTAACAAGTGCAAAGCCAATGCTGCTCTGTAAATAAGGTTGGAAAGGAATTGTCAGACCTCCCACTTCATCTTCCAGGCCAGTTAGGCTACCAAAGAATGATGAATTTCAGCCTTACGTCGGAGACCACCTCAGTCTGAAGGGTTTGAGGGGCCAGGCAGCAAGGACGGCATAGACCAATAGAGTTTTTTTTCAGGAATTGATTGAATATTGAGACTTTCTGACTCCTTCTACCAGGACCATCATGCTGCCTATGCTGAGGTTGTGTTTAAGCCATGATAATGACTTGTGTTGCTAGGCACAGAGGCCACCACCACCACAACCCCCTCCCCCCGACCCCCGGATATTAATGAGCTGCATCAGAAAGTGCAGTTTACTATCAAACCATAAATCGTGAAGCCATAAATAAAGTTTAAAAAACTTCCACCCTCTGGAATCATACTTTTATGTCAAACTTGGTCCAGCACGATGCTTCAGCTTTTACCTTACATTTAATTGAAACCTTTCAGAAATATTTGCAAAGGAGGTCATGTGGAGCAAAATGACAATCAACGAGGAAGAAAAAAGTCAAAGAGTTTGATAAAGAATAACCAAAAGAGTTAATCTAACAGAGAGAGTCCGGAAAGCAGAGAAACACAGCCAAATTGGATCACGTTGCTAACTCCAATGCAAATATCAGGAGCCCACCATAAATTAATGGAGAACATTATGAAATCAGGTTTTTCAATGCCAATTTATCTTTAAAACAAATATTTTCTGTTTGGCATGATTCTGACTGCAGCAAAGGCAACACAGGAGTGTCCAAGTTTTCCACACACTGCCTCGGGCCCGAGATGCACCAGTTATGGGAGACAGTTATTTACATGTACTTGTTCCAATCCAGTACAGCGCACTTGCTGCTCATGATGTCATCTCCACTACAATGGGGAAGGGAAATGCAGATTTGATAACTATTCTGCCAAACATCTCCATCCTACTGAACTTCCACTCCCTCACCACTTGCTGCGTGAAAAAGTTTCTTCTCCAGTCTCCATTGTTTCTTTTGCCAATTACCAAAAATTAGTTCTCTCCTGTTCTTATCCTTCCACCAAACAATGCAAACAGTTTTCTTTTTTCATGATTTTGAATCAAATCGCCTCTTAACCTTTCCTTCTCTAAGGAAAACAGTCCCAACTTCTCCCATCTATTAACATGACTGAAGTTCCTTATCCCTGGGACTGTTCTTGTGAATCGCTTCTGCACATTCTGTAATGCGTCACGTCTTAAGTGCAACTCCCAGAACTGGATGCAATACTCCAGTTGAAGCTCAATACAAGCTCAACAAAACCTCCTTGCTTTTGTTTTCCATGCCTCTATTAGAAAAGTCTAGAACACGGTGTGCTTTATTAACTGAACTCTCAACCTGACTTGTCACCTTCAATGAACTAGGCACATATACAGCCAGTGTATATGCTCCGATATCCCCTCGGATTGTACGCTTTATTTAATATTGTCCCTCCATGTTCTTTCTATCAAAATGAATGACTCCACACTTCAGTGCATTAAATTTCATCTACCACTTGTCTGCCATTCCAGCAACTTGTCTATGTCCCTTTGAAGTTCAACACTATCTTCCTCACAGTTAACAATGTTTCCAAGTTTTGTATCATCCACAAGTCTTGAACCTGCACACCAAAGTCTTGGTCATTAATATACATACTAGGAAGAGCCAAGATTCCACCACCAATCCCTGGGGAACTCAACGACAAACGTTCCTGCAGTCCAAAAAACATCCATGAACTACTACTCTGCTTCCTGACATTCAGCCAATGTCATATCAATGTTGCTACTGTCCCTTTTATTCCATGAGCTCTAACTTTGCTCACAAGTCTGTTGTGTGGCACTGTATCAAATGCCTTTTGGAAGTCAATGTACACCACATCATCAGCATTATCCTCATGACCCTCTGTTGCCTCTTCAAAGAACTCCAGCAAGTCCGTTAAACATAATTTGCCCATACCAAATCCAGGCTGGCTTTCCTTAATTAACCCTCATTTGCCCAAGTGGCTATGAACATTTGCTATTTGGTGTAACATTTGCAATTTTACAGGCTGGAAAATTATGGCCAGTGTTTCTGTAATTTCCACTCTCACTTTGTGCAGTATCCTTGGATGCATCTCATCTGTCCCTGGTGCCTTATCAACTTTAAATACAGAAAGCCTATCCTATACCTTCAATTTTAAATCCTTCAACTGCGTCAACTGCCTCTTCTTTCACTGTGACCTGAGAAACAGCATCTTCTTTCTTAGTAACGACAAATGCAAAGCATTTATGCAATATTTCAGCTATGCCCCAGGCCTCCATGCATAAATTGCTTCCTCCTTTTCCAACCATTTAACTTTTACATACCAACAGAAGACCTTTGGGTTCCTTTATATGTTAGCTGCCAATCTCTTCTCATACTCTCTCTTTTCTTCTCTTATTTGCTTTTTCACTTCTCCTCTGAACCTTCTATATTCAGCCGGTTCTCAGTTGTAGAATTTATCAGACTCTTGTCAAAAGCACACTTTTTCTTCTTTATCCTAATCTCTAAATTTTTCAACAGCTCGGGAGCTCAAGATTTGTTTGCCCTAGTTTTCCCCTTCGCGGGGATATACTTTGACTGCGCCCAAACAATCTCCCCTTTAAAGGCAGCCCATTCTTCAGTTACAGTTTTACCTGCCAATCTGCGATTCCAGTTTATCCAAGTCAGGTCCATTCTTCCCCAACTGAAGTTGGCTTTCCCCCAGTTAAATCATTCTTTCACTGGATCGTTCCTTGTCCTTTTCCATAGCCAATTTAAACCTTATCATGCAATTATCTCTGTCCCCTAAACGTTCCCCGACTGACAGTGGATCCAATTAATTCTCAAGAACCAAACATAGCAGTGCCTGCTTCCTCATTAGATGGAAACATACTGCCGCACAAAACTTTCCAGAATGCACTCTTAGGATTTTTGCCCACTTTTCCCTATACACTATTACGATCCCAGTCTACATTGGCCTAATTAAAGTCCTCTATTATGCAACTTTGTTGTTTTGGGGTTTTTTATGTCCATTTTCTGAATCCCATCTTTGGTTAACCAACACAATGCAGTTAAACACTTGCAGATAACCAGATGATTTACATTTATACAAGATGACAAATAGTCAACAAATTACATTTATATAGCACCCTTTATGTCGAAAAACTCTTCATTAAGATGCTTTACAGGAGCACATTCAGAAAAAAAAGACCATTGGGCAAAGGAGGAGCTGTTCAGAAGAATAGACCATAATGGAGCGGAATTAGGCCACTCGGCCCATCGAGTCCGTTCCGCTATTCAATCATGGGTGATATTTTTCTCATCCCCATTCTCCTGCCTTTTCCCCATGACCCCTGATCCCCTTATTAATCAAGAACCTATCTATCCCTGTCTTAAAGACACTCAATGACCTGGTCTCCACAGCCTTCTGCGGTAAAGAATTCCACAGATTCACCACTCTCTGGCTGAAGAAATTCCTCCACATCTCTGTTTTAAAGGATCGTCCCTTTAGCCTGAGGTTGTGCCCTCTGGTTCTAGTTTTTCCTACTAATGGAAACATCTTCTCCACATCCATTCTATCCAGGCCTCGCAGTATCTTGTAAGTTTCAATAAGATCCTCCCTCATCCTTCTAAACTCCAACGAGTACAGACGCAGAGTCCTCAGCCATTCCTCACATGACAAGCTCTTCATTCCAGGGATCATTCTTGTGAACCTCCTCTGGACCCTTTCCAAGGCCAGCACATCCTTCCTTAAATATGGGGCCCAAAACTGCTCACAATACTCCAAATGGGGTCTGACCAGAGCCTTATACAGCCTCAGAAGTACATCCCTGCTCTTGTATTCTAGCCCTCTCAACATGAATGCTAACATTACATTTGCCTTCCTAACTGCCAACTGAACCTGCACGTTAACCTTAAGAGAATCTTGAATAAGGGCTCCCAAGTCCCTGTGTGTTTCTGATTTCCTGAGCATTTCTCCATTTGGAAAATAGTCTATGCCTCCATTCCTGCTTCCAAAGTGCATAACCTCTCACTTTTCCACATTGTATTCCATCTGCCACTTCTTTGCCCACTATCCGAGCCTGTCCAAGTCCTTCTGCAGCCCCCCATTCTTCCTCAATACTACCTGTCCTTCTACATATCCTTGTATCATCTGCAAACTTAGCAACAGTGCATTCAGTTCCTTCTTCCAAATCGTTAATGTATATTGTGAAAAGTTGTGGTCCCAGCACTGACCCCTGAGCAACACCACTAGTCACTGGCTGCCATCCTGAAAAAGACCCCTTTATCCCCACTCTCTGCCTTCTGCCAGTCAGCCAATCCTTCATCCATGCCAGGATCTTACCCTAAACCCCACGGGCACTTAACGTATTTAACAGTCTCCTGTGCTACACCTTGTCAAATCTAAATAAATCACGTCCACTGGTTCTCCTTTATCTAACTTCCTTGCTACCTTCTCAAAGAACTCTAACAGATTTGTCAGACATGACTTTCCCTTGACAAAGCCGTGATGACTCAGTCCTATTTTATCATGCACTTCCAAGTGCATCTCATCTTTAATAATGGACTCTAAAATCTTGCCAATGACCGAAGCCAGGCTAACCGGCCTATAATTTCCCGTCTGCTGCCTCCCTCCCTTCTTAAACAGCGGTGTTACATTAGCTACTTTCCAGTCCTCTGGGACCCTCCCTGCCTCCAGTGATTCCTGAAAGATCACCACCAATGCCTCCACAATTTCCTCAGCTATCTCTTTTAGAACCCTGGGGTGTAGTCCATCCGATCGAGGTGATTTATCCACCTTCAGATCTTTCCGTTTCCCCAGAACCTTCTCCTTAGTGATGGCCACTACACTCACCTGTGCCCCCTGACTCTTCTGGAGCTCTGGCATCCCACTGGTGTCTTCCACCGTGAAGACTGATGCAAAGTAACGATTCAGGACCTCTGCCATTTCTTTGTTTCCTATTATTACTTCTCCAGCCTCATTTTCCAGTGGTCCAATGTCTACTTTTGCCTCTCTCTTATCTTTTATATGTTGAAAAAAGCTCTTCCCATCTTCTTTTATATTACTAGCTAGCTTACACTCATATTTCATCTTCTGCCCCCTTGCTGCTTTTTTAGTTGTCCTCTGCTCGCTTTTAAAGGCTTCCCAATCATCTGGGTTCCCACGAATCCTCGCCACTTTGTCTTTTGCTTTTATGCTGTCCTTGACGTCCCTCGTCAGCCATGGATGCCTCATCCTTCCCTTAGCATGTTTCCTCCTCCTTGGGATGAATTTCTGTTGTGCCTCCCGAATAACTCTCAAAAACTCCTGCCATTGCTGTTCCACTGTCTTCCCTGCTAGGCTCCCTTTCCAATCAACTCTGGCCAACTCCTCCCTCATGTCCTTGTAGTTACTTTTATTTAATTGTAATACTGTTACATCTGATTCCAGCTTCTTCCTCTCAAACTGCAGGGTAAATTCTATCATATTGTGGTCACTGCTCCCTAAGGGTTCCTTCACTTTAAGTCCCCGAATCAAGTCTGCCTCATTACACATCACCAAATCCAGAATTGCCTGTTCCCTCGTAGGCTCTGTCACAAGCTGCTCCAAAAAAATCTCTTAAATATTCCACAAATTCCTTTTCTTGGGATCCATTACCTACCTGATTTTCCCAGTCCACCTGCATATCGAAGTCCCCCATGATTATTGTAATATTGCCTTTTTTATATGCCTTTTCAATCTCCTGATTTATTTTCTACCCACATCCTGACTACTGCTAGGGGGCCTGTACATAATTCCCATCAGGGTCTTTTTACCTTTGCGATTCCCCAACTCGACCCACAGGGATTCTATGCCATCTGATCCTATATCACTTCTTGTTATCGATTTAACTTCATTCCTTATTAACAATCCTGCCCCCTTTGCCCATCTGCCTGTCTTTTCGATAGGACACACATCCTTGGATATATCCATATTCATATCCATATTCCATATGGAATGACCAAAAACTCAGTTAAAGAGGGGATTCACAAATGTGGAGCCCAAAAGGCCGAAGACATGGTCACAAATGGAGGCAAAGTAGAGGGATGGGGGGGAATTGCTAATAATTCAGAGCAGTTGAGAATTCTGAATGGATTGTAGGGAGGGAAGCATAGGACAGTGAGGGGATTTGAACACCACGATGAGAGATTTAAATTGTAAGCAATGGGGGACCAGAGCTAGGATGTAGCTTAGCAAAGACCAAGACCAAGGGTGAAAGCATTGTCTTCATAAAGTTTAGCAGGAGGAAATTGCAGCTCATCCAAGCCAAGCAAGCTGTCGGCCAACACAGAGGTGGTGGAGGAGGTGGGATTTAAGATCCACAGCACAGCAGAAAAAGAGAAATGATGCAAAGAATAGTACTCCCAAGAAAATTCTACTGCATTTAGTTTCAAACAGAATCCCTGCTGCACAACATTATCGTCAATGTCTATGTTCGCATTTTTAACCGCTCAGTCACTAATATGCCATTAAGATCTGTCCACATGAACGAAACACATACATTTCAAAACAAAACTTAGGATCCATGTATAGAATCATAGAATCCCTACAGTGCAGAAGGAGGCCATTCGGCCCATCAAGTCTGCACCGACAACAATCCCACCCAGGTCCTATTCCCAAAACCCCACAAATTTACCCTGCTAATCCCCCTGACACTAGGGTCAATTTAGCATGGCCAATCAACCTAACCTGCACATCTTTGGACAGTGGGAGGAAACTGGAGCACCCGGAGGAAACCCATGCAGACGCAGGGAAACGTGCAAACACAGACAATGACCCGAGGCAGGAATTGAACCCGGGTCCCTGGCGCTGTGAGACAGCAGTGCTAACCGCTGTGCTGCCCCAAAACTTGCATGGGTTCCCACGTTATGCCCTCGGTAGATCTAGCATCAGATTTAGAGTTGATTAAAGAGCGATTACTATTGTACAGGTTATCAAATACTTAAAAGTCAAAACCAACCATTTTAAAATCCACAGCCGGGTTACCTGACTTAAAAGTATCCAACGACAATGCAATAACAACCAGGTCTCAAAGAGAAGATATTTTGCAATTTGCAATTCAAGAGTTTCAAAAATATATTGAAGGTTGTGAGAAATTACCTTGAGCCACCTCCACCTCAGAATTGAACACTCACCTGATCTGAAGAATAGCTGATCAGAGATGACAGCCCTTTGTCTTTTAACACAGCAGCAACCAGGTGCCCCACTGCCTACACACAAATAAACATATTAAATCACCTAAGAACCTACATTCAATGTTAAAAACATAATTTGCAAATTGGTGAAGTTTCATACCTGTGACTGGATTACTGAATTTGGGAATTCAAATCTCCTCTTCAAATCCTCTGACATAGTTGCTGCAAATTATTATTTCATCCTTCAAGTGAGACCTCTAAAATAGAATGACAATCTGTTAACATTGCATTTCAAAGAGAATGTTGTTGGAAGACCTTACTGATTACTAATTATTTCAACAATCAAATAGGATTCTCAAAATAACCGCGATGGCAATTAGCTCAACAGGTCTCACTTTTTTCAAACTTTTCTATCTCTTGTTCAACTAACATTCCTTTGCTCCTATTCATTATATGGTACCATAGTAAATAAGAACATAATAGGAGAAAAGCTACATGACTCCTCAAGTCTGCCCTGTCATTCAATAAAATCATGGTTGATCTTGACTTCAACTCCATTATCCTACCTGCTGCCCATAATTCTCGACTCCCCTACAGTTCAAAACTCTGCCTATCTCAACCATGTAAGAAGTTTAACAACACCAGGTTAAAGTCCAACAGGTTTATTTGGTAGCAAAAGCCACAAGCTTTCGGAGCCTTAAGCTCCTTCTTCAGGTGAGTGGGAATTCTGTTCACAAACAGGGCATATAAAGACACAAACTCAATGCCCTGTTTGTGAACAGAATTCCCACTCACCTGAAGAAGGAGCTTAAGGCTCCGAAAGCTTGTGGCTTTTGCTACCAAATAAACCTGTTGGGACTTTAACCTGGTGTTGTTAAACTTCTTACTGTGTTTACCCCAGTCCAACGCCGGCATCTCCACATCATCTCAACCATGCACAGTGATGATACTGTGCCTTTAAGAAATATATTTAAATCATGTTCTTGTGCAAGATCTGTTTTAGCAGTTTTTTTGTATTATCGATGCCATTTTGTCTATAACTGGCATCCTGTATTGTTACTGCAGCAGCATAATTGCTTCCAATTGCTAGAATGTTTGTTTTTAATCTAGACTAATGTTGTTCTGCCGTTCTTAGCGTCCCTGGGGTTTTGTACAGTAGGATTTGGTTAGGTTGATTGACAGTTAAGGTCACATGACTGGATGGAGCTAGGCTTACATAGGAAATTCAAGCTTGGTTGCCATTTAGATGTTGCTTTTAGGTTGAGAGATAGCTTCTCTTTTTCTCTCTCTGAAGTCTGCAGACTGGGATCTTCCAGAGACCAGGGTTACTTCACCGTAGTTCCGCTATTTTGAGGATATATCCTGCTCTGGCAACTGTTGTCTGGATCTTTGTCCAGAAATTTTAAAAGGCTTGAAATCTAGACCACCTGAACATACTTGTTTTTTGTGCTAACTAATTCTAAAGAAGGGGGAATGTCAATGGAGATATTGCTTTAAATTGGAACAATAGAGATAGTTGGCTGTTAAGAATTATTGGTAAAGGTTACGTTAATTCTTTTTGTTCTCTTCTGGGTTCTTAAATAAAGTTTGTTGGCTTCAGGGTCTCTCGCATGCCACCATCGATGTAACCTCTTCCAGCCCTACAAGGCTTCAACTTCCAAAGCCCAAAGCTCTAAAATTCTCTTGCTAAACCTCTCTGTCTTGTTTCCTTTCCTTACGCCTTAAAGACACTTCTGGAGGCCTACGTTTTGAAGTCGTCATATTGGACTCAAAACATTGACTCGGTTTCTCTCTCCACAGATGTTGCCAGACCTGCTGAGTTTTCCAAGCACTTTCTGTTTTTATTTATGTCCCGAAGAACCAACCTTTTGTTTATCTGTCCTCATATCCCTTTGTATAGCTCAATGTCAAATTTTGTTCAACAGTACTCCTGTGAGGTTTTACAACATTAAAAAAGGTCTTAAATAAATTCAAGTTGTTGGTACTGTTATTGTTGCCAGCATTTACTACACTCAACGTACTGGCAGCAAAGTATTATACCCGTACTTGGTGATTACAATAAATAACCACACATTATTTACTAAAGCAGAAAGGAAACAAAAACATATATCTTGGCATGTGTCACGATGCTAACTGAATCTAGAGGACCATGTGAAATAACAGTTGGCTTTACACTCAACAAGTTCAGTTATCTCTATGTGTGAAGACACAAAGTCCCTCACACATATATATATATCATGCGAGGGACACATATATCATCATTGATTGAGAATTTTGAATAAGTATTGTAGATTTAAAATGTATTTTCAAATGTCTTGCAAGCTTTGGCCAAGATGCATCTTGCCCCAAAGCATAATGCGAAACGAGCGAACTAGATAGGCCACATTCTTTGGAAACAATAAGGCATAGAATATATTCACTATTAGCAGTAAGAGATTCTGTAGCTGGAAGCTACCAAGGTTTTAAAATGAATAGAGGCATTTAGCTTGTGGTTGCAGTGAATAGACGTATTCAACTTTTACTGATAAGGGGGTAGCTAGCAGGCAGAGGGAAATAACTCCATTCCCATGGTTTGCAGGTGGTGAGCGTGGCCCTTGAACCCACCGGATTGCGTTGCTAAGGTTATTTGGCAATGGGGGGGAGGAGGGGGGGGTATCTGTTTTACACATGTACTGTAACGTCAGAGAGAAGTTGGAATTCTGTGGCTGTCTCTCTCCCAGTGCATGTTGGTCAAATAAAGAACGTCTTTAACTGCATACTGTCTTTTGCGAGTCTTTGTATTAGCTGAGTTCAGCTCAATCCATGGTACCAGAGGGACACCCCAGGAAAATCCCCTAACAATGTTTAAACTTCAATATCATGGAACATACTTGAGTCAATTCCTAAATTACGAACTTTCAAAATAGGAGCAGGAGTCGGCCATGCGCTGCCTCGAGCCTGCTCCACTCTTCAATAAGACCATAGCTGATCTATTTTGTGTTTCAATTACCACATTCCTATCCACCCTTGATAACCTTTGATTCCCTTGCCTAATGAGAACTGAGCGACCTCCACCTTAAAATCATTCAATTATCCCACCTCCGCCACCTTCTGAGGCAGATTTCCAAAGTTGCACAACCCTCAAAGAAAATATTCTCCCCGTCTCTATCCTATACAGGTACCCCCTAATTTTAAAACAATGCCCCCTAATTCTGGATTCAGACAGAAGAGGAAACATCCTTTCCACGTCTACCTTGTCAAGACCTTTCAGGATCTTATATACTTCAACCAAGTTATTCCTCAACTCCAGTGTAAACGAGCTCAGTCTATTCAATCTTTCCTCAAAAGGCAATCCGCTCATTCCATTCAATCTAGTAAACCTACTCTGAACCGCCGCCAATGCGTTTCATAAGGAGACCAAAACTGCACACAATATTCAAGATGGGCAGCACGGTGGCACAGTGGTTAGCACTGCTGCCTCACAGCGCCAGGGATCCAGGTTCGATTCCCGGCTTGGGTCACTGTCTGTGTGGAGTTTGCACGTTCTGCCTGTGTCTGCCTGGGTTTCCTCCGGGTGCTCTGGTTTCCTCCCACAGTCCAAAGACGTGCAGGTTAGGTGAATTGGCCATGCTAAATTCTCCATCAGTGTACCCGAACAGGCGCCGGAATGTGGCAACTAGGGAATTTTCACAGTAACTTCATTGCAGTGTTAATGTAAACCTACTTGTGACTAATAAATAAGCTTTTCAGATGTGGTCTCACCAATGTCCACCAAATTACCCACCAATTGACCATGCAGCGCATTTTCAATGTTCTGTTTTCATCCATACCCGATTTACATTTTACAAGCAACCAGAAATGATAAAAATCAATCCAATTCCACCATGGATTTTGATTTCTTCTCTAATTTTGTCAGACACACTGTTGGAGTCACTCTTTATATTTCTGGGACGCTCCGTGGGGAGAAAGGTATCTACGCATCCTTCAATTTATATAACACTAAAGGGGCAACTCCACAAAAATCCATTTAAAAGCTTTGAGGTTCACCATAAACAAAGCAATTGTATCACTGTGAGAAAGAAAAGTGAGGTTTTGCCAGCGTAAAACTGGCCTGAAATGCCAGAACTACCGGAGGGAGAACAATAGATTAACATTTTGGAGAGGACCCTTCATCAGAATTGTTTAGTACTGACTGTTTTCCTGGTAAAAAAGGGGAGAAATGTGAACCCTGGTTTCTGCACAAGGTACAGTACTGTACTCAACAGCTGTTAGCCATCGATAAGGAGTTAGCCACAAATGGAAATCTGACCAGACATGTCGCGGAGTCTCAGTGATACGTGATCCTGTGTACTCAAGTATTGCACTTTTCTTTCATAGATTCTCAAAAATAGTTCCATTGCAAACGTGTGTTGTGCTTTTTTTCAAGCGAGCAGCTGAATTAAAGCACTACATAACTGACCACACAGGAATGATCGCACAGATGCCAACTATTACGTCTTGTGGTTCCCACAACAAGAAATAATCACGCTTTTAGACTTAAATGCTGGAGTTTTGTTGAATGTATTGCTCAGATCACGTCATGTGTTGTGGCCGGATACATTTTTGGTTTGGTACACAAATTGTAGTGCAGTAGTGCATGATGTGGGATTCTGGATATTATGCATAGGCCGATAACTTGTTCAGAGTGGCAATCTCCGTTGGACTGCCAGTCTGAATGAATTCACCCTCGTTTGCACAGCCGCTGTCTCACCTAACCTCCCTCACTCAGGCTGGGAGACAGCAGCAGGGCAGCATGCCCCCCTTACCATCGGCATAGAGTAACTGGGGCGCACAGAGGTAAATCATACCCCTTTTTTAACAGCATGATTTGCCGTAAAGGGGGTGTTGAAAACAACAAGGGACCAAGTAAGTTTCAAGTGTAAATGGTTTACCGGAGGACTGGGGAGGGGGCGAGGCACAGTGGACTGGACCGAAGGGGTGGCTCAAGGCAGACCAGAGTTGGGAGGTTGAGGGGGGTTTGTGTGTGTCCTGGAGCAGAGGGAGGGTGTACCAGGTTAGGGGGGGGGGGGGGTATTCAGAGCCGGATTGGGGGAGTGGGAGCGGGTTGGTGCTGGGTGGCAGTGCTGGGTGGCAGTGCCAGAGGGCAGGCAGAGTTAGAGTTGATGGGGGTGATTGTGGGAGGCTGGGTCTGGGTGTTTAGCTTGTTAACCTGGAATTAAAAGCATTTTCTTTCCTTCCAACTCCTTCAGAGTAACTATCAGGGTAAAACTGGCAGAACCATCCAAAGTTATTGATTTAAATCACTTAAAACAAAGAACAATACAGCACAGGAACAGGCCCTTCGGCCTTCCAAGCCCGTGCCGCTCCCTGGTCCAAACTAGACCATTCTTTTGTATCCCTCCACTCCCACTCCGTTCATATGGCTATCTAGATAAGTCTTAAACGTTCCCAGTGTGTCCGCCTCCACCACCTTGCCCGGCAGCGCATTCCAGGCCCCCACCACCCTCTGTGTAAAGTATGTCCTTCTGATATCTGTGTTAAACCTCCCCCCCTTCACCTTGAACCTATGACCCCTCGTGAACGTCACCACCGACCCGGGGAAAAGCTTCCCACCATTCACCCTATCTATGCCTTTCCTAATTTTATACACCTCTATTAAGTCTCCCCTCATCCTCCGTCTTTCCAGGGAGAACAACCCCAGTTTACCCAATCTCTCCTCATAACTAAGCCCCTCCATACCAGGCAATATCCTGGTAAACCTCCTCTGTACTCTTTCCAAAGCCTCCACGTCCTTCTGGTAGTGTGGCGACCAGAACTGGACGCAGTATTCCAAATGCGGCCGAACCAACGTTCTATACATCTGCAACATCAGACCCCAACTTTTATACTCTATGCCCCGTCCTATAAAGGCAAGCATGCCATATGCCTTCTTCACCTGTGATGTCACCTTCAAGGATCTGTGGACTTGCACACCCAGGTCCCTCTGCGTATCTACACCCTTTATGGTTCTGCCATTTATCGTATAGCTCCTCCCTACATTATTTCTACCAAAATGCATCACTTCGCATTTATCAGGATTGAACTCCATCTGCCATTTCTTTGCCCAAATTTCCAGCCTATCTATATCCTTCTGTAGCTTCTGACAATGCTCCTCACTATCTGCAAGTCCTGCCAATTTTGTGTCGTCCGCAAACTTACTGATCACCCCAGTTACACCTTCTTCCAGATCGTTTATATAAATCACAAACAGCAGGGGTCCCAATACAGAGTCCTGCGGAACACCACTAGTCACAGGCCTCCAGCAGGAAAAAGACCCTTCCACTACCACCCTCTGTCTTCTGTGACCAAGCCAGTTCTCCACCCATCTAGCCACCTCCCCCTTTATCCCATGAGATCCAACCTTTTGTACCAGCCTACCATGAGGGACTTTGTCAAACGCTTTACTAAAGTCCATATAGACGACATCCACGGCCCTTCCCTCGTCAACCATTCTGGTCACTTCTTCAAAAAGCTCCACCAGGTTAGTGAGGCATGACCTCCCTCTCACAAAACCATGCTGACTATCATTAATGAGTTTATTCCTTTCTAAATGCGCATACATCCTATCTCTAAGAATCTTCTCCAACAACTTCCCCACCACGGACGTCAAGCTCACCAGCCTATAATTTCCCGGGTTATCCTTCCTACCCTTCTTAAATAACGGGACCACATTAGCTATCCTCCAATCCTCTGGGACTTCACCTGCGTCCAGTGACGAGACAAAGATTTGCGTCAGAGGCCCAGCGATTTCATCTCTCGTCTCCCTGAGCAGCCTTGGATAGATTCCATCAGGCCCTGGGGATTTGTCAGTCTTTATATTCTCTCACAAACCTAACACTTCCTCCCTTGTAATGGAGATTTTCTCCAACGGTTCAACACTTCTGTCGGATTGTTCCTAGCTCAGCATAATCATCCACAGAAAGTTAGCATTTCTGGGCAATTGCCGGGTAAACCCTTATGTGGGAGCTGGGGTACCCCTCAAATGCGACACTGGGGAACAAGGATATTATGGGCCAAACACATGACCATACAGTTCCCAAGTCATATCGGAGCAATATAGAAACATAGAAAATAGAAGCCTGTGCAAGCAATTCTGCCCTTCAAACCTACCCCAACGTTCATTATAATCATGGCTGATCATCCAACTCAACAGACTGATCCTGCCTCCCCCCCTCCCCCCCCCGCAATATCCTTTGATCCCTTTAGCCCCAAGAGCTGTAACATACAATGTCTTTACCTCAGCTGCTTTCTGTGGTAGTGAATTCCACACACTTACCTCTCTCTGGGTGAAGAAATTTCTCCTCATCTCAGTCCTAAAAGGTTAACCCTACATCCTTAGACTATGATCCCTGGTAATGGACTCCCCCACCATCGGGAACATCCTTCCTGCATCTAGCCTGTCTAATCTGGTTACAATTTAATAGGTTTCTATGAGATTCCCCTATCATTCTTCTGAACTCCAGCTATAATCTTAACTGACTCAATCTCTCCTACATCACTCTTACTATCCCAGGAATCAGTCTGGTAAATGTTCACTGCACTCCCTCTAGAGCAAGAACATCTTTCCTCAGATAAGGAGAGCAAAATTACACACAATATTCCAGATGTGGCCTCACCAAGGCCCTATATAACTGTAACAAGATATCCCTGCTCCTGTACTCAAATCTTATATAACACCAAGAAAATGATGGATTACAGCAACAAAGGTTACTTCCATGGATTTGTCTCCTGAACACGAAGGCTATAAAACCAGCAGAATTATATTCTGTCAGTGTTGGAACCAAACAAAATATAAACCATAAAGCGATTGGTAAAGTAAGCTAAAGTACTGATACAATGGACAATACTGTGATAAAAATGTATCAGAAGCTTTTACCTCACTGGTACTGTATCTAGTGCAGGGATAATCAAAATGCATTCGCCAAAATTGTACTTAACAAACAAATTGAATTTGGACAGTTCTTATTTTGAATAAATCCCATAGCCCTGCAAGTTAATTTCCTTTTATACATGCCCAGAAGTACTTTTTCAAAAGCTATAAATTGGGGAATAATTTATCTACGGATTTTATATTATTTTTTCTTCAAGCTTTTATCCAATTCCCTTTGGAAAGCTTCTATTGGAGCTGAATCCATCATTCCTGTTAAGTAGTGCATTCCAAACCCTCACCACTTGCTGCATTCAAATGTTTTTCTGTCATCTGGTTCTTTGGGCAATCACCTTCAATCTGTTCCCTCTGGTTATTGACCCGTCAGGCATTGCATACAATTCCTCTCTATTTAAAAATCTAAATGCTTCAGTATTTTATACATTTCTCTCAAATTGCCTCAAAGTCTTCTTGCTTTCAAAATGGTGACTTTCTGTGGCAAGGTTACTTCCTAGCTACCTCCCTGCAAGGACAGCAATGCCACACCATTCAATCCATTTCAATGGTGGCTGGGCAAACAGCAAGATGAAAGCAAAACCCTGCGGATGCTGGAAGCCCCGAGATAAAAACAGAAAATGCTGGATGGACTCAGAAGGGCTGGCTGCATCTGTGGAGAATTGTTTTCGCAGAGTGAGCAGCAGAGCGATGCAACTTGGACACAATATTTGGATATTCACATTTAACTGTCACTCACGTGAAGTTGTGATTTGCGTGAATAATACAAGTGCTAATTCCTTCGCCTGCAAGCTTATAGCAAATTCTGACCCATCGATGTAACAAAGACAACTCAAAGTGCATTCACTGACCTACAACAAGAAGCTGATTCTGCAAGTCTCCTGCCTGCCAAGGTGCAACAAGCGAGGGATGACAATTTTTCTGCCATTAGAACAGAATGCAATGACAAATTCAGTCAATTCACTTTACTAACGGGAAGAAAAATGATTGCTGCTGCAGGCACTTACTGGCTTTGAAAACAATGAGGATTGTTTTAATGTTCATCGTAAAACACAAGAGTGGCTGGGCAGCTAAATTCAGCATCCTGGTCAGAATTCAATTATGGCTGTTATCACAGCATTTAAAACTGTCTTTTCTGCTTGCAAAATACAAGATAAATATGCATGCAGTTAGCATTTGTCAAGATGGAAATCACAATTCATGTCAGCAAAGCAGAGCTAACAGAAACTAACGAGATGGAAAAATTCTGTATAAAAGCTTGTAAAGTTAGTGGGGGACTCAAATAACGTTAGATCGATGCAGAATTGCATTTGGTGACAGGCATTTAACCTTTAACTAAAGTTCAATGCAGAATCATCTAAATTGCATAGGTTTTGAGGAAGGCTGCAATTATACTGGAAAGGGTTTAGTTTGAAACAAAATTAATAGGAAGAAACAAAAACCCATCCAGTTCAGCACTTTAATTAGCTTCAGGCTCAGCACCTGGCCTGTATTGCATTAATTCGGAGTCCATTATTTTCCTGCAGCACTGCTATTTACAAATCAGACTGCCATTGATATGTAAAATAATTCCTTAACTTCTGTATTACTTGGACCTTACATCTCCTGTAGGACCAAGTACACTTTCACATCACGACAGTGGATTTCTCTGCATCAAAACTTTCAAAGATTTAGCAGCTCCTAATTTAACTCTATTCACTTGTAGAGCACTCAGTCATTATGGGATAGGAGGAGGTGGCCATTCTGCTCATTGAGTCAATGCCACATCTCCATAGACCAATCCAGTCAGGCCCATTCCCCCACTCTATCCCCATAGCCCTGCAAGTTCCTTTCCCTCATGCGCCCATCCAATTTCCTTCTGGAATCATTTCTCTTTCACCATCTTCAGAGGCAGCAAGTTTCGGTCACTGTCATTTGCTGCTTAAGAAAGTTCTTCCTTGCGTTGTCTTTTGCCCAAAATCTTAAATCTGTATCCCCCAATCCTTGTACAATCAGCTCATGGGAAGAGCTTTGCGTCATCTACCTCATCTAAGCCTGTCATAATTTTGCACAACTTCATCAAATCCCCCTCCAATCTCCTTTGCTCCATAAAGAACAATTCCAGCTTCTCCAATTCCTTGTAGCTGAAATCCCTCATCCCTGGAACCATTCCGATAAACCTCTGTGAACTCACAAAGGCTCTCATATCCTTCCTAAAATGTTAGCAGAAATTGGTGCAGCACTTGGGTTATTTTCAAGTGAAAAATTTGCATGCACTCTCATTCAACCAATATATCTGACCCACCATGGTGGGATATATTGGTTGAATGAGAGTGTATGCAAATTTTTCACTTGAAAATAACCAAAGTGTGGCACCAATTTCTGTTAACATTTTAGGTGGGTCGAATCTCAAACAATGATGAGACAGAGTACAGGAATGAGAGAGAGAATCTGGTGAACAGGTGTGGCAACAATAATCCCTCCCTCAATGTCAACAAAACGAAAAAAATTGTCACCGACTTCAGGAAGCGTAAAGGAGAACATGCCCCTGTCTACATCAATGGGGACAAAGTAGAAAGGGTCAAGAGCTTCAACTTCTTAGGTGTCCAGATCACCAACATCATGTCCTGGTCTCCTCATGCCGACACTATAGTTAAGAAAGCCCACCAATGCCTCTATTTTCTCAGAAGACTAAGGAAATTTGGTACGTCAGCTACGACTCTCTCCAACTTTTACAGATGCACCATAGAAAGCATTCTTTCTGGTTGTATCACAGCTTGGTATGGCTCCGACTCCGCCCAAGACCATAAAGAACTACAAAAGGTCGTGAATGTAGCACAATCCATCACGCAAACCAGCCTCCCATCCATTGACTCTGTCTACACTTCCCACTGCCTCGGCAAAGCAGCCAGTATAATTAAGGACCCCACGCACCCCAGACATTCTCTCTTTCACCTTCTTCCGTCGGGAAAAAGATACAAAAGTCTGAGGTCACGTCCCGACTCAAGAACAGCTTCTTCCCTGCTGCCATCAGACTTTTGAATGGACTTCCCTTGCATTCTGCACTCTCTCATTTCCTTCTCTATGAACGGTATGCTTTGTTTGTATAGCACGCAAGAAACAATACTTTTCACTCTATGTT
Source organism: Mustelus asterias (assembly GCF_964213995.1). Classification (NCBI taxonomy): domain Eukaryota; kingdom Metazoa; phylum Chordata; class Chondrichthyes; order Carcharhiniformes; family Triakidae; genus Mustelus; species Mustelus asterias. Next base: position 45,645,826 of record NC_135806.1, on the reverse strand, counting down.
AATACATAGAACATACAGCACAGAACAGGCCCTTCGGCCCACGATGTTGTGCCAAGCTTTATCTGAAACCAAGATCAAGCTATCCCACTCCCTATCATCCTGGTGTGCTCCATGTGCCTATCCAATAACCGCTTAAATGTTCCTAAAGTGTCTGACTCCACTATCACTGCAGGCAGTCCATTCCACACCCCAACCACTCTCTGCGTAAATAACCTACCTCTGATATCCTTCCTATATCTCCCACCATGAACCCTATAGTTATGCCCCCTTGTAATAGCTCCATCCACCCGAGGAAATAGTCTTTGAACGTTCACTCTATCTATCCCCTTCATCATTTTATAAACCTCTATTAAGTCTCCCCTCAGCCTCCTCCACTCCAGAGAGAACAGCCCCAGCTCCCTCAACCTTTCCTCATAAGACCTACCCTCCAAACCAGGCAGCATCCTGGTAAATCTCCTCTGCACTCTTTCCAGCGCTTCCACATCCTTCTTATAGTGAAGTGACCAGAACTGCACACAATATTCCAAATGTGGTCTCACCAAGGTCCTGTACAGTTGCAGCATAACCCCACGGCTCTTAAACTCCGACCCCCTGTTAATAAAAGCTAACACACTATAGGCCTTCTTCACAGCTCTATCCACTTGAGTGGCAACCTTTAGAGATCTGTGGATATGGACCCCAAGATCTCTCTGTTCCTCCACAGTCTTCAGAACCCTACCTTTGACCCTGTAATCCACATTTAAATTAGTCCGACCAAAATGAATCACTTCACATTTATCAGGGTTAAACTCCATTTGCCATTTTTCAGCCCAGCTTTGCATCCTAGCTATGTCTCTTTGCAGCCTACAACAGCCCTCCACCTCATCCACTACTCCACCAATCTTGGTGTCATCAGCAAATTTACTGATCCACCCTTCAGCCCTCTCCTCTAAGTCATTAATAAAAATCACAAAGAGCAGAGGACCAAGCACTGATCCCTGTGGCACTCCGCTAGCAACCTGCCTCCAGTCCGAAAATTTTCCATCCACCACCACCCTCTGTCTTCGATCAGATAGCCAGTTACCTATCCAATCGGCCAACTTTCCCTCTATCCCACGTATCCTAATAATAAATCAAATCAAAATCAAATAAAGAAAATGACCTAATATACTCAAGAAAGCAACATCTATGGCTCTCACACAAATGGAAACCAAATAAAATGCAACTTCTCGAAAAAATACTGCACATCTATACTCAATGTTCATCATGGGATGGGTTTAATTCAGATGCAGCTGACAAATGCCAGTAATGAACTATTAAATCTGATTCTTATCATGATAGTTACCTCATCCAATCTGCAACAAAGCTTGGCTTTTTTGTTTTAAGAGAACAGATGCATTTGGACAAGGTCCTGACAAATATCCCACAGAGAGTCTTGCCTAAGTGCTTTCTTTTCTCCTTTTAAACTTGAAATTTATGCATATTCAACAAGTCCAATTTATAAGTTGTTTTACTGTCAGCTGACTTTCATTAAAAACCAACTATCTTTCCTATAGTTTAGCTAGGCACACAGCATTCTGTTATATTTCTTACAGAAAAAATGTGGTTCTCTCCTTTAATGACTCAGGAAGCCCAACTGGAAAGGAACATAGTCATAAATTTCAAGTTTAAAAGGATATTGGTTAGTTTATAACAAAATGCAAAGTAAAACCACGATCATGGTATACACACACTAGTCCCTGCCTGGCACTCGCGTTCAGCAGGCCCAGTCCTGGGCCTACCTTATAAAAGGCTCAGGTAATGAGTTCCAGCTGGGCGGGCCACCGCCTGCTGCCTGGGGAACTCACTCAGCGAATCCCACAGGGAGATCAATCGGTGATTCCCCATGGACCTCGTGGGGTTATCACATCTCCAAATAATTCTTCTAATTAAAGGCACTTTATTTTATCATCTTGAATACTTGTATGAAACTTTGCACAGCTAACTCAGTCACTTATATCTTGCACGAGGGATTTAATTCCTATTTGTGTCCTGCATTAACATGTATTTCCGAGGATCTATTTAAAGCGTGCAGAAACAATGATTTTTCTCCTTCAACAAAATGAAGTATCTTTTGAAAAAATCACATGGTCTGACCAGCTTTGGTGCTGCAGTCAACTGCTGACATCTTTGAATTTCCTTTGCTTCCAGTACCACAGCCAAATCCACTCGTCATTTAAGTTTGGATTTTATAGAAAGTTCCTATTTATTGGCTGAACTGAGTCCAAACGCAGCATTCACCAAACCATAATAGGTAGCAGCTCATGATTCACCTGAACAACAAACAAGAAGTTTTGTCAAAATTCTCATTTTAACCCAACTAATTTTGAAAGATTAACCTCTTGTAGTAAATCATAATTAATCACTAAATTAATTCAAATGATTTACTAAATTCTGTGACACTCACTAATTTAAGAATTTAAATTGGGGAGAAAAAGAAAATATTTCTTTTTCAGAAATCTCAAACATCACAGCAATCCTATCGGGAATCAGAAAGTTACAATGATCATCTTTGCATAGTGACTCGTGCAGTATTCAGAATAAATATTTTCTTATGATGAATGGGGCCACAAGATTTGTTGCCAGTTTATGAGTAAATATTCTAATTTAAGCCTGTAAATAACTGTCCATATACAGCAATGTCATCACTGAAATCACCCTGTCAATTTGTCATGGAAGAACATTGGCCCTTTGTTAATCTATGGATACAGAGGTGTAGGCAAAGTAACCTTTACTTTGGGAGGGAACACACACTGTTGAATTGGGGAACTGCATCTGTTTAATGAGGTTAGGTCAGTGAATCATTTGTAAAATGCTGTTGGCATGGAGAACACAATTCTGGAAATAATGGAACATTTGTAAAGCATGTTCCTAAAAGCGTCGCACAGTTGACTTCTTTGCACTTCCGTCAGGGAGTTCTACTATGTAGTGACTGAAAATTCTAAATAATTTTTCTTTTAATGTGATTTTAATCAAGTAACAAAGACTTGGAGGCAACTATAAGGCAGCAATATCATCAAGGATTAAGATAATATCACATACCAAAAAATTGAAGGATGATTTAAAAACTAACTTAACTTCAGTACCCTACAGTATAAACAGATGGACCATTAACAGGTACAATAACATATAAATGACATATAAAGCTCAAAATTCAGAGCACATTTTATAATTTTTTCCTCATTGAGATGATAACGCCAGGATGTGAATCAGCTACTTTTACATCAGGGATAGCATGGGTCCGATACAAAGTAAAGCTTTCTTTACTCTGGCCAAAATCATACTTTAATCCTTCTTTTGTGCTTATATGAATTATTTATTTCTCAGAACAGGCCTCTTTATCTGAGTGAGGCTGCCAATTTGGGTCCAACTGCAGGGAAATTTAACTTCAGGCCTCATCTCCACTATGAGCTGGGTTGAGACCAACTGAATGGATTTCGTTTGAAATTCATTTGGCCGCTGAGAGGAAATTGTCATCCCATCAGTCTGGGCCAGATTCAAATCCATATCTCAGAGGTGACAGGAAATTCTGCTGACCCTTAACAATATTTGCAATGGGACCCTACCCTGAAATATTTAACAACTCTTTTCCAACACAACTGTTCTCACTGGCCAAAACAAACGAGATCACTGTTGCAGGCTTGGTGCAAGATGCACTCTATATTGATTGAATAAATGAAACTACTACTTTGAGCTTCATAAACCATTAAGATAGAATCATAGAATCCCTACAGTGCCGAAGGAGGCCATTCGGTCCATCGAGTCTGCACCAACAACAATCCCACCCAGACGGTTTCCTCTGTAACCCCACAAATTTATCCTGCTAATCCCCCTGATACTAAGAGGCAATTCAGTGTGGCCAATCCACCTAACCTGTGCATCTTTGGACTATGGGAAGAAACCGGAGCACCCAGAGGAAACCCACGCAGACTCAGGGAGAATGTATAAACTCCACACAGACAGTGACCCAAGGTCAGAATTGAACCCATGTCCCTGGCGCTGTGAGGCAACAGTGCTAACCACTGTGCCACCGAGCCGTTGTTAAATTAAAATTATTTACATTGTTCAAAAGTTACACCAATCATTTAAAGTCACCAAAGAAAAACATATCAGCCCTAAAGGCAGGACAGGGGAAAAAGAAAAGGTTTAACTGTTAATATTCCATGAGGGAGGCAATGAAAGAAATTATGTTGTCTCTTATGTACAAATACTGCAATTGATAATCTACAATACAACAGCAATGCAGTTCAAAGTGATTCAGGTATATATATTTGCTGCTCAATGTCTAAAAAGCCCAGCAGCAGAAAATCTATGCAAGCCCCAACAAGCTCTATTTGTTCACACTATTAAAACACAAAGAAAAATCCTTGGATATATTGGCCCCAAGATTGCTGAAGCTGCATGTCCGAATGCACAAATTGGATTTTGTACCTCACCCTTCATATACTTTTGAACCTTAAATTGCTGGAGAAGCACATTTGTCAATGGCAAGGTCAACAGGGCATCTGGGATATCATGAACCTCAGATCCAATTGTCCATATCCGTAACCAGTGAAACATAATGATAGAGAAATAAATTAAGTGTTGCAGGAGTAGGGGGCTAGATACAGAAAGAGAAATAAGAGGGGGGGGGGGGGGGGGGAAACAGACTAGATTAAGAAAGTGACATAAATGAGACAATGGGGAAGAGTAAGATGCTTTTTGAAAGAAAGACTTTTGTAAATTAAGAATCTCGAGAATTTCCCAGTTACAAGAGTGAGACTCCTTTCAACTGTCCCCTGGAGTTTCACATCAAGACCATAAATCACATTATTTCCAGGCTCCTTCCAACACAAGTTACCAACAATAAATGTCTGAGATGAGATTTGTTCATGTTAACAGCACAAATGCACCAATCACTCGACATTCAGGGGAAGATTAATGACAAGCTCTTGCAACAGCATTAATCATCCAACAATTTGTGACAATTCACAACTTACGGCATATCCCATCCTCACCACAAACTATGTTTATTTTTTTAAAAGGCATATTAATAATTGCAGAAACCATGATCTCATTGTTATTTTCCCAGCATATTTTGGGCTGAACATCTTGCTTGAATAATGTTTTCTATCCACTGAACCTTCATATACATGATAATCTTTTAACTAAAACAACCTACAACTCTTTTCAATGTTTTAAAGTGGCCGAAAGCACTTCACAGGGAAGTTGGAGTCACAGATGTATGAGTCGTAAAGGCACAGGAGGTGGCCAATCAGCCCATCAGAGCGTGCCAGCTCTCTGTGCAGCAACCCAGTCTGTCTCAAAGAAACGCTGAGACCGAACCACATATTTGGGCAGATGACCAAAAGCTTGGTCAAAGAGAGGGGTTTTAAGGAGGAAAGGAAGGTATAGAGGAAGAGAGGATTAGAGAAGCATAGCTGAGGTATGGATGGCAGTTTGAAATCACCTTAAGTTTCTGTTGGGTGGGGGGGCGGGGGGGCGCAGCAGAACGCGGGAGATCAGCCAGGAATGCATCAGAAGAGTCACGTCTCAAGCTAACATAGAAACATGGAAAACAGGATCAGGAGGAGGCCATTCATTATCATGGCTTGCCTGATCCCACCTTCCCCCATATCCTTTGGTATCCTTCGCTCAAGAGCTATATCATAGAATCCCTACAGTGCAGGAGGCCATTCGGCCCATCGGGTCTGCATCGACCGCAATCCCACCCACGCCCATATTTACCCCGTTGATCCCACCGACACGAGGGTCAATTTAGCATGGCCAATCAACCTAAACCACACATCTTTGGACTATATCTAACACCTTCTTGAAAATATTGAATGTTTTGGCCTCAGCTACTTTCTGTTGTAGCAAATGGGCTTACCACTCTTTGGGTGCAGAAATTTCTCATTTCTATCCTAAAGTCGATCCTGTATCCTCAGACTCTGATCCCTGGTTCTGGACACCTCCACCATCGGAATCATCCTTCTTGCATCTACCCGGTCTAGTCCTGTTAGAATTTTATTGCTTTCTATGAGATTCCCCCCTCATTCATCTGAACTCCAGCAAATACAATCCTAACCGACTAAATCTCTCCTCAAGCGTCAGTCTTGCCATCCCAGGAATCAGTCTGGTAAACCGTCTCTGCACTCCCTCTAAAGCAAGAACATCCCTTCTCAGATAAGGATGCAAAACTGCACATAATATTCCAGGTGTGACCTCACCAAGATCCTGTATAATTGCATCAAAACATCACTGCTCCTGTACTCTAATCCTCTTGCTATGAAGGCCAACATGCCATTTGCCTTTTTTACTGCCTGATGCATCTGCATGCTTACCTTCAGTGACTGGTGTATGAGGACACCCAGGTCTCTTTGTATACTCCCCTCTCCTAATTTATGGCCATTCAAATAATAATCTGCCTTCCCGTTTTTGCTACCAAAGTGGATAACCTCACATTTATCCAAATTATACTGCGTCCGGCAATCATTTTCCCACTCACTCAGCTTGTCCAAATCATACTGAAGGACCTCTGCATCCTCCTCACAGCTCACATTCCCACCCAGTTTTGAGTCACAAAAGACATGAATGAGAGTTTCAGCAGCAGATGAGTTAAGACAGAGATAAGGTCAAGCAATGTTACCGAGTTGGAAATAGGCATTTTTGACGATGGTATAAATATGAGGCGAGAAGCTCATCTCAGGATTAGACGTGACATCGAGGTTGCAAATAGACTGGCTTCATCTTGGATTGCTGCCAAGGAGCGGGATGGAATTGGCTGTAAAGGAAGAGAGTTTGGGGTGGGAAACCTAAAACAATGGCTTTAAACGTCCCAATATTTAATTGGAAGAAGTTTCTGTTCATCCAGTACTGGATGTCGGAAAAAAAACCTGATAACTTAGCAACACTAGAAGAGTCAGGCGTGGTGATAGGTGAGAAGAGCTAAGTGTTGTTGGTGTATATGTAGAAACTAGCTGTGTCTTCAGGTGATATTGCCAAGGGGCAGCATGTAGATGAGAAATAGGAGAGGGTTATGGATCAATTTTTGGAGAACATCAAATGTCTTACAACTTTCATTTTTAAAGTCATATATTCTGCCCATATGTTTATATTTCCATTACAAATCCTTACGTTCACATTTTGGAGACCGCTTATGTATATTTGCCATGCTGGACTTACAATCCAGCTCGTGATGCTACACATAACAGGAAGTTGCGTTTATATGGTGCCTTTATCATAGTCAGAACATCCCAAGGGCTTCACTGCAGCACTAGCAAACAAAATTTGACACCAAGCCACATAAAGAATCCTCACTCTGTCCTGAGATCAGCTTGGGTCCCCATTGTGAAATTTTTACCAGCACAGGTCCCTTCAAATTTCATTACCATATTTGAGAATCCCTGTCTGTCCCTACTGCACCTGCCCTTCCCCAGTGTGTATCCACCTCAATCCCTGAAAATAATAAACTTCCTCATGACCACATTTCCACTTGAGTGGCAGTGTTTTCCCAGCATCTTCATCATAGAATCCAACAGTGCAGAAGGGGGCCATTTGGCCCATCAAGTCTGTACCGACACAATCACACACCCAGGCCCTATCCCCATATCATTTGCCCTAGCTGGTTCCCCTGACACTAAGGGGCAATTTAGCATGGCCAATAACCTGCACATCTTTGGAGTGTGGGAAGAAACCAGAGCACCTGGAGGAAACCCTTGCAGACACGGGGAGAACGTGCAAACTCCACACAGACAGTGGCCCAATCTGTGAATCGAACCCAGGTCCCTGGCGCTGTGAGGTAGCAGCGCTAACCACTGTGCCACCCCCAATAAAAGACATTTTTTAAAAATTCTCTCATGGGATCGGGTATAACTGGCAAGGCCAGCATTTGTCATCCATCCCTAATTGCCCTCGAGAAGGTGGTGATGAGGAGTCACCTTCTTGAGCCACAGAAGTCTGCCTGGTGTCAATACACCGACGGTGCTGTTCAAAAGGGAATTCCAGGACTTTGATCTAGTGACAGTGAAGGGACAACTATATAGTTCCAAGTCAGATGGTGTATGGCTTGGAGGGGGTGTTCTCATGCATCTGCTTTCCTTATCTTTCTAGATCACAGGTCTAACAGGTGCTGTCAAAGGAGCCTTGCTGAGTTGCTACAATGCACCTTGTATACAATACTCACTGCTGCCACTGTGTGTCGGTGGTGGAGGGAGTGAATGTTTAAGTTGGTGGTTGGGGTGCCAAACAAGTGGGGCGCTTTGTACTGGATGGCATACAGTTCTGGAGAGAGTACAAAAGAGGTTTACAAGAATGGTTCCAGGGATGAGAAACTTCAGTTATGAGGATACAATAGGGAGATTGGGACTGTTCTCCTTGGTGAGAAGACAGCTGAGAGGAGATTTGATAGAACTGTTCAAAATCATGAGCGGGCTGGACAGAGTAGATATGGAAAACCTGTGCCTGCTCGTAAAAGGATCAAGAATGAGAAGGCATAGATTTCAAGTGATTTGCAAAAGAAGCAAATGTGATGCAAGAAAAAACTTTTTCACACAGCGAGTGGTTCAGGTTTACCAGACTGATTCTGGAATGGATTGCCTGAAAGTATGGAGGAGAAAGATTAAATTGGGGTATTCAAGAGGGCATTAGATGATTTTTTGAATACATACAATGTGCATGATTACAGAGAAAAGACGGGAATGGCACTGAGTCACGATGCTCTTTTGGAAAGCCAGTGCAGACATGATGGGCCGAGTGACCTCCTTCTGCAATGCAATGATTCTATGATTGGAAAGTAGAAATGCGTAGATATGGGTCAAGTACGCAATTGGACAAAGCAATGATCCCTCATGACTCAACGTCTTACCAACACTTGCATACACATAAACTGCTTGAACTGCTCTGCACTTCAACTTTATGATATTCCAGGTCTATATTTTCGAATAGCTATCTATTTTATTAGACTATCCTCAACATATTTCTAAAGGTTATGATCTGAACCTCAATAACTGAGTAGTTTCTCCAGTATAAACAAACACATCAATGATGTGGTGTGGCTGGATTTCCAGAAGACATTTGACAAAGTACCGCATAAGATAACGGTGCACAGTGTTACGGGTAATGTATTAGCATGGATAGAGGATTGGTTAGCTAACAGAAAGCAAAGAGTGGGGATAAATGGGTGTTTTTATGGTTGGTGATCAGTGACTAGTGGTGTGCCTCAGGAATCAGAGTTGGGACTACAATTGTTTACAATTTACATAGAGGATTTGGAGTTGGGGACCAAGTGTAGTGTGTCAAAGTTCACAGATGACACTAAGATGAGTGGTAGAGCAAAGTGTGCAGAAGACACTCAACGTCTGCAATGGGATATAGATAGTTTAAGTGAGTGGGCAAGGGTCTGGCCAATGGAGTACAATGTTGGTAAATTTGAGGTCATCCATTTTGGTAAGAATAACAGCAAAATGGACTATTATTTAAATGCTGTGCAGAGGGACCTGGGTGTCCTTGCGCATGAATCAGAAAAAGTTGGTTTGCAGGTGCAGCAGGTAATTAAGGCAGCAAATGGAATTTTGTCCTTCATTGCTAGAGGGATGGAGTTTCGAAACAGGGACATTATGTTGCAACTGTATAAGGTGCTGGTGAGGCCACACCTGGGGGACGGTGTACAGTTTTGGTCCCCTTACTTGAGAAAGGGCATTGTAGGGGGTACCGAGGAGATTCACTAGGTTGATTCCAGAGTTGAGAGGGTTGGCTTATGAGGAGAGACTGAGTAGACTGGGACTATACTCATTGGAATTTAGAAGAATGAGGGGAGACCTTATAGGATCATATGCAATTATGAAGGGAATAGATAAGACAGAAGCAGAGAGGTTGTTTCGACTGGCGGAAACCAGAACTAGGGAGCATAGCCTCAAAATAAGGGGGAGCAGATTTAGGACTGAGTTGAAGAGGAACTTCTTCACCCAAAGGGTTGTGAATCTGTGGAATTCCCTGCCCAGTGAAGCAGTTGAGGCTACCTTGTTGAATGTTTATAAGGCAAAGACAGATAAATGTTTGAACTGTAAAGGAATTAAGGGTTATGGTGAGCGGGGTGGGGTAAGCGAAGTTGAATTCATGAAAACATCTGCCATGATCTTATTGAATGGTGCAGCAGGTTCAAAGGGCCAAATGGCCAACTCCTACTCCAAGTTCTTAAGTTCTTATGAGTCCTAAATCTACTCCCCCTTATTTCGAGGCTATGCCCCCTAGTTCTGGTTTCACCCGCCAGTGGAAACTATTCTGCAAATAAGTGATAAGGATGCAGTCTGCTATCCATTAGAAATTTAATGGGGTTGCATTTTAACAAGTTCAGCTCAAACGCAAACATCCTGAGATAGGACTTGATTATGAAAATAAAATCTAATAGACAAAGCGGTCTAAGTAAGAAATGGAGGCAGGAGTAGACCATGCAGCCCTTCAAACCTGCTCTGTGCTTCAGGGGGGACAGATATAAAAGGGGCCTGAGCGGCAACTTTTTCACACAGAGGGTGGTGCACATTTGAAATGAGCTGCCAGAGGAGGTAGTAGAGGTGGGTACAATTACAACATTTAAAATACATTTGGACAGGTACTTGGATGGGAAAGGGATATGGGCCAAACACAGGCAAATGGGACCAGTTCAGTTTAGGAAACCTTGTCAGCATAGACGAGTTGGACCGAAGGGCCTGTTTCCATGCTGTAGATTTCTATGACTCTCTGATAAGATCATGGCTGATCCTCTACCTCAACTCGTTTTCCCCTGATACCCATGACCACTCGTTCCTTTAAGTGTCCAAAAACCTATCACTCTCAGTCTTCAATATACTCAACGACTCGGCATGCACTGAGAATTCCAAAGATGTACAACACTTGGAGTAAATAAATTTCTCCTCATCTCAATCTTAAATAGTCAGTTCCTTTTTCTGAAACGATGTTTTTTTTCTGAAACTATACCCCTCCCCTCCCCACCCCACTCCCCAGTTCCAGACTCTCCAACCAGGTGAAACAGTCCTTACCATTAAACAAGTTTGGTTGAATTTTGGCACATGAGAGGTAGCTGAACCAAGCTCACATCCCTCCGTGCCTACAACACGAAGTAGATATTTTGTATAAGGGGCTGGAGATAGAAATTCTGGGGCGGTCAGTAAAGTACAAGGTCCCGAGAGGTCCAAAAGTCACAGTTCTCAAATGCTGGCCTTATCCCCTCAGTGCCTGGCTGCTCCTGCATGTTGTACAGTCAGGCCTCTCTCACTCTCTCTCTCTCTCTCTATGTGTGGAAGCCGCAGACCGGTTTAAAAAAAAGACACTGCATTGCAACCGTGCCAAGCAGACAGACCGCGCTCCCCATTCATTAACCCCGGGCCTGATGTATCAGAATTCCATTCCCTGAAACTGCAACATCTGAGAATTCCAATGGAACCCTCCGCAACGTTCTAGAATACTTTACCTAGTACCCGGATGCCCTCCACCGCACTCACTGCGCAGCCGCAGCCAGCCTTGACGTGTACTGACAGGAGACTCAGAGCAGCCTCCTGGGCAGCAGCTTCCCCAGCCAGCGTCCCTCCACTCAGCCAGTCTCTCACTGCAGAGACTGCTGCTCTGGCAGGGGGATGAGGCTGGCCCATTGCATTGGGGGCGTGCTAACACCTGCGATCGTGGTTTGCCTCAGGCAAGAGTAAAGGTTCAAGGGAGCCAATTAAATAAAATCGAGGCATTACCTGATGCAATTTTTTAAAGCAATCTCGGCCTTTTGGCTGAGCTGAAGCCTGGGAGGGAGGTGCAATCCCTCACTCATCCTGTCAGCTTGCATCTAGTTTGATCGAGCCCAGGATGGGATGCAATGTTTTGTCTTGCCAGCTTGCATCTTGTTTATCCCTTATGTGGGGACCATGATTGGACTTCAGTTGAATTGGCTTTTTTGATTAGAAATAAAGTACCGAAAGGCACCAATAAAAAAAAATGCTGTTCAGTGCAATGACATGATTTATCCCAGCACCTATCTCTCTAGCTCTTGCTGCTGCTGGCGAGGTTAATGCTCATATTGTCTCTTCCCCTTCCGCCCCCTCACGACGCTGTTAACACATAAAGGATTACAGGCATTCTTTGCAGGGAGTAAGTATGTTTTCATGCAAATTGTATGTGCAAAAACAGTAAAGAGTTAATACAATTTGATTTAATTTATTATTGTCACATGTATTAATATACAGTGAAAGGTATTGTTTCTTGCGTGCTATACAGACAAACATACATAGAGAAGGAAAGGAGAGAGTGTAGAATGTAGTGTTACAGTCACAGCTAGGGTGCATTGAAAGATCAACTTAATACGAGGTAGATCCATTCAAAAGTCTGATGGCAGCAGGGAAGAAGCTGTTCTTGAGTCGGTTGGCACATGTCCTCAGACTTTTGTATCTTTTTCCTGACGGGAGAAGGTGAAAGAGAGTATGTCCGGGGTACATAGGGTCCTTGACTATGCTGGCTGCTTTTCCAAGGCAGCGGGGAGTGTAGACAGAGTCAATGAATGGGAGGTTGGTTTGTGTGATGGACTGGGCTTCGTTCACAACCCTTTGTAGTTTTTTGCAGTCTTGGACAGAGCAGGAGCCATACCAAGCTGCGATAATCTGGAAAGGATGCTTTCTATGGTGCATCTGTAAAAGTTGATGAGAATCGTAGTGGCCATGCCATATTTCCTTAGCCTCCTGAGAAGGTAGAAGTGTTGATGGGCTTTCTTAACTATAGCACGGCATGGAGGGACCAGGACAGGTTGTTGGTGATCTGGACACCTAGAAACGTGAAGCTCTTGATCATTTCCACTTCGTTCCCATTGATGGAGACAGGGGCATATCTTCCACTGCGCTTCCTGAAGTCGATGACTATCTCCTTCGCTTTGTTGACATTGAGGGAAAGATTATTGTTGTCGCACCAGTCCACCAGATTCGCTTTCTCTTTCCTGTACTCCATCTCATCATTGAGATCCGATTCACTACGGTGGTGTCGTCAGCAAACTTGAAAATTGAGTTAGAGAGGAATTTGGCCGCACAGTCATAGGTGTATAAGGAGTATAGTAAGGGGCTGAGGACACAGCCTTGTAGGGAACCGGTGTTGAGGATAATCTGGGGGAGATATTGTTGCCTATCCTTACTGATTGCAGTCTGTGGGTTAGGAAGTTGAGGATCCAGTTGCAGAGAGAGGAGAAAAAGATTGAGCTAAATATTCAATGTATACAAAAGATATATTCCATACATAATAACAACAAAAAATGCTTTATAAACTCTGCTAGAGAATCTGGCAGTCCTGTCGAAGGATCATTTAGATCTGAAAAGTTTAAAGTTTATTTATTTGTCACATGTAAGACTTACATTAACACTGCAATGAAGCGACTGTGAAATTCCCCTAGTCGTCACACTACTGCACCTGTTCGCGTCAATGCACCTAACCAGCACTTTCAAACTGTGGGAGGAAACTGGAGCACCCGGCGGAAACTCACGCTGACACGGGGAGAATGTGCAAACTCCACACAGACAGTGACCCAAGCCGGGAATCGAACCCAGGTCCCTGGCGCAGTGAGGCAGCAGTGCTAACCACTGTGTCACCGTGCTGCCTTGTTTCTCCCCACACAGATTTGTAGCATCTGCAATATTTTGCTTTTATGTTCCATACATGCCCAGTGGCATTTCTGCTGGATAACTGAAGGGCAGACCACTTGGATAATGTGGGAACTGGAGATTATGTAAATGGGAACCTTGTTTTGTCCAGATCAGTGGGGTGTTGTCAGCCATGCCCAGTGCCATGTGGACGTCCAAAAGCACCCACCTAAACATAGGATGCCATTAAATTTTAAAAAGACTTGCATAAAGTAAAGCAATTCCATGCAAGTAATTTTTCCTATCTAATTAGAGGCTCATCTTGTCCATGAGACTGATATGCTCCCACAATACTCTTTCCACCAAATTGCGAGTCAACCAACTTCCCTCCTTGGACACCATGTTAATTTATTGTTCACAGTTCCCTCTCTTTCTCTCCTTCAAATTGCCACGATCATGTCCCTCAAAAAACCCACTTATGACCCCTGTGCCCATGCAAATTATTACCCCAGCCCATTCTTTTCTCAAATTCCTGGAAGGTATTGTCGCCTCTCAAATCATTAAGAATATTTTCCACAACTCCCAAGTTTGAAGTCCTCCCATCGGGTTTTAGCCTTCTCGACCTTCCTGCAACTTTTGACAAGGTTGACCACACCATCCTCCTCTAATGTGACTTCTCCATTGGCCAGTTAGGTGAACTGGTCTCACTTGGTTCCATTTCTAACTAGCAGTCATAGCCAGAGAATCAGCTGCTTCCATTCCAGTCCTCCACTGTTCACTGGAATTTCCCATTGATTGATCCTTGTCTTCCTCATATTTCTCACCTACATATTGCCCCTTGGCAATATAATGCAAAACACATCAAGTGCCACGTGTAGACAGATGGCACCCAGATTGAATAGCCACCTCGTAACCCATCTGCTTCCTCTGATTCATTATGCTATTGGTCCAACATCCAATATTGAATGAACAAATGGTTCTTCCAATTAAATATTGGAAAGACCTAGCCATTGTCTTCACTCACAACTTCAAACTCTGCTTCCTGCCTATAGAGTCCTTTGTTGTCCTCACCACTCTCTGAGGCTGAACCAAACCATTCACAAACATCATGGCCCATGTGAGCCTGAGTTGAGTTACCAATCCCCTCTCCTCTCCAACAAAATGGTTGAATAATCCTACCCAACTCTGCCCTTCCTGAGCTCATCTGAAATCTCATTTATGCCTTTGTTACTTCCAGAGTAAATTCAATGTTTTCCTCACTGGTCTCCCACCTTACACTTTCCATAAACTTGACCTCATCTAACATTCTGCTGCCCTATCCTAACTCACACTGAGTTGCATTGACACACCATTCCTATGCTCACTGTCTTATGTTGGCACATTGGTCTGTTTTCTAATCTGTCCATGGTCTCCTTCCCTATCTCTGTAGCCTCCCCCAGTCCTACAGCCAATGTTGCCTTTGTTGTGCTTTTTTTTGCTCTGTGTGGTCCCTTTAAGATTGTCATGCAGTCATGGGTGTGAGAATGTAAAAGTGAATGTCGGTTGTGCATGGCCTGTTTGTTGCAGCATGTCCCGGATTGTCGTGCAGCCATATACCCATGCAATTTAGAGAGAACATTGCCTATAACCCTCCGAAATCACTGTACTCATCCACTCAAGGCTCTAGTGCATCTCCAATTTTAATTCTTCCACCATTCATTGCCACACCTTCAGTTGCCCACAGGCCCTAAAATTTGGAATTCCACCCCTGAACCTCTCCACCTCTCCTTTAAGACATTCCTTCAACTTTACCTCTGTCCAAGCTGTCAGTCATCATCCTGATATCTTCCTACGTGGTTCAATGTCAAATGTTGTTTGATAGCATCCTTGTGAAGCATCTTGGGATATTCTACTATGTTAAAGGCACCATACAAACACAAGCTGTTCATGCTGTTGATATTCTTCCTCACTGTGGTAACTTTATATCTTGCAATAGTTTTGTGCCAATAGATTACTGATTAACTGTCTATTACTTTGAAATGGCTTTAAAATGGTTACCTAAAACAGAGGCGTGACACAAAGAAATAAGTTGATGAACCAAAATTCTGATATTTTCTGATTTTTGTCCAAGGAATTTTAGCTTGAGTGGCTGAGAATTTAATGTAAAGCATTGAGTATTACAACTCAACAATCTTCTTCAACCACAATCTCAGAAGGGTATCTCCGATTGTGTCGATGTGATTTTTAAAATGCCCAATGCTAGCTAGCCTCAAAGAGAAACTGGAAATTTAATTGGAACTTGTAGTTTTACACTCATGCACACTAATGATGAGGAAAGTGTCTCTCAGACACTTTGCGATTGCTGTGTCTTGGTTACACCCATTCATTTGCATACTCTAAAGCTGTTTCATGGAGGCTGAATTCACTTGTCCATTCTGATACTGTGGAATTATCTTCCAATTACAGTTTCATTCCTCCGCGGAGATTGACTTTCAGTATAAATGTTGGGCCACACATCTGCTTGATGGACTCCTTGTCCTTGCTTTGACTGTTTCTTCTCTGGAGGAAAAGCAATACCATCTGGCTTCCTCTTGTGATGTTGTGATCTGCTTCTTGTTGAGACACTATCTGCTCATATGTTCCAGCTGGTTGGAAGAGGTTTTTTGAAACTGATATGCCAGCTGGGTCTCTATCAAGTGTAGGGGAAGTGACTGAGAGAATTGCCAGGAATATAAATCCCCACCATACAACATGATTATAATGTTCTGACTGTTTTGGAACAAGCATGTGTATATTTTGGCATCAGTGTATTTGCTTTGCTTGATATTAATATGTATTCACAAATTGGCAATAAACATGTTTTAAGCTGAACTCATTGTACTTCTGATGGTGTGTATAATGTGCAGGGTTTCTATATTTATCATCCTTTTGACAAACAACAATAGTGATGTAAAAGCAAAAAACAGAGAATGCCGGAATCTGAAACAAAAACAGAGAATGTTGGAAAACCAAAGCAGGTCTGACAGCATCTGCAGAGAGAGAATCGAGCCAACTGGTGGGATTTTCCGGCCGCGCTCACCCCAAGACTGGAAAATCCCACCTGAGGTCAACGGACTTTTGCATGAACTATGTCCCTTCCGCTACAATTTCCGTGACAGGTGGGACGGGAAAATTCCATCCAACATTTCGAGTCTGGATGACCCTTCATCAGAAACATTGGCTCTATTTTCTCTCTGAAGATGCTGGCAGACCTACTGAGATTTTCCAGGATTTTCTGAACAACATTGATGTTGAATCTTTATTGTATAAAATAGTCCAAGATGCTTCATAGCAGAGAAATGTGCAATGAGCAATAAAAGAAGGACAACTGAAAAGGTAGATTTTAAAACAGTTTAAGGAAGGCATCATTTGGAGACTTTGGAGAGAGAGAAGGAGCAAGAGCTTAAGTCTCTTCCAGTGACAATCAACAGAGGGAAGGAGTGATACACAGGAGCAAGAGAGAAAAGTCAGCTTGATAATACAAATATATAATATAAAATATAAAAAGACAAAAGGACAAGTGCAAAGGGAAATTGGGGAAAAGAGACAGTAAAGGAAAAGATTGGCAATGAAAATTAAAGGGATTCCAAATGTCTTCCATTGGTTTATTAAAAACAATACAATAGCTAGATGAGTGGAGGGCTGATTTGGGCCAAAATGGAGATCTTTTGGTGGAGGCAATAGGCTTGGCTGAGGTATTATTTTATTTATTTATTAATGTCACAAGTAGACTTACATTAACACTGCAATGAAGTTACTGTGAAAATCCCCTAGTCGCCACACTCCGGCACCTGAGGGAGAACTTAGCATGGCCAATGCACTTAACCAGCACGTCTTTCGGACTGTGGGAGGAAACCAGAGCACCTGGAGGTAACCCACGCAGATACAGAGAGAACGTGTAAACTCCACACAAGCCAGTGACCCAAGCCAGGAATTGAACCCGGGTCCCTGACGCTATGCGGCGTCCTCTTGAGTCATCAGTGTTTTTTAAGGAAGACAACTTTATTAAACCTAAGGTTCCCAGGATTCTAGATCAGATAAAAATAGATAAAGAAGGGGAACTAGGAAGGTTGGCAGCCCTTCATACAGGTAAGTTGCCTGGTGGTTGGGATGCACTGTCGGTTGCTGTGGAGATCTTCGGATCCTCCTTTGATACAGAAGTGGTACCAAAGGACAAGAGAATGACAAGTGTTATATCCTTATAGAAAATAAAGGGAGAGGATAATCCTGGCAATGATAAGCCAGTCGGTTTAATGTTGATGGCAGGGCAGCTTTTAGAAACAATAATCTGAAGAAAAGTAACAGCCATTCAGACAAGCGTGAATCAATAAAGGAGAGTCAGCATGGATTTATTCATGGAAAATTGTGTTTGACCAACTTCATTGGTGTAAATTTCCTACAAAAAATGGCAAAAAATCTCAGCACAAAAACTGGTGCAATTCCCACCAGCCCCGGCAGTGCAATCCGGACTGCAAATGTTTGGCACTTAGTAACAATACATTTTTCCCCACGTGAAAAATGCCACACCTGAGGCACGAAGTGTGTGATTCTGAGCACTTTAATCGATGGGACGCTGCTTTTAAATGGCTCCACTGCACTTCCTCTCAGTCATCCCAGGAGGATGGCAGAAAGGAAGCCTGCTCCTCAATTCACAGAGGGGACCCTCACCCATATGCTGGATGTCATTGAGGAGAGATGGGCAGCAATATACCCTCAGGCTGGCAGGAGACCTTCCAGCAAGGTAACAAATCCAGTCTGCGAGATGGTGGCAACACTGGTCAGAGGACAGGGGTGCAGTGCCACAAGAAGATGAATAAACTGCTCCATCCTGTCAGGGTAAGTGCTCCCTGTATTCTCTCTGCACTGCATCTTGCCATCACCCCTCAGAATGCCACATCACAGGGCCCCTGCACCCAACCTCCCACAAGCTTCCTCGCACACCTGGGCACTTTTCATCAAAATCCATCCCTGCTTACACGCTGTGCCCACACATGCCAGGTATCATCAACATCTAACCTAGCAGGCAGCCAGCCCAAATCATCTCCATTTGTGTTCCTGCAAGATCAGCTAGCCTACAACTGCTCTGAGCGAAAGAAGATGGGTAGTGGGATGCCAGAGTTGAAGTTCCTGACTCTTTTTGAGGAGAGAGCCCTCAAGTTCACAGGAGAGAAGCAGGAACATCACCCACCAGCCGGGTCCCACTGCCCACCCCCGACATGACCTTGGAGGAAGTGTTGGAGGAGAACACAGGAAATGCGTCACAGCTATCACTCTCACAATCCACCAGTGCAGAGACACACACCTCGCTAGGCGATTGCAGCAGGCAGACTTATGTGTCACTATCTGGTGAGCACTCCTTCCCTACTACACATACATGCTCCCGCCCCCATGAGGTTCCCTCTAGGGTCCGCCCCTGGCACTGGCCCCAAGCACAGGATGACACTGCCAGGTTGGGTCATTGTCTGTGTGGTGTCTGCACGTTCTCCCTGTGTCTGCATGGGTTTCCTCCAGGTGCTCCGGTTTCCTCCCACACTCTGAAAGACGTGCATTGATCCAGGGGCTATATTCACCTTGCACCCCAGGGTGATCCCTCATGACAGGTTGACGTCTGGGTGAACCTGTTATAAACTTCGTCAACATGAGGGGGGATCATGTGGTGGGGATTGGTTAATTATTTGCAAATGTATTATGTGTTTTTCCGGATCTTGAGCCCCCACCTTCAATCCTGTGCACGAGAGTGTGGGCCCAATGTATCCCCAACTCTACTGAGTATTCCATCTCAACATGGGAATATTATATACAGAATCCAAGGATGGGATTTTCCGGCCACGCTCGCCCCGAAACTGGAAAATCCCCCCCGAGGTCAATGGACCTTCCCATGGTTCGCTCCTTCCCCTGGAGCAGGAAAATTCGCCCCCAAGTGTCCCCCTGATTGTTCCAAGAAAAGTGAATCAAAGCTCTCTGCCGAGTTGCTCTCCAATGACACGCTAAAAATGTAATTGCCTAAACATCGCTGCCCCCTGACCCTATTGGACGTTGGAGATGCAAGGGCATGCAGAGTTATGGAACCAAAATGGATAGATGAATTTAAGATAAAGATCAACTACAATCCAATTGAATGGAAAGATAGGCTTGAAGGGCTAAATAGTCTATTCTTGTTCCTTGTGTCCCTAATTACTAACTAATTGAAGGAAGAGCAAGAAGGCAAAAAATATAGGATATGTGACTGCAAAAAAAAAATATTAGCTGTTTCAAAAAGTGTGGAAGTGCTATTCTTATAAAGTTTAAAGTTTATTTATTAGTCTCAAGTAAGGCTTGCATTAACACTGCAATGAAGTTATTGTGAAATTCCCCTAGTTGCCACAGTCCGGCGCCTGTTCGGGTCAATGCACCGAACCAGCACTTTCAAACTGTGGGAGGAAACCGGAGCACCTGGGGGAAACTCACGCTGACACGGGGAGAATGTGCAAACTCCACACAGACAGTGACCCAAGCCAGGAATCGAACCCGGGTCCCTGGCACTGTGAAGCAGCAGTGCTAACCCCACTGTGCTACCATGCCGCCCATCTTCACAAAGCAGAGCGCTGTGTCAATTTACAGTGAAACTTGAAGTGCAGTAGCTATACATAATTTTGTTTTCGATTAGTCTACACTTCGATGAAGGAAATAATGATGTTGCTTCATTGATAGAAAATGCGTCATCGTTGTCTTCACAGTTTTCTATTATTCCTATCCCCAGATCTCGAAAAACTGCATGATTATCTGACCAAGAGGATGTATAGACTTCCTAACACCAAGCTTTTGCTAATGCTATACTGACGCAGCTTGAAAGAGACACACAATAAAGTGGGAACATGACATTCCCATCATTTTTCTTCCCCTTAGGGAATCATTTAACCTCTGCACAGCACTTTCTTATAGTGACACAACTGAGTTCAAGAACTCAGCAATGAAAAGTATTGATCGTGTAATCCATCAGGACATTAAAAAACACAAGGGCATTCAATCTATCGGAGCTCATGTCATTCAGAAAGAAACTCCTCCTATCCATCCTACATTCTCTTCAGCGCCCCCCCCCCCGCTCATATTACTGTATCTATTTCTTAAGTCACTACAAGATTTCTAACTTCAATATCCTACCCAAAAAACTGACATTTATAACAACAAAGTTTGGTTCAACAATAAGCTTCCTGTAGTTACTGTTGAACTGGTAGTTAGTGTTCAGGTTCTATGAACAACGACAACACAAGATGCCAGCATGGTGGCATAAAATGTTTTTCTTCAGGGCTGAATATTTGGCCCCACCACACCCACGAATGCGGGAATGGAGGCCAAACATTTTGGCAGAGACAAGTTTGGGCCCTGGGAAGACTCCCAACGCCACAGGGTGGACTCGTTGAGAATCTTGTTAAAGATGAGCTGAGGCGGCCAATGGAACTTTCCAGCCAGCTTCCAGTTTCCCAACACAATGCGAGGGGGCGTGCTCAGCTGCCTGGAGGCAGACTCTCAGCAGCAGGCCAGCATTCTGGCACACCTCATAGAGTCATAGAGGTTCACAGCATGGAAACAGGCCCTTCGGCCCAACTTATCCATGCCACCCCTTTTTTAAATTCCTAAGCTAGTCCCAATTGCCCGCATTTGGCCCATATCCCTCTATACCCATCTTATCCATGTAACTGTCTAAACACTTTTTAAAAGACAAAATTGTACCCGCCTCTACTACTACCTCTGGCAACTTGTTCCAGACAATCACCACCCTCTGTGTGAAAAAATTGCTCCTCTGGTCCCTTTTGTATCTCTCCCCTCTCACCTTAAACCTATGCCCTCTAATTTTAGACTCCCCTACCTTTGGGAAAAGATATTGACTATCTAGCTGATCTATGCCTCTCATTATTTTATAGACCTCTATCAGATAACCTGGCAGGCTTACAGGCTGGGTATGGGTACGGCCAAAGACCATCCTATAAAAAGACTCAACTCCAGCCCCTCCCCACCACCACTGCAATGGTGACCTGGTTGATTTTTCTCTGTTTTTTTAATTAAAGTTTTTAAAAGTGGCGGAGGGGGAAACCTCTGGTTGAGACGTCCCCTCAGATACTTAAGGACTGCTGCCAGGTGCTCCTCGGAAGCTGGAAGGCTTTGATTGGTCCTCCAGCTTCATGAGCAAACCCACTGCCTTTAATTGGACAGGAAACAATCTCCTTGCCAATTATGGGCTCACTAGCTTGCAAATTTGAACTTTTCTTTGCCCCTCCCAACCTTGAAGTGGGTATCTGATCTGAAAATAATCCCAACTCACCTCTGTGGTAACAAATTCGGCCCTATGTATTCAGACAGGATTTTCATAATTTTTTTGGAATGTAACGGTAGGAAAATCATCGAATCCTATAGTGCAGAAAGAGGCCATTTGGTCCATTGAGTCTGCATCAACACTCTGACAGACCATCTTACCCAAACTCTATCCCCGTAACCTCACATAGCCACCATGCTAATCTCCCTAACCGACACATCTTTGGACACTAAGGGGCAATTTAGCATGGCCAATCAATCTAACCTGCACATTTTTGAACTGTGGGAAGAAACGAGAGCACCCGGAGGAAACCCACGTAGACACAGGGAGAATGTGCAAACTCCACGCAGTCACCCAAGGCTGGAATTGATCATGGGTCCCTGGCGCTGTGAGACATCAATGTTAATCACCGTGCCACGCCCACAGCAGCAGGATCGCAGGCATTTACCTCTTCTACCTCATCCCCCTTCCTTCACACCCTATCCCACTCCATTGACCCCCCATTCCCCCTTCTTCACCCCAACCTCCCTTCTTCAGCCCCATTCCCCTCCTTCATCCACCCTGCCTCCCTCCTCATCCCATCCCCCTCCTTCACCCCATCCCCCCTTCCTTCACCCATCCATCCCCTCTCCTTCATACCCTATTCTCCTCCTTTGCTCCATTCCCCCTCCTTCACTCACAACCTCTCTCCTTCAGCCCCATTCCCCTCCTTCACCTACCCATGCCCCCTTTCTTCACCCATCCCCCCTTCTTTGCCCATCCCCTTCCTTCACCCACCCATCCCTTCTCCTTAATACCCTATTGTCCCTCCTTCACACCTCCATCCCCTTTCTTCACCCACCCATCCCCCTCCTTCTCCCATCCATGCCTCCCTTCTTTACTCAATCCCCCCTTCTTCATCTCCCCACCCCATGCCCAATTCCACAGTAAGAAAATGCTGATTGTGTGGGAGTTAGAGAGTGTGTGTATGTGTATGAGAGAGAGACACATTTGTAACCAGGCTCCTTCAGGAGTGCGCTGATCCTGAAAGTGGCCACTACACAGGCACTGTGTTGCCATTGGCTACTAGAAATTTTCAAGGGGCAGCAGCCATGGCAATAGGGTGTGGCATCCAGTAGTGCACCAACAGCTCATCAGGAGTGAGAAACACATTTCCAGGTAAACCCCTCATTCTAGCACTGAAACAAGACCAAATCAGTCAACTTCAGGCCTGAATTCTCTCAGAAAGAACACTGTGGTCTGCATTTTGATTAATGTCCTTTTATCCTTCGTGTTATTGTAAGCAGAAGCAAATCAAGGCAACGGCCTCTATGATAGAATCTCAGCACCAGGGCTGCAACCTCTTTAGGCTTTCCAACCAAATAAATATTTTATAAAGATCAAGATAAAGTTCATGTTAAGCAAAATTCTCAAAGAGTCTCGAAGTATCTTTCGACCCCAGAAGTTTTGTCAATCACTTCATTTATCCTATTAGAAGCATAACCACAATACTTAAAGTTAGCTATAAATATTATGAAATGCTGATAATTGGTCAGAAGTTAGGGTGTATTATCTTATTCAATGGATAATATGACAGGGAAAAGATAGTTGAGGATGCAGGCAAGAATTTCTTGCTTCCTCAACATGTTAGAAAATAATGGATTTAATCAGTAGCAGTATTCCTGAGATGATATCCAATTTCCATGTGGGAACTTTAGAATTTCTCAGCACAAAAGGAAGCTACTTGGCCCATTATTATGACAATAAGAAGTCTCACAACACCAAGTTGAAGTCCAATCACGAGCTTTCGGAGCACTGCTCCTTCATCAGGTGAGTTCATCAGGCGAATTCATCACTCACCTGATGAAGGAGCAGCGCTCCAAAAGCTCGTGATTCCAAATAAACCTGTTGGACTTTACCTTGGTGTTGTGAGACTTCTTACTGTTCCACCCAGTCCAACGCCGGCATCTCCACGTCATAATTGTGACAGCACACCTCTTAGCACAGAAGGAACCATCCACATCATCCTATTTCTCATATTTCTCTATTTTTAAAATGTCAAATATAAAATGTTTGATGGAGTCTATTCCTGCCACTGTTTCTGGTCGGAACATTCTGTGTCCTAACAACCCCTCAATTTATATCAATAGTCATTGTATCATCATATTTCAGTTGGTTGAGCACACAATTGCTGCAGACAACTTGCTGTCCCTGTTGTCAGAATGGGTTCAATTTTCAGGTGTAAAGAAAGGTTTTAAAAATGGAGATTGGGTGTGCTGGTTGATGGAAATATGTTATAGAGAAGAAAAATAAAGTTACTTACATAAATAGTCAGAAAGTAGTCTCAAAAATAAATATTTCACAGTATATAAAACATTGGCAGGATGGCATATAAAGGTATCAGATAAGTTGAAATTAACTAAAGCCACAACTGAATGTCAAAAATGTATTATAAAAAAACAACTGATCATGTGGCATTCCCATGGTAAAGCTCTATAAGTTCTGTTGGTGTTCTGAAAAGCCACATAGGTCCTTTGAAAGATTTAGCATGGCGGTGAGGAAGGAGGAATAGGATATAGTTGAAATGTAAATATTTATCTTTTGTATTCATTTTCATTATTGAAGATGATACAGTGGTAGATATAAATGCTTTAGATATTGGCTCCTTGAATGTAAATGCAGAAATGGCCTTAATTTGGTTTGAGGCACTGAAGATTGGTCAGGTTGCTGGATCTGATAATATTTAACTTCGAATGCTGGAGAAAATCAGAGAGCATTAATGTGAGTCATTAATTTAGCTGACTAATAGTTCTTTGAAATCTGGACTAGTTTGAACTGACTGCAGAAAGGGCTTGATGCCAAGCTCCGTTCATTGATACCTAGATAAGAACGTGTGAACAAAAGTAGGCCATTCAGCCCCTTGAGCTTGTTCTGCCATTATGGCTGATTTGTATCCTAACTCTCATTAACCAGATTTGTTTCATATATTGTAAGTAAAGCTCGGCAATTCATGTTTTTAATAGGCATTTTTACAAATTAAACCATTGTATAATGAATTTCTAGCCATGCTATTGATTCAGTGATTCATGGTGCAAAATAAAATGTCGACCTGCATAAATATCTTTCATGTATAAACCACAGTTTTACTGACATGTGGGGCTCGAATGATTAATACACTGGAAAACAATTTAAGATTGAGAAATGATATGGCCAACACATTTTCTTCGGGCTCCAACATCTCAAAATTTCCAACTACATCATTGGTGGAGAGAGAGAGAGCGAGTATTACAGGGGAGTGGGGTGAAGAAAGAGTGTGTGAGGGTGGAGGCAAGAGAGTGTGTGCGAGGGGTGGGCGGATGGAGAGTGTGTGTGAGGGGTGGGGGGAGAGTGTGTGTGAGGGGTGGGGGGGGGAGAGTGTGTGTGAGGGGTGGGGGGGGAGAGTGTGTGTGAGGGGTGGGGGGGGAGAGTGTGTGTGAGGGGTGGGGGGAGAGCGTGTGTGAGGGGTGGGGGAGAGAGAGTCTGTGTGGAGATTGGGGGAAAAGAGTGCATGTGAAGGGTGGGGGGGGGAGAGAGAGTGTGTGAGGGGTGGTGGGAGAGAGAGAATGTGTGTGAGGGGGTGGGAGAGTGTGTGTGAGGGGTGGGGGAAGAGGGAGTGTGTGTGGGGGGCGGTGGGAGAGAGAGTGAGCATGAGGGGTGAGGGGAGAGAGAGTGTGTGTGAGGGATGGAGGAGAGTGTGTGAGAGGTGGGGGTAGAGGGTGTGTGTGAGGGGTGGGGGGAAAAGAGTGTGTGTGACGGGTGGGGGGGAGAAAGAGTGTGTGTGTGAGTGAGTGAGGGGTGGGCTTCAATCTTCACATCCTGACCTGGGGTATCCCTGAAAATAAAACTGAGTACAGGACCTCACTTCCAGTAAATCCACCTCTGAGTAGAGATGAGTAAAGAACCCATTGGCAAATTTCTCAACTGGCATGTCGAGGAAGGGGAGCTCATTAGAAGGCTCCATTTCAAAGGTGTATTTGAGTACGGAATAAAACAAATATATTCATATGAAATATATTCATATGCAGAAACCTTTTTTCTGCAGGCATAAGGAGCATGAAGCGGCATTGTGCATTATTTTGAATCAACAATACCATAGGGGACCATAGTTAACTGATACATTCTTTATGACAGCACCTTGACCAATCAAAGCCAACGTGCCAACCAATCAGCATCCTTTTCTCGTGCAGTATAAATTGTTATTTCCTTTGAAATTTGCCATTCTTGCATCTGTCTTGATGAGCGCAAAACAAAAAGCTTCAAGTCTTTTTTCCAGCAATACACAAATTCTTTACATCCAAGCGACTATTTATATAATAATCGGGGCATAAATTACAATTGTAAGACTCATAAACCCCATCCTCCATTTACTCACTAAAATTTTACAAATGTAAATCGTGTTTTTAAATTATAACTATTTCTTGCTGAAACAAATACAAGTACTGAGTCACTGTGCCAGACCTTTGCAGAGGGCGCACTATGGCATGGTGGTTAGCACTGCTGACTCAGAGCGTCAGGGTTCGATTCCCGGCTTGGGTCACTGTCTGTGTGGAGTTTGCACATTCTCCCCGTGTCTGTATGGGTTTCCTCCGGGTGCTCTGGTTTCCTCCCACAGTCCAAAGTTGTGCGGGTTAGGTGGATTGGCCATGCTAAATTGCCACTTAGTGACAGGGGGACTAGCTAAGGTAAATGCATGGGGTTGTGAAGATTGGGCTGGGTGGGATTGTGGTCGGTGCAGACTCGATGGACCGAATGGCCTCCTTCTGCACTGTATGATTCTATGAGTCTGCCTCCGCCTACTACAATTCCCGTGGAGGGTGGGACAGGAAAATTTCATCCTGTGTTTCAAATTATTCTGTTTTCCCCCAGCAATTTTCAAAGGATGATGTTTAATTATAGCTTTAATTATTGGCAACAGAACTGGTATTATTAGTTTAAACTCTCTTTCTTTGAAACACAAATGTTTTATTTTACTTACAAAGCATTTACCACTACACTGATTTCTTAACCACAAAACTTTGCTGTTTATCAGTTCTGTATTACTTGTTTCCTTTTGATATTTTTGGCAAACGTACTTCCCCATAAAGTTCCAACACTGTACCGCTGGAAGGCTTTTCAGTTCTCTGTCCTGCTTACATCTGTCTTTTTCTGGAACTCTTACTCTTCTTCCTTTTCCTAAACATCTGTAGCTGACTCCTTCAGCTACCCGCTCTTCTTAGTTTTATTTTCCATCTTGCCTTGCACTTCCTTGCCATTAAGTTCAGAGTTCAAAATATCAGCTTAAAGTCACTCTGAAGTCGTGAAGATGTCTGACGCATAACCTGAAATGGTATGGAACAATTGATCCAAACCTTCTACATTTTACATGATTATCTAAAGTGTTGATTCAGTTAATCAGATTAATTATTTGTTTTAAGTAGTATTAATTTATACTTAAAACTTTGCTGCATATAAAGCTATTTCTAATAAACAGCAATTTTAGTTAGTTAAATTTGATATGGAATAATCCCCCACCTAATTTTCTCCCTTAATTTTGCTTTCCTTTGTGTTATCGCAAGCAGGAACAAACCACAGCAATCACCTCTATTGTAGCACTTGCTTTCTTAATCCTTTCCCTGCATTCATTGTGTATTTTGTATTGGTGTCTATTCAGTACATGTCATATGCTTGTGTTTTAATCTTCTGGATCCATGTTTCTGACTTCCCGATTGAAAGCTGATATTAAAAGCGTGCACTGACTACTATCCAGTGACCATTTCATTTTAAAAGAAGATAAGTAACCACTGTAAAGTATTTCCTAAATGTAAGTTATTTTAAATATCTCCTGTATAATAGAGGATATTATGCTAGAAATTATTGTTTCTGATATCAACAAACATTTAATGGGCGGGATTTTATGGCCTTGCTCGTCCCTAAACCGGAAAATCCCACCTCACGTCAACAAAGTTTTCTTTGGTCCGTCCCTCACTCGCTCCGATTCCCGTGGCGGGCGGGATGGTAAAGTTTCGGCCAACATGTTTACATGACATTCCTCTATCTACCAAAATAATTGATTGAATAACATTTTTAAAATTATTTCATGGGATGTGGATGTCACTGGCAAGGCCAGCATTTGTTGCCCATCTCTAATTGCCCTGAACAAAGTGGCTTGAGAGCATCTAAGAGTCAACCACATTGCTGTGGGTCTGGAGTCACGTGTGGGCCAGTCAAGGTAAGGATGATAGGTTCCCTTCTCCAAAGGACATGAGTGAACCAGATGTTTTTTTCCAACAATTGGCAATAGTTTAATCATAGAAAATCATAGAAACCCTACAGTGCAGAAGGAGGCCATTCGGCCCATCGAGTCTGCATCGACCACAATCCCACCCAGGCCCTACCCCCACATATTTTACCCGCTAATCCCTCTAACCTACGCATCCCAGGACTCTAAGGGGCAATTTTTGACCTGGCCAATCAACCTAACCCGCACATCTTTGGACTGTGGGAGGAAACCGGAGCACCCGGAGGAAACCCACGCAGACACGAGGAGAATGTGCAAACTCCACACAGACAGTGATCCGAGTCGGGAATCGAACCTGGGACCCTGGAGCTGTGAAGCAGCAATGCTAACCACTGTGCTACCGTGATCATCATTAGACTTTCTAATCCAGATTTCAGCTGAATTCAAATCCCACAATCTGCCATAGTGGGGTTTGAATCCAGGTCCCCAGAGCATTACCCAGGGTCTCTGAATTACTTGTCCAGTGACAATACCACTATGCCACCGTCTCCCCAAATGCTTCGAAAGGCTAGTCAGGGCATGAATCAATTCCAGCCTCCCGGACTACCTGGATCCACTACAGTTTGCCGATCTTCGCAACAGATCCACAGCAGACGCCATCTCCCTGGCCCTGCACTCAACCCTGGAACACCTAGGTAACAAGGACATCTGTGTCAGACTCCTATTTATTGGCTACAGCTCAGCCTTTAACACCATTATTCCCATGGAACTCATCTCCAAATTCCGTGGCTTGGGCTTTGGCACCTCCCTCTGCAACTGGATCCTGAACTTCCTAATTCACAGACCACAATCAGTAAGGATAGGCAATGACACTTCCTCCACGATCATTCTCAACACCGGTGTCCCACAAGGCTGTGTTCTCAGCCCCCTACTACACTCATTAAACAACTATGACTGTGTGGCCAAATTCCCCTCCAATTCGATTTTCAAGTTTGGTGACAACACCACCGTAGTGGGTCGGATCTCAAACAATGAGGAGACAGACTACAGGAATGAGATACAGAATCTGGTGAACTGGTGCGGCAACAGTAATCTCTCCCTCAATATCAACAAAACGAAGGAGATTGTCATCGACTTCAGGAAGCGTAAAGGAGAACATGCCCCTGTCTACATCAATAGGGACGAAGTAGAAAGGGTTGAGAGCTTCAAGTTTTTAGGTGTCCAGATCACCAACAACTTGTTCTGGTCCCCCCATGCCGACACTATAGATAAGAAAGCCCATCAACGCCTCTACTTTCTCAGAAGACTAAGGAAATTTGGCATGTCAGCTACGACTCTCACCAACTTTTACAGATGCACCATAGAAACATTCTTTCTGGTTGTATCACAGCTTGGTATGGCTCCTGCTCTGCCCAAGATTGCAAGGAGCTACAAAAGGTCATGAATGTAGCCCAATCCATCACGCAAACCAGCCTCCCATCCATTGACTCTGTCTACACTTCTCGCTGCCTTGAAAAAGCAGCCAGCATAATTAAGGACCCCACGCATCCCGGACATTCCCTCTTCCACCTTCTTCCGTCGGGAAAAAGATAAGGAAGTCTGAAGTCACGTACCAACCGACTCAAGAACAGCTTCTTCTCTGCTGCTGTCAGACTTTTGAATGGACTTACCTTGCATTAA
This sequence comes from Mustelus asterias, assembly GCF_964213995.1. Classification (NCBI taxonomy): domain Eukaryota; kingdom Metazoa; phylum Chordata; class Chondrichthyes; order Carcharhiniformes; family Triakidae; genus Mustelus; species Mustelus asterias. The sequence continues at coordinate 45,616,005 of NC_135806.1, read as the reverse complement.
GTTGATCTTTCTCTACACCCTAACTATGACTGTAACACTATATTCTGCACTCTCTCATTTCCTTCTCTATGAACGGTATGCTTTGTATAGCACGCAAGAAGCAATACTTTTCACTGTATGTTAATACATGTGACAATAATAAATCAAATCAATAATCATTTTTCTGTTACATTTAAATGATTATTAAAAGGTTCCTTTATCTTTCTGCAGAAGGTTCAAATTATTAAAGTATTTTGCAAATTAACAGCTGTCTTACAAATATCTCCACATATGCACTTACATATGTGGAGATACTTGTAAGACAGAGAGAATTAGTTGGGAAAATAAATTCAGTGTGAGTTGACAATAAGAATCTGCCGAGTTTATAATTCTGTTTCAATGCTGCCTTCTTCATTCTGTCATGTTGCTCCACATTTCTAACCAGAAAACCCTGCTTCACTCAAATCTTATCCCTTGCTCGAGATCTATCCACTCACACCCTTACTCTTCCATTTTTGTCCAGGGTTTCAACATTAATTCAACTGCTTTCTGACCTTTATAACAAATATGTATCGCTGGCAGTCACTTTAAGAACATCCCTGTGATATAAACACAGCTGCAAAAGCACAAACTGAACTCTGAGGTGCTTTCACCCAGCACTGAACTAAGCACAAAATGCTACAGGCGCAGCAACATGTCAACCTCATCACTTTGAACAGCTTAATTTTGATATGTTTCACCTATTTTGCGATTATATTTAAAATGTACATTTGGGACTAATTGCTACACTGAGTGAGTTTCCTCTTGAATTTGGATCTGACACCACTTTTTAAAAATTCATTTGTCATGGGCATTGCTGGTGGGCCAACATTTATTGCCTTTCCCTAGTTGCCAGAGGGCAGTTGAGAGTCAACCACACTGCTATGGTTCTGGAGTCACATGTAGGTTAGACCAGGTAAGAACGGCAGATTTCCTTCCCTAAGGAACATTAGTGAACCAGATGAGTTTTCCCGACATTCAACAATGGTTTAATGGTCATCAGTAGATTCTTAATTCCAGATTTAAAAAAAAATTCAAATTCCACCATCTGCCATGGTGGGATTCGAACCCAGGTCCCCAGAACATTCTCCTTGAGCCCTTGCATTCCTCAGAGTGATGACATTTGCAGCATGGTATTCAGTATAGAATTCTAGTACATTGACCAATCAATGACTAATACATGCTGTTTTGTGTCCAAGTCAGGAGGATGCATCTGTTCCCATGATGTTTCTACTCTCCTCCTCAGAGGTAGAGATGGAAGTCTGGAAAGTGATGTTGAGATAAGCTTGGTGAGTTACTGCAATGCAGCTTGTGGAAAACAGATGTTGCAGCGACAGAGTGGCAGTGGTTTAGAGGTAAATATTGTGTCCATGGCAAGGTTGCCAATTAAGTTTTGTTACCTATTATTCTTTGTTCTGGAGGGTGTCAAGCTTCTTGAGCATCTTGGAGAGAGGGGAGTATTCTGCCAAACTCCTTACACGAGCCTTGCAAATGGTGACTGAGGGCTCAGGAGCTGAGTTGTTTTGTGCAGAATCAGCCTCTGGCATGGTGTTGTAGTCATTGCGCTGTTAGTCGGGTCCAGCTAAGCCTGTGGTTTATGGCGATCTCCAGGGTGTTGGTGGGGGCTGCTCAGTGATAGTGGTGCCATTGATGGTAAAGAGGCAGTGATTGGTCCTCCTCTTGTTAAAGATGGTCTCTGCCCAGTATGAATGTGACATGAATGCTATCTGTCATTTATCAGGTTAAGTCTAGATGTTGCCGAGAGGTTGGCACAGGCTGATTCATTAGTTGTGAATGGAGCAATGTGAAATTGTCAGGGGACATCCCTGCTCTGTTTATGATAAGAGGGAAATACATTGATGAAGCCATTGCAAATGGTTTGATGCAACTCTTAAAGATTCTGCTCGCGATGTCCTGGAGCTGCAATGAATAACATCTGGCCAACACAACCATCTTCCAGTGTGACTTCAGCCAGGAGGATTTCCCTATTAGCTTGAATTTCCTGGGTCCCCTTGGTAACACAGTATTCTAATATTACGTAAAAAGATTTCAAATGTTTTAACACTATAAATGTAGCTAGTTAGAATGGTTTGAAGATGGTACTGCTGAAATGTGCACAATATGTCCAGGATAAATGATTACTGATAACTGCTTAGTTTGCTTTAGCTGAATAGTGAAATACTGGAGAGGGTGGAGAGGTGGGGGTGGTGGCTGTAGTCGGCAGTGGCAATGGTCTATCTGAAGGTCTGCTCATGGTAGTGGTATTTTTCATGGATTGATGTCTCGTGTGTGTTACAGTTTCAAAATAGAAACTATCAACTCATGAGGAAAGGCAATATGAACCAAGTGGTACATCTTGGAAGCGAATGCAGGAACAGGAACACCTGTGGGTGTATTTACACAAATCCTTCGATGGGGTGGGAGAAAGTGAGGGGGCTGTTAAAAAGTATGTGGAATCATTGGCTTTTTAAATAGAGCAATAGAATACAAAAGCAACAAAGTTATGCTGAACCTTAATAAAACACACTGACGCACACTCTTCAGCTCTTATGATTCATATGGACTCAAAACAGTAACATTGTTCCTCTCCCCACAGATGCTGCCAGACCTGCTGAGCTTTCCAGCATTTTCCAGCAAGAAACTACAAAGGGTTGTGAACGAAGCCCAGTCCATCACGCAAAACAGTCTCCCATCCATTGACTCTGTCTACACTTCCCATTGTCTTGGAAAAGCAGCCAGCATAATCAAGGACCCCACGCACCCCAGAGATACCCTCTTCCACCTTCTTCCGTCAGGAAAGAGATACAAAAGTCTGAGGTCACATACCAACCGACTCAAGAACAGCCTTTTGCCATCAGACTTTTGAATGGACCTGCCTCGCATTAAGTTGATTTTTCTCTACACCCTAGCTTTAACTGTAACACTACATTCTGCACTCTTTTCTTTCCTTCTCTATGAACCGTATGCCTTGTCTGTATAGCGTGCAAGAAACAATACTTTTCACGCTATACTAATATATGTGACAATAATAAATCAAATCTTTTTATTTCAGCTGGAGTATTGTATCAGTTCTGGACACTGCTTCAGGAAGAATTACAAAACATTGGAGAGGATGCAGAAAGAATTACTAGAATAGTACCAAGGATGGGGGACTTCAGTTGAAGGGAGACACTGGAGAAGCTGGGATTTATTTAGAGCAGAGAATGGTGAGAGGAGATCTGACGGGGGTTTTCAAAATCTTAAATGGCTTTGATAGAATAAGGAAAGAGAATGTGTGTTCAGTGGCAGAATTGCTGGTTGACAACCAGATTTAAGGTGATTGTCAAAAGAACCAAAGGCAACATCCTTGTGAAAGAAAGTGACACTCCAGCTGGAGGTGCTGTCTACCTACCCATGCAGATGTAAAATATCCCACGGCAGCGTTTTAACAGCAGGAGATTCTACTAATGATACAGAATCAAAATATTGCCCGAGCTGGTTGGTATTCCTCAACCAACATGACAAAGAGAACATTCATTCTACTGCAATTTGTGGGACTTCACTGGGTCAAATTGGCTGCAATTTGCCGACAAAGTAACAAGAGACTACGCGTCAGAAGCAGTTCATTGGCTGTTAACACGCTTTGGGGGGTGATGAGGATCTATGACAGGCGTTATATAAATATTCTTTGCTTGATCTCCCCAGTCTGTGACTGGTTAGGGGACATCACGGGGTGGTAAAGTAAGTTTACCATAATAAAAAAAACTGTTACAAAGTTATTAAACGTTGATTCAAGTCGATTGCGGGCTAAACCAGAAATAATAACGGAGACTGCAGACTTACATTGAAGAACAGTTGCCTGAATTAAGCTGTGGATTTATTGACGTGCCCAATAAATGTATCCAAGTGTACAGAGCGGAAGTGTTGATTTCTGCGCTGAGTAGCGGATAGTTGGTTCGTGTATCCAATGCGTGGAAACTAACCGACAAATGCGGGAAAAGGATGCACCGTGCTCAATACTAGTATCAATAACAGATGCAGTTTATAAATCTCTTTTCATGCGCGTGGTAAGCAAGCTCCAGAGTTGAATCAGTATTTACAAATGACGGACGGTGAAGATTGTTACACAGTGGCATTTCGCCCTATTTCAGTAAATAAACACCAGTACAAACAATAAAGGGTAGAAATAAATAAACCACTTTCGTACCAACTGATGGATGAAGTTACTGATGGATGGAGAGAATAAACACACGCAATAGATTTACTTAATCCCTAATCTCCGCTGCTCTCCGCTATTTTACAAATTCTGAAACCGAGTCCATTGATTTGATCATGTCTGATTGTCTGTGTTTGAATCGAATGATGATGTGGTTAGCCCGTGTTGCTGAGTTTTGTTCCAGTGTCGAAATAATTCCCTTAGACAACCTAATGAACAACGAACAACCTTGTAAACGCCGCTTTTAATGAGCCGAAACTATTTTGTTGACATTTCGAGAGGGTTTCTGTTCAGGCTCAGGCGACTCGCTTTGAGAATAGTATCTGGATGTTCCACTGCTCCCTAGGATGCCAGGTTCCTTTCATCTGGCAGATTTATCTCTCTTGTGTTTGCAAGAGCGTCCGTTGAGAAATGCACGGTATTAATTCACGTTAAAATTCATTTAAGTCTTTCGTCTGCTGACAGGTTGAAGATGTTAGATCCTTGTCACCCAGCGAAAATCGCACTGATTTGCTTTATTCTCTGCTGCTCTGAAAGCAGTGTTGGTCTGTCCTTGCATATTGTCTACTTACCGCCCTCTGTGGGTGAAGCAGCGGCAGTGATGGGTAACTTGGAGAGAGCAACGCTTCCCCATCCTGTGTGCTGTGCACCAACATCAGTAAATGGTCAGAAAAGCCGAGGGGGGGGGGGGGGGGTGGCGGAGGAGGTGAAGAAAGGGATTCGTTTCTTTCTGGGACAACAAATCCCATCCGTCTACCCACTCCCAACCTCAGTTGTTCACACTCCTGGTGTCACTGTTGTGTAAATACCAACTACAGGGCGTGACTTTATCACAGACGCCAGGCACATGTTCCTTCCCATAGAGGCTTTGCCGTGTATTTTTAAATTCCAAAATCAACATTTTAAAATAAATGAAAGCACAATTTATATTTCACTTAAAACATCACATGAAGTGAAATGTGATTAAAATCTTCCACCTACCCATTTTCATGTCTATACTTCACAATTTGAACTGTAGACAGCAATTTGTCCATTTTTTAAAATTTAAAATAATCACACCTTCCATGTGCTGGGATTTTTACCTAGCACATGAAGGTGTGATTATTTTAAATTCTTACCCCCTTCTTGACCCCACAGCAAATATGGTTTACAAGTCCTTTCAGCTGTCGGGGGAGGTTTATTTTCTTTTCCTGCCGTCTTTCTGCATACACTTTCACATCAATAACAATAAATGTGATTCACAATGTACCAGTCTGTGTGTGTGAGGTACCTGTGCATTGCCTGTGTGAGAATGAGGTTGCTTTGAGGTTGTATGTGTGCACTGGGCTCTCTCTCTCTCTCTGTGGGAGAGCTGATTGTCTCCAATGTTGAAGGTGCTACTCAGTCTGTCTGAGAGAGGGGGACGGACGCGCATGCTCGGGGCGGCTGGACTCTCCCTCAGTCAGTAATAAGAGACAGAGACACACACATACATAGAGTGAGTGAGAGAGAGTGAGTGAATATACAATGTCCGCCATCGGCGGGGACTCCGTCTGTACTCTCACACCAAACACCCACAGCAACTCTCCACTTTGTATCAACTGCCTCTGAGGCCTGTCTCTCTGTTTGTGAGGATGGCCGCCTCGGTAAGTAACCCGCACAAAAAAAATATAACACATCTCTGCTGTTGAGTGGCCCGGAGCTGACAGGATATTTTATACCAATATATTTACCAGGAGTTTTTCTTCCCCCGTTGCCACAATGCCTGAGGATTGCAATAAGTGGAAATGTTTTTTCCCCTGTGGTGTCCGGTCTGGAGACCAGGGAAGGGGAGAGAGAGGCTCGGAGAAGCTCTGGCGCCTTTCGCTGCTGCTGTCGCCGCTCCTCGCTCTCTCCCTCCCCACCCCCTCCCTCCGGCGCCCAGGCTCTCTCTGCTCATGTTTAATGCGCTGTCTCTCTCTCCCTTTCAGTGTGCCGCTGTTCAGGTTAAACTGGAGCTAGGCCATCGGGCCCAGGTTCGGAAAAAACCCACGGTGGAAGGTTTCACCCACGACTGGATGGTCTTTGTCAGGGGTCCGGAGCACAGCAATATTCAGCACTTTGTGGAGAAAGTCGTCTTTCACTTGCACGACAGCTTCCCCAGACCTAAGCGGGGTAAGGAAAGAATTCAGTAACTGACAACAAAAAAATAGCCAAATGTATTTATTTTGTTTCGAGCCCTGCTTGTATTTTCTGTTTTAAGTCTTGCTGCTGCGGGTCATAACCTTTTTCCGCGTTCATTTTAAGCTCAGGTGTCTTCAAAGAGTCCGCTGGGAGTGGGTGGGTTTATGAAACAATAGCAGCAAGGCATTTGCCATAAGCTTGTGCAACATTGTTTAAATATTGCTGTGTTTGTTATTCAATGTAACCTTTGCACTGTGTAACCTTCATATTCTGGGGTACCCAGAGCAGCCTCTCTCACTGAGCTGGCTGTGACGATATTTCAAATGGAATTTGTTTTCAATAATTGAAATGCTGATTTCTTTTTTGTGTTTTTGCTGGTTGCTTTATATATTGAGATTGCATCAGTTACTGAAACAGATTTTTTCAAGTTGGAAGTTGGCATGTGTTTTGAGGTAGTGGCAGAAAGTGTTACTTTACACGTGTGCTGTTGGTCGGTTCTGTGCTTCTGCCTGTGTTAGATAACTGGTCACTTTCCGTTAATCATAGGGAATTACAACTCTTCGCCGATTTTCAAACGAGTGCAAGCAACAGTCATTGCACAGTGCGTTTGCTTCATCAACTTTATACTTTAAGAAACACCCACTTGCGGTTGGAAACTTGTTAAAACTGCACTATGTACGGCGGTGACAAACCAGTACAAAGCGCGAAGAGACATTGCATTTAAAAGAACACTTGTCTGTAAAAATCTAACTTCTCCGATTAAAGGTGTACATGTAAAATACCATAAATTTGGAGGTAAATCTAGAAATGTTCGTATCTGGGGGTGGGGGATCTAGCCCCTTAATCAGATTCGAACAAGTAAAGTTTCATGAAAATGCCATTTTGGTTAGCAAACATGAGGAAGTGTCCAAAATATCCGCAAGGTTTAAAAGACTTTATAGTGTCATAATTGTACGCTTTTTTTTTGAAGCCCTAAAAATGTTATGCCTGGCGTGGTGCTTGTTTTACCATGTCCTCTGAGCTGAGGTTACCAGGTACGTATCCATATTCGTATGAATGAAGGTGAATGCCAGAGTTTAACTTCTATCATTTGTGAGAGGGAGCGAGGAAATCTGCTGGAGCCTCCGAGAAATGTCCTAACTGGCGTATTTGCTTCTCTTGCCGTTCTGGTTTATGGAGTGCAGCCAGCGCAGTCCCGGCTGGTTGCTACTGTGTTCCAGCCATAAGGAGACTGGTGTTCAATGCGAAGCAGGATTGAAGGACAAGCCGCCACTCTTTCAGGGTCAGCGCCACTCTTCTCCCCCGCCCTTTTTTTAAATGTCAGAGCTATCTTTGACCACAAAGCAGTGTTTTAATATTTTAACACATTCCCCTAGCAACTGCCATCAAATGTTGGTGCACATGTTTGAGTGGACAGAAGGATATCATCTCCTGAATTAAGTTTGATCCCGATTCTGTTCGTTTGATTTTATGGAGCCTTCTGAGTCCTGAGGGCGTAAAAAGAGTCCTTTCGATCCATTGAGCCATACTGGCTCTCTGAAGAGCAATCCAGTCAATCCCATTCGCGCATTCTATCCCCTTAACCCTGCAAGTTTATTTCTCTCGAGTGCCCGATTAGTTTCTTTTTAAAATCATTGATTTGCATCTGTTTTCACCACCCTCATAACCAGTTCTAAACCTCACTCTTCCGATTCTACAATTGTTCAGGCAAAGTTGTGAGGGTCGTTTGACTGGGGTGGAGGGGTACAGTATCATTTTTTTCTGGATAGGCCAATCTACAAAAACGATATAATGTTTTCCCTTCAAGATCTGCTCCATGTTGAGTTAACTTGATGCCCCTGTATGGAGAAGGCAGTGGCTCTTTTTCCCCCCCTTGGGTGTCATGCTTAAGATTTTTGCATTGAATGGGATGGGTATACAAACTTGCAGCTCAGTCAGATCATTATTGTAAGTCAATAGGGAATGTTTTCTTTTCTGGTATCAACTACTTGACTCATTGTATAGGTAAAATCACATGCTTCTCAATTTGTATGTACTTTATGATGAACAGAAGAATTGTCATGATTCAAGACATCAAAAAGGTCAAAGGGCCTGTGATATTCATTCATTTGTTCACTCATTCGTTCACCCATCCATTTATGAAATGTGGTACTTAACATCCCATGTTAGTTAAATTAGATTGTAACCATGCTTGATTAATTATCAATTGATTCCGAGGCTTTCCGAGGCATACAATAGCATAGTAAATCTGAGACGGATAGCTCGACATTCACTCTCATTCACCCTTGTTTGTTATGGTAACTTAACTCCTTTTGAGCTTGTCAAAGGACCTCTGGTGTTGTATACTTTGATAAATAACACCTGATATAATTTTGTCACGTAAAGTGAGCCTAGTTGCTGTCTTCAAACCTATAAAATTGAAAGTGACAGGAAAAGCAATTTGTAAGTTAACCAATTACACATGCAGTTTGTGGTAGTAATTTAGAAATAAACAGTAGATCCCTGGCTTTACCATAACTTGTATTTGTGGAATACCATTTTTGTTTGTGGTCCTAAGGTGCACTTCACATATCAAGTAGCAGCAGTTGTTTGAAAACATGCTGAAGGAATATTTAGGTTTTGGGAATGCTTTGAAAAGTGAGCTGGGAAGCGGTAAGATAAATGTGTTTGTGATGGGAGTTCCGAGGCTTATGAATTCAAAAGAAAGCAAGGTAGGAGAAGTTATAGCAGGAACATAACTTGCAGAACTACGATGAGCGACAACCCTGAAGGGATTTGTAGAAGAGGACAAGAATTATTAAACCTAATGCCGCCTTCTGAGGTGAGGAATGAATTACTGTTGTTCAAAACTTCGAGGGCAATGGAGTTTTGCCCCCATTGAAGTGTATGTGGGGTGGATCTGAGCAGTGTAGCTGGAAGTTGTCTGGGTAATTGAGTCTTCAGGTAAAAATGGATATGGATTTCATTGGGGTTAAGCAGAGGTGGAGATGTACAATAGGGGAGGGGGAAATGTACAGAGTCGGGACTCCAGTATTTGTGGAATGAAACCTGCTTCACGTTAACCATAAGAAATTTCCGTTTTTGTGGAAAAGCTCAAGATTTTGGAAAATAGAGGGAGAAACTCTTGGCATCACATTACCTTCTGGAAGGAAATAGAAATGGACTCCTATGGATAGGGGACTGGGGGTGGTTGGAAGTAGGAAGACTGAATGAATGCAAGAGAATATAATCTGCTGAAGAAAAATTTAGAGAAAATTGTTGCTTGGGATTGTGTGGGGGGAGGGGGGTGGGGTGGCGTTATTTTCAGGTCTGCTGGGAAGGGGAAAGATGTCATCATGGTATGTCTGCGTCATAAAACTGTTCGAGTGAATGATGCCTCTGAAGATCCACTAGTTACAGTTTCTATGCCCGCTATAGGATAGCCCTGTCATTTTACTAAATGGATCAGTTTGTACAAAGAATTGCCATCCATAAAAATATGAAATACTTCATTTTTTTCCCCAATATTTTGAAGTCACTCACTTCAGACAACTGGAACTGCTAATGATATTAGAAATTATAAACTACTGTAACTTGAATACAACACTTGAATGTAAAATATCATCTGTAGGGGAAAAACAAATTTATTTTTAATATAGCGCTGCTGATATCCTCCTGGGTGTCCTGAAGTGCTGCTCCGTTAACAAATTAATTTTGGAGAGCATTAATTGACTGCCACATAAATATTGGCCGGGCCACCAGGAGAACTCTTCTGCCTTTCGAATAGGGCCACGGGAATTTTATTTTCACCTAAATAGGCAGGCATTATGTTTTATTTAGTGTCTTGTCTGAAAGACCTGCACTGATACGACTGAACTTTATGGACTTTAATTCTGGTAAATGCAACAACCCCTGTAATTACTTCCAAACTGCTTGTGAGGCGTACCTATGTATTTCATGTCCTTTTCCATTTATTGAGAGATATGATGGATAGAAGTTCTGGTGACAAAATCTAGAAAAGAGCTTTAAAAATTTGTTAGTGTTTTCACTGCTTATAATAAGATTTTTCACATGTAAGATTTTCTTAACTTTTTTCTGACTATTGACTGAAATTGAGAGCTGACCAGCTTGCAACTTTTAGCTGCCAAATGTTTAATGTATCAAATGTTAATTTTAAGAATTGGCTTATTTTCATTGTATGCCCAGTACTGAGCAGTTGAATCATATAACTTAATTGGTCCATGCACTATGATCTGGAAATGCATCTGATTTTTAGATGAAACCTGAGGATACTGCTTTTTGTGTGACTTTATCATGTCTTCCTTTAGCGGTATAAATTAGCTGATGAGTACAATAGTGGTCTTTTTATTTTCTTTGACAATGATTGTAGTTTTGGAAGTGTCTTGGGCTGTTTTGTTCATTGAACTGCAAACTCAAGAGAAACAAAATGATGCAAGTACGTAAGTCAGTTGGCATTTCTTTTTAAGAGATAGGTTTTAATGCTTTTTGTGTTGTACCTTCGGTCTAAAGGCACAGTTCATGGAAGTAAGCATGTTCCAAGGCTGTGAAAAGTTCAGGCTTGTGATTGGTAGGAAGAGTATGGAGACATTGAAGTTGTATTTGTATCTCATCTGGAGAGTAGGTCTAGGTCAACTATATCAAGCTCTGGTGTTGCTGGCAGATAATTGGTCAGAATAATAAGCCTTGTGAATTCACAAATAATATTTCTTGGGCAAGCATTCACACTAACTGTGGGCTGAAGTGGCAGAGCATGAAGAAAAGGGGACAAGTCTTCTTTCTGTCCGACTCCAAAAACCAATCTATCTGCTGTAATGAATTGTTTGTGGTATTGCAGACTGTGATTCTTAAAGTATCTGAAACCATTGGTGATTTTTCAGTAGTGTCTCATTGTGCTTTCCAGAGGCCTTGGACAAGGTTCTTTTTGAGGAATTAATCCTTAAAATGTACCTTCTCTTAGATCTGAATCAGGGAGTGCTTAATTGTGTGGTGTGCTAGTTTTGGCAAATTAAAACTATTTAAAACAAAATATCAAAACACTTAACAGGTCAAGTCTACAATTTAAAGTCTTGGGTGCTTTGATGAAGGGCCTACGGTTGAAGTGTTCACCAGAGATGCTGACTTTTTTTGTTGAGTGCTTCCAGCATTTCCTGGTTTTGTTTTCTTTCAATGATGTGCACTCTTGCCTAAGTGTATTTAATTGAGTTTTGAAGCAAGTCAGGAGGGACATATGCTTAAATTACTGTCCATCTCTTGCCTCCTTTTTTATACGGATACCAGGGTGGCCTCGCAAACCTCCTGGATTTTCACCAGACATCATACTCCAAGTAATGTTTCTCTTCCTTGTGAAAAATTCACAACTATGTCTAGATTCAGCATTGTGCCTCCAGATGCAAAGTAAATAATCCTCTGTGCGCACAGATTTTAAAAATGCAATCTGCAACATTGAAATTCTTACACTTTGCTACATTTCCATCACAAATCAATGACAAAATGATCTCTAACTTTGTGGAGAAGCATCTCCAAGTTCCTTTCACACTTGTTAGCCTTGTCCATAACTGCCCTTTTGCATATTTTGAAAATTCCAGGTGAGACTTGATGTCTTTTGGGTATGGTGTAATTAAATGGCTTCAGTTTGTGACTGAAGTATTTAAAGCAACCACCTGATTAGAGGCCTTTTAAAAAATATATCGAGGCTGTTTTTAGGGTGGCAAAAAGCAACACCACGAGGACAGAGGATTTGGATGTGTTGCAAATAGGCCTTGATTGTTGGCATGTCACACCGCAACTGAAGAAATATGGTCAATGAGGTACAAACAAGCAAAAGACTACCTGCACACTGCCCTTGAGCAGCCCTGGGCAGGCAAGCATTTGATATTTTGGTAGCTTCCCAGACAGTAGCTTGTACTGTTGATGCATGCCATCCTTCCTATATAATTGTCAAAATGTGCTTTGTGTACTGGAAATGGACACATGATGGCTACAATTAACCCCTTATGCCCTGGCCTCCATCCTTGCTGTAAAGCTGAAGAAGGAATGGATTGATTGTGTGTTGGTTGGTGAGGGGAGAGACTACTTCATGCTAAGCTTCGGCTCTGACTTAATCCAGGATTTTGCCTCATTTCTTGAATTTGCATCACAACTAGATGGCAGTCTATTCCACAGTTGCAAGCTTTGTGTAGAAATGTATTTAAAATGCTTTGCTGATATATGGCATTTGGCTAAAATTAATTTGAATTGAGAGTTCCAAAAATTGGAACAAATTTCTGGCAAAGCCTGCTAATCACTTAGTGCGATTGTGGGTAGAAAAGGAACATAATGTGTTTATTTTCAAAAGGAGCTTTTAAATGTTCCCTCTCCACCATTCTTCTTCTCCTTGCAATTTTAAATGGAGAATTTAACTTGAAGGAATTTACAAAAAACATTTTGGTGTCCATTAGTATTTTAAAGTAGGGAGTGTTCCTTGTCCTAATATAAAGTAGTCTTTGCTGGCCACAAGCTGCCATTTGTGTTTGCAAGGGGCGGCACAGTGGTTAGAACTGCTGCCTCGCAGCGCCATGGCCCAGGTTCAATTCCCAGCTTGGGTCACTGTCTGTGCAGTTTGCACATTCACCCCTGTGTCTGCGTGAGTTTCCTCCGGGTGCTCCAGTTTCCTCCCACAGTTTGAGGATGTGCTAGTTGGGTGCATTGGCCATGCTAAATTCTCCCGCAGTGTACCCGAACCGGCGCTCGAGTGTGGAGACTAGGGGATTTTCACAGTAACTTTGTTGCAGTGTTAATGTAAGCCTACTTGTGACAATAAATAAACTTTACTTCAATAATTTTCAGGAACTGTGCAGACAAGCTCCCTTCACTGATGACCTGACGAGATTCAAATTAATGGCAGTCCTAAAATAACTTCAGGAACATTCTTCAATTGACTTTTTATCCTGATTGAAGAGTTTTCACTGGAACCCTTCTATGCTACAGTTACTTTGATCTCTGGATTTCACCGAATAAGAAGTTTAAACTCTTGTTTGCTTTCTGAGCATCATGTAATGCAAAGGTTTTGAAAAGCTGCTCACAATGTTATTAGGAGAGTAACCAAGGAAAAACATGGTTTATGAATGAAATATCTAGCCATCAAGTCTCAGCATTCAAAACAAATCCCTTTGCTTTGCTATACCTGAAAATTTTCTTGAATTTTTTTTTGAGTACACGTTCATTCATTTCCCTTACTTTTTACTTGCCTTTCTTCTTTTTTACCTTTCGCCTCCCTTCTCTATTTCTGATCCACCCTCAACATATAATTGGGCATTCTGTAAAAGTAGAACTTGAATGTGTATGATAACAACCATGATGTTCGCAGCACTTGGCAACCAATTATTTACTTTTATATCAGAATGACTACACAATAAAAAGTATTATAGGATATGTGGCCACCAATATGTGCACAACAAGCTTCCACAAACATCAGTGAGAAACATTTTGGTATTGATTTTTTTGAGGGATACCTGCTGGCTAGGACAGCAGGTGACCATGTCTGCTCTTAAACTCTCTCCCTCTCTGTCCTATTGTTATAACTTTAGCCATGTATACCTCCACTATTTTTGCGATCTGTCTTTTAGCATTTTATGCGCTGCACTAAACTTTTTCACCTCAACTACTTTTTGGTTCTGTCTCTTTTTTTCATTTCCTTAACAAAAATTGGTATTCGCTTGGGTAAATCTGAATTTTTTTAAAAAGCCAACACCGATTTGTTACGTGCAAATTGTGTTTAACTAACTTGAGGATTTTGACTTGGCTGACCAGATTATGTGGCATTTTATCAAAGTTTGAAGCCCATGTAATAGAAAGAAATGTGGCAAGATGGATACAAATTGACAGGAGTCAGACTACCAATGAGCACTTTTTTTTTCTGAATGCAGTCGGCCTCTCAGCTATGTCTGCAGCTTTTCTTGATTTTATGCTACTGACCAAGACTTGGGTGTGCAGGGCACAAATTCAAAAGTTGTGGGTGGCAAACCCTCAAGTATTGTGCAGTGAGGAAGATGGCATGGACAGGATGGTGGAAAAGGTGCACATGTGGCAGCTGAAATTTAACACAAGTGTGAAGTGATGCATTTTGTTTGGGAGAATGAGGAGAAGCAGTATAAAACAGAGCATTCTAAAGCAGGAGCAGAGGGGAGGGATATGGGGGGGCGGGGGGGGAATTATATGTGTACAAATCATTGAAGATGACAGGGCAGGCTGAGAATGCAGTTAAGTTTTATATGGGATCCTGGTCTTGATAAATAGAGTACAAAAGCAAACGGGTTATCCTGAGCCTTTGGAAGACAACGGTTTAGCCTCAACTGGACTATTGCGCCCAAATCTGAACACATTTTGGGAAGAATATGAAGGCTTTAAAGAGTGCAGCAAACATTTACCAGAATAGTTTCATAGATGAGGGACAGTGATGTGACTATATTGGATAAGCTGGGGTTCTCAAGAGAAGGAAAGCTTGAGAGGAGGAGATTTGCTAGAAGTGTTCAGAATAATGAGTGGTTTGACAGTGTATAGGGAGAAACTATTCCCATTGGTTTAAGGGTTGGAGACCAGATTTAAGGTGAAAGACATGAAGGCCAACCTTTTTTACGTAGCAAGTCATAAGGATGTGGATAGCACTGCCTGAGTGGAATGGGTGGCTGATTCAGTTGTGGCTTTCCAAAAAGAGAATTGGCCAATTAACTGTTCTTCAAAAAGAAACAAGGCTGCAGGGAAGTCACAGAGCAGTGGGACGAGATGAGTTGCTTTTGCAGTGGGCTGATATGGTCACAATGGCCTCCTTCAGTTGGGGGAACATCTGACCTGAAATCGTTTCTCGCTCCATAGATGCTACCGGACCTGCTGAACATTCTCAGCATTTTGCTTTAATTTGTGAGAACTCAAGCCTTGTTTCACAAGTAAATGCAACATTCAAAAAGAAATGTTCCCCAACTTGTATTACAGCTTTGCTTAATTTCTTTCCAAATTATTACCTCCACTATCCTTCCTGAAAGTCTGATTCATTTGTAAAAGTGTCTTAAATTTACTTTTCATTGAATTTAACTTCTGCAACCTTGTCTTTGTCATAGTGGTTGCAGCCAGGAGGAGGCCATTTGGCCATTGTGACCATACCAGCCCACTGCAAAAGCGACTCATCTAGTCCCACTACTCTGTGACTTTCCTGCAGCCTTTTTTTTTTTGAAAAACAGATAATTGTCCAATTCTCTTTTCTGAAAGCCACAATTGAACCGGCCTCCCGCTACACTCAGGCAGTGATGTTGCGTCACTGGCTAGGCCAGAATTTATTGCACCTGAGAAGGTGCCTATGAGCTGCCGCCTTGAAATGTTGCAGTCCATGTGGTGTAGGTATACTCAGTGCTGTTAGGAAGGGAGCTCCGGGATTTTGACCCTTTGACAGTGAAGAATCAGTTTCAACTCTTTCAAGTCAGAATGGCGTGTGGCTTGGAGGGGAGTTTCTAGGTGTTGGTGTTCCCATGCGTCTGCTGTTCTTCTCCTTCTAGATAGTCGCGGTTGTGGGTTTGGAAGGTGCTGTCTAAGGAATGTTGGTGAGTTCCTGCTGTGCATCTTGTAGATGGTACACTACTGCTACTGTGCATTGATGGTGGAGGGAGTGAATGTTTGTGGCTGGGGTGCCAATCAATCAAGCTGTTTTGTTATGGATATTAAGCTTGGAGGCAAGTGGAGAGTATTGCATCACACTCCTGACTGTCTTGTCGATGGTGAACAGGCTTTGGGGGAGTCAGGAGGTGAGTTACTTGATGCAGGATTCCTAGCTCTGACCTGCTCTTGTGGCCACAGTATTTATATGGCTAGTCCAGTTCAGTTTCTGGTTAATGGCAACCTCGAGTTTTTTGATAGTGGGCGATTCAGTGATGGTAATGCCATTGAATGTCAAGGAGTGATGGTTAGATTCTCTCTTGTTAGAGGTGATCACTGTCTCATATGAATGCTACTTGTCAGCCCAAGCCTGGACATTGTCCATGTCTTGCTGCATATGGATGGGGACTCAGTATTTGAGGAGTCGCGAATAGTGCTGAACATGGTGCAGTCACCAGTAAACATTCCCACTTTTGACCTTGTGTTGGAGGGAAGGTCATTGAAACAGCGAAGATGATTGGGCCTAGGACACTACCCTGAGGAACTCTTATGATGTCCTGGAACTGATGTTTCACCTCCAAAAACCACAATCATCTTCCTTTGTGCCAGGTATGACTCAAAGCAGTAGAGAGTTTTCTCCTGATTCCCATTGACTCTTGTTTTGCTCGGACACCCTGATGTCACACTTGGACAAATATTGCCTTGATGTCACTGTCATCTCCTGGGGTTCAGCTCTTTTGTCCATATTTGATCCAAAGATGAAGAGAGGTCAGGAGCTGAGTGACCCTGGCGGTACCCAAATTGAGTGACAGTGAGCAGGTTATTGCTAAGCAAGTGCTGCTTGATAGCACTGTTGATGACCTCCTCCTTTCACTTTACTGGTGATCGAGTAGGCTGATGGGGGCGTTAATTGGCTGTGTTGGATATGTCCTGCTTTTTTTGTACAGGACATAGCTGGGCAATTTTCCACAATGCCGGCTAAATGTCAGTGTTGTAGTTGTACTGGAACAGCTTGGCTAGGGTTGCAGCAAGTTCTGGAGCATAAGCCTACAGTATTATTGCTGGAAAATTGTCAGGATCAATAACCTTTGCAATATCCAATGCCTTCAGCTGAATGTCACCTGGAGTGAATCGACTCACCATTGTCCACCACCATCCACTGTCATCTCGCGGTTCATGTGGAATGCTGCCATGTGTAAATTAGCTGCTGTATTTACCTACATGACAATACTGAGTACACCTGATAAAGTAATTGTTTGTGCAGGATATTCAAAGCCAATGAAAGGGGCTATAGAAATGAAAGTTTTTTAAAAAAAATCCTTTTTAAAGAATGTGAAACATAGTACCAAAGTTCATCTGAAGTAATGCTCCAAGATAAACCTTTACACTTACATTGAGGAGAAAACGGTTTTTGCTTTGTAAGTTTGTGTTTGTTCAAATACTGTAGTACTTCCCGCAATCAAGGTCACAAAAAAGAGATTGTCTGGTCATTACTCAATGTTTGTGGGATTTTGCTGAGTGCAAATTGGCTGCCTCATTTTCTACATTACAGCAATGACTATACTTCCAAAAAAAAGTAACTTTGAGACATCAGGTCGTATAAAGCATGACATAAATGCACATCTTTCTGTCTGACTTTCCTAAATTTGGATCTCTCTCTTCATTTGAACTTTTAAATGAAATAGTTTGTTTATAAATACAACTACAACAGTTGTTCCAAAGCAAAATGACGGGCAGTTTGCATTCCAACTAAATCAATTCAAAAGCTGAATCTATATGACAGCCTTTTTCTTATTCCTTCAGGCTTCAAACAAGCGCAGGTGTGTATGCGCAGGCTTGCCGATGTGGCTACTCCGATGTACAGAATTTCATGTTTTCTGCTTTAATACCGTTAAAAATGGTGCTGGTTTGTGACCAGCATTTGTGCTGCTTCATTTGAGTTTGTTTTCTCCTTATCCCACCTCCTCACAGCAATAACTGGTTTAGATTAGACAACAAATACATCCTGGTTTACATGAGGGACAAGATGACCTAAATAGTTGAAATAATACTGCATTCTAATAGTTTTGATGTACTGAGCAATTTATAATTGTGTCCACGTCCAGCTGATTTTTATGTAGCTTACGGCCTAAATTTGGTTTTTTGTAAATTGAGAATTCTGGCGATGGATTTTCATTATTTAATGTGCAGCGTGTGTATGACCTGTAATTTTATTTATATAATGCAAATTCCCTATGTTTTTCAGTGCTCAAGCAAAACTATTGATATTGTGATTTAGATTCAAATATCATATTTTTCAGCTTGTATTGAAACGGCTACTGAGTTCTTTTTTTGGAATAGATTCTTCAGAATAACTTGCCTACATAAGTTTTTAAATTATAAAATTGAACTGCTTTACGTATTGGGAGTGGATGCTTGTTTATATTTGAATGCTCGACCCAAATATTGATCCTTCATATCCTTGAGTATGTTTTTGCCTTTCCTTGAATCCTAAAGTGTAGTAATTTGAAAGAGAATTTATCTTTTAAATCTGTCAAAAACATGTTGAAGAATCGGTATGCCCAGGATAGCATGTTGAGGTTCGAGCTCACCAATTGCTTTGAACCTTAAGGCAAGCTTAGAAATCAAAGAGAATCCAAGAATTTGGCAGTAATTGTTTTATGACTTGCCAGAAATCATACCTAACTTCTATAGGTAGAACACAAAGGATGTCTTTGAAGTGACAGGTTGGTGCTGCTAGCAAGAAACAAAAAAAGAAATGAGAGAGTTAAGGAAAGAACGTGTAAACAGGAACTGCACCATAAATGCAAATTCTTATATGGTTTTCTCAATGAAAGGACTTCTCAGGAAGTAGTTTATTGAAGCATAGTTAATAAGGCTGTCTGCTGCTGGGTCACTTCCTCCTTCAATCGTGAGCTGCTGCAAAAAAACTTTATTCTTGTAACGTTTCTGTCCCGTTTGGAGGACAGTGAACATCTGGAATACAAAAGTCACAGCTCATTGATGCAATAATCTTGTGAACAAAATGGTTTCTGATTTTATATGTGAATACGAAACAGTTACTTGAGCTTGAAGTTATTTTTTGCATTTCATGAAGCCTAATGCTGTGGTGGGGAATAGGACATTTACCATGTCATGACGGGGGAGCAAAAGTACTTTTTTTTTTCAACCTCTGTTGAATTTCTAGATAGCTGGTTGTTTGATACAAGTAGGTATATCCTGCAAAACCTATTGGCTCAAGTTTTTAAATGTTTTTAACTTGAGGGCATAAAATGCTACAGAAATGTAGAGTTTCAGATAGTCCTTTGTAAAATACAATCTCAATTTCTCAAACAGTTGTCAGGTTTCAGTTTACGATCTTGTGTTTTTAGGATCGGAATTGTTCTGTTAGCAGAACCTCACCATCAGCAGTGAAACCCTGCACACACATGCACTGAGCTTTTCTTTCTGCTTCTCTACCTGGTGTCTATTTTTAAAAAATCTTCATGCAGGCATTGGAGCTTTTGTCAAATTGTTAAAATTTATATCGTTTCTCTCCAAGAAACTGAGCATTTTTTTAAAAAAGAGAAACTTCTGAGGGGAATGCAAGTTCTTCCTGTAAGCAGCTCAATTGGAGGGAAGGCCTCTTGGAAGGTTGTTGAGTGGGGGCGAGTTCAGGGACAGGGTGGATATGGGGGGGGGGGGGGGGGGGCAGTATAGGAGTGGTGGTGGGGGAAGAGGCACATGATTTGCAATGCCTAACTTTACTGCTGTTGAGAATCTGATAGCAGCCTGACCCAGAATTCAGATTGCAATTTGATTTTATTTTAACTACTTGCACTATTGCAAAATATGCCATTTAATTGTAGTCTCGAGCTACCCATTTTGACCAACCATTGCCATTCGAGCACTCTAAGCCACCCGCCAAGCTCACTGTCTATCAAAATGGGATGTACATTATTCCAGGTATCCTTACTCTATTGTACCGGGAACAATGAGCAATTCAAATTAAATAATTTCTCCAGCTAAATGACCATTTAGAACTATTTCAAGGTAATGTTTTGTAATCTGCAGCAACTATTCCAAGATTTTCTCTTTTTGATTCAAAATAATTTTAAATGCACTTGCCAGTTGGGTTCAAATGGAAACGAAATTGCACATACTGTTGTAATCGTGTGGTTTTGTTTTTTGTGCTTTGTTCACCAGAGTAAAACAAATGGAATTCTATTTTTAAATGCCATTTGTTCGACCAGGCAATGTATTTTTTTTAAAGTTGTTGAATAGAAGTGCAAACAATACAACTTGTTAATGTACAACTATTTTAGCACTGAGTTGTGTTGTTTCGACCCCAGTAGTCTGAATTTTAAGCTTATCTTTAGACACTTCTGATTATTCAAAATATCAATCTTGCTGACATACCTTTAACCAAATGGGAAGTAACAAATTGTTAACTACCAAGGGCCAGCAGTTTTTCCGTCTCAACTCTATGATCTTTACAACTCCCAATTGGGGGTGGTGTTCCTGTTTGTTTTTACACACTGGCAGATGAACACACTGAAACCTGTTAAAGCAGCAACAAATTCCATTTAGACAGGTGTCCTGGTTTTCAGAGTGACAACCTATGCAGAACTGACCTTAAAAGAATGGGATAGATTTTGTACTGCCTCATGACTTTAGTTTTCTTTTCCCCTGATGAGAATACAATTTGTTTTGCCTCCTCAGTTGAATCTATTTTTGGACGTTGAGTGGTGGGTTATGCTCCAAGGATGGCAGAACCTCCAGTACTTCACTAATGAATTCAACACATGTGCTGGGCCTCGATGACGCATGTTGGCAGGATATTCAGCAGTTGAGACCATCACAGCCTATCTTATTTCTCTCCTTGCACAACCATCTCGTAGTAGTCATGTCACTCCATACATTACTGGCTGCCAATGTTATAGTCGCCATTAAATCTTTTCAGCTATGCAAAATGCAGGCCAAACATGACTTTCTAGGGAATCTTATTTTCATTGAATCATAAAATTGCTTTTGGATTATGTTTCATTTTGAAACTTGAAAAATATTGTTACTTTTGTACTCTGTGCATCGGGTATAGAAGGAGGCTTGTTTTTATATTCCATGTCCCTCACTAACTAGTTCTAGAACCAGCCGCATTATCTTTGTGAGAACTAAGTACAATCCTGAGACTTGCAAATCTGTGTGACTTTTTACCACACACAGCTTTTGCCCACTAGGCCTTGCTTCTGGCTACATATCCTTAATGCAACTTGATGTTTCTCTTGATAGACCTTCAATTTAAAAACTGGTGAGGCATATTGTCTTTTAAAATTTAATGTTCCCTGGTGGTGGGGAAAATAATTCTGATGTCTGTTCCAACTATGATGATCTGATTTAACATTGCCTTTAATACATGACACTATTTCACTCATTTACCAACAGATTTTATTGCAGTTTCTTTGGTTAGATGTTTTCCTCTCCTTACAAAGATAAAGGAAGTGCTAGGAAATGGGACAAGTCCCTTTTGTGTAAATATGGAGCCCTTTCTGTTCAGCATCGCACAGCTAGCTCCCTCTTTGCTTTGCATCCAACTTTGGAATGCACTGTTGGACATATAGAGGGCGATCTTGCCGAAAGAATTCTAAGTGTTGAATAAATGTGAAAATAGGAGAGAATTGCACCCATTTTCTGGGTGAACTCCCATATGTTAGCTGATGCCACTTAGAAAAACAGAGGCAAAATGTGATTCTTGCCAGTAGGGGGGGTGGAAGGAGTCTATTCTTACGCTGGGAAACTGACTGCTGGAGGGCACTATTGCGCAAGCCCTTTGACTCTGCCCCCTGCCTGCCCCTGATCACCCAGGGCTTCTCGTTCCACCAGTGAGGTCATCACGCCTGGTTCCTGTTGGTGGAGGACCATACGTGATCCTTGCCGGTGAGGACCTCCACCGTTTGTAAATCTATTTTGGGATATTCTCAGAACTAGTTTCTACTAATGTTGTTGTGACTTGTTCCACAAGGAATGCAATTGAAGCTATCCCTATTCTTGTAGGACTCTTGACTGTGCATTCACACTGCAAGTTTCATGTCCATCTCATTCTACTTTGAATTTGTGCCTGATATTAGATTGCCTGAAATCCCTGTCCAGTCTGGTGTATATTTTTATATAAAAGTTACTCAGCAGAATAGCTTTAGTTTTCAAAATTGCCTTTAAGTTTGGCACTGATACAGGTAAGATACAGGTACCAGTGGGGAGGGAAATTTGGCTAAATTGAACATGATGATGTGCTGGAGTACGGAACCACACAGACCAGGAAAGTTTGTGATCTGATCTTTGATCTGTGTGCAGCTGACTGATTTCTATACGGGGCAGTGAGTACATATCAGCCTGATCCTGTTTCTCGTTGCACTTCAGTATAGAGTGCATTGTGTAGACATCAAGTCGGTCTCAAATTTACTTGTGACAAAAAGATTCTTGGTTGCCAGCGGGAGAGTTAGTAGCACAAATGGAATCGCTTTCTCATGTAAGTTAGTGCCTTGAGGAGAAATTAATACTATAGTGGTTGTTTAATTGGAAAATGGTCTTAATTTTTTCATAGAAATGGTTTAACCTGTGACCATCAATTAGATGAACATAGGATTCCATTTCACCTATTTTGACAACTAAACAAATCTGTTAATTAGCAGATAGAAAAGGCTAGAAATGCACACAATAAGTCAGTCAGCATCTGAAGAGAGCAGATGGTCTGGTTTGATTTCTTTTTCACCAAAACCACTTGGTTTGGCCTATCTTCAGCTACAGTAGGACCAGGAGTGACTACTGCAATTAGGGCTTCATGAGCTATTTTTATAAGATAGCATATAGCTGGACACATGGTGTAAGTGCCAATGATGTTGCATTTGTGAAAAAATGAGCTATTAAAGTTAGAGTTAACTTGTATAACAAAAAGTAAAATAAAGCTTTGTGTATGAAGTAAATTCTGAGCATAAATCATATTTTCTCCAGTGTTAATGGTGTATGGGAGTGGGATTTGATTTTCACTGATGGATGCAGTTACTGAAATCAAGTTTGGTACTATGGTGATCTTTAATTTATCTTAATGCTCATTTATCAACCAGATAATTTTTCTTTGTTGCTTGTACACCCTGAATCAATTCGGCTGTCGGACTGCATCAGATTTAAATCTGATTAATCATTTGTACCGAGTAACTTCATGTAAAATACCTCACTTAAACCTTTTAAAATAAATGATCATACACAATGAAAACCGGGCATTTCCTGAAAACTTGCTGGATGTTAGTTCAGGTATGTGTGTTGCACAATTTTATTTCTCATTGTGCTTTTATTTGAACAACTCCCCACCTCAGCAACCCTTCCTTTACCCTTAATTTTTACTTATCTTTTGAAAATACCCGACGTGCTTCTAATGTTCCAGAACCTTTTTCTCTGTGACCCTTCAACATGTATGAATTTGGACAAGAATTTAAATTCAGTTTGAGGACATTGATCTGTTCTGACACCTCCACACCATAAGTTCAAATTTTCCAACTGAAATCGCTGGAGGAAGAAGCCTGACAGTTTTTTTAAAAAAACTCACTTTTTTCTAAACGCCAATTGTAGAAAGGTCAATGCCATTTGCAGATACTCAATGGTATCTCAGCACATTATGCTGATTGGGTCCCTGTTGGTCTAGGACTATTTTGCGCGATAAAATACATGACTCAAAGAGCAACTTGGACCTGCTTTTTTTCTATTAGACTTTGAATTGAAACACTAACATTGATGCCTAAATGTGTAGTCATGGTGAAAAAGCTTAACAGGCTACGTTTTACAGCAGATTTGTATAAAGTTTCTTCTGTTTTGCAATTGAGAACTGTGTTGCACTGCAAACAGCCAACAAATGCTCTGACTTGAATGCTTAATGAAACTGGAATATAATTAACGTATCAGGAGTAATTTTCTGACTTTGTGCTACAGAGAGAACATTGCCTGTTGGAAGTGGGTGCTGAAAAATTCGGGCACATACTCTGCATGATTTTCTAACCATTGTGGTCAGCAAGTAAAGCACACAAGTAGCTGCATTTCCGATATGTGTTCCTGGTGAGCGAGGTTTCTCCACTGGGAAATGCAAAGTCAGAAACTAGCCTTTTTTAAAAAAAAAAAAATAGGGGTTTGAATCGTTGGAGTTAACTGTAAGCTGTGGGATTAAATTACTGAAAAATGAACTTGTAGTTCCATTTGCTCATGAGCTCGAGAAATCTGACTACACTTGTAATTAATTATATGCTCTGATACTCTTGCTAAGATGAAATAATGGCTTGTTCTTTTTTTAAAAAAGACTGATCGGTGAACCTGATCATTTTAAAGCTTTTTCGTGTTTTTCAGTAAATGTAACACAAATTGCAGAAAAAGAATTCGGACAGCGAACTATGAGCTTGAGGAACCCCCTTGACATTTGGTGACTCAAGTTCAAAAGCAATGATTTAAGTGGACAAACTGGTTTAAAGTATAAATATTTCAAACACCCTTGATTCAGATACAGTGAGTCCATCTTAAAAATGCCCACATCCTGTAGACAGATTGAAACCATTTAAGCTTGGATTTAAATGTCAGCCCTAATCAAAACCAGTGCACTTCAACTTACTCTAGTTCCTGCTAGAATTAGAATGATACATATTTAGTGCTGATATTTTATTATGAATGGCATCTTTCAAACCTGCTTCAGTTAATAGTATCCAGCTTTCTTTTGAGAAATATTTTTCATTTTGTGCTAGAGGATTCATGTAAACATTTAGCGCTGCTAAAGGCTTGCCCTTTACAGTTTTAATGCTCACTTATAAATTTTTTTCCTGCAGCTCAGTTCTCTTTCTTGCCTCTTATTAAACAGTTAGCTAAAGATTTGAACCTAGTTAAAGATGCATGAAAAAGTTTTAAAGCCCTGAAATTTGGGATTGAGATCCATATTTACAATTCCAGATCACTGTTTCATTGAGTGGCACTGTTTGAAACTACCCTCCCTTCCCTCCTGCTGCAAGGCAATAAGTGAACTTCAAGAGGAGAGCAAATGTTTCTTAATGATTCTTTATCCCACAGTAGGCCAGATGATCCCAATTGAGCAAATGCACTACGACACAGACTAAACTGGTCTAAGTAAATGTTATTTTTATAAAATAAAGGCTTTTCTGGATATCAAATTGTGCACAGGTGCTATGGGTAAAATAAATAATAAAGTAAGTTTCTGAGATTTGGAATTTTCCAAAACCAGTTTTGCTTTTTTAAAAAGGAAAATTGTACACCTTCAAACTCTATCCATTGCGTGCAGTAACCGGATTAGAAAAACAAACTTCTAACTGGTCAAAGAAACTTCCTCGCAAAGTTAAATTATTTGTATTATTATAAGTTAAATAATTTGAGGGATCATTATAATCCTGCTTTACTCTGTATACTTGTACTACATATTTTTGGAACTGGAATGGTTTGACTTTTGGACAAAAGCCAGTGGAAGTGTAATCCAACCACAGTTGTGAGCTGCTCAACTGCTGCAGAGACATGAACCCTGGTTTTATTCAAAGCATTTCTTTTTGGGCAGAGGAAAAATTATCTTATTGCCATGTCACTACAGCTTGGATTAGGTTCTGGATGGTGTCCTCCATTTTGTACCACCTGATGGTGGAATACACTATGAAGTGCATCTATGTGGTCATTTACATAGACGATCTAGGAGGGGACCGAGTGTAGGGTAACAAAGTTTGCGGATGACACAAAGATGAGTGGGAAAGCGAATTGCGTGGAGGATGCGAAAAGTCTGCAGAGAGATTTGGATAGGCGAAGTGAGTGAGTGGGTGAGGATCTGGTAGATGGAGTATAACGTTGACATGTGTGAGGTTATCCACTTTGGAAGGAATAATAGTAAAATGGACTATTATTTAAATGGTGAAAAATTACAACATGCTACTGTGCAGAGGGACCTGGGGGTCCTTGTGCATGAATCGCAAAAACTCAGTTTGCAGGTGATCAAGTAGGCAAATGGAATGTTGGCCTTTATCGCGAAGGAGATGGAGTATAAAAGCAGGGAGGTCTTGCTGCAATTGTACAGGGTACTGGTGAAGCCGCAGCTAGAATACTGTGTGCAATTTTGGTCCCCTTATTTGCGGAAGGATATATTGGCCTTGGAGGGAGTACAGAGAAGGTTCACCACGTTGATAGCGGAGATGAGGGGGTTAGCTTATGAGGAGAGATTGAGTAGATTGGGCCTGTACTCGTTGGAGTTTAGAAGGCTGAGGGGAGATCTTAGAGACATATAAGATAATGAAGGGGCTCGACAGGGTAGAGGCAGAGAGATTCTTTCCACTTAGAAAGGAAACAAGAACTAGAGGACACAGCCTCAAAATAAGGGGGAGTCAGTTTAGAACAGAGTTGAGGAGGAACTTCTTCTGAGGTTCGTGAATCTCTGGAATTCTCTGCCCATTGAAGCAGTGGAGGCTACCTCGTTAAATATGTTTAAGTCGCAGGCAGATAGATTTCTGATCAATAAGGGAATTAAGGGTTATGGGGAGTGGGCGGGTAAGTGGAACTAAACCACTATCAGATCAGCCGTGATCTTATTGAATGGCGGGGCAGGCTCGAGGGGCAAGATGGCCTACTCCTGCTCCTATTTCTTATGTTCTTAATTTGTGTCTGCATAATATAACATGCCTTTGAAATTGAGGTTAGTAGATTTGCTCAGAACAACATATCCTACTTCCTGAACATCAAAGCAAAGAAAAGCTAGGGCTAATTTTCCCTTTTGAGTATCACTTCACACCAAAGAGCTTTCACATAAATTTCACATCAATGAATACTTTACAGTCTTCACAGAATGCACAGCTTCATGCTGTCCCAGCTTGGGCTGCATGACCTACCGCCTGCTTTCAGACAGTAATAAGGAAGACAGTAAATGGGTTGGAGAATTGTTCTGGTTCTCTGACATCAGGCATCATTTGAAATTTACCACCCTTATGGTTTTGCAGCTTTCTGCCCACCATGTGGAGAGATTATTCAAGTTAAAGTGTCAATTTGGCTAGTGAAATTGATTGCCAAACAATTCAGATTTTTTTTTTGGCCAGGGAAAGCACGTTTGTTTTTTAAATGGCTGTAACTAGTTTTCCCAACTGAGGTGACATAACTATTGCTGGAAGCTTGTCACCTGATGGAAAATACACTTGACCCCAGAAGATCCATTAGGGCCGTCACTCTAACAAAGCTCATCCTGCTGCATGTCCAGTGGGATTCCTGCAGGTTTCGAAGAGTTTAACTCGTCAGCTGCCTTTGTAACTATCCACCTTCCACAAACCATACTGTAAATCGTAGTAGTACAGAACTTGAATAATACTGTAAAAAGGGGACATTTTGTCTAAGCTTTTCACTTTGCACTCCAGTGTTGGGGGAAACCACAAATATTATGCAGTTGTGTTGACTGCAGTTGCCCCAGCTTTGTTGGCCTTGGGCAATTTAATATGAATACACACTTGAATACAAACTGATACCATTGCAGTTGCTATTTCTCTAGGAATTCAGATGCTGACTGAAAGCAAATGAAGATATGGTTGAGAACTCTGTCTGGTGTAGTTGACAAGTGAATGAATGGATATACTTAGTACATGGCTGATAACCTTGGGGGATGTTTTGACTTGCTGATGCCGTACACGACCAGCAGCTGTCATAGGAACGTGGGTCGGAGCCCACGTAAGACATTTGGAAGGGTTCAAGTTTAAATAATGGTGCCAGAATTTGGGTGTTGTTACGAAAGCAGCCCAAATGCCTTGTATTTCAATCTGTAACTTTTGAGGCACATACTGTTCTCAACAACTTCAGAAAATGTCACTTTTTTGAATGTTGAAGTTCCATTTTGAGTTTTGAAGATTCCAATGGAGTAAGGAGCATGTTGGTGCTATAGCCATACCACTAATTCTGAAATGGTCACAGCTACTCTATTGCGGGTCGACAGTCTAATCTTGTTGATTTATATTATAAGTAAATTATACAGGCCGCAATTATTTTTGGGGATACCTTTACACCCTGGATTGAACTTTTGCTTTTATTTGAAAATTTTCTGAACTAGTAAGTCTATCACATCATCTGTGGGTCTTGCACCTTTTTTTTTAGGAAGGAGAGGCTGTTGCCTAAGTAAATCTAGTGAGTGTAGGGGGCACAGCACATAACCAGTGCTTGGTGGCGAGGAGCAATTTCAATTCTGTGTTGGGAGCACCAAGCAAACCAGAATTGCCATTTGAGTAAACTCCCATCCTGTCACAATGATTTGCTTGGGGAATTCAGTTGAGAAATGGGAGGAAATATAAACAGAGCTGGGAAGGAGATGAGAATTGCTAATGCCTTCAAAATGGACATTTTTATCCTTCAACTTTCAGTCCATATTATGAGGGCATAATTTAGCTTTAAAGGTTGTGGAGAAACAGTGCATTTAACAATACATATACAGATAATTCTAGCTATATTCTGGTCAGGACATCTGTCACAATACCCCGGAACCTGTGGTTCCTGTGGAACCTGGAACCTAATGGCTTTTCTCTTGTGCCTGACTAATTGTGTAAAAATCACCAGTCTTTTTAGATTGGGCTAAACAGATAAAAGTGTCAAATATTGTGTTGCTAAATCCTTTCAGTCCAAGCTTTAGTGGTTCTTTCAGGTTTCTCGGGAAACTGATACCATTGCAGTTGCTATTTCTCTAGGAATTCAGATGCTGTCCTATTCCGGAAAAGCATACAGAAATGTTGTGCTTTTTTTTTGGGGTCATATTGTAATACCAGCGACTAATCCCTGTGCTCCAAAATGATGTAGAGAGCAAATGAAGCAGGCAGAAACAAATGAGCAGTTGAATGCAAAGCACCAAGCTGAATTTTATCAGACTTTGTCCCAGTAGGCATGTGCTTTACTGTATGGCACTGACCCATGTAATACATCCATAAAGTAAGTGCCAATCCCAACATCTGCCAACCGCTTTAAATATGATGGAAATGTAATAATCCATTCACAATTGCTACAGCTTCCGAGTAAATAAAATGTTTCATTTAGACATGGTGCGGTAACTTGCCAATTTTGCCTAGGATTCGCCAAGTATATCCACAATGAATGCCTAAACTATTTTTTTTCGACAATATTTGAACACAAATTAAATCCACTCTTGTCCAGTCAAGCATCATGGAATGCTAATCAGCATTTTACCCCAAGTGAAAGATAAGACCTTTTTCATGAGTTGGTGCTTCTGCAGAGATGAGTGGTTTCAGAGTTAAACAGAGGATGTTGGTAGGGTCAAATATTGCACATAGATTTGAAGACATCTTGATTAACTGGTTATTGAAGGACACCACTCTGGTTATTGAAAGATAACTTTGGACACTTTTTTTTTAAAAGGGTGTCAGTCATCCAAGTGTTCCCATGAAAAATGTGCAGTCATGTTTTAAAACATCTCAAAGGACTTGTATCTTCTAAAATTCTTAGATTTTGCTTTTACAAGTTTTATTTGAGTTTCTGTTGCAGCTATTTCAAGTTTTCATGACCATTAGACAAATAGTAATTGACCAATTTCATACAAACCAGAATTTTTAACATTACTTTAACCCCCCCCCCCCCCCGCCCCGCCTCTGTGGGTTTCCTCCAGGTGCTCTGGTTTTCCCCAAAATCTGAAGATGTGCGCGTTGGGTTGATTAGCTATGCAAAATTGTCCGTTAGTGTCAGACGGACGAGGGTAAATATGTGGGGCTATGGGGATACAGCCGGGATGGGATTGTTGTCAGTGCAGGCTTGATGGGCTGAAAAGCATTATTCTGCACTATAGGGATTCTATGAATACTGCCCTGCAATATTTTACATTCGTGTTCGTTGTTTGTGAGATCATGGACCCTATTTTACCATTTTGATTCTAAGTGCTGGACAGACTTGAAACTGGGAGTGTTTCAGATCCGACTTTGAGAGCTGTTCTCAAGTGCTCTCTCTCGCACGCTGTCTGAAAAAATATCAGCGATTCTGAATCTCACTGCAGATGCATGTGGGCGGGGCTTAACGCACCCAAAACCCTGCAACTCCGATTGGCACCTCTAACTGCGCATGTGCAGAAAAAAAGATAGAATGCTGCTCCCCTGCCCTATCGCTCCCGGACTGGATAATGCCGCCCCCACTGACATTGCCCCACACCCACAATATTACTGACCCCCTCATCCCCACCACCCAGACTGATTGCGTACCCCCCCACCAATCTTGGACACAGTGACAGCGGACCCCTCCTTTTCCCCTCACTGATCTCAGGCAGAGTGACAGTGGGCCCCCCCGCCCCCAAACACCGATCTCAAGCAGAGAGCCTTTGGACGCTCGGCACTTAGGTGGTAGAGGAGGAAGTGCCGGTAAGGTTGGGCGTACAGCCCATTAAATCAGTTTAAATGCATGCAAAGGCATTTAAATGGCCTTCATGCCCGTTTCGCGTGCGGTCCCGATCGTGGCCATTTTCGGGCCTTGGTAAAGGGGGAACCAGCGCGGATCGCGTTACTCACCTCACACCCAACTTTACTCAGTTTTCGCGCCCGGAAACAGGTGCAATTTGATGGTAAAATCGGGGCCCAATGGTTCGGTTCTGCCACTAATTTTGTAAAGGTGAGTACGTTTGTTGCTTACTGATCTGTGGAATTTTTTTTAAATAGGGAAAAGTTCGTATAATGGGGCAGGCAGTTTATTCCCCTGAGCAAAAGTCAAAGCTGGAACACCTTTTCTCCTATGTAGATGCTTCTGCACAAAAAGTTCTAATTGGTCTCCGTTTGACAGCAACTAAAGTATTCATTGTCAAATGGATAATGTGCATTCTTCACTCTTGTCTTGCAGGAAGAAGCGGGCTGTCAATTTTTAAGGGTAACTACTACCATTTAATGACTTTTCCTTCAGAATCATTCAATTGGATTCCAGTTGATAAAATACATGATTTTCAGTTATTCAGTGAACATTACTCTCTCGATTGCACTCTATCACCTACCTTTACAACGTTGGTCTCAACAGCTGGTGTTTTCTCTCTCCCCTGTACCTACCGTTGGAGGCTAAAGTGCAGGGTGTGAAGGATGCAAAGTCATAAAACAATTAGGTTTTGCCTCCCAGGTTGCTTCATTCTTTAAATAGTATGAATTCTTCAGACATCAGCTCTACCTAATTATTTGGAGACTTAGCAGAGGCATAGTTTAGTGATGCCATTTGTGTTGGTTTTAGTTTTCATACAGCTTCAGGCAAAAAACCCAGGGGCACATGTCCTAAATAGTATCAGTCTGGCAGTATCAGTGTTGAAACTGAAGTACGCATTTGTATTTTTATGATGCAGGAGACCACGTATGACACTACTTGTATGCAATATCACGGCATTTAGAAACATGCTCAGTGCATCATTGCCCAGAAATGGCCAACAAGTGCACTGAGCTGGCCACTAGTTTAATTGGAGGAGGGTGAGCTGACTTGATTGGTGGAACACTGGTCAGTAACTGGTCACAGCACTTTTATAGAGCGAGGAATATTTGTTCTACAACACCACTAAAACAGATTTAACTAAGTCATCTTTAAAAATTCATTCATGAGATATGGGTGTTGCTGGTTAGGCCAGCATATTGCCCATCCCGAATTGCCCTTGAAGATGGCAGTGATCAGCTGCCTTGAACCACTGCAGTCCATGTGGTGTTGGGGAGGGATTTTCAGGATTTTGACTCAGCGACAGTGAAGGAATGGCAATATCGTCCCAAGTGAGGATGGTGTGTGGCTTGGCGGAGAGCTTCAAGGTGGTGGTGTTCCCTGTGTCTATTGCCCTAGCTTGTCCTTCTAGATGATAGCAGTTTTGGGTTTAAAACGTGCTATCCAAGGAACCTTAGTGAGTTCTTGCAGTGCATCTTGTGGATTGCTACCACTGTGCATCAGTGATAGAGGAAATGGATGGGGTTCCCATCAAGTGGGCTGCTTTGTCCAGGATGGTGTGGAGCTTCGAGTGTTGTTGGAACTGCATTCATCTAGACAAGTGGGGAGTATTCCATCACACTACTGACTTGTTCCTTGTAGATGGCGGATGGGCTTTGGGGATTCAGGAGGTGAGTTACTTACCACGGAATTCCTAGCCTCTGACCTGCACTTGTAGCTAGTTTTTATATAACTGGTCAAGTTCAGTTTCCAGTCAATGATAGCCCCCCGGTTGTGGATAATGGGGGATTCAACAGTGCTAATGCCATTGAGTATCATGGGATGATGGTTAGATTCTCTTGTGGGAGATGGTCATTGCCTGGCACCTGTACGGTGTGAATGTTACTTGCCAGCCCAAGCCTGAACATTGTATTGCTGCATTTGGACATGGGCTACTTCAGTATCTGAGGAGTCGCGAATGATGTTGAACATCACATCACTGCTTTTGACCCTCTAATGGAAGGAAGGTCATTGGTGAAGCAGCTGAAGATGGTTGAGATGGTCTAGAACATACCCCTGAAGAACTCTGCAGTGATGTCCTGGAACTGAGGTGCTTGATCTCCAACAATCACAACCATTTCCCTTTGTGCTCGGTATGACTCCAACCAGTGGAGAGCTTTCCCCTCAATTCCCATTGACTCCAGTTTTTACTAGGGCTCCTTGATGCCACGCTCGGTCAAATATTGCATTGATATCCAGGACAATCCATCACTGTCACCTCACCTCTGAAGTTTAGCTCTTTTGTCCGTGTTTGAACAAAGCCTGTAAAGAGGTCAGGAGCTGCGTGACCCTGTTGGAACCCAGTCTGAACATCAGTGAGCAAGTCGTTGGAGTTTAGAAGGATGAGGGGTGATCTTATAGAGACATATAAGATAATGAAGGGGCTGGATAGGGTAGAGGTGAAGAGATTCTTTCCACTTAGAAGGGAAACCAGAACTAGAGGGCACAGCCTCAAAATAAGGGGGGGGGGGCCGGTTCAGAACAGAGTTGAGGGGGAACTTCTTCTCTCAGAGGGTAGTGAATCTCTGGAATTCTCTGCCCATTGAAGTGGTGGAGGCTTCCTCGTTGAATATGTTTAAATCACGGGTAGATAGTTTTCTGATCGATAAGGGAATTCGGGGATATGGGGAGCAGGCGGGTAAGTGGAACTGATTCGCTTCAGATCAGCCATGATCTTGTTGAATGGCGGGGCAGGCTCGAAGGGCCAGATGGCCTACTCCTGCTCCTATTTCTTATGTTCTTATGTTCTTAAGCAAGTGCCACTTGTTGATGGCCCCTTCTATCACTTTACTAATAATTGAAAGTAGACTGACGGGGCAGTAATTGGCCAGGTTGAATTTGTTCTACTTTTTGTGGACAGGACAATTTTCCATGTTGTTGGGTAGATGCCAGTGTTGGAGCTGCACTGGAACAGCTTGGCTAGGATCACAGTAAGTTCTAGAGCACATGTCTTCAGTACTATTACTATAATATTGTCAGGGCCCATAGTCTTTGCAGCATCCAGTGCCTTCAGCTGTTTCTTGATATCATATGGAGTGTGAATTGAATTGGCTGAAGACTGGCATCCACAGAGGCTGAGACAGATCAGGTTGACACCTCATCTTCAGGTCTGAATGGTGTTGATCCTGACATGCCCTCCTGCACTCTTCAATTCAGACTTTTCGTTTGTTACAATTTTTTGTCTTTTTTACAGAAACATTTTCTGTCCAACTCTTGCAATGTCATTTCCATGCTGTTTAGTTTCAAATGAGGTCTTAATCAACTAAACATCTAGATTGTTGGGCCCAATAATTTAGCCCCACACATGAGAGGGGAAGTAAGATTTTTTTGTTCCTATTTATGGATGAATGATATTCATTCAGTATATTAAGCATCTAATCATCATAACAAATAGTTGGTGAATCAGGATGTGTGGTTATGTCAGTCTTCAGTTTATTAGTGTCACAAGTAGGCTTACATTAACAGTGCAATGAAGTTACTGTGAAAATCCCCCAGTCACCACACTCTGGCACCTGTTCAGGTACACTGAGGGAGAATTTAACATGGCCAATGCACCTAACTAGCACGTCTTTCGGGCATGATGATGTTGCAGCAATTTTGTCCTGTGATTTTTTTTTCAGTTAGAAAGGTCAAGTTACAAAGTCACATATTTAAATACCCCAGTCATGCTTCCAAGAGGCCCATATGTTTACCTCAAACACTGAATAACAGTATTAATGTATTCCTGTCTTGGAAGTAGTACCGAATGTAATGTTTTAGTGAGAGCAATGATGGCTGGCCTTCTCTAACCTT